>NW_027142355.1:33148799-33763164 GCF_026170545.1 Melanerpes formicivorus
TTTTAAAGAAGAGCATGGCTCACAGAAAGCATTACCAAGTACATGAAAGCTTGAGCTCAAAGTCAGATATATGGTCAAGGGAATGATCATCTTTATAGTGCCCAGAACTGTTCTTCTACTATGATCTGGGAGCATTTGGGAGACTAAAATTAATCTTGTAAGGATTTGTAGGACTTGCTCCTGAGAAATCATGGTCACAGAATTGAATATATCCAAAGCACACAACACAAACAATTTTGCGCTCGTGGAAAGTCCTTGTATGAAAGTGTTTTCTCACTGCTGTCACTCAGTGCGTAGGGCAGTACAGGAACATGCAGGAATCTTGCTACAGATATTAAAATGCCTGTAGCAGTGGATTTACATTATATATTATTCCTAAGCATAGCATTGGATGATAGCCTGCAAAGCCAATCAGATCCCGGGCTGCATCAGGAGAAGTGTGGACAGCAGGTCGAGGGAAGTGATTCTCCCCCTCTACTCAGCCCTGGTGAGACCTCACATGGAGTACTGCCTCCAGTTCTGGAGCCCCTACTATAAGAGGGATGTGGAGGTGCTGGAACGTGTCCAGAGAAGGGCCACAAGGAGGATCAGAGGGCTGGAGCACCTCTCCTATGAGGACAGACTGAAGGAGTTGGGGCTGTTCAGTCTGCAGAAGAGAAGGCTCCGAGGTGACCTAATTGTGGCCTTCCAGTATCTGAAGGGGGCCTACAGGAAGGCTGAGGAAGGACTTCTCAGGATCTCAGGTAGTGATAGGACTAGGGGGAATGGAATGAAGCTGGAGGTGGGGAGATTCAGGCTAGATGTGAGGAGGAGGTTCTTCACCGTGAGAGTGGTGAGACCCTGGAATGGGTTGTCCAGGGAGGTGGTTGAGGCCTCATCCCTGGAGGTGTTTAAGAGCAGGCTGGACGAGGCTCTGTCCAGCCTGATGTAGTGTGGGGTGTCCCTGCCCATGGCAGGGGGGTTGGAACTAGATGATCCTTGTGGTCCCTTCCAACCCTGAATGATACTATGATGCTATGATGATCTCAAAGGTCTCTTCCAACCTGGTCTATTCTATTCTATTCTATTCTATTCTATTCTATTCTATGCTATGCTATGCTATGCTATGCTATTCTATTCTATCTGCAAGCACAAGAAACAGCGGACACTCAGGAATTCTGAGGAAATCAAAACCGGAGACTTTTTAGTAATTAGAAATTACTATATTTTTTTATCACACCCTCCATATTCCATAGTCATCCTGTCATCTATTTCTGCTTACTTCATTACAGTTTACTTCATTTTCACCCTTGTATTCCTACAACCTACCCTTTGTAATCAACATGATATGTAAATCACAAAAATCAGCACAACTGCTTTAGCAACATGCCGAACAAACTTCCTGAGCAGGACAGGACAAACCAATACATGAAAATGGGATCTTGTAAGAGAAATTGCCACCCAGATCAAAAGTTTGAAACGAGGTGATCTATAAAGCCATGATTTAAAACACGGATTTTAAATTCCCATCTACCAATCTCTCCCAAAAGCAGTGCACAGTTTCAACCTGCAATTTCAATGCCGCAATAAGAAGTCATATACTAATGGGAGATTAATAAATTCAGATGCAAATCAGCTGACAGGCCACAAAATGCAAAACAACCAGAAAATGGGCATCTATTCTGTCTCTTTTGATATCTCCTTCACATGTAATCACTAGGCTTAGTATCCTGAAATAGACAGTAAAATGGATACCTACAAAACTGACTGCAGATAGGTGAAGTGTCATTAATTAAGCAATAATATCCTTTGAAATCAGTCATTACCACCAGTTTTTGATTATGAGCCATTAATATTTTAACTAGCAAGTCATTAGTAGTGGTAATAACCAATTCTACAGGGATTATTGCTTGAATAAACTGTTTTAAATTATTTTAAACCGTCTGAAAAGCTTGGTCTGAATTACATTTACATTTTGATCTCTTTTAATGGCTCTGCAGGAAGAGCTGTTTCTATTCATACAGAAATAAAAGTGGTTTTATACATATACAACACAGACTTCCATAGAGTGTGTTTGCAAGGTGCATGGCAAAAGGTCTCCCCTGCCTGTATTGTTATATCTGTGATGCTGATTCTCAGTCATGGCTTCTCCCATCTGCCTTCTTTCTTTTCTGATGACTGCCCTATAGTTTGCCTTGATCAGGGAGACCTGAGCTACCTCAGTCATAGCCTCTAATTCCACCTCTCACATCAAGCTGTGACTCTCTTTTGATTTAGGCAGGTATGTACAATTACTCTCAGATGAGCTTCTGAGGGATGAAGAGATATAGTTTAGTCCAGGCAACATGATTTTCGTGCCTGTATGCAGGATAAGCCTAATATTTAGGCTTGGTCCCTCTATATCTATTAAAATACTGGAATTTATTTCACAGATATCTCCTCAACAAGGTTAAATCATCCAACTCAGGAGAAATAGGTTGACACAAAAAATGTATATTTCATGAGAATAGTCCCAAGTCTATATCATGTTCATATGAATATAGCTAGATAGGAAAGATAAGACACAAAGAACCTCTTACCCCTCTGGAAAAGAGAGATCACTTTCCCTCAGGAGACATGTTATTTCCTAACTTTGATCCTATCAGACTAGTCAGTAATGAAATGGTATCTGGTTTATCACACTCCAGAATTCCCATCTCTTACCCCTACTGGAAATCTAACTTTTTAAGTAGTCAACACTTTCCCTGACTCAACAAATATATCAAAAAGGCCATAGACAAAATTCTGGCCTCAGTATTTGTAAGCTAGAGGAACAGCACCCAACATTGTCCAGAAAGCAGAACCAGGAGCAGACCTATAGCATCACAGCAAAGTATATCAGCTTTTCTCTTATTTTCACATTTTCATTTCCTCATTCTCATTAAGTTGTAGTTTATCTTTATAAATGGCCATTTGCAGGAGTTAAGTCTTTCTGATCCATTTCTATAGCCATGCAACAATGTCATTTTTCAGATTTGTCAGTAAGTTTGAATTACCAAGAACAGTAAGTTTTCACAGTATCACAGTATCAGTATCACAGTATAACTTAGGTTGGAAGAGACCTTGAGGATCATCGAGTCCAACCTATAAACACAGACCTCATGACTAGACCATGGCACCAAGTGCCACGTCCAATCTCCTCCTGAACGCCTCCAGGGATGGTGACTCCACCACATCCCTGGGCAGCACATTCCAATGACAAACGACTCGCTCGGTGAAGGACTTCCTCCTCACCTCGAGTCTAAACCTCCCCTGGTGCAGCTTGACACTGTGTCCCCTTCTTCTGGTGCTGGTTGCCTGGGAGAAGACACCAACCCCCTCCTGGCTACAACCACCTTTCAGGTAGTTGTAGAGGGCAATGAGGTCACCCCTGAGCCTCCTCTTCTCCAGGCTAAACAATCCCAGCTCCCTCAGCCTCTCCTCATAGGGCTTGTGCTCACGGCCTCTCACCAGCCTTGTTGCCCTTCTCTGGACACAATCAAGTGTCTCGATGTCCTTCTTAAACTGAGGGGCCCAGAACTGGACACAGTACTCAAGGTGGACAGGCTTTCTGGTGGGCAGGTTTCCTATGGAGGCTCCATTCCAAAATGTAATATTAGATATCTCTTGTGTTTGGGCCCAAAAATTTATGAGGGTGGAACGGCTGCCAAACACGATCCAACAGTGCTGTGGGTGGGACTCTGCCAAGGAGGACATCAAGCAATCTCAAGTCAAGCAATCTCAGTCATTTTAACATCTCATAATAGAAAACTTTACAGAAAATAAAAATTGATAATGCATGTGGTCTCTTCCACAAATACTGAACATAAAATTAATGAATGAATTAACTGGTAGATTTGATCTTTTTAAATGGAATTGTCATTGAGCACAAACAATGCAAGTGGCTCTACTGGCCTTTGGTGCCTTACTTCCTAAAGATACAGCAGTCATCCAGACCTTGCAGGAGAGGTCTGTTCCCAGCTACTCTTCATTTACTCCTTATTCTCAACAATCATAGTGTGCCTGTTTCTGATTCCCTCTCTAGCTGTCCTTTTTCTGCACTTCTTTTTTTTTTTCCACAAAGATAATAGCTGCATTTTCATACAGAAACAAATCAGCACATTCACAGATAACAGATGTATGAGAGGCTTGTAAATTAACAGATAGCAGTCAGTATAGCTATCCAGTAATTATTGGGAGGAAATAATGATTTAAAAGACTGGTAATACAACAAGGAATCTCACTTCCAGACCATTATCTACAATTCTGCCAAGTCAGTCATGACTGAAGGATTTCACCTTGTTCTGCTTGGACAATCTGTTTGGTTGCTTGTGCTAAAGTGTTGACAGACAAAGTCAGTGACAGACTTGCATATGTAGAAGTGAAAAACAAAACAAAACAAATCCAGGAATAATTTGTTAATTCTTTGCTTTTCTTCTAGGAAATACCAAAGCTCATCCCATTCCTATTCATCTGGTTTTCTGCTTGTCTTCATTTCAAGAAAGATATTGAAGTGCTGGCGTAGGTCCAGAGGAGAGTGATGAGACTGGTGAAGGGACTGGAGGGAAAGTCTTATGAGGAGAGGCTGAAGGAGCTGTGTTTGGATACTCAGGGGGGAACTTATCACATTCTACAACTACCTGAAGAGAAGTTGTAGCAAGGTGAGGGTTGGGCTCTTCTCCCAGGCAACTTGTGATGAGAGGGCATGGCCTGAGGCTGCACCAGGGGAGGTTTAGGTTGAATATTAGGAAGCACTTCCTCAGGGAAAGGGTACTTAGATACTGGAATGAACTGCCCAGGGAGGTTATGGAGTTGCTGTCCCTGGAGGTGTTTAAGGAGAGATTGGATGTGGCATTTAGTGACATGGTCTAGTCAATGTGGTGATGTTAGGTCATAGGCTGGACTTGATGATCTCAGAGATCTATTCCAGCCTGAGTCACTCTGTGATTCTCTGATATTTTCAACAAATTCTGAAGTGTAGCCTTCAGGAAGTCTTTTGCACCTCACTGTATACATTTAGCCAGAAAAAGTATTATGCATTTGATAGGAAAGGATCAGGATTTACTTCAAGAATAAGAAGATTCAGTAGTGGGGATAAATAAGAGTTTCAATGCATATGTGATGCAGTAGGACCAGTGAATTTTGTCCTGTATCAATCTGATAAAGGCCCCCTTTGCACAGCAGCACAACAGCAATGCTAAACATTAACCATCTCTGCCAGATTTGTTGAGATTTGTGAAGAAAAGAAATGCCTGTTGATGCAGTGCATTCTCATTATGAGTTTCTCTGTTAGGCTGCATAGGTGGGGCATTCAGTGCATAGTGGTGAAGTAAACAGAATTTCCAATTTTCTTTTTAGTTCACCTTTCCAATGATGCTGTCAACTGGAAATGAAAAAGGAAAGAGGCAATGAAGCAAGAATATTCAACCACAGCTGAGAAAGAAAAAAGTAAGGGTAAATGCCAGCTGCAGGTACAGAGGAAAAGAAAAGCACACTTATAAATATATCACTGAGGAGGAAAAAAAAAAGTAGGCAAGAAAGCAGGCAAGAAAAAGATGTTTTAAAAACAACTAGGCACAAAAATGCCTGGGAGACTGAAATACACTGTTGAATTTTAATCTATTTTTCACAACATAGGAACAGATAAGAAATCTGAAGGACTGTATAGGCATAAGTACATAAAACATAGTACATAAAACTAATACTTTCCACCAGTCATGAGCCTTCATTTGACATAGCAGTCTGCACCACAGTTGAAGGATGTCTGAGAGACTGAATATTTTGGAGAGAGTACCTAGAAGTACCTAGGAGGATCTGTTTGTACATGACTTGAATATAATCTCTAAGCAAATTGTCTTTGTAAAAATGTCACTTACTAGAAAAGGGAAGAGATTACTTACTAAAAAAATGAGCTTGTTTATTTTGCAAGAACCAGAAGGGAGCTTCAAGTTAAAAGCAGCATGTCTGCCTGCCCATGCTACTTATGCAAGCCTCAAATTATTCTATACATTTTAAGTCCTAGACCCATTTTATTGACAGATTATGTAATTTGCTGAGGGCGCATGAGTCTGGGGTTTAACAGAAAACAGGAAGCATTTTGCTGGTAAGTTAATGATCCATCTACCAGATCACCTGGCCTTTTTCATTGCTGTGATCTCACTTCTTTCTTCTGTGGCTTCCACGGCTTCAAAATTGTTTTATCCTAACGCTGGCAACTGGGGCAGAAGTAGCTTTCACTGCTGCCTAGTACATACATTTCTTTAGACTTATTATTTAATCTCTCTTTTCCTCCTACCAGTTACTGTCCTAATTATCTGGTGGTACATTTGTTCAGAGAAGTCCTGAACTACCTATTCATCTTCCTTAAAGTCTTCTTGAAAAAATGCATCTTGTTTTAAAAAAACAACAAAAAAACCAACCAAACCCACACACACACACACAAAAAGAAAGCCCTCTACCAACATATTCTTTTGACATAACCTACAAGAATTCCCTAAGAGAGTATTTGTACAAACAAAAATAGCTTTTTCTGGTGCTAAAGAATCGTGTGTGCTTGGATTCTGAGCCACTTAGTGAGCTGACTCTTCAGCCATGTGTTGCCATGCTAGGAAAACTTGTAAATGTAAGCAAAGTCACACACAAACAAGGAATTTCTACCACCCTGTTCACCTCCTGCTGTGGAGCTGTATCAAGACATTTATTATGGAAGAATAAGTGTACAGAGGGTGTAAGATGACCTCAACACAGTCTAAATGAATCCACACTAGAAACTGTCCTCTGTACATCAGGAGATAAAAAGAAATCACACGCTTAGCAAAATAAATGAGGAGACAAAATCTGTTAAACTCTTAAACTGCCACCGATTTCAAGACCAGAGCTGCAGCACTGTGATCTAATGCAAGCACTGGGGAGCAGATCTATGAGACTTAACTCACCACCACTTTTTATGATATTTTTTAGATGTCTAGGTGTTTGAGGTATAGCTAGTATCACAGATGGGGATTTTAGCAAGCCAGTTATACAGTAAGTTGACATGCAAACTAGATGTATGTGGAAGTACACAAAGGATGGAAGTGGAGTTGCTGAAAGTTGGGAATCAGGCAGTGCAATACAGAGAGTTTGGGGTCCAGGGAAATGGGTACAGATATGAAAGAGCATGTGCAGAGTCACAAAGTCCAACAGCAGGACCAATATTTATTCACCACCTTTGTTAATAATTATGAAGCTTGCAGAATAAAACCACATTCCTTAAATTTGCAGAGGATGCTAAACTGGGAGATACAAGTCACGATCAAGAAATGTAATATAAAGAAGCTGCAAGAAATACAAGCTGAGGATAGCAAAATGAGATTCAGCTGGTAAAAATGCAAGCTAATGCATGCCACAGGGGAAGAATAACTTGGGCTGGGGGAAGCCACAAATTCGATAGAAGGGAAAAACCTTAAGGCGACAGTGGGCAACAAATTACACAGGAGCATTCCCTACAGGATGGGTGCAAAAGGGTAATATGATTGTGGGCTGTCTATGTGGACGCACCGGCTCACGGACAGAAAGATTCAAGCCATTGGATTTTATTCAGGATACCAGTTTAACTTGAAGACAAATATACGTGACATTCCCTTAACTCAGATGTATTTGTGAGAGAAAATGTCTACAGATAGCTTCTGATGTGTAAATTGTCTCTGCTGTTTGGGATACACAATCCAAAGGCTGACAAGGTGCAGTGAGCTCAGAGAACAACAGCAGTGATTTGAGGATGGTAGAAAGTGACAAAAACCACTTATATGAACTAACAAAGTATGAGACAATGAAGACAATGTCCTAGAAATGCCTGGAAAAGGAACAATCACATCCTGCAAAGGGAATCACAAGTAGTCTGGCTGTTTTGTCTTGATTAATATGCAAGAACAATAAATTATAATTTACTACACTACACACTTACCTGTGAGATGTTTTTTGAGTGGAAAAGGGTAGCAAAATCACTCAGGAGAAGCAGTCCTGCACTGAAAAGGGGGATGACAATGAAAAAAAAGCAGAATAGAATAGAATAGAATAGAATAGAATAGAATAGAATAGAATAGAATAGAATAGAATAGAATAGAATAGAATAGAATAGAATAGAATAGAATAGACCAGACCAGGTTGGAAGAGACCTTCAAGATCATCGTGTCCAACCTATCATCCAACACCACCTAAACAACTAAACCATGCAACTAAGCACCCTATCAAGTCTCCTCCTGAACACCTCCAGTGATGGTGACTCCACCACCTCCCCAGGCAGCCCATTCCAATGGGCAATCACTCTCTCTGTGTAGAATTTCCTCCTAACCTCCAGCCTAAACCTCCCCTGGTGCAGCCTGAGACTGTGTCCTCTTGTTCTGGTGCTGGTTGCCTGGGAGAAGAGACCAGCCCCCTCCTGCCTACAACCTCCCTTAAGGTACTTGTAGAGAGCAAGAAGGTCTCCCCTAAGCCTCCTCTTCTGCAGGCTAAGCAACCCCAGCTCCCTCAGCCTCTCCTCATAGGGCTTGTGTTCCAAACCCCTCACCAACTTTTTTGCCCTTCCCTGGACACGTTCCAGCAACTCAACATCTTTTGCACCCAGCCCTCAGCCTCTGCTCTTGTAGAGCATTGTATTAATATTGTGAACTGTGTGTCAGGAACCAAAAAGTTTAGAAAATCTCTTACAGATGTGTATACTAATGTTTCCTTCTGTGAAACACAAAGGGATTCAGGGAAATAAAGACAAAAAGCCATGAAAGAAACTTCTAAAGGAACAGCATTCAAATAGGGGAGCAATGTTTAAAAATAAAACAAAAGAATCCCCAACCAAAACAAAACAACAGCAACAAAAAAAATGAATAGAGCCAGTGCTGTTAACTACAACTAAAGCAAAGTGATCACAATAATAAAAACAAAGATGTTAAATTGCTTCAGAGTTTATTTTGGAGGAAGATCAGAAAGCTGTGGGGAAAGATACCCAGGGGAATGCAATCAAAGAAGGATTAATATTCTACATGCCCAAAGGTTACATATGCCATCTCACAATAGATACAACAAGAGTGAAAATGGCCACCAGGGATGAAAGGAAAATTACCAAAACAGGAGGGCATTTGGAATTATAATTTATCTTATATGTAGAGCTACATGACAAAATCTAGATGATACATAAGATATGTTCAAGTCAGGAACATAGGTTAATACAGAATGCTGACACAAAATGCTGACACAGTCTGCAGAAGAGAAGGCTCCGAGGTGACCTAATTGTGGCCTTCCAGTATCTGAAGGGGGCCTACAGGAAGGCTGGGGAAGGACTTCTCAGGATCTCAGGTAGTGATAGGACTAGGGGGAATGGAATGAAGCTGGAGGTGGGGAGATTCAGGCTGGATGTGAGGAGGAGGTCCTTCACCATGAGAGTGGTGAAGCCCTGGAATGGGTTGTCCAGGGAGGTGGTCGAGGCTCCATCCCTGGAGGTGTTTAAGAGCAGGCTGGACGAGGCTCTGTCCAGCCTGATCTAGTGTGGGGTGTCCCTGCTTGTGGCAGGGGGGTTGGAACTAGATGATCCTTGTGGTCCCTTCCAACCCTGAATGATACTATGATACTAAAAATAAACAAGTATGTTTACCAGCATTCTGTGGTTTCTAACCAGGCTAATCAGGTACATGACAAGAAGATAGCAGGATACTGTTTCCTCACAGGTTTACTCAGGTCAAGAGTTTCAGCAAAGCTGGACAAATAGTGAGTGTGTTCTTGATTTGTGTGACAATATTTATGCCTTGCCTAACTGTTTCTTCATTCAGAAGTACATGGAAATATATCCCATGTTATGGAAGAATTACCTCAAGTAAATCTCAGCTGGAAAAAAATTTGTCATAAGCATTTTGTTTCAAATATTCTTGCATAGAAGGTTTGAAATTTGAATTTGAAAATCCATGCCATTAGCATATCTGGACTCAGTTGAATAAATATGGGAGTCTCGAGGCTGATTCTATGCATATACTTAACTTGATGCCCAGCAAGTAGTCCCATTGCCTTGCACTCTAAAGGCAACTCCCTGGAGTTCCTGGTGGTGTGTGAAACTGAGCTGAGGAATGTACCTCTGTGGGATCAGCACGGGTCACAGCCTGGTGGTGGGTCTGTGCTGAATCTCTCTGTTCTCAGGCAGATTTCACTGTAGGGTAGGGCTCTTCCAACAGCTCACAATTGAAAGCCAACCCTGGGGGAAAACAAATCAAGCTTTTATGTATTTTTCAAATAGTCAGAAGCAGTTCTGACCTGTTAAACAATTGAAAGAATTTCTGTAGAATTCATCAAATATGAATGCTATACATGACAATGAAGATATAACTGATTTTTAGAGCTTCCTTCCTTTTCCTTACACTCTCTCTACAGAGTAAGGCAGCAAAGAGCTGTAAGCTACAGGGCCTGACACCTTTTTGTAGATCCTCTGTGAAATATTCACTAGCCTCATCCAGCTTTATCTGTGGAAAATCAGTGACATGAAGGGGGCTGTAATGATGTCAGGGAGAACACAATTTGAAGCCAGAATGTTACACAGTCATCTCAGGGGGGCTCATTTGGCCTGCAGGTCTTTATTGCTGATGATGATCAGTGAAATGGAGAGAACCTAAGGCTGACAGTAAAAGCCCACAGTGAGTTTGCAGGAACGGAGGATACAATATCCATCTTTTTATTTGCAAGCTAGGTCTGTTTATTAAAAAGGCAAGAAATGTGGAGCTATTTTTTACAAAGTTGTTGGGTTTTGGTGTTTGGGTGGTGTTTTTTTTCAGAACAAAGCTGAATTTAGCCACAACTCACACAAAAGTCCTGCCAAAATATTCTCGCCATTTTTAGCTCCTGCAGAGGATTCATCTGAAGTCAAGTTGTAACTTTCATCCTTCACAGAATCACAGGATGTTAGGGGCTGGAAAGGACCTCGAAAAGCTATCTAGTCCAACCCCCTCTGCCAGTGCAGGATCACACAGGAATGCATCCAGGTGGGTTTTGAATATCTCCACTGCCCCTTGTCCTGCCATTGAACATCACTGAGAAGAGCCTCCAGTTGCTGCCATGGGTCAAAGACAGATACAGCTGTATGAGCTTTAGAGAGCCCATTGTTTCTGCACTGGGATGTAATTTTAAATGGGTTGGGTTGTGGGGTTTTTTTGAGAAAAAATAACTGGGAGTTATGATTCAGTAGTTTGGTTAGAGTGCCATCCAAAACTTTATCATAGAGGTACATGATGATGAGGTCCTGGGGCAAGGTGGAAAGCATGCAGGAGAATGCGCTGCTAGAGGAGATTGCTGCAGTGAAGGGAAGCAGGCATAGAAGCAGGCCAATGTTCCTCTCCACACAAGTAATACATGCTCATGCACATATCCTTAGTGGATAAATACTACCAACCTGATTTTTTTCATCTAGGGATTTATGGTATAGAGACTTTAAGCTCAAATCTTACAGTATCAAAGCCTAGAGGGTTCCCATACTCAAATGTATGCAAACCTGGACTCAAACTCAACTGCAACCGTTTGAGGCTGTGCCTTTAAGAAAGAGACAGTGCTGGGGCACTATGGCTGAATGTTTTGGAATGTTAACAAAAACAATCAGATATTTCCTTGGTGGATTGGTAAAAAAAATGCAGTTTTAAGCTTAGGTGCAGCTGGGACTTTCCTCAGTTCACTGCTTTCTTTTCTCCTTTCCAGCTCACCCACATCTGGGCTCCCTGTCAGATTGACCTCGGACAGATAAGCAAACTAAGGCCTACTAACATATTCTGCTTTAATTAATAACTGCTATGTTTCTCTATTTCTAACCCTCTTTGGGGAAAAAGGGGAGAGAAGGGGGTACAGGGGGGGAACCCTTCTCCAGAGGGGGGGGGAATTTCATTCCTGTATTATTGTTTCTGTTTTTTTTTTTTACCTTGCTGTATATTTCTGTGTATATATTGTAAATACTGTAAATTGTGTATATATCCTGCATTCCCTAAAAATTGCTTGTAAATATAGTGCTTCCCTTTTGCTTCTCTGGCTGGCTAGCTGTGGTTTTCTTTCTTCCTCTTTTTGCGGGGGAGAAGGCTGAGCCCTTCTCTCAAACCCACCACATCAACTTAGACATCCTCCATATCTCCCTTACTCTGCTCAGAACTACTCTAGGAAGGACACTGAGCTATTTACTTTGCCTGACATCAGCCACAAATCCTTTATCGAAGAGGCTGGTATTGTATTTGGAAGTGGCAAGGGGAAAGACAAGGTCCCAAGAGCAGTCCACTTGGTAAGAAAGTGTGCCTTTGGGTATCCTGTGAAGTATGCTTTTAGATGTTTCAGCAGAGTAGCTGTAGAGTCAGTCCCAGAGGTATTTCAGCTGGAAAATCATATGGTTTAAAATTTGACCTATGGATTTTCAGCGTGTATATGTAAAAACATCAAGTGCTAGTCCAGAGATACACCCTGGCTCAGAAGGTTAGAATTTCCCTGACCTTCCTTTAAAAGAGGAACACCTGCAAGTTCTAGCTTGGCAGACTCCCTATCTAATCCCTTCTTCTTTTGCATTGTAAGGAAGGGGACAGAGATTCCCACAGACAAGCACAGTTCAACAGCTTCCACAGCAAAAAGACAGGTTCCCATTAGTTTCAAGGAGGTCAAATGATTTGAGACACTCTGAAATTACCGAGAGTTCTGTTTATAATCTATACAAAATGCTCCTATTCAAGTGCAATTATTGATGTGATATAAATATGACCTCTACACATCAATACAATTCAGCAAGGGGCAAGTTCTAAGGAAGAAGGACATAATAGTTGGTTTTAATTATTACAATTGCTGTTACTTCTACTTTTCATGTTATAATTATGGTGGTGAATCTTAGTATTTTTTATTGATACTTCTTCTTGTATACACCTGGAAATAGGGAAAGAATACTGCCATGCTCTCCACTTAAAAGTGGGAGAGGAGATGTTCAAAATAGTGATGAAAAAAATCTTTGATTTTTAGGTGCTTTTTTTTCCCCCTGTGGCAACACTAGAATGCATTGGATAGCACTTGAATCTATAAAAGTAGCTTTTGGCTGATGCAATAAGGTACTCTACTAAAACAGAGACAGCATGAGGGAGAGAGTAAGAGAAGGAGAGAAAATCCTGTTCATTCAAATTTGAAAGTTACTTCTTTCTTTTTACAATATGACACACCAGAATTAATATTAATCACAGCCTTCTTTCTTCGCAGGCAGTTTTCTGCCTTAATGAAGCAGGTTCATCATGACTGGCTTTGACAATACCTCATTTTTACCCACTGTTCCACTGCTTTTTTGACTCCTTTGATTAAAAGGATCATGCTGCAGTGTCCCACGTGATAAATATATTAGTTGGGGTAAGTAACTGATCTATTACCACAAGATAATATAGTTTGAAGGCATTTTAATAGGGGCTGGCAGATTTCAATATTGTTTGAGGGTCATAGAGTGTCTGACATTTCAATTTGTTATCAGGCCACTCATATCACTAGGGCAATCATTAAACATAGACTATAATAAGGTTTCTGCTATGTAGGGTCATTCATTATTGACAAGGAGGAGAGAAATAAATACCTTCCCAGGGGCAGCCTCAGCATGTAATACAGTAAAAATCACACAGTGTCCAGAACCATATTTTCCAGATTTGCTGGCAAATCAAGCATTGCATTTTCAAATTAAACCAAATAAAAGAGAAGAGATTAACACTTGAATACTTACATTCTAGTTTTTCCATACTGTCAAAATACTCACTGTAATCATGTATATATATAAAAATATATATATAATTGGATCATAAGTTGACTTATTTTACCACTATGATGAGAGCTAATAACCCACTTGTGTCATCTTTGGCTTTATGAGGTCTGTACGCCTGGGACAGACTTTGCATATTAAGATTAATCATCGTACATCATCTATCTCCAATCCTTGTTTAATAGATAAGCTGTTTTCACCTTTCAACTAGGTAGACCTCTGATTTAGCTTGGAAAATTAAGGACTCCATTCTTCATAAAGGCTTATTAATGGTTTTTCTTCTTAGATTATTGACTGATTTATTTAGGATAGGCTTTAAAGTTCCTTTTTTAACTTCGGATTTTCTTTGAATAGCCTTAAGCTCACATACATTTTACACACCTTTTAAAAATTGCCTGTGTTCTGCATGAAAACCCAACTGAGATATAGAAAAATGGATAAAATTATTTGGAAGAAGGGCAAAGGTACTGTAAAAATTACAACTAAGAGAATTGTGACAGAGCTATTTGCTTCTGCAAATTTAGTTTGGGGGAAAATGCATTTTTACAAAGCCTTTGCTCAGTTTCTTAGGAATACAAATAAACTGCACAGAAAATAAGGGCATTAGGATGTAGCTCAGTATTTGCTGAAGAAACACCAGTGTTGCCCTTATGGGTGTGAACCAAAAAGGGCCTAATCCTGCAACTACATATTGTTTCAAGTAGTCCTATAGGCCTGATCTAGATCCTATTTACACCAATATAACTTATATTTTACCCTGATTTCTGTATCAGAGGGATTGGGCCCAAAAAAAAGCTGTTCAAAAGAGAATCAAGCTCAAGATAAAATTACTGATTTTCATTTACTATTAAAGCTGATGAACTGCAGCATATGTGATGACAGTGAATTAGCTTACAAAATTTCTTCCAGATTTAATAATATAAGGTGTTATTAATAACTCAAGTAAAACAATGTCTCCCACAATTCAATAAGGTGATCCTGTCTTTTTAATTCATGAGAAGAGCTTTAATTGCATCAGAAGAGCAACCAGCAGGCAAATAAACTGTCAATATAATTTAATTCAGCTAGTGTAGTGAGAAGGAGTCTTTTACTGACAGTTATGTATTCAACCTTACTACATTCTGGGACACCAGCTTAGTCAACTCCAACACAGCCTCTCTCCAGTTCATCTTTGGGAGTCCCTCACAAATAATCATTCAAATCTTAATGGTGCAGTAACTTGGTTCAGTGGAGCAAGTTGTTCTCATCAGGTTTCCAAGCACCCTGATCAGGCATAATAACCTTCAGTGAGTCAAGAATGAGATGCTGAACTAAGAAACAATTCTCTTTCAAGGAGCTACATGATATTCTGGAAAACGCAGGAAGAGATAACTTCAGACAGGATGGCTTGGACACATCTAGAAGGTGTGGAGGACAAAGGAGGCTAAAGTATGAATGAGTAAGACTGGACAGAGTAAATCTTCAAGACAAAATTTAGCTATGCAGTGAGAAGCTGTAAGACTAATCATTGAAATCTGAGACTGTCCAACTTGAAAGCTGAGAATCCTAACAACATTCAGATATGTGGAGGTACTTGCTTCAAATGGAGTAGTATTGGCATCTATACTACCGTCTTCTACAACCAGCCTATCACAAGCATAGCTAATATTCAGCTCACATTTCTGTATAACATTCTGCATTCTACCAGAGACTCAGGTAACCCTAGAAAACGTAGTTTTATGATGTTGATCATGATGTAAATTAGGTATTTGGTACCATATTTCACAACCATTGTTTTCTTCAGAATTCACCATATGTCTAATGGCCAGACAACGGTGGTTATATTGTCTAGGAAGAGTACAGTCTTTTTGTAGTATGATTATCATTGGCAATTTAGGATTATCAGGTCTGGACAGCACCAAAAATTTGTATTAGAGGAAATTGTTATTCATGTGAAATTGTGCCCTCCCAGGCACCCAGTACCAGAACAAGAGGACACAGTCTCAGGCTGCACCAGGGGAGGTTCAGGTTGGATGTTAGGAAGAAGTTCTATACAGAAAGAGTGATTGCACTATGGAATGGGTTGCCCGGGGAGGTGGTGGAGTCGCCGTCATTGAAGGTGTTCAGAAGGAGACTTGATAGGGTGCTTGGTGCCATGGGTTAGCTGTTTGGGTGGGTTGGATTGGTTGATGGGTTGGACACGATGATCTTGAAGGTCTCTTCCAACCTGGTTTGGTTTATTCTAATAAAGGTTTATTCTAATAAAGGTTTACACTGAAGATAGAGGCAGAAATTTCTACCATTAATGAATCACAGAGTCACAGAAGAGTTGAAGTAGGAAGGGCTTTCTGGGTATCATCTTGACTATCCTGCTTTGTGTGGCTCCAAGTGTGAAGACTTCATAACCAGTCTGAACAACCTGTTCTAGTGTTTGACCATGTTTACTGTAAAAAAAGTTCTTTCTCATGCTGAAAGGTAATTTCTTGTATTTTCATTTGTTCCATTGTCCCTTATCTTTGAGGATGTTATAGCACACAGTGCTGAAATCTTTACTAAAGTCAAGATAAACAGCATCCAATGCTGTCCCCTCATCCACTGCTGTCCCTTCATCCACCAAGCCAGTCATCTCATCACAGAAAGCTATCATGTTCATCAGGTGTGATTTTCCCTTTATAAATTCATGCTGATTATTGAATTTTAGTTAAACATCCCATGAATAAGTTTAAGAAGGAATACTGAAAAGTATTTTTTTGGATGCTGTCTGGCAGGGCTCAGTCTGAAGGGAGCTGTGGCAGACAGAAGATGTTTGAAAGTCTGATAATGTCTCTGCAGTCAGAAGAGATAGCACACATCTCAATGTGGCACACAGAGAAAGGGCAGGTGAGATAAAGATCAAGAGTTTGAGTCAATTTAATTTCAAAATCAACAGGAACCCTCCATTGATTTTTCTGGAGACAGGATCATGATGTTTAATCTTCTTGTGTTCCTTTAAAGGATGTAGCATGAAATACAGGAGTGTTTCTGCAATCATTAGATTATCTTCTATTTCCGATTTGGTTAGCCAAGAAACGATTACAATACGAAATATTCTCTGTGGAAGTGTGAATGCAGTTGCTGTTAGCATAGAGAATCTAATGATAGCACCCCACACTCATTAGAGAGAATGTATTTGTCTTCATGAAACATTAATCCAAAGGCATCATACAAGGGGTAGCTGTCAGATCTCAGCAATAAAAATGAATACAACCTCTGCATTTTAGAAAGAGGAAAGAATTCTGCAGAAATATTAATATAAATCTGTGTGCCTAATTTAATTTACACACATCAGAAGAAGAAGGAACAAGTGGTTAACATCTTGGCATTAGCTGTCATCTGCAGTGCAATTATTGTTGCAAAACATAAGAAGGATTAGAGATTGTAAGAATTTTTACATTAGAGGCTACTAATTTAGCAGTAAAAGCAACTTGTTCCAGAGCTGTTGGTTTCAGTTGAAAACATACCATCTCTTCATGCTTGTTGGAGTTAGATTTATGCTATTTACATATTCCAGAAAGAGAAATTAAGTATTTTTATTCATATGGTTTATTCATTATGGTTATATAGCATTTCTAGTAGCAGCTGTTCTAAATACCCAGAAAGCCAGTATCTCACCTAATACACATCAATACCACTGCAGTATTGAAAGTATTAATTTCATGCCCCATGCCACATTATCTAACCCATTACACTCCACATCTCCTGACCTTCTTTTACATGTACCTTTATCTCTAGTCTATCTCAAACTTCATTTAATAGCAGGGATGCTGCTACCTGTGAGTTTCTGCTCTTCATCACTGGGGAAAGGAAGGGACTGAAAGAAGATTGTGCCTAATTTCCTGGGGTTATTTCCTTCTGCCAAAGGAACTCTTTTTCCTTCCCAAGAACATGAAGGAGAAGAGTAGCACTGCCACACAGATGAGATCCATGTGATCTACAGGTCTAAGAAAAATGGATCTGAAAAATCAGTGCTTGGACAAGAGGAAAGATGATCTGAATGTCGTGGCACAGCATCCTCTGCCTTTAGATAATAATTTTCATAGTATTGTGTTTGTAAAGGCACAGAAATATCCCATGGCAGTCCAAAATGGCTTAACTGAGTAAAGTTATTTGAAGGCTTCATGGCCCTCTTGATGCCAGTTTTCTTCTCAAATTCTTCCAGAATCATCTGCTTGGGTTTTACTCATTTAAGAATAAACATCCACAGTAATACTCTAATATCCTTATAATGATTGAGAAAATATTTGTGTACCCACTAGCAGCACTGCATATTTCACAAGAAAATCAGGGGAAAGACAGTTTGTAAGAAGAATGCATATCATGGCAGTTCAACAGTTAATATTTTCTGACATAAACAGGCAACTATCAAAGACATTCCCAGGTAAAATCCCATTAGACATGCCAAATAGAGGAATAGCCCAAGCTGGTACAAGGGATACTTGGGCTGGCCAGGTATTTAGATCTGTGCAGCTATGGTGTAAAAAGTCTTCACAGGATCAGTGCCTGAATTCAGGAGGATCTGGGCACTTACCAATGCAAGTCAGTTCTCTACACTGCCAAAATTAATCAAACTGAATTGAATTAGGGCTGGTTTAATGGTGAATGTCTCTAATGAGGATCAATACAGTTTAACAAACCCCTTTTAACTAATACTATTAGCTCATTCAAAGGTACTTTTGTAGCTCTTCCCACACAGTGAAGCTCTCAGGAAATGTTTTGTCATGAAAACACAGTTTAGAGTCAACACCATCAGAGGGTGGTTAAGCACAAACCCTTCCTGATCAGCAGTGTACATTAAGAGATGCTTCTCCAATATTACGTCTGTGACATACTTAATTTGATCTCCAAAGCAGTCTTTTGTATTTAAGAGGAATGTTAGTATAAGAGGTTTCTATGCAATAAAAAGCTGCCATCACAGTCAATACAGTGCCACAACTAGCTGCTGGAGCTGAGATGAGAAACAGTGACATCTGCTCTTCAGGTTGTTTTAATTTCCTTCTCATCCTCACCCATGAAATGGCAGTTTCTAGTTGTGGAAAGCATCACATCTGAGAGGATGTGCAATACAGTAGCTGTTGACAAGGATGTGAAGCTGACTCAGTCCTTTTCAAACCTTTACCTTGTGTCTGAGTTGCTGGCACTTGGCCAAAAATGTGAAGAGGTAAAATGTAGAAGTGTGGGAGATCTTGGAAAGATCATGTACTGTGCTCTGACATTAACACACACACACACACAAGGTGCTGCAGATGCAGACAGAAGTCAGTAGGCATTTCTTATTCACAAGTGGGAATGCCATTTTGGAGATAACAATACCAAAATGGAGTCAGTTTAATTTTTCTCTCTCTGACCAGCATTGACACTTCTTTCCGCACATTAGCTCAGAAGCTAAATGTCTCAAGGAAACATGATCAGATGAAATCAGTCACAGCACGTTTCTGTGGAGGTTGGGTGGGAGATATGACTTCTCTTGGAGATGCATGGAAAGAAAGATACTGAGTGGCATGCAGAAACTGCTCTGACAACAGAAAAGACCTTTCAATGAACTACTTTCCACTATCCTCTAATAAAAAGATAGCTCCCTTTCTACACAGTGTTCACCTGTGCATCCCATCTGTTGGGGACTCTAATGCATCCATCTATTTACCACTGTTCTGCTGGTCAAAATGAATGTGTTTCTTCACTCATTTAATCAGCTACCTTCCCATAACTAACACTTTACTTATGAGCATGCTAACTAGGGCTGATCAGAGCCGTGAGTAGGAAATGTAATTTTGTTCTCATATTGCCCTATTCATTATCCTCCTCAGGATTTACATTCCGCACAACATTAGGATGCTGCATATAATGTGATCATTTACTATGTGGCTGTGACTGCCAAATGCAATGAATAAAATAAAGTCTTCTCAGAGAGTTATTCTACATACAGGAAAAACACAGCTTGTTTTAATGGGGTTTAAAAGTGATCAAGTGTAGTGCAATGTTTGCATAATACATAGTCTTTGTTATCAGTCTTCTTTTTTACATAGAATAAAGTTGGTTGATATTTACATAAGTCAAATGATTCATGAAGCAATATACCACTTCTCAGACCAGTGTGGGTCAGAATGTAATATTGTACAAAAGTGCTTTGTTGTTAACAGATTCAGGGATAGGAAAATAAAAAGAAGATGATGGTTTTCCTATCCTATTCAGCTAATGTTAGATATAAAAGTATTATCAGACTCTAGGGATTGGGGAAACACAAAACTGTTGTGTTTTGTTTATGAAAAGCCAGCTGCTTTGATCCAGCCCAGGCAGGAGAGTGAAAGAAGCATTTCTCAGAAGCAAGAAATGAGATTTCAGAGGAGCTCTGGCTTTCTAGAAGATTCCATATGCTATTCTTTCCTTTCCCCTTTCCCCTTTCTCCCTTTCCTCTTCCCCCCCCTTTCCCTTCCCTTCCCTTCCCTTCCCTTCCCTTCCCTTCCCTTCCCTTCCCTTCCCTTCCCTTCCCTTCCCTTCCCTTCCCTTCCCTTCCCTTCCCTTCCCTTCCCTTCCCTTCCCTTCCCTTCCCTTCCCTTCCCTTCCCTTCCCTTCCCTTCCCTTCCCTTCCCTTCCCTTCCCTTCCCTTCCCTTCCCTTCCCTTCCCTTCCCTTCCCTTCCCTCTTCCTCACTCCCTGTCTCTTTCCTTACATGGATTATTCTCAGCCTTTAAAACCCAGAAGGATATAACATATTTCTGTACAAACATGGGTCTTTTAATAAGGAGACTTTTTCATACGTTAAGAGTGTGGACAATGGGACACCGACAGGATCACAGAGAGGTCAAAGAAAGGTATTTATAAATGTCTGCAATATTTCCCTCAACAGCTTACCTGTATAACTGAAAGCATAAAGAGGAATAAATCCTTTCCATGGGGAAAAAGTGCACAATTAAGTAGCTTTTAATAAAGTGATTTTCCTTCTAAAAATTGGATATGAAATCACTGATGCCATATAACTGGTATAAGACTTATGAGAAATTAATTTTTGCAGCCCAGTGAGAAGTAGTCAGCCCTGTACATCATGCACAGCTGATTATTCATGCATTACCTGGTCATTCATCAGAGGGTTTTTATGCTTTGGAAGCAGTTGCTATCCAGATTGCCTGTACCACTTCATACATGTAGGAGAGGTTAGACTGAGTGCGTAGACTGAGTGCAAGCAGTCATAGCATTGCTCTTCTACACTGAAGCTCCTGCTTCTGACTTGAATACAAAACTAACTCATGTCAAAATCTTTAAAATGTGTATATTTTAATTAAAAAGTACTCAGCATCTTTTTGGAAAAGAGTGAATGTAGTCCCAGGGACTAATCCACTCACCTTTGTCTCAATAAATTTTTCAGTTCCTTTAGCAACCTAAGGATTACTGCAAAGCATATCACCTCTGTAGTCACTTCATTGATGGTATTATGAGTTCAAAGCACTTTATATTATCACAGATATAATATGTGCTTTGTAGTAAACATAATTTGTAAACCTTATCCTGTTCCAGAACTCCAGGTGCAAAACAGGTCACAATTTAGACAGTACTATTCAATATAAAATCACAGAATCATAAAATGGCCAGGGTTGGAAGAGACCTCAAGGACTATCTAGTTCCAATGCCCCTGCCATGGACAGGGACACCTCACACTAGATTAGGTTGCTCACAGCCACATCCAGCCTGGCCTTAAAAACTTGCAGGGATGGGGCTTCCACCACCTCACTGGGCTACCTCCTCCAGTGTCTCACCACCCTCATGGTGAAGAATTTCTTCCTAACATCCAATCTGAATCTATCCATATCTAGTTTTGCTCCATTTCCCCTAGTCCTAACGCTACCCAACATCCTAAAAAGTACCTTTCCAATTATTTGATACTAATATCAGAGTTACTGGGAACTACTGTAATTAATATATATATAGGTATTTAATGTGGGAGAAAAATAATTGAATAACATTTCCATGCATATCTTCTCTCAATACAGAGAGAAGGCTAATAATAGGAAAGGCAACATCTGGTTTCTGTGGAGATGTGTAGTGGAATATTCTATAAAAATGTACTGTGGCAGGTCAGTAACCAAAATCCTCTCTATGTGGGATTTTGTTTTCTGTACAGCCTAAGATAAGGGCTTAATGGGATGTTATGACAATAGAATAAATCCTCCCTTTGCTCTCCTGGACATGTTGGAAATCTCACTCTGGCCCTCAGTTTAAGAAGGACATCGAAACACTTGAACGTGTCCAGAGAAGGGCAACAAGGCTGGGGAGAGGCCTTGAGCACAAGCCCTATGAGGAGAGGCTGAGGGAGCTGGGATTGTTTAGCCTGGAGAAGAGGAGGCTCAGGG
The DNA here is from genome assembly GCF_026170545.1 of Melanerpes formicivorus. Lineage (NCBI taxonomy): Eukaryota > Metazoa > Chordata > Aves > Piciformes > Picidae > Melanerpes > Melanerpes formicivorus. The sequence goes on from NW_027142355.1 coordinate 33,170,915, forward strand.
GTGACCTCATTGCCCTCTACAACTACCTGAAAGGTGGTTGTAGCCAGGAAGGGGTTGGTCTGTTCTCCCAGGCAACCGGCACCAGAACAAGAGGACACAGTCACAAGCTGTGCCAGGGGAGGTTTAGACTCGAGGTGAGGAGAAAGCTCTTCACCGAGAGAGTCACTGGTCATTGGAATGTGCTGCCTGGGGTGGTGTTGGAGTCGCTGTCCCTCAAGGCGTTCAAGAGGAGACTGGACGTGGCACTCGGTGCCATGGTCTAGTCATGAGGTCTGTGGTGATAGGTTGGACTCGATGATCCTCGAGGTCTCTTCCAACCTTAGCAATACAGTGATACTGTGATAAGTATCTTTTGAGATGTCTGCTATTTGGGAAGAGGTTGAGTGTTTCACCCTTATACAAAGAGAAGTTGAATTAAAGCTTTGTTTGCACTAATTGTAAAATTAAAACTGATGCCAGAAACCACCAGATCCTTTTCCAGATCTGGCTAAGGTGATAAAAGAGAACTCAAACTCCAGATCTCCGCACTGTCCACTAGAATGAAGCCACCCACATACATACCAGGGAAGGTTTAGGCTGGATGTTAGGAAGATGTTCTTCATAGAAAGAGTAATTGGACATTGGAATGGGCTGCCCAGGGAGGTGGTGGAGTCACCATCACTGGAGGTGTTTAGGAAGAGACTGGATGGGGTGCTTGGTGCCATGGTTTAGTTGATTAGGTAGTGCTGGATGATAGGTTGGAATCGATCTCAAAGGTCTCTTCCAACCTGGTTATATTATATTATATTGTATTGTATTATATTATATTATATTATATTATATTATATTATATTATATTATATTATATTATATTATATTATATTATATTATATTATATTATATTATATTATATTATATTATATTATTATATTCTTCTATTATATTCTATTCATACATGTGGTATCAGCACACTATTTCTGTATCTTCTTAGGAACACACAGGATCATTAGCTCAAACCAAAAGTATACCACACTAACCCAACTGTCTTTGAAGTGGATAAGAAAGTCTCACCTGAGCCATGTGAGCTGTGGAAACACAAAAATGAGTGGTCATAAGAAGACATGGATGTTGCTGTCTATAACTGGTGTAACAGTTTGCAAAGGGAACACCAGTCATGCTGAGACTGGGAAGGATGAATACAGAATTCATTATCTCAGCATGATTTCTTCCAATACTGAGTTTCCCTACAGAGACTCATGGTTTATGAATTTGAAGTATTAATATAGCACATCATCTTACGCTGATTGGTTTTGACTTTGAACATACTAGGGCAAACAGTACAATGGAACCACTTGTAACATATGCCACAGATACCTCTATACTTGCTTCAGAAAAAGGCAAGCTTGATTCTAACAGTTAGTTAGACACTGCACAGGAGTCAGGGCTGGGAATGAGATGGTGAATTCAGTTGTTGGGTTTTTTTCTCCCATGTATTTCTAGTTGCAATGTTTCTGTCACATTCCAGCGTCCCAGAATAATTTAATTTACAAAGAACCTGGAACAATACTGGGTAATTAAAATTGAAGAGTCACTGTGCTCTCAGCCCTTCCTGACACATGTGAAGTTATGGGGCGTGATCGTTTGAGACTGTGCCTTTAAGAAAGGGACAGCACTATAGCTGAATGTTTTGTAAACAAAGGACAGGTCTAAACTAATTTCATTGGTGGATTGGTAGAAAGCAACTTTATATTCTGAGTCCAGCAGAGACTAGTCTCAGTCTTGCACTTCTTTCCCCCTCCTTTCGCATCTTGCAGCTTCTGGGCTTTCGGCCAGACTGACCTTGGACAGATAAGGCCTCTACTAACATATTCTGCTTTAATTAACAAATGCTCCTTTTCTCTCTTTCTAACCCTCTTTGGGGAAAAAGGGGAGAAAAGGGGAGAAAAGGGGGGTACAGGGTGGGGAACCCTCCTCAGCAGAGGAGGGAATTTCGTTCCTGTATTACTTTGCTGTATATATTTCTGTGTATATATTGTAAATATTGTAAATCCTGCATCCCCGCTTGTAAATATAGCACATTCCTTTGCTTATCCAGCTGTGGGTTTTCTTTCAATTTTTTTTTTCTTCCCTTCACTTACAGGGTGGGAGAAGGTTGAGGCCTTCCCCTCAACCCTCGACATGGGGTGAGAGTGATTGCAACTACAGAATTAGTGTCATCCTCCAACGTTTTACCTAAAATGTTCTCAGATTTAGAGGGGCAAAACATACTGCATGACTTTATGGCATGGTGAGCTGAACACCTGTTCCTGCTCTCTAGTTCCACCACCTAGAAATGTTTTTAAACTCTAGCTGATTCAGCTCTGGAGGGGCTGGAGAGAAACTGCTATGGTGGGGAACACACCACACACCAGCTCCACAGCTAGTGGCATGGTGAAGGCGAAGGCTGCCTTACTGGAGGAAAAAAACACCTGTCTCAAAGGCAGAAGCTGTGGAATAGACATTTCTCTCTGTGTGATGATGTTGGCACTTGAAAAATTCGTTTGCAGTGACAGCATCCTGCCTTCATTAACCCTGTCAGTAGTAGCAGATGACTATCTGTTTCTTCAAAGAGAGTCTGGATTAGTGTTCCGTTTCTCTTCTCTGAAAATCAACTTGTGTTTGCAATGGGGTGAATTATCCAGCCTCCTGGTCATACCACTGACCCTGCAAAAGCCCACTCATCTTCTGCTCATCTTCTGTGTAGATTCAATAAATCTATGCCAGCCTTTGGCTAATCCATCTTCTTGAGTTCCTCACCACTTCTACAGGTAGGAGATTTGCTTTCCACATCAAGAAGTACTTATCGTATCTGACAAGTGTCACTCCAAGTGCAAAGATAAACTGAAGCCCCTAATCCTCGCATCCTTACAATTTGCTCTCATTCTTAACACATACAGTTCTGGAAAATCACATCAATTCTCTTTAACATGAAAGAAATTTACAAAATGTACTTAACTGAGTTTCTGTAGATTTAGTGGTCGCAACCATGTAGCCATACCTACTCCAGTTTCCCCCAAACTGTTTGTTATGTGACTCGTTCTGCCCCTGTACACTGCACTGGTTAGGCCACACCTCAAGTACTATGTCCAGTTCTGGGCCCCTCAGTTTAGGAAGGATGTTGACTGATGGAGCGTGTCCAGAGAAGGGCAACAAAGTTGGTGAGGGGCTTAGAACACAAGCCCTATGAGGAGAGGCTGAGGAAGCTGGGGTTGCTTAGCCTGGAGAAGAGGAGACTCAGGGGTGACCTTATTGCTGTCTACAACTACCTGAAGGGGGGTTGTAGACAGGCAGAGGTTGGTCTCTTCTCCCAGGCAACCAGTACCAGAACAAGAGGACACAGTCTCAGGCGGCACCAGGGGAGGTTTAGGCTGGAGGTCAGGAGGAAGTTTTACACAGAGAGAGTGATTGGCCATTGGAATGGGCTACCTGAGGAGGTGGTGGAGTCACCATCGCTGCAGGTGTTCAGGAGGAAACTTGACAGGGTGCTTGGTTGCATGGTTTAGTTGGTTGGGTGGTGTTGGATGATAGGTTGGACATGATGATCTTGAAGGTCTCTTCCAACCTGGTCTGGTCTATTCTATTCTATTCTATTCTATTCTATTCTATTCTATTCTATTCTATTCTGTTCCATTCCATTCCATTCCATTCCATTCCATTCCATTCCATTCCATTCCATTCCATTCCATTCCATTCCATTCCACTCCACTCCACTCCATTCCATTCCATTCCATTCCATTCCATTCCATTCCATTCTATTCTATTCTATTCTATTCATAGTATCATAGTATCAGTCAGGGTTGGAAGGGACCACAAGGATCATCTAGTTCCAACCCCCCTGCCATGGGCAGGGACTCCCCTGCCTATGTTTTTTTTCATACCTTGACATCTGGCTCCCATAGAAAGCAAGGCTATTTCTGCAAAGTAAACTGTCAGCTCATATTTTCTGGAATAATAACTATGATTGATCATAGGCCTCAGAGACCTGGATCTAGAAATTGTTAGCCAAACTCTAAGAAAACATTGGTCCTTCTGTAGTGACAGAGACTGGCAACTCAGTCAGTCAAGCAACACCTGAGAAAGGACAAGTAAAACAAATACCCACCCACAAAAAAAAGACTCCTCTGCACAAACACCCAAACCTAAGATAGATGTAATACCATGCAATATAATTACTTACAGACAGATTATCTACTACCAAAAATCTCTTTATCATGCATTATTCTCTCTCTATGGCAAAATGAGCAAAGGGTCACTCAGCTCAGCCCCCTGCTTTGACTAGGCTCCAGGAAGGTAGAATTAAATGGGAAGTCACTTTAATGAATGTGTGGTATTTAATCACTGGGATCAACAAAATAAGAAGGCAGGGGTGGTGCAGAGGACCATAACTAGGAGAGGTAGTGATGGGAGAGAAAGGCAAAGCAATTAATCTGTGTCATGAAAGGAAACAAATCTAATTAGTTCTGAACTCAGAAGAGGACTAAGCCCTAGGTTATGGAAACTGTAGTGAGTGCAGGACCACCACCAGGTACCGAGATGTGAGTGGCAAATATTCTGCCTTGCAGAACTCTGCCTTCATTGTTTGATCTCCACATCAGCTGATAAATCTCTTTTTTTGTTATTTTACTTACAAGCAGGGTTACTCTGATATATAGATATAGACAAAGAGATAGGCAGAGTAAGAGAGAGATGTATACAAATGGGCATAGAAAGACACAGATACAGACACAGATAATGCCTTTCCCTGCCCCCAGTGCAGCACCCTGACACATCATTAGCAATAGCAACTAGATTAGCACCCAACAGGATAGACTTCTGGGAGAGGATGAAAGGAAAAATAAAGCGAAAAGTAGTTAAGCACCACAGGTAAGTTGGAGTTAGGCTTGTTTAGGGGTTGGATGAGCAGCCAACAGTAGATCAGAAAGCCAAGAAAAGTCTGAAACTGTTGTTATCTGAATTCACTCATCTTGTGTTTTCTTGCCAGGTTTTCACCTTCCCTTTTCTCTTTTGTTCTGTGATGCTGTGATTTCACATTCTACAGTGAAATGGCTGATTGCAGACATGCCTCAGGAGAAACAGCACAGACTTCTGTTCTGAAGTTACAATTAACCAGTGAAGATCTCTGAAGTGTTAGGAACAAATGCCACTCCTGCTTTTTTCACTGTGTAAACACACACGTTTGTCTGCAGGTCTCTCTGTTATCGACATCATAATCTTTCTCCAGTGGCTTTATCTCCTCTTTTCCCTGTACCTTCTGCCTCTTGGAATAGATTTACTGGCAGCTGAAACTTTCATTTCAAATATATTTGAAAAATGAAATTATTGTCAGTGTCAATGGTCAGTGGTTCTTTAAATATTATATGAATTCATATGCAGTTGGAAATATATGAAGAGACAGTAGAACTCTTTAACATTACATACAAGTAGTACATTAGACCATTCCACCTGCTTTCTTTTATCATGCTCAGTCTGATTTCACTCCAAACACATGCAAACAGAACAATGAACAGATTGCAAAGGCTGCTTTTGGGGAGAAAACAGACTAGTTAGAGGCCCTCTGGCCTCGAGAGGGATTTAGGGATTTATGTTCAGGGCCATGTCTACCCACACAAGCACCTCATCCCATTGCATCTAGTGACAGAAGCATCATAAGCATCATGAGGACTCTCTAGAGTCCAACATGTGGCATCTTTTCAGGCCCACTTGTTCAAAGATATCCCCATGGTACCATTCTGCCACCATCTCGCTGCTCAGGACAGCTTGCCAGCATCATTCCCCAGCCTCCCTAGGTGCAGGCAGACTGCTTGGGGCTAGCACAACTAATTCAGAATCAGCTTTAACTGCTCCCCTTCAAACAGCAGGGTTTTGCAGTTTTTCTCTTATGTGGAAATAAATGTAAAGTTTCCAGATACTTGTCTGAATGCAATCTCCATGTTAGGGAACTCTTTCACATACTGATTGTGGAAAAACTGTTTGACTTTCACCGAAGACATGGTATTAACTGGTATGTTTCATAGTTTCATAGTTTCATTCAGGGTTGGAAGGGACCACAAGGATCACCTAGTTCCAACCCCCCTGCCATGGCCAGGGACACCCTACACTAGATCAGGCTGGACAGAGCCTCGTCCAGCCTGCTCTTAAACACCTCCAGGGATGGGGCCTCGACCACCTCCCTGGACAACCCATTCCAGGGTCTCACCACTCTCACGGTGAAGAACCTCCTCCTCACATCTAGCCTGAATCTCCCCACCTCTAGCTTCATTCCATTCCCCCTAGTCCTATCACTACCTGAGATCCTGGGAAGTCCTTCCCCAGCCTTCCTGTAGGCCCCCTTCAGATACTGAAAGGCCACAATGAGGTCACCTCGGAGCCTTCTCTTCTGCAGACTGAACAGCCCCAACTCCTTCAGTCTGTCCTCATAGGAGAGCTGCTCCAACCCTCTGATCATCCTTGTGGCCCTTCTCTGGACACGTTCCAGCACCTCCACATCCCTCTTGTAATAGGGGCTCCAGAACTGGACACAGTACTCCAGGTGGGGTCTCACCAGGGCTGAGTAGAGGGGGAGGATCACCTCCCTCGACCTGCTGGCCACACTTCTCCTGATGCAGCCCAGGATCTGATTGGCTTTGCAGGCTGCAAGTGCACACTGAGAGCTCATGTTGAGCTTTTTGTCCACCAGCACCCCCAAGTCTCTCTCCTCAGGGCTGCTTTCCAGCCAGTCACTGCCCAGCCTGTATTTGTGCCTGGGATTGCCTCGACCCAGATGCAGGACCCTGCACTTGCTCTTATTGGACTTCAGGAGGTTGGCTTGTGCCCACCTCTCCAGCCTGTCAAGGTCCCTCTGGATGGCCTCCCTTCCCTCCAGCGTGTCTGCTGCACCACACAGCTTGGTGTCATCAGCAAACTTGCTGAGGGTGCACTCAATGCCACTGTCCATGGGATGGGGCAGCAAGGTCCAAATTGCCTTATGGCAATTTCACCTTAAACTAAGGAACACGTACTGGTAATACTTATCTTGGCCTCCAAAACTATGGACAAAGGCTCTGAGGTCATTACACACAATCAAGTTCCTATGGCTTAGTAAGATGCTATGTGTCCACTGTGCAGTGGTATTTGTCTGGGTGCACACTCTCAGGCTACTTCAGCTACAAAGCAAAAAACACAAAATGAAAATCACCACAAAATGCAAAGAGAAAGACAAAACTAATAGTTTCAAAATTTCCCCACAAAGAAGAAATGCTAGAAATGGATCAGTTGTCACAGATTGTTTCAGTGGAAATGAAACTGCTCTCTGAGAGAAGGCTGTTCATCAACATGTTTTTGGTCAGGTCTGTCAAAACAGGCTTTGACAGAAGATGTTCTGTGTGGTTTTTTTAACCCAAAGGCAAATGAAAGAGATAAATCCATGGTGCTCTGACACTGGTGTCTGCCAGATAACTTCTAATGATTTGTTTGCTCCATCTGGCAAGAACTTTAAAGGCTTATTGGGTGATCGCAAATAATATCTGGTGATATTTGTAAGTTGTCATTTAAAATTAGGCCATTACAGCAGAACATATTGCTGTGTGACCAAACACAGAGGCAAATACTAGCTCCAGAATAAGCAGCTGGAAAACACAACCAGGTGGTAAGAAAATTACAACTTTGGAAAACACAAAGCAGGAGGAAAGTTCTGAATACTTAGTCAGTTATTTAATGAGAGCGTCAACATTTCCTAAACTAGAAAAAAATAGTCTTTGTTCTACTCCTAACCTTTACTTTCTGAAGAGTAAGTACATGTCATTTTAGAAGAAAACATTTCCCAATACAATATAACTTTCATTTTTTCAATATTGGTAATAATAACAACGTGTTTATTTTTCTAAAGAACACGAAACAATGAAATTTCTGTGTTTGACAAAAAAGCACTATATCCAGGGAAGTCTCAAAAGGCTAGCCTGGCTTCATAATCAAATACCAAAGTGATTTCCACAAATCTAATAATCTACCATTTCCCAGCAATAAATAATACATCCAGTAAACACAAACTTCAAAGGAAAAAAAAGTCTTCACTCACAGTAATAGTTCTCCTGCTGCCCAGTATATCAAATTACCTTTTCCTTTTCAAAACAATATCTTTTCCCATTCCCATTTATTCCTATGGCCTCTGGGCCACGTTCTGATCTCAGACACACTGTTCAAATTCAGAGTAACTAAACTGAAATCATTCCTTTCAAGTGAGACATTTTCTCTGGGTTAAACAGGAATTATTGACCAATGGAGCTGCTCAAATAGATTGAACAGAGGTAATTTTTGTGTTTCAAAGCATGAACTCTATCCTGAATGTACCACATAACATGGACTTAACTGAGCATTTGCCTAGCCAGACCAATTGCAGTACTGTTTTGAATGCTTTCTTCATGTAGCATACATGTACCAGAACAAGAGGACACAGTCTCAGGCTGTACCAGGGGAGGTTTAGGTTGGATGTTAGGAAGAAGAGAGAGAGAGAGTGATTGCTCATTGGAATGGGCTGCCTGGGGAGGTGGTGGAGTCGCTGTCATTGGAGGTTTTCAGGAGGAGACTTGATGGGGTGCTTGGTGCCATGGGTTAGTTGTTTAGGTGGGTTGGATTGGTTGATGGGTTGGATGCAATGATCTTGAAGGTCTCTTCCAACCTGGTTTATTCTATGTAATATTCCATGTAATACAGATGTTTTTTCCATTTCTTTGCTTTCAATGTTATTTAAATACAGAGAAGTGAGACCGAAAGTCTTGTGAAAAGATAAACTCCGAGCATGTGAAAAGATAAACTCTATGCAAATGATTGCATCATTCCCAGACAGATAAATCTCAGAATTGTCAGCCTCCAAATCTCACCCTGATCTGAATGACCATCATAAGACTACCACTATCATTTCTACCACCAACCACACTGTCCTAGCATGGAATCACAGAATAGCAGAATGTTAGGGATTGGAAGGGACCTCAAAAGATCATCTAGCGCAAGTCCTCTGCCAGATCAGGATCACCTATACCAGATCGCAGATCTCCAGATATTGGTAACATGTTTCCAGCTGGCCTAGGAGGTGTTTAGTCTAATAATGCGTCTCCTACTGTTTCTTCTTTCAAACAAGTTCTCATCTCCTTGCAATCTTCAGGCTTAAAAACTAGCCAAAGAGGGAGAAGAGAATGTTGAGCGGGGACAGGGGAAAGGTGTTTGTGGAATGAATTGAAGGCAGAATCCAAACCTAGTTCTGATTACAAGTGTCAAGCCTTTTCTGAAATAGCTCAGGAGAGTGGAAGTCTGGACAGATTTATAGGTGTACATACTCCACTGGTTTTTATTTTGGAGATGTATATATACGAGCAAAGATTAAAAGCCAAAACAAACGTCTAAATCATCGTATATTGGTGGTACACTGGGATAAGTACAGCACAGACCTCAACATTCTGAGTAATGATGATTGTAAAAAATAATTTAATCTTTTCATTCAACTCACTGAGACTTAGGGAAAAAAAAACAACACAAAAAAGCCTTAAGAATTATGAGAACATTTTCATCTGTACTACTTCCTCCCCTCCATTTTTAAAGTGTTAATTTTCTATTTTGATGTGGATCCCACCAGAATGAGAATGCATTATAGAGTTGAAAGTGTTTGTATTTAATACAAGATACCAAAACAGAGTTCTCATATTGCATGTCAAAAAATCAGAACTTTCTGAAATGGTAGTATCAGCCTCCTAAAAAAACACATTATCAATAGTAAAAAAACCTGCCTTGCCTTATCAGAATCCTTCCTATCTGACAGGTGGTACAAAACCGGTGCATGTACAGGAATAACTGCACTGCCCTATGAGGAGAGGCTGAGGGAGCTGGGATTGTTTAGCCTAGAGAAGAGGAGGCTCAGGGGTGACCTCATTGCCCTCTACAACTACCTGAGGGGTGGTTGTGGCCGGGAAGGGGTTGGTCTCTTCTCCCAGGCAACCAGCACCAGAACAAGGGGACACAGTCTCAAGCTGCGCCAGGGGAGGTTTAGACTTGAGGTGAGGAGGAAGTTCTTCACTGAGCAAGTCATTCGTCATTGGAATGTGCTGCCCAGGGAGGTGGTTGAGTCACTGTCCCTGGAGGCGTTCAAGAGGAGATTGGACGTGGCACTTGGTGCCATGGTCTAGTCATGGGGTCTGTGTTGATACGTTGGACTCGATGATCCTCGAGGTCCTTTCCAACCTAAGTTATACTGTGATACTGTGATACTGTTAAAATGTAGCTGTGATTAACACTCTATTTGCAAAATACTGCCATGAAGTCCTTTTAAGGACACTAATGAGAACTAATCTAGAAACCTGTAATCATGAAAGGTAATACTAAGATAAACCACTTCCGAAGCTAAGGAGAAATTTACATGAGAGATATATAAAAGTGGTCCTTTAGTGACCACAAATAGTGGGGATCATATTTTACATCTCCTCCACCTGACGTAGATTGGATTCATGTATATACAGAACATCCAAAGTTTGAGACATCCCTCATATGAATTACGGACCAATAAAATCAGTCAATAACATCCTTCTATCCAGCGAATTACCCCTGTAAAATCTGACCTTTTAATCTACTCCTTGCTGACAAATGAAGATTTGGCGTGGCCACGTGCATTTTAAGCAACTTGATTGGTCAGCCAACACGTGCACCAACATGTGCAGGGAGGACCAGCACAAGTTCAGTTCAATTTTGTGCAGTTTCATCATACAAAAAACACACACACACACAAAAAAACCAAATTATTCTGCAGCTAATCCAGATCTGGAGGGTATGTCGGTGACTAATTTGTGATTGCACTGAGATCTCAACAAATATTTCTGAACTTTTCCCCAATCCCAGAGGAACTGCCAAGCATTGATAACATCCAATTTATGATTTAGCAATTGCCATCCACATTTGTTTCCTGGAGCCTGGCAGGTGCTGCAGATCCTTTACAAATAACAATTGTATCTGACTAATCTCCACATGCCTGTGAAGTAGTTCTGAGCTGATCACATGCCTGTCCATGCATTACAGAAAGTCAAGCCCAAGCCCTTTCTTGTAGATTATCTCTATATATCAAGATAGGCAAAATCTTTAGACCTTTGGATGTTCTCTACATATAACTGAAGTATAAAGAACAGATTTTGAAAGCCCCTGGAGTTTGTTTCCTCCCTCAGGATGTGCTGAGTAGAGCTATGGGTTAAGTACTCTCCCTTGTTTCCTATGGTATTACTGATGTACATTTGGAAAAAAAAGTGGAGTTATATTAGCAATTGTCTGATGTGAGAGAATTGAAAAGCATGTACAAAGGAGATTTGGATTTGGTTCTGCTAATCCTGCTTCTGACTGGGGAGCTTGAGAACATGATGTGATCCACTTATAAGAGCAGTTTTTTCTAGATCTAATGCATTTTCTACCGCTTTTGAAATGTACCTGGCCTGCATTAGGAATAGTGTGGCCAGCAGGAGCAGGGAGGTCATTGTGCCCCTGTACTCTGCTGTGGTTAGGCCACACCTTGAGTACTGTGTCCAGTTCTGGGCCCCTCAGTTTAAGAAGGACATCGAAACACTTGAACGTGTCCAGAGAAGGGCAACAAGGCTGGGGAGAGGCCTTGAGCACAAGCCCTATGAGGAGAGGCTGAGGGAGCTGGGATTGTTTAGCCTGGAGAAGAGGAGGCTCAGGGGAGACCTCATTGCCCTCTACAACTACCTGAAAGGTGGTTGTAGCCAGGAAGGGGTTGGTCTCTTCTCCCAGGCAACCAGCACCAGAACAAGGGGACACAGTCTCAAGCTGCACCAGGGGAGGTTTAGACTCGAGGTGAGGAGGAAGTTCTTCACCAGCTGAGTCATTCGTCATTGGAATGTGCTGCCCAGGGAGGTGGTGGAGTCATCGTCCCCAGAGGTGTTCAAGAGGAGATTGGATGTGGCACTTGGTGCTATGGTCTAGTCATGGGGTCTGTGTTGATAGGTTGGACTCAATGATCCTCGAGGTCCTTTCCAACCTAATTTATACTGTGATACTGTGATACTGTGATACTGTATAGGCTCTTCTTTTGAAATGTACAGGGTCTTCTATTAGGACAAGTGTATGCCAGTAGAGTCCATAAATCTATTATTAGGATCCTTTATTATTTAAAAGTGATTCCAATCACTGAAAAAGATACCTCACTTGTTTGATCAAGAGTTCTTTGCAAGTGGAAATGGGAAGCAGAAAGTTTTCTCCTTAGGAGTTTATTGCTTTTCTAGCGTTGATTGCAGAACATGAAGGACTCCCTCTACCTACCTTGCTCAGAATAAAAATATCCCTTAATTGGAAGCTTCAGTTACCTTACAAATTTTGACAACAACACTAATAGAGTTAACATCTTATCTGCTTCACCAGAAGATTGTTAAAAACAGAAGCTGCAGCAACAATAGAAAAAGTAAAAGAAAAACAAAAAGAAAAACAAAAAGAAAAACAGATGGAGAGAGTCCTATTTTATGGCCAAACCTGGTTGTATTTCTTACACGTGACAGTAAGGCAGTAATTGTGCTTTCTCTTGTTCTCCTGTAAAATTATACAACCCTTTTTGAAAACAATAGAAGAAATTCTATCCATTATTGTCCGCTTGTTCTGGTTCCATGCATAATTAAAGCTGGAGAAAGGCAGCCTCTGATGAGACACTAACAAGCAGAATCGAAAGAGTCCAGCAGCAACCTGGTGCTGATAAACAGCAATTCTGAAGGGCTGATAAGCAGAGAGCCATTGTTACCCAAGAGAGAATTTACTGCCCTCTGGTTTGTTTGCTGGCATCAGGGCAAAGTCATCTTCTGTAAAAATTAATGAGTTTTAATTGCCCTTCAGTATGCCCAGGTCCAATGGGTCTTGAAGCCGGTCACATTCCCTTCAGTTTATTGGACATATGAGAAAAATCTTCCATCTTTCTTTCTTCCAGCCCCGCCTTCCTGTAGCATACAAGTGAATTTCGAGTCTGATCCACACTACACTTTGTTTTGCTTTTAAGTCCCCTGCCTTTGAAAAAGGGAATTTCACCACTTCTATGAGAAAGTGGGAATTAGCATGCCATAAAAAGATGTCTCCGTAACTGTTAAGATGTGTGTGCAAAATGGGAATGAGTGCTACTCTCAGTCTGGCTGTGTGAAACCAAAGTAGGGTTTAGGAGCTCCTACAAAAATAACTCATGTTAGCTCTGTATGATGAAGTGTAAAGAAGCTGGTGAGAAAGGTGATGTTCTCCACCAGGCTGTACAGAAGCAGCAGCTGTTCTGGGAGCAATGCAGTATCTCTCATAGCTGATGTGCATCTCCTGGCAGCATGCAGAGCAGTTAGATCAGCACATCTCAGGATGCCATCAATATGCTGTCCCACTCTTAGGCAATGATTTTTGTCTTACTAAACAGCAGCATTGGTGCATGAAGACCCTGAACATTCCATGTGCATTTCCTAGTATCCTCATTTACAAAAACTGACTTGATGAAGTCCCATGGGACTTCACCTCACAGTTGGATGGAGTGGGGAAAGCTTGAAAACCAGATATCTGCCAGACCCAGGAGGCCTCAAGATCTTGACCTTAATATTCCCTACCACAGGTGCTATATGTCTTCCAGTCAAACATGTGAAAGAAAGGAAACAAAGATCTCTGAATATTAGCTCTGCAGAACAGTTAGGAAGGGGGTGACATACCATAGGTCCCTTTAGAGGCATGGGGCATCATCAAAGTAAAGGTTGAAGTTTTAAGTGATTATACTTAAATGCCTTTGTCTGGGGGTTCTGGCTCTCTGGAAGACTTATAAAAGCCTGATTAATTACTCTTGCCACACAGTTTGGGGTAACAAGAGCTTGGAATTTTAATGGAAACGCTGTAAAATAAAATTCAGTCTTTACCTTACTGCAAAGACATGTCAACAAATCTAGCAGACCTATGGCAGCTCCTAAACTACAGGAGATACCTTATTCATTAAATGTTGATAACTGCAGGATGCAAATAACATACATGAGTATCAGGTCTTGAGTGGTCAATATACAACATGTGAGCAGTTATAATGCAAGCCCCAATTATGTACCAGGCTCCCTTGTGCGTCAAGTAGTTTTCTGATCCACTTTATAGTCTCTGAACGTTAATGGCTGGATGAAAATCAAAACTTAGAATGAAAATATAAAACAAAAATACATTTCAAAGGCTTTTAGGTTCTGAAATATTTTCTCTTTTTTTTTTCTGTGGAACGTTAAAAATACTTCCTGGAGCTCATTTCACACAGCTCACAGTTCTGTAGATGCCAGTGCTGTTTGTTAAAGTATAAATTTCCACAGTGAAATCTTATAATCTGCTTTAGGAGCTTTCTTCAGCTTGAGGACTCATGTGAGCAATGCAAGAAGGATTTGGCAATATTTTTTGTTTTTAAGTAAGCCTACTTGTGAGAAATTTGTTTCTATTTCTGTGTTGCCTACTATCCAAGGCAGAGTTTTAAAATAACGTTTGTTATTCTCTATTATTGTATGGTTTTATTAAATTAATGCCTGAAGACCTTTACACTGTTTGCAATCCCATTGCAGTAGATGATGAATAAACAGAAGAAAAGATAATGTGTGCCCTGAAGGCCTTACAGTGGATAAATATTTGCTTAGTTGCTTAGAGAAATAATTGTCTGCACATGGCTTGCTTGAAGCTACTCATTTTAGCTGTCCACTGTAAGGGGTGCTCTGTGTCCTGCATCACAGGCTACCTATTTTGTTCCCTAACTGGAAGACAAACTTTTTAAGCAATAGAAAGAAGAATGGTGAACAGTAAATAGTACATTTGTTAGAGAAATTTTGGGGCAAATGACAACCTATGCCAAAAGCAGTGAAACACTGAGGATTCATAAATATTCATATGAACATTTGACAGGTCTCCAAATGTTACAAATAAGTAACATGGTTCTACAAATAATGATGTCACCGTGCATATATTTAAACCCACTGCCCCCCAAAATTAGAATATATAGATGCAGTGTTCAACTGAGCATGCTTCCAGATGGTTTCTGCTTACAGGACCTCCTCTCTTTTGAATGATTTTTTCATCTCCCTTCTTAAAATACAGAGTTATTCATAGAATCATAGAATGGGTTGGGTTAGAAGATACCTTAAATCTCATCTACTTCCAACCTCCCTGCCATGGGTAGGCAGAGACACCTCCTACTAGAGCAGGCCCTATCCAACCTTCCAACACTTCCAGGCTTGTAGCCTCCACAAGTTCTCTGGGCAACCTATTTCAGCCCCTCACCACCCTTATGGGAAATAATGCCTTCCTAACGTCTAATAATCTAAGTTGAGCTTCTTCCAGTTTGAAGTCCTTACCCTTTGTCCTATTGCAGAAACATTAAAAAGAAAAACAAATTCTCTACAAATCTCAGTTGAAACTGTTGTTGAGCTTAAAATCCCTCCAGCTGATAGAAGTGGAATTATTGTCACATAAGTTACTGTCAAACACTTTCCTGAAACCAGCAGCAGCACACTTGGCTCAGGACACGGCACATTTCAGACAGTACCAAGCATGAGAGATATGGCAGGGCAGTATCTTTATGGAGATCTCCCACAGAGATGGTATGGAATGGAAATTCTTCTCAGGAGGGCAATCATTCCAGGAATGTTATCGTAAAACTGCTGACATTCATTGCTGTTAAGGAGAAACATGCAGTAAAATTCCTGCCCCTTCTAGAGAAATCTGTACACAGATAGCCATTTTTCTGAACATGTCCAGAAAAAAAAACAGTGGCCAACACAGTCCCTTGTGTATCCAAGCAATTAAACCACAGCAATTAGAAATAGGCCATTTAAGATAACAGCATTTTTTCAGAGATGAAAAAAAGCCACAGGTGGTAAATAGTACACTGAAAAGATTTGCTAAACACACCAGAAGACCAAAGATTTGTAATTGCATACATTGTCGATTGAACAATGGGGACATAAACACGTTTTCTTCAAAAGAACTCAACAATAACAAAAAAGGCAAAGAATAATCTGAGATGCCAATGTAAGACAATCTCATCCCTGAATAGAGTGATTCAGCTGAAGTTATAAACAGTACAAGTAAAAGAGGAAATACCCAGTGAGTCTACAACAATGCATAACTAATTACAACAAAACAGAACTAATTCCGTGAAAAAAGAATCTTCAAATATGTTTCTAAAAAGGGAGGGAAAAGATGAAAAGCAAAATGTTAGCCCAACCTAATTTTGCTTCCATCACAGAAGGAGAGAGATGGGTCACTTTTTATGCAGCACCACAAACGTGCATGGCTTCTTTTCTGTGATATATAAGCAATTCCCCACTTTAAAGAGATCACAGCCTGAGCATCAGATTCATCAAATGGTACCATCAGTCACAAAGTTTAGTATCCCAAGCACTCCTTTTCTGAAACCAACCTTTAACTCACCCACTGCTCCTGTTTGGCTAGTGTTCTTGAAAAGAAATTACATACAGAGAGCATTCTCAAACCAATGTCATGATTTTGCAATGTGCTAGAAACATGTTAGAAATTAAACAGTCCACACTGTTGCTGAAGACAGAAGTTAGACTGTCCCACCAGGTTGTTGAAACATACAACAGTCACATAATATGCTAAAATATTAATTGCTTAATGAGCCCCTCAGTAATATTTACTCTATGTAATATTTAGTGAGGGGCTTGGAACACAAGCCCTATGAGGAGAGGCTGAGGGAGCTGGGGCTGCTTAGCCTGGAGAGGAGGAGACTCAGGGGTGACCTTATTGCTCTCTACAACTACCTGAAGGGGGGTTGTAAACAGGCAGAGGTTGGTCTCTTCTCCCAGGCAGCCAGCACCAGAACAAGAGGACACAGTCTCAGGCTGCGCCAGGGGAAGTTCAGGCTGGAGGTCAGGAGGAAGTTTTACACAGAGAGAGTGATTGCCCATTGGAATGGACTGCCCGGGGAGGTGGTGGAGTCACCGTCACTGGAGGTGTTCAGGAGGAGACTTGACAGGGTGCTTGGTTACATGGGTTAGTTGATTAGGTGGTGTTGGATGATAGGTTGGATGCGATGATCTTGAAGGTCTCTTCCAACCTGGTCTATTCTATTCTATTCTATTCTATTCTATTCTATTCTATTCTATTCTATTCTATTCTATTCTATTCTATTCTATTCTATTTAAATGCACTAGGAGAGCCTTTTCCTCCCCTTTTCTATTACTGTGAGCTTCTTAGCACTTTCATTTTGTAACACTGGTGTTACCAGAGTGACAAAACCTCTGGTGAATTTTTGCAACAAAGCCCTGATGAAAGGTTTGCTGGACAGGGAGAATGGCTCCCCTGTGCTTTGCACAAAAGGGAAATGGGGTTTTCCAGTGCACCAAAACCATGGAAGATGCCGGTTCAGCCTGTTAACTGCATCAGAAGATGCTGGAAGCTTGCAAAATTGGGAAGATAAAGAGAGAAATAAGTAGACATTCTTGAAAGTAAAAAAACAAAATAAGTCAGGGTTACTGTCAATCAGGCACTATGTAATTTGCATAGATGAACATGACACTGGAAGCTAATTTACTGCATAGAAGGAAAAAGTTGCATCTGCAAGGTTTTGCTGACTTTTATCAGTCTCCCTCTTTTTTTCACTGCCATTCATTCCTTCTTTATGTGCATTTTTTTCCTTCTTTTCTTTTTTCTTTTTCTTTTTCCATATATATATATGAATAATTTTATCTTTGAGAAATCTTAGTATCTGACATCTTAAAGAAGCACCATTCATGGACATGAGGACACGTACCCCAGGGGAGCTGAAAAACAAGCCACCTGAGCAAGGATTTGAATTCAGTTCACTTATGAAGAAATGCTGATATTATCTATTCTTGAAAAGACTTTTCTGTGCAGACCAGAAAGTGAAGGAAGTAGAAAGCCTTCTGACTACTAAATGTTTTCCATTTATCGTGGTTTCTGTGATATCCTGTCAGAGATTGATTTACAAAGCCAGTGGTCCTTAGTAGTTGCTAGGAAACAGTGCTCTTCACTCCATCTGCACACAAGGGGATGTGCAGCCAGAAAGTGTGGATTCTAATGGAGTAATTCTTCTGACTTCAAGCCTGCACAGAGAAATTTCAGTGCACAGCTTCCCCAGGACAACATAAGCAAATTTTAGTCCTCTGTGCATACATTACAGCTTCAACAGAGCTCTTTGTAACTTCTCTCCCCCCTGCCCAGGTCCAATGAACCTGTTCTAAGCACAGAATTTTAGAAATTTAGGAAAGCCAGGCATAAGATGAGAGGGACTTCCTGGGTCCTTTGATATTTCTGGGCACCTACAGAATGCCCTTCTTACATTTATCAAGCTCCATCTTTAAAAAAGACAGGATTTGGTCCACTACAAACTGCACCGGTACATAGTGGACCTCTTTCAATATCTAGCAGAAATTTATTCCCAGACTTTTCTATGTACAGCTGCCCTTTCAGCTAAACAGCTTCATTCTCCTTGGTTTTGCCACCTCAATGCATTTATAGGAAATAATCCTATCTCTCTCTCTTCTATTTGACTAACCAAACCCACCAAAAGCCCTTACTCCTGTATGGTATTGAGATGCAGCACTTTTCTGTACCTCTTGCTTTGAATTCTCTGCTGAAATAATTCTTCTGCTACAGCCTAGTATGCAATCATCTTTTTTCTTTCTCCTTTATTTTTTTTCCACATCCTGTGACTGACAAATAGAATTCCTTTTTTTTTTTTTTTTTTCTTTCTTCCCATTTCCAATGGGTAGCAACCATTGTTGTCCTTGGTTCTTAAAAGTATCACTTTGGACTTTGTTCTAGTTGGGGCTGTTCAGTCTGCAGAAGAGAAGGCTCCGAGGTGACCTAATTGTGGCCTTTCAGTATCTGAAGGGGGCCTACAGGAAGGCTGGGGAAGGACTTCTCCGGATCTCAGGTAGTGATAAGACTAGGGGGAATGGAATGAAGCTGGAGGTGGGGAGATTCAGGCTGGATGTGAGGAGGAGGTTCTTCACCATGAGAGTGGTGGAGCCCTGGAATGGGTTGTCCAGAGAGGTGGCTGGGGCCCCGTCCCTGGGGGTGTTTAAGAGCAGGCTGGATGAGGCTCTGGCCAGCCTGATGTAGTGTGGGGTGTCCCTGCCCATGGCAGGGGGGTTGGAACTAGATGATCCTTGTGGTCCCTTCCAACCCTGAATGATACTATGATACTATGATACTAGGTCATTTAATCCCACCCTGTTATTGCAGGCATCGAGTTAAGCAGATCTCTGCTAAATTTGCCCTGTTGGTATGGATGGGTACTTGCCAATTTTGTACCTTCAACAGATTTAATTAGTGTACATCCACTTCTTGATACTAATACAAATTTTAAGGAATATCACGTGGAATCTCACTCTAGAGCTCTAGTTTCCCTTTCAGCATAATCTGTCACTGTCTACTCTTTGGGTAGTTCCTTGTACTAATTCTTCTCTCTCAGAATACCTAGTCATTATGTGAAATGTTTTCCTGAAGAGCAGGTAGGCTACAGCTACTCTGTTACTATTTTTTTTATGGCTAAAGAATGAGTCAGTTATTGAAGAAGTTGGAAACTTGGTCTGCTTTAGTAAATTGTATTTAAGGATATTGCCTATTATTTCTGATGTCTTTCACTTCCCCTAATATCTTCCACGTCAGGATAGCTGCTCTATGGTTGTCAGATTTGCCCTTTAGCACCTTTATGTAGCTGACACCTACTAGCTTCCATTCAGATGAACATGTCACCACGATGAGTTCTGTACCAACATTTGTGGGGTCATTTCCTCTTGCCATTATGCTGTTCCCATAAACTCCTGATACAGCATCTGTGTTCCATCTGCTTGTCTTCAGAGGCAAAGTATTAAATTTGGGGGACCTTTCCTAAAACAGCCTTAAATAACAATTTTTTTCCCCCAGTTATTTATTCATCACAGTTGGAGAATCTTTAACTTTTCTGCTTTCTCAAGGTATAAATTATCCCTAGTGTTCACAATTCATATTCTGATTTTTCACTTTCAATCCTCCACGTTTTTTTTTTGGGGGGGGGGGGGGGGTGGGGGGGGGGGGGTGAGTGGGTGTGGTGTTTGTTTGTTGTTTTGGGGTTTTGTTTTTCTGAGGTAATCTCTTCTGATTCTTGAAGATTCTTTGCCAAACCTCAACAGCCTACTTCATAGAATTATCTGTCCAGAGAGGCCTGCAGATCTCTTGCCTGAGAATACAAATTTTAGACCACTACTCTACTCCAATTCAGTGCCTTTGCTCCTCAGACTGATTCACCATGATATAGTCTCTCTTTCTATAGTTAAAAGCCTTAACTACTAACTTGTCTTTGTATATACTGCCATTTCATTTAAACTGTAATGTGGTCAGTACTGTCACCACTTGATAGTGTATTATTTTCTCTACTACATTCTCTAAAGTTTCTTTGTTGCTTGTCCATCATGAACTTAAAACACTATAATCTACTTGAAGTTCCATGGCTCTCAGAAAAGGAGGCTTTTCAGCTTTCACTTTGAGGAATTACTGTGTTCTACTGTGGATGTTACTTCTGGTCTCCAGTCTATGACTATGAAATGTAAAGACTCTTCATAATGACACAATCACCTGGTAGCTTCTCTCTCTCATGACAGTGAAGCAATCTCTAATCTGATGTTCACTGCAGAGCCCATTCCCTTTCCTACTACAATGTCTTTCAGAATCCTTTCCCAACATATTTTGACACAAAATGATCCTCTCTTACCCATGCTATTAATTGTAATTACTTTTCTGCCAGTCATATTCTTAATATATAATGCTACCATATTATCTTAAGAATTCCTTTTGTATTCGTTCCATAGTGTACGCCCTGCAGTACTTGCATGACAGCTTCAATTAGTATTCTATCACGTTTCTGTTATCCCTCTAATATCCTGTTTCATGTCATGCACCAATAAGCCTAATTCTTCCATCTTCGTGTACTGGTTGCTTTGTTGCATCTGCTAATGCTGTCTCACTTCACCTGGTTTCCTAGCAAGGTTAAGTGTAGTATTTGCACCGATTTATTACCTACCCAGTCATTGGGGTTTGGAGGTGTTTTCCTATGGTATTTCCTGCTCTCTGGTATTCCCTTACCTTTGCTGTATCCACACTGACTTGATTTTACTTTCTGTGTATTAAAAAAAGATGATGATAGTATAGCTGTCTCCCCAGTTTCCCTTCATCATCTCATGCACTGTATTCTGCATTTTAAAGCTCTTTCTATCTACCATGGTAGACTTTGTCCTAGGAAAGTCATGATCCAAGGGCTCAGGTGGAACAAATCTCTATTAAGGACATCATGGGAAGGCTCCACTCTGTAGTAGTAATTTTGCCCCTTGGCAGTAGATTACTGCTTCTACTACTATTACTATCTTTTCTGTTGGGGGTGGGGAGGGTTTCCTTTAAAACTTTATTTGATAGTATATTATTTTCCTTCCTCTTCTTTATGTCTGAAACTCCTATTCCACCTTCAGTAAGTAATTCTTTGATGTAAGACATATACAATCTTGCAGAGTTCAAGATAGGACATATCACTGATGCGTATGATGGCTAGCAACAAGAACTGCAGTATTATCATGAACATACAAGCTGGAAACAGCTCAGAAGAAAGTCTAAGTTTATCAGAGAATGAGTAAAAGCTGACACTGGCGGGGGGGGGCAGAAATCCATATAGATTATCAATTATATCCATATAGATTATTAATTATATCAACATAGGCAAACTTCACTGCCCAGAACAGTGGAAAGTTTTCCCCAGCCTATTGTGTGCCTTTTCAGGGCTCTCAGACAGGAGCAGGTAAAGATCACAATCAGGGCAACACAGAGCCAAGAGCATATCTGGTAAGCCTGAGAAAATACAGTCTGAGAGAAAGGATATCACACCTTTCTGTAGGCACTTCCAGTAAGGAAGCACCAAGGAAGTGAAGAGCGGTTTAGTCTAAAAGCCAGACTACCACAAGTACAAATAGACTCAAACTGGCCATTAATGCTTTTACACTGGGAATTAAAAGGTTTCCAGTCCCCAAGGCAATGAGGTTCTGAAACAGATACTGAGAAGGCTGTTGGAAGAAAACTTTTGAGTGTATTAACAGTGATTACAGTGATTAACAGTGATATTAATAGTTTATTAACAATGATTTAACATCCCTCTTCAAGCAAAGAGAAACTTGACCCAGTGCCCCACAAAAATCAGTTCCAGTCCTATGTTCCTTTCAAAACAGTAACAATAACAATAATAAACCAATACTGTCTCTTCAAAAGCTGAGTGTTTATGTAACCTGTCAAGAGGTTACAAGAGGATATGCCATGGCAGAGAGCTTGAGCAGCTCAGCCCTGCATCTCATCTCACAGAAAAGAGTAAACATAAAGAGTTATGATGAAAAAAACAAAAGTAAATCAGAAGCAACACTGACTTATATTAGAAGTATCTGCATAACTGCAAGTATACGCCTGTTACCTGTATAGGCCCCTGTACTCTGCATTGGTTAGGCTGCACCTTGAGTACTGTGTCCAGTTCTGGGCCCCTCAGTTTAAGAAGGACACTGAAACACTTGAACGTGTACAGAGAAGGGCAACAAGGCTGGGGAGAGGCCTTGAGCACAAGCCCTATGAGGAGAGGCTGAGGGAGCTGGGATTGTTTAGCCTGGAGAAGAGGAGGCTCAGGGGTGACCTCATTGCCCTCTACAACTACCTGAAAGGTGGTTGTAGCCGGGAAGGGGTTGGTCTCTTCTCCCAGGCAACCATCACCAGAACAAGGGGACACAGTGTCAAGCTGCGCCAGGGGAAGTTTAGACTCGAGGTGAGGAGAAAGTTCTTCACCGAGTGAGTCGTTCATCATTGGAATGTGCTGCCCAGGGAGGTGGTGGAGTCACCGTCCCTGGAGGCATTCAAGAGGAGATTGGACGTGGCACTTGGTGCCATGGTCTAGTCATGGGGTCTGTGTTGATAGGTTGGACTCGATGATCCCTGAGGTCTCTTCCAACCTTGGTTATACTGTGATACTGTGATACGTCTTGGAAGTATCCTAAACAAAGGTAAACCTAAGCATATGTTTGCATAGACTTTAGGGTGTAAGATACTCAGGGCAGGGATTCTGCCTCTTTTATCTTTTTCTTTTTTTAAAGCAAAATATACATCTATGCAATAATCACCATTTTAGATTACTCCTGTTGGTGGCTTGTTTAAGTTATTTCATTAACCTCTGATGTGGAAGTGATTACCACCAGGTACTCAGACCTTTTTGTACAGTGAGATATCTGAAATATGGTGCATGCATTCTATTTCTTACATCCACAGCAGGGGTGTAAATATTCACAGGCATTTGATCACCACTTAAGCAACAGCAATAAAGAGCCTGAGCATTTTGTGAGAATTAATGACTGCCTGAGAGTGTTAATAGTCCGAGGTTGAATTTTGGGCCATTAACCCCAACTGGTCATTAAATTTCAGGTGAAGTCCAAGGCTGAGGTCATTATGACAGCTATGAATGCTAGGGGGAAAGGTGTGTATTTATACATATTGGTTTAACACTATTTCATCTGTACCATTGTAGATCAAAGCTACAGATAGGCTAAGGACACTACAGATCTTAGGATGCTGGTAACAATTGCCAGTTCTTCTTCATCTTAAGAGAAAAGACTGCAAATACCAACACATCAGAAAATTCCCAGCCAGGTTGGAAGTATTTTCATAGCTTGTAAAACATTCACAAAAGCAGGCAAGAAGGTAGTTCAATAAACCCTGGCGAATCAATCCAGACTGCACCCTAAGGTTCAGAGACACTTGTATTTATAAGACAAGGACTTATAAGACAAGACAGAGGAAGGAAGGTGAGGTGGATATAGACAGCAAAAGGTATGAAATTCACCAAGATCCAGATAAAGCTTCTCTTGAAGTATCTTGAGAGCACCAAATACACAAGACACCTCCCAGACTCTACATAGATATCTAGTTTACATAGTCTGTGCATTTCTTGTGTTGCACAGCTTTGCCACATGTCAGAGGAAGGATGAGAACTCAGCTTTGACACCATCTTGGGGGTGAACCACCTCATGGGATGCTGCAGATCAGGGGAGACTTAAAAGTAGGGCACCCAGAGCACAAAACTCCTGGCTCAAACACCCAGTGCAAAAAAACTCACATTGAATGACATCCAGATACTTCTTACATGGATGCTTCAAGGGAGTTGAAAATGCCTTGACTTGTAGGAAGAATCCAAAGGTGTTTTTTTTGTGTGTCAAGGGAGCTCCCATAATGGCTAGATGCTTCTCAGAGAGCATCCCTGCTCCTCCATTTGCTTTCCCCCCAGCTCCTGCCCCTTCTAGATACTCCAGTAAGTCCATTCAGCTCACTGAACTATCAGAAACCTGGAGGGCAAGGGACATTGCCTTTTTTCTTGTCTATGTATTTGGGAATCAGTGGAAGAGCACAGCCTGCAACCAGAAAACAGGGGTGGAGGGACACCAGCCACTTAGATTTGCTTGCCCTAAATGATACTTCTTAGTTCTTTGGAGCAATTAAAGTACAGAGACAAGTAGCACTTCAGATACACACATACACACTAAAAATAAAACCTGCTCACAATGTATTTCATTCTCAACTAGTTTTGCCACAGCAGGATTAGATACCAGGCATAAAGTAGTGTGCTGGCAAGGAGCCAGAGCATCCCTGGATTGCACACGTTAGACGTGCCTGGTATTTATTACAACGGTGCAAGAGCTCCTCTATAGTCAAGGGTCAGTGAGCATTTCCATTATAAACAAAGCAGTTAAGGCTATAATATCTCACTTGTTTCAGAAGTCTCAATAAACAATTGCAAACAAGGTGTGTGGAGAAGAGCCTGATGCAAATGCTATCGGACAACTTTAGTTCAGAGAGCTTCCAACTGCCAACAATCTTTCAACAATCTTTTTTTTCCCCATAGTTTGGAAAACAAATAAAAAGCCCAACAGGCTGTAATATTGCTTTTTAAAGCTTTCAGTTTGCCAGCAGCTCTGGAGGTAGCACATGGTTTTTTCACCTGTGGGTCTGACCCGTGCACAGTTGAGGCATCATTATGATCTCTTCCCTTGGAGTTCTTTTCTTATATAGGAATCACAAAGCACAGCAGCACGTTTAGAGCAGGAGGCTATGGCTCACGCTTTCTGTAAAGGGATTGGCAAAGGTTAATACACCTGCTAGTCACATCCTGCTAGGCAAACATTATTTTGCCTTCACAGGTCAGAAAGCTACCTTCCTACCAACCACATTTTAAACTCAGATTGGGCAATGCCATGGCAAACCCATCCAGTGATGGACAAACAAATATTAATGTCCTTGTCTGCTTCTAATAAAATTAACACAATCTGCATTAGGTTATGCCTCAGGCCCACTGCAGCGTGTCAGTCAGATCCTACACTGGGGTCAGCAACCCATCAAGAGCTCTTCAAGGGGGTGTGGAGAAACATCAATTACTTTTTAGATGGTCTCCATTGTCTGCTGTGCCAAAGGCTACTTAGAAGCAGGACTTGCATGGAACAACTATTTGTTCATGATGAAAGAATGATTTTTTGGTGCGTGCTGCTGCATCAAAGGTAGCAGGTACCTGAGATGATGCCTGTGCCTTAATTCTGCTTGGAGAGATCTGTTACTTTCATCTAAATAACACAGTAAAGCCTCACAATGTACTTCAATCAGATATGGCTATGGTGATGACTCTAAAAGTGCAACTGCCTTTTTGAAGGAATTAATCCTTCAAATTTATCATTTACCTGCTTTCCCCTAAGATGTCAACCCAAATTACTACTAGGAATAGAAACAATACCATCATTCTACTAATGGAATAGTGGTTTAAAATAAACCCTTGCCTTTGAAGTAAAACCAGACATAACGCTCTTGAAGATCCAGCATCAGGCTACTCAAAATCCATACTTCTGGGATATTTATGATCAACCTAAAGTACTGGCACATCCAGTTAAATTATGGGAATCCATATTTTAAAGAATAAGCCAAATACTAAAGCATGCACATTTCTGAAGAGAAGGAAAGGAGTAGGACAGTTACTGTGGAGCCTCTTCTATTAGCAGCAGTGCACACCAGTTTTAGCCATGTTAAGGGAAAGTGCCTTCTGAAGGGCAGGCTTTTAGAACATGTTAGATAGGTGTAGCACACCTCTAAATCTAGCTGAGAGAGTGCAAGCATGTGCTCCCTGAGGACATGTCAAGGCCAGAAAAGAAAGAATGGGCTCAAAACTCCCCATCTGCCCAGCAGTCTCATCATGAAGAAAAGCTACAGATAATGGCCTGTGGTTTGCAGTTATCTACTCCTAGTTCTTTACAGTCAGAGGAATGCCATATATACCACAAGCTGAGTGCAAGATGAAGCAATTAAACCAGATCCTTAAAAGCAGTCTCAGTATACTTTGCTTGGAGACATCCATTACAACAAGCAATATATCAGACACCCTTCATTATCAGGATTCTGTCCTGCAGGTACTGGAATTTCTCCCACTTGCTTTGTATTGGAAAAGAAGCTGATTTTTTTCCCTATAGTCCCATACAAAAGGGTCTTACACCAGTTCCCACTGAGAGTCATAAGGATATGCTGAGAGACCAGATTAAGAACTTTGAGTAGGATTTTTTAATAGGTTCAAGCACTCTATCTAAGTGTGACCACACAGGGATAACTAACTACTGCTTACAGCACCTCTCCCACTTCTGTTAGGCAGTATCAACTTCTGGTTTTCACCTGGACAATATTGTTAACACCATATCTTTGAATTTAATGTTGTGTAAGAAGCCACCAACAAGGCCAAAGACGTATTTCTATCATTCTGGCTTCGCTTTGGTCTCTGTACATTACCCCCAATGCAGCACTCATACCTCCCTTATTTTAAGTCTCTGACCACAATCAGATGTTGGAGTCTGAGGATGTGATGATCTCCCTAGTCAGTTTCATTTTCTTCTCTATGACCTCTCTGTGGTGCAATAATTGTAAAGATTGATAATCTGAATCAAAGGAAATACAATTGTACCAGGACAAAAGAGAAGATGCCAAGCACTGAGTGACCTGTAACCTGAAGGCTTTTTCAGCAGATTCTTCAAGAACAGTGTTTGAGTGTTTTGTGACTAGGACTAAATTCCCTGTGGTGAGATTTATATTCATACACTAAAAAGCATCTCTTTTCCTTCGCAATTGTAAATTTCATAATAACCTGTTTGCTACCAGCTGGAATTGTAAGATTGTACTCAGTCCATTTCCTGTCGCACGTGCCTTGGTTTAGCTTCCCTATTTTAGCTGTGTGCTGCCAAAAGTAGAATCATGGAATAGAATCATAGAATGTTTTGAGTTGGAAGGGACCTTTAAAGGTCATCTAGTCCAATGCCCTTTTCAGAGATCAGGGACTGATCGACAGCCACCTGAATAGGAGCCAGCAGTGTGCCCAGGTGGCCAAGAGGGCCAATGGAATCCTGGCCTGCATTAGGAATAGTGTGGCCAGCAGGAGCAGGGAAGTCATTGTGCCCCTGTACTCTGCTTTGGTTAGGCTGCACCTTGAGTACTGTGTCCAGTTCTGGGCCCCTCAGTTTAAGAAGGACACTGAAACACTTGAACGTGTCCAGAGAAGGGCAACAAGGCTGGGGAGAGGCCTTGAACACAAGCCCTATGAGGAGAGGCTGAGGGAGCTGGGATTGTTTAGCCTGGAGAAGAGGAGGCTCAGGGGTGACATCATTGCCCTCTACAACTACCTGAAAGGTGGTTGTAGCCAGGAAGGGGTTGGTCTCTTCTCCCAGGCAACCAGCACCAGAACAAGGGGACACAGTCTCAAGCTGCACCAGGGGAGGTTTAGACTCGAGGTGAGGAGAAAGTTCTTCACCAAGTGAGTCGTTCGTCATTGGAATGGGCTGCCCAGGGATGTGGTTGAGTCACCGTCCCTGGAGGTGTTCAAGAGGGGATTGGACGTGGCACTTGGTGCCATGGTCTAGTCATGGGGTCTGTGTTGATAGGTTGGACTCAATGATCCTCGAGGTCATTTCCAACCTTAGTTATACTGTGATACTGTGATACTGTGACATCTTTGACTAGATCAGGTTGCTTAGATCCCTGTCCAACCTGAACTTAATGTTTCCAGAAAAAGGAAAGTATAAGAGAGGCATTGTTTAAACTCTAATTTGGTGTACTGAGGAATGCTTTGTATTGAAAGACATGGAAGACTCTTTACTTTCCCCTTTTCTTTAATTTTCATAGTTGTTCTTTCTATGACAGTTCCCATCTACAGAAAAGGATTATTGCAGCTCTTTGGATGTGACTTTAGTCCTTTGTGTGTCTTTCACATTGGCATGTGGGTGGGAGCATGTGTGTCAGATTAAGGAAGGTTTCCTCCTGAAAGCACTACTGTAGATCTGGACAGCACTCAAAAAGTTGGCTCCCCATGCTCCCCTCTTCAGGAGCACATCCTTCAAGAGTCAGCTTCAGCAGTATGGAGTGAATGTTGCTCTGCTTTGGAGATGAAAGTTCATACATTGTGCCCAGGGTGTGCACTGCTGGCTGTTGCTTAGCAGTGAAATGTGCAGCACATTGTAATGGTGCAAAGACACCAGAGCTTTATTTTTAAAGGAATAAAGAAAAGGGGTAAGAAGGATCACTCTAATAATCACTAGAGAAAAAGGAACATTATCAGATCAACAGCTAAAGAAGAGGTCACACTCCCCCAGCTTGTCTATAAAATCTTTCCACATTTACTTTCAAAACGGAGGCACAAAAGAGGACACAAATTCAAAGTATTTTGTCCCCATTCCTGCCTTACAGTTAA
The DNA here is from genome assembly GCF_026170545.1 of Melanerpes formicivorus. Lineage (NCBI taxonomy): Eukaryota > Metazoa > Chordata > Aves > Piciformes > Picidae > Melanerpes > Melanerpes formicivorus. The sequence continues at coordinate 33,199,716 of NW_027142355.1, forward strand.
CAATCCCATTACACTTCAGCACACTGGAGTAGGACCTTTTTTGTTCAAAGTAGATTTGCTCCTGGGTTAAAGGGGAAAAGGCAAAGAATCTGCCACATTGCACCAAAAGAATGGTTTTAGAAAGAAAAACATTTATTAGTGTAGGTGAAAACAAATATTATTTTCAGGCTTGAGCAAGATATCCCATTAATAATGATTTAGCACAGGTCCCAGAGGCAGCTAAATAAAACAGGAAGGCTAGGCTGAGCTAGGCAAGTGGTTTGTGATTACACTTACACTCCAGTCTCAGTGGGGGGAAAAAAAAAAAGAAATAAAGAGAGAGAACTGACATCTTTCACAAAGCAGACTACAGAAGAAATGTGACTTGTGGCTTTTTGTTAATACAGTATCAACTTTAATTGAACCTTCAGGCTTTGATTCAAGTCAATATATCTGGAGCTTCCTGGAACAATAAATCTTGATGTTAACCACAGTAGAGGTCAATCTCTGTCTAATATATGCTTTGTAATGCATTTAAAGTAGAGATATAGTATGTAGATGGTGAATTATTCATACACACAAACTATTAATGAATAAGTCAATGTAAGAACAAGATTTGGGACCCTTAATATTAGAAAGAGGGATTAGCTCTGCAGGAGCACAGGTTCCCAATGACAGTCTAACACCATACTTAGCTGTGTACTCATTGCATTTATGTCTACCAACTTCATCTCAGCATACTTCGAGGCTGAAAATTTGCATTCAGAGGCTTGGAGTTTGGGAATGTGTCTCTCTCATGTTGCACACAACCTCTAGGAATGGACTGAGACCTCTGCACAGCTTGGAGCAAACTTTGCTTCCCAGAGCTACCCTGTCTGGTGGGACACCATGACCTTTTGCATGGCACTAGCTCACCCAACCTCCCCATACCCCCGTGCCTTGTCTGTGTGGCCACAGTAGAAAATGATGGCAGTCCTCACATGCCTCTGCCATCTCAGGCAGTGCAGCTGAAGCTGTGCGTGCCTTCCTCATGCCTGCCAGCTGTGGGAGGGGAGAAGGCAGAGCCAAAGGAAGCAGTCACTGCAGCTTCCAGTGGGGCGGCTCATTTCAACTTACTTGAATCTGCTAGGTTCACATATCATAGATGTTTCATTTTGTTCAGCATATCTGAGAGTGGGAGACAGATCAAAGGCTGTTTCAGAGCAGATGGGGACTGTGGGCAAAGTTTGGCCTCCAGTGAGGCCAAGAAAAGAAAAAGCAAGCAAAAAACCACTGGCATACAAGTTTAAGCAAAATGTTACTTGAGAAACCCAGTAATAGCTGACTAGTACAAAAGGCATGGGCCAGCTGCAGCTCTCAGCTGCAAGGAGAAATGTGTTACAACACCTGCAACATGAAAAAGAGATCTGCTTTAAGTGGTATATGTCTGCTTTCATTCCTCAGTGAGCATACATCTTTTCCAATAACATTCAAGGAAGTTAGTGAGCACATCAGTAAGAGAATGTGGCAGTGTTTGCCAAACGTCATTCAGACATGAGAGAGATTTAACCACTTAGCACAGCTCCCCTGCCCCATTCAATCATTAGACTTGATTGTTACAGATGCCAGATCCTGAAAAAAGGTTTTCCACTGGTACTGCTGTCCAGTCAGTGTAAGTGCCTCATCAAAGGAGAAATAAAATCAGAGATGCAAACTTCATTCCTCAAGTGGGAAGAACTTGTAACGGTGAAGAGCAGCTGCAGAAATCCCTTTCTTGGCCCTTTGCTACACCTAAACCATCTTTAATGATTTTGCCTGAATATAAATCCTATCTATGGCTGTAGATTTTTCTCTCATGCAGTCTGACCCCCTACCTATGTGAAAACTGAGTGGTGGAGAAAAAAATTACAGAGACTGAACAGAAGAGACATCTCTGCTTTGATTCCTTGAAAGTAGAATGTTGCCGAACGCTAGCATTTCCCTGCTCTTTGGTGTGTTGGGCCACTGAACTGGCAGCAGAGAGCTGGATTTGTCTGGATCTGGGGTCAGAGCATGATGTTGTTAATGACAACATCTTATTTCTTTCTGTGGAAAACTCACCTGACCACAGTTGTCTAAACGAGTAAAACATATAGAAAGTGTTGGAAAACTTCTCTAAGATAAACATAGAACCATAGAATCAACCAGGTTGGAAAATACCTCAGAGATCATCAAGTCCAACCTATTACCTAACACCTCCTGACAACTAAACCATGGCTCCAAGTGCCACATCCAAGCCTTTTTTGAACACCTCCAGGGACAGGGACTCCATTTAGTGGAAGCCTCTGCTCCTTGTAGGTTTTGAAGGCTAAAACATCCAATTAAAAAAATCCAGAGCTTGCAGCAAGGAAAATCAAAGGCTTTCTGCTCTGCTGGTGGGCAAACCACAAGGGACCCTGAGAGAAATCCAGATGTGCAGCTCCAGAGGGGAGAGCAGCTGGAGTGCTGGGTGCTGCCCAGAGCAGCAGCCTTGAAGCAGAGGAGGAGGCAGCAAAGCTGGTGCTGTAGTTTGCTTGTGCTTTGTCCCTGGCACCTGGGACACAACATCTGGGTCTGATGTCTGTTCTACTCCCTTCTGCTGCATTCCAGTCACAGTTTTATTATTCTGAGCCTTTCTGGGTTAATTATTCTTCTTGAAAGTACTGGGGAACTAAGCCACTGTTACGTATCTGCAACCAGACTTCTCTGGATGTCAGCATAGATGTTCTCTGGTAGCACATCCTCTTAACATATGTAGCCACATCAAAGAGAATCATAACCAACTGTCTTAGTTTGGAGCCATGAGCTGCCCAGGGCAAAAGGACAGAAAAGATATTTTACCCCTTTCCAAGGAGTAAATAAAAAATGCTCCACGTGGGATCAGAAGTTTAAATGGAAATTCTCTTTACAAATATATACAAAAGGCATTCAGGTAAAGGGAATATATTTGGGCCTGCCAGCTCAAAAACTTCCCCAGCCTTCCAGAAACCCCCACCCCACTTGGCATCAGCAGGCTCAAGAGCAGCCAAACTGCCCCCAGCCACCCACCATGAGACTCAGGCATACTGCAGAGAGCAGAGAGAGATTTGGCTGTACACTCCCTTAAATAGAGAAATATGGTTCTGGGCCCCTCAATTTAGGAAGGATGTTGACTTGCTGGAACGAGTCCAGAGAAGAGCAACAAAGTTGGTGAGGGGTTTGGAACACAAGCCCTATGAGGAAAGACTGAGGGAGCTGGGGTTGCTCAGCCTGGAAAAGAGGAGACTCAGGGGTGACCTTATCACCCTCTACAACTACCTGAAGGGAGGTTGTAGACAGGTGGATGTTGGTCTCTTCTCCCAGGCAGCCAGTACCAGAACAAGAGGACACAGTCTCAGGCTGCAGCAGGGGAGGTTTAGGTTGGATGTTAGGAAGAAGTTCTATACAGAGAGAGTGATTGCCCATTGCAATGGGCTGCCTGGTAAGGTGGTGGAGTCGCTGTCATTGGAGGTGTTCAGGAGGAGACTTGATGGGGTGCTTGGTGCCATGGGTTAGTTGTTTAGGTGGGTTGGATTGGTTGATGGGTTGGACACGATGATCTTGAAGGTCTCTTCCAACCTGGTTTGGTTTATTCTAAATAAAGGTTTTATTCTAAATACAGGAAAAAGGATTAGAATAACAGATTACAATATCCTGGGACTCTCTAGTCTCTGGAGGACTTTTCTTTGTGGTTATACCAATTAACTCTTGATTTTCCCTTAACCTACAGCACCAACCAATTCAACACACCCAATATTTGAACTTCTAATTTCAAGTATTTGCTGTACTTACTTGTCTGACAGAAAAAATGAGAGTTTTGACTCAGCATAGACCACCTTCCATCCCAATTGCACACCATGCCCATAAAATTAAACAATTGCCAGTGTCAGATTCTCATTTCTTAAGTTTTCAGTATTGTTTCCAACCACTCTATAAGTTTTATGGAAGAGAAAAGTCCTCTTCCTTCACATGAGTGATCTTCTTATTCTTTGAGAATATTTTTATCAATAATTCTTGGCAAAGCAGTCATTATCAGCAGTCTAGTGTGTTTATCTCAAGGTATGTAGAGCTAACAAGATTTGCCACGGCCTGTTAATGTTCTCACTACCAAGCCATTATCCAGACTAACCACCAGATTCATGGTTAATACTGTTATTGAAATGTGGAGCTTGAAATTTTAGCCATTTGACACATAGGACCCATGTATTTAGTAAAGTCATAATTAATAGGTTGAAATGAGAGGGACAAAAGCCACCTGCTGTTTCAGACATGAAGCAGATGTTTAAAAGCACCATGCATTTCTGGGAGTATTTGAGCAAGAGATCACAGAGATTATTGAGTCATGTCCCCAGCAATAAATGTAAAGTAACTGTTTAGTCCATAAAAAGGTACATGCTTGTAGAAATCTTGGGTCCTCCTAGGTCTGCTGTTACTGGAGTCTCACAAAGTCCTGCTCACTAGTGACAAAAAGTTTATTTCTCAACACTCTCTATCAAATTAAAGACTAAAACATGGGAGCTGTCTGAATGCATGGAATGTATGCACAAAGAACAGATCACTAATACAAGAAATACCCAAAGTCTCACAAATCAAGGTTCCTAAGGTTCCTATGAAGCAGGCTGCAGTCCATGAGTGGAAGGAGGTGCAAAACATAAGCAAGACAAACTGCTCCCTAATACAACCAAGGAGGAGACTTGATGGGGTACTTGGTGCCATGGGTTAGCTGTTTGGGTGGGTTGGATTGGTTGATGGGTTGGACGCGATGATCTTGAAGGTCTCTTCCAACCTGGTTTGGTTTATTCTAATAAAGGTTATTCTATTCTAATATTTCCTTTTTCCTAAATGTTTCTAATGCAATGACAGCTCTGTCTCAAAACACTCTCTCAAAGGGCATGTCCTACAAGGAGCAGCTGAAGGAAATGAGTTGTTTAATCTGGCAAAGAGAAGCCTAAGGGGTGAACTTAGTGCTTTCCACAAATACCTGAAAGGGGGTTGTAGTGAGGACAGTGTTGGTCTCTTCTCCCAAGTACCTAGCAATAGGATGAAAGGAAATGGGCTTAAGCTGTGGCAGGAGAGGTTTAGATTGGATGTTAGGAAAAATTTCTTTACTGAAAGAGTGGCAAAGAGTCAGAAGGGGCTGTCTAGGGAGATGGTGGAGTTGCCATCCTTGGAGGTGTTCAAGAAGTATGTACAGATGATGTTTCATGATATAGTTTAGTGGTCATAGTAGGTGGGTTACAGATGGACTTGATGATCTTAAAGGTTGTTTTCAACCTTAAGGATTCTATGATTACATGATTAAGTAGTCAAACACAAAGGGATGTTCCTTTGAAGACTGACAACACTGCCAACCTTGAAATTATGTAGAATTCAGCATTCTGCTCTCTGGGAGGCTTTGAAATTCCTCAGCCCCTCATTCTCCCCCATGGAGAGATGTGACTGCTGTGCTCAAGCAAAGCACCTACCATCACAGCCTGACCTCTGAGTGTCTCCTTTAGCTGAGTTAGGGTCTGGAAGCTTCAGGTAGCAGGCTTTCTGATGGAGTTTTATCTCCCAGATCAATCAGGATGCTGACCCTGTACTTTTAGTTCTTGATATATCTGTGTATGCTTAGCCGTGTGAGAATATGGCTATGTATACAATCTCCACTGGAGTAATAAGAACAAGGGTCCTCTTGGGGAGTGCTGAGGCATTTGACCTTTAGTTCAGTAGTTGCAATTTTATCCAATCTGATAGTTATTAAATATTGTTAGTGTGCAATGGCTTTACTGTGGCCTGCTGGTATGTGAAATGAGCTGGTGGTTTCCCAGGCTAGATCCTGTGGTGAGGCTTGCAGAGCCCTGGAAGTAGCTTGCCATCAGCAGTCTGAGCTGATCTGCTAAAACAGCAGATATTTGAAACTACTGAAACTTCTCCAGTTCACATGGAAAAAAGGGCTATGTTAACTTGCTCTTTCAGGGAAAATTAATTTCATTGAAAAAGCTGGCTGTTAAATCTTGTCAATGGTTTTACAGAGCAACTTAACAACACATTAGAATGTAAATTATGCTTATGAAAACAGTTGCATGCTGGTGACAAATTTGGACTTTGAAAGGAGACAGTAATTAGTCATAGTCATTAGTCATTGGAATGGGCTGCCCAGGGAGGTGGTGGAGTCACCATCCCTGGAGGTGCTCAAGAGGAGATTGGACGTGGCACTTGGTGCCATGGTCTAGTCATGAGGTCTGTGGTGACAGGTTGGACACGATGATCCTCGAGGTCTCTTCCAACCTTAGCGATACTGTGATACTGTGATACTGTAAGCTCCCAAGCTCAGAGTTTTGGTTCACTGAGAAATGAGTAGGATGGCAGGATTCTGGCACTCCAGAAGCACACACCACGTTAGAGCCTGCTAGTACCCTCCTCGTGTCTCTTGTTTTTGTTTGTCAATTTCTGTTGATCACTGCCCCCAGCTGAGCTGACAGAGCTCAGGCTGTTTGCTCTCAGCCAGATACAAGGACAGAAGAAACCAGTGAAGCTTTTTCTAGGCATGGCAGACAGGCTTTTACCTCTGCTTGTGCATTTTGTTTGATTGTGTCATGCAGTCCCTCATAGCATTTCCACCTCACCCATTGCAGAGGAAAATTAGTTTCCCATCTGCCTGTACCACATAGCCTGCTGACAGACACAGGTCAGTGAGCGAGATAACTAGCTACTTCTTGCTGAGATGGAGGGAAAGAGAAAGATCTGATGAGGAGCTATGCATATGTATCTACATGCCAGGCATATTATGCCACTCAGTAGGTTTCTTGTTCTAGCCCCTGAGCCTCCCTGTCTGGTTTTGCTGGCATCTCCCTCTCTTATTTCAGAAGATCTTGCCTGAAGGTTTGCTGCCTGCATGTTTTTATAAATGTGACACTTGCTAAACTGGCACTACAAAGTGGCAAATGGGCATTTTGTTAAAGGTGTATTTTCCACCTCTTGACCAGAAAGAAGACCCTAGGATTCCCACATTGCTGAAAAACAATCAATGCACATTCTCTTTTTGCTCCACCCCACAGTGCTCCTTTAGCCTAATTCTTCCTAACAATTACAAATCCCTTTTATTCAGAATTTGCTCTTTGCCTGAACTTTCCTTCCTTGGATTCATGGTAACTGTAACAGCATTTCTGCCCCCATCAGTCTGAAAAACACTTGTGCCATTCTCAGAAAGCAGGTATCACTCCAGATCAACTGGCTTCACAGGGCCAAAGTTTTCTTACCTCCAGAGAAGTATAAATGAAGAGTCTTCTTTTCCTATCACAATACTCATTATTATTTTTATTAGCATTACATAAATGTTCAGCCTGTGATGAGATTGTGTCTATCTGCACATAAAAGCAGGACCCCATAACTTAAATGACCTGCTCTACTAATCACTGTTAGTTATGCCAGTGATTAGAAGACCCTCTAGGGTCTTCAAGGATTCTGTGCACAGCAACATGGTTCAAGCAACCATGAAAAGACCTTGTGTTTTGGGTGGAAAACCCTTTTTCTCAGGTCAGTCTTCTCTGCTATGTCTCAGTCAAATGCACACAATTAACTCTTCTCAGGGCAAAATTTGCAATGAGCACTACTTTTTCTGTGTTACTAACAAAGGTTTGCTGATGGTGATAAACTATTTGTGAAGACTGCTACCTGCAAATAGTTAGTCACTGAGTGTTCTGTTCTTCAGGCTGAATGGGACTCTTCAAATTCTGCAGTTATTTGCCATACTGTAGCTCTGGACCTTCGAAGAATTGCCACACTCTTAATCCAATACAGTAGGGGTGAGCTTAATATAAAAGTAATGCTATGCGTTCTTTCAGGTTTTTGTTGTTGATGTTACTTTTCTTGCAGTAAGTCGACACAGTCTCAGGCTGCACCAGGGGAGGTTTAGGCTGGATGTTAGGAAGAAGTTCTATACAGAGAGAGTGATTGCCCATTGGAATGGGCTGCCTGGGGAGGTGGTGGAATCACCATCCCTGGAGGTGTTCAGGAGGAGACTTGATGGGGTGCTTGGTGCCATGGGTTAGTTGTTTAGGTGGGTTGGATTGGTTGATGGGTTGGACGCAATGATCTTGAAGGTCTCTTCCAACCTGGTCTATTCTATTCTATTCTGTTCTGCTCTGTTCTGTTCTGTTCTGTTCTGTTCTTTTGGAAATACCTTCAATATCCCAACCCAAAAACTGGAAAAAGCCTCTCTCATTTAAGCAGAACCTGAGATGCCTCTGAAAGCACAAGTGAATGATGCAAAAAGCTTCTTCACTACCCCTTTCATTCTCAGACCAGGCTACCCACAAAGTGCTTCTAATTTTTGTAACCTTCAGATTCTGCAAACTAGGTGCATACTCAGTAGTAAAATGTCGACTGTTGCCTTGATTAACTGGAAGATTATATTGTTTTGAACAGGCACAGGGCTACAGCTGGTGATTCATGCATAGGCCTTACATTTCTCCATAACACTTCACTTTGCTTGGCTGAAAATAGCTCAGTTTGTTAATAACATCTGCTAAGCAGTTTCCATGTTAAACTCTTAAATATTGTATGTTATTTGCCATAAAATTAAATACTGTTAGCAAGAGTCTTCAGAAAAGTGTAAGTTACAATGTCAAATGGAAAATTCTTTATTGAAGAGTAAAAGACTTACATTAATATGAGATTTCTATACTGCATACCTAACTAGTTGAAAGAGAGATGATACTCTTTGGGAAGGAAAATTAACTTCTGGGCTGGAGGGAATTTTATGGATGAACAAGGCACAGAAAAAAAAGCACACACTGCTAAAATTTGCTGAGGCATCCTTTGCAGAAAAGGTCCAAAGTGCAGTGCCATACTGCAGGGACTGTGTAACCTTGAAGACTTAAGTAATAGAGGGAATTTAATAATAGACATGAAAGGTCATGCCTATAAAAATATTCTATTACAGAAAAAGTTTCTGCTAAAAGCTGGCAGCACCCCTAATAGAGATAGGAGAGAAGGAGAAAGACCTGGTGATACTAAGTCAATGCATGGTGACTGTGAAGTGCCAGTATATAATGGCAATAAAAAGACACTACAGGAATCTGAGGATATATCAGTATTTCCAGCAGGGTCAAGCTCCAGGAAGGAAAAAATCATCCTGATGGGCTCACTGGTGCAAAAGTTATCACAGGACAGAAAGCTCATCTTCTGATAGGTTGTGAAGAAGCCTGGCCATGGCTGTCTGCTATTGAAAGGCTGAGAGGTGACATAACTCTTCTCTGTAAATCCTCCTGAGAGAAGCAAGAATTATTTCCACAGTCACAAGGCTGACCTGGGAACAATGGGTATATACTGGCCTGAATACACTTCATAGAGAAATTAAAAGTCTCCCAACTATGAAATTAGTGGATTTCTGGTATCACCACTGAGTAAAAGTAACAGAGATAATAAACATCTCCGTGATTTTTAAGATGCAGCAATCAGTACTATGACAGGTTTATTCAGAGCTTTGTAAGGTCAGTGATCACCAGGTGTTAGGCTCAATACCTAATATTTCTCTGAATCCTCTGCCCCTTGCTCTGCACATTGTGGTACCTGATAACCATTGCTCTCTCTTGCTGCCTTCACTCCTGCTGCACTTGGAGCGCTCTCTTCAAATTCAGGACTGAAATAATTTCATCATCTCTGACTTCCCACAACAGCTATGCTTTACCACATATATGAAGCCACTGAGAGAGAGAAGAGTCAGAGCCACAAAAACAGAGATTTTGTAGGACTGGATCAGGAGCATGAAACTTGGTGCATAAAGCACTGGCTAGATGGACAGGCCCAAAGAATGGAGGTCAATTGGATGGATTGGATCAATGGGCCAACATTAATGGGATGAGCTTCAACGAGACCAAATGCCAGGTCCTGAACTTGGGCCACAACAACCCTATGCAATGCTACAGACCTGGGGAAGTGTGACTGGAAAGCTGTCAGAAAGGGACCTTGGAGTTCTAATTGACAAGCAGCTGAATATGAGCAAGCAGTGTGCCCCAGTGGCCAAAAAAGCCAACGGCATCCTGGCTTGTGTTAGAAATGCTGTGTCCAGCAGGAGTAGGGAGGTGATTGTCCCTTTGTAGTCAGCACTGGTGAGGCCATGTCTCGAGTACTGTGTCCAGTTTTGGGCACCGCAATACAAGAGAGATGTGGAGGTGCTGGAGCCTGTGCAGAGGCAGGCAAGGAAGCTGGGGAAGGCCTTGGAGAATAAGTCTTATGACGAGCAACTGAAGGAGCTGGGGATGGTTAGTTCAGGAAAGAGAAGGCTGAGGGGAAACCTCATCACTCTCTACAACTACCTGAAAAGACATTGTGGAGAGGCTGGTGCTGGTCTCTTTTCACAGTCAATTGACAATAGAACAAGAGGCAATGGCCTCAAACTGTACCAGGGCAGGTTTAGACTGGACATAGGAAAAATAAGTTCACAGAATGAGTGGTCAGGCATTGGAATGAGCTGCTCAGGGAGGTGGTTGAGTCATAGTATCATAGTATCATAGTATCAGTCAGGGTTGGAAGGGACCACAAGGATCATCTAGTTCCAACCCCCCTGCCATGGGCAGGGACACCCCACACTACATCAGGCTGGCCAGAGCCTCATCTAGCCTGGTCTTAAACACCTCCAGGGACAGGGCCTCGACCACCTCCCTGGACAAGCCATTCCAGGGTTTCACCACTCTCATGGCGAAGAACCTCCTCCTCACATCCAGCCTGAATCTCCCCACCTCCAGCTTCATTCCATTCCCCCTAGTCCTATCACTACCTGAGTCACCATTCCCAGATGTGTTTAAAGGTTGTTTAGATGTGGTGCTTGGGTATAGATTTGGAAGTGAAACTTGTAGAGTAGGGTTAAGGGTTGGACTTCATGATCCAACCTGAATGATTCTATGGTCCTATGATCTCTCTTAGTGTTTAGGTTAGACCAGGAACACATTTTTAAAGTGAATCTTCACATTTCCTGTATTGAATGTGACTGCAGGACTACCACACACAAACATGAGCTGGACTTATTTCAGATGAAACTAAACCAGAGGGTACACTCCAGAAGTACACGTGATCCTCTCCAACCACTAACCAGTGTTCAGTCCTCAACACCGAAAGAATCTGATCCAAACTAATCTGCAGCAAAGCTCCAAAGTGTCATTGGTGCGGATGCTGGTTCCACAGCACCAATTGATTTTCTTTATAAATCTATTCCTTCGGTGCCACAGCACTTGTTTATGTAGATGAAACCACCATACTCTCATGAGAGAAAGAAGATCATGTCCCTCAGAACATATAGACTAATGTAAAACTCATTTCTTGGCCATTTCTTAAGAGTTCTTCACTATACCTGATCCAAATAGCCTATAAAATGTGTTAAAGCACTTGGTATCAAGTTAATTGAAAATTGTTCTTTCTCATTTTCTTTCCTGGGAAGAATTTAGATAAGAAAGCCTGATGCAGCATGTAAACAGGGATTCTATGGGAACAGAACAAATGGGAACTCTATAGGAAGAGAACATTCTCAAATGCTTTTCAAAACCCTCCTTTGGAAACCTTAAGGTCATATGTGAATTTCAGGTCAGCTTGCAGTCTAGCCTGAGTTCATGTTCACATATTTGCTGTTTTGATCTACAAAAGCTCTTACCAGACAGTGCTGTCTGATTTGTGCTGTTTCCTATTTCTGCTTCTAACTATCATCCTCTTGGAACTGAAAAAAACAAGGGGGGGAAGACCATTTTGTTTTATACACTGTGCTGGCTTTGGAAATTCAGAGATATCCTCCCCAGCATCAGACAGTTTCTGACTGCAGTCTCTGATCTTCTAGATGATAGGGTTTAAAATTAGGCTGAATTCTATAATGCACAAAATGGGCAAATGTATTTACCCTGGGTCATTTGTAATTTCTGCCTGATGCTGCAGAATCTCCAGCAGATGACTGCACAGTATGCATTGCTGAATTATGCAGATAACAGATGAATTTTAGGGTAGTAGCTGCCTTAAGCAAACACTGTCTGGCTATTGTGAATGTAATATTACAACTATTTTGGCACTTTTCTGTGTTTCATCTGCTTATTCTAAAAACAGCAGTATTTGTTTGCAATGGCATTGTAATGCCCTCATAATCTTAATGCCAATAAACCACCACTGACATTGTAATGGCTCACATTACCATATCATTATAGATGTAAAAGTCAGTCCCATATACTTCCTGCAACATCAGTACTGGTGAGGCAGCCATTAAGATGTCAGTGGTGGAGCAGAGAATCACCATTATAAGCTTAGTCAAGATAATAAAACATTGCTAAAGGTAGCTACAGGGCCATGCTCAACAGCTGTTTGCAAATATAAATCTCTCAGCAGTTTAAAAATAAATTTTAAATTAGCCAAATGCTCAAAGCCACATTAAGGACTGATGTTTATGTCAGGGGGGGTGGGGTGGGGGGAAAGAAGTCCTATTTAAGACTGTCAGAGGTTAGGGCTTTCTGTAATGACTATTGTGAAAAGGCATATTTTTCCCAAAACAATATATTTCAGCACACTTTAAATCACTGAAAAATTGAGCAACAAAAACTGTGCTCTTGCTTTAGCTGGAACTGCATTGTCCTTTGTTGGCAGAGATGGAAATGACCTGCTTAAAATGAGAACACACCCAAGCTGTATATAACAAGATTTCGTCTACTGTAGCTGAATCCAGTGGTGAAACACTTTGGAATTTATATTCCATAGCATACACAATTGGTTATATCCAGACTTTTCATTGCAATTAGTATAATTCATAGTTTCATAGTTTCATTCAGGGTTGGAAGGGACCACAAGGATCATCTAGTTCCAACCCCCCTGCCATGGGCAGGGACAACCCACACTACATCAGGCTGGACAGAGCCTCATCCAGCCTGGTCTTACCCCCAGGGACGGGGCCTCGACCACCTCCCTGGACAACCCATTCCAGGGTTTCACCACTCTCATGGTGAAGAACCTCCTCCTCACATCTAGCCTGAATCTCCCCACCTCCAGCTTCATTCCATTCCCCCTAGTCCTATCACTACCTGAGATCCTGAGAAGTCCCTCCCCAGCCTTCCTGTAGGCCCCTTTCAGATACTGGAAGGCCACAATTAGGTCACCTGGGAGCCTTCTCTTCTCCAGACTGAACAGCCCCAACTCCTTCAGTCTGTCCTCACAGGAGAGGTGCTCCAGCCCTCTGATCATCCTCGTGGCCCTTCTCTGGACACCTTCCAGCACCTCCACATCCCTCTTGTAATAGGGGCTCCAGAACTGGACACAGTACTCCAGGTGGGGTCTCACCAGGGCTGAGTAGAGGGGGAGGATCACCTCCCTCGACCTGCTGGCCACACTTCTCCTGATGCAGCCCAGGATCTGATTGGCTTTGTGGGCTGCAAGTGCACACTGAGAGCTCATGTTGAGCTTGTCGTCCACCAGCACCCCCAAGTCTCTCTCCTCAGGGCTACTTTCCAGCCAGTCACTGCCCAGCCTGTATTTGTGCCTGGGATTGCCTCGACCCAGATGCAGGACCCTGCACTTGCTCTTATTGAACCTCCTGAGGTTGGCTTGTGCCCACCTCTCCAGCCTGTCAAGGTCCCTCTGGATGGCCTCCCTTCCCTCCAGCGTGTCTGCTGCACCACACAGCTTGGTGTCATCAGCAAACTTGCTGAGGGTGCACTCAATGCCACTGTCCATGTCCCCCACAGAGATGTTGAATAAGATCTTTCAAAGTCACATCAGATTAATATTTTGCATTAGATTTATTTATTATTTTTTCAAAGCAGTATAATACCAAGCAGACTAATGAAAAGCAGTGAATAGAGATTCTGGCAAAGGGAGACATTACTTTAATTTGAAAAGTATAGAGGGTTGAGACTGGGAAGTACAAATGGGAGGCAAGGAACATAATGCACACAGCAACACTAAAATAAGAGCATGCTCTGCAATAGTAGCTTACATTTATGGGCATTGCATTCATGAATGTACTGAGATTATGTTATAAAAACAATCATGCTGCTGGGTTTCTTTTTATCTTGTACATAAAAATCAGAGGTGACTCTTCTTAAGTGAATTTTAGCCACCATAAAATTCAGATAATACATAAGAAAAATGTAATAGGATACTTTGCTTCCTCTCCCTTTATTAACTAGACAGTGGAGCCCACACCTTTATTGCTCAGTCTGTACCAAAAAAGGAAACACTTTGGTTTCACTGACACCTCTTATGTGGGTAAGTACTTGACAGGGCAAACATGTTCTTGAAATTGGCCCTTGACTCGACAGTAGGCAATAAGGTAACTGTGGAGCACCATATAGACACAACTCTCAGGGCTCCATGTTTACAAAAGATTATGTTGTCAAATGGGGAGCTTGACAAAGACAAATTTTTAAGTCTATCAAAAATCTGCAAACACAATGGAAATGTGTTGTAAATACCTTGGGTTTTGTCAGATTGTCTTTTCTAAAAGTACTGTGAAAATGGAGTGACTAATTTTCAAGTCCCCTCTTGGGCTGGGATTGGACAGTTTTCCAGTGATAAGGCAAGTGAGGGCAGAGAAGAAGAAGTAATTTTGAGTTTTTCAGGCAGGTGATGTCATTTTTGTGCTTTATTAAAGCATGTCATCACTACTGCTTTCAACACAATTTATATTCTATGCAGGTGACTATAGCCCTCTCTTCAGATTCATGGTAACTATAACCTTGACTTGGGATGTACGAATGGAAGATGATGGTCTATGATTATCACAGTATCACAGTATCGCCAAGGTTGGAAGAGACCTCGAGGATCATCGAGTCCAACCTATAAACACAGACCTCATGACTAGACCATGGCACCAAGTGCCACGTCCAATCCCCTCTTAAACACCTCGAGGGACGGTGACTCCACCACCTCCCTGGGCAGCCCACCCCAATGGCAAATGACTCGCTCGGTGAAGAACTTTCTCCTCACCTCCAGCCTAAACCTCCCCTGGCGCAGCTTGAGACTGTGTCCCCTTGTTTTGGTGCTGGTTGCCTGGGAGAAGAGACCAACTCTCTCCTGGCTACAATCACCTTTCAGGTAGTTGTAGAGGGCAATGAGGTCACCCCTGAGCCTCCTCTTCTCCAGGCTAAACAATCCCAGCTCCCTCAACCTCTCCTCATAGGGCTTGTGCTCAAGGCCTCTCACCAGCCTTGTTGCCCTTTTCCGGACACGTTCAAGTGTTTCAATGTCCTTCTTAAACTGAGGGGCCCAGAACTGGACACAGTACTCGAGGTGCAGCCTAACCAATGCAGAGTACAGGGTCACAATGACCTCCCTGCTCCTGTCGACCAACTAGACAGATGGGCGGAGTCCAATGGGACGGCATTTAACAAGTCCAAGTGCCGAGCGCTGCACTTTGGCCACAGCAACCCATGCAGAGCTACAGGCTGGGGTCAGAGTGGCTGGAGAGCTGCCAAATGGAGAGGGACCTGGGGGTGCTGATCGACAGCCACCTAAACATGAGCCAGTAGTGTGCCCAGGTGGCCAAGAAGGCCAATGGCATCCTGGCCTGTATTAGGAATGGTTATGTCTATACATACACCTGTAACTATCTCTGTGGTCATATATACTGCTGATTGCATATTTAGAAAGAAGGGAAAAACAGGGATTAGGCATAGTTATCTATGAGAAACACAAGAGTTGTATTGGTCAGATATTTAAATGCACAACTTTATTTTTGTTATTTTGGAAATAAAGCCAATATTGCCATTAATATGGTGCTCAAAGTAACCTCCACACACACTATTCTCAACATCAAGCATCTAAAGCTTTATAATTATTGAATTAATGAATCTCTTCATTTAAGCAGTCACATTGTTGGAGGCATTTCAGCATATGCTTTTCCTCCTTGTGGTGGTTTGACCCTGGCTGAATGCACCAAAGATGCTCTAGCAGCAGGACAGGAGAATAAATACAACAAAGCGCTCATGATTCCAGATAAGGACAGGGGGATCACTTGGTAATTACCATCACAGGGAAATTAGTTTAAGTTATTAAACTAAAACTGACTTATGGAAACAAGTTTAATTCATTATCAATCAAGTCAGAGTAGGATAATAAAATTAAAAACTAAATTTTTAAACACCTTCCCCCCACTCCTCTCTTCTTCCATTTCTGAATTCTGTCTCCTACCCCTATAGCATCACATGGGTTTGGGGAATGGGGATGTGGTCAATTAATCACAAATTATCCCTGCTGCTCAGTCCTCCTCAGGAGCAGGACTCCTCACACTCTCCATTTCTGTGTGAGGTCCCTCCCATGGAAAACAGTCCTCCACAAACTTCTCCAACATGAATCCTTCCCATGAGCTGCAGTTCCTCACAAACTGCTCAAGAGTGAGTCCCTTTCACAGTGTAGCTCTTCAGGAGCAGACTGCTCCATCATGGGTTCCCCATGGGCTCCCAAGTCCTGCTGGCAAACCTACTCTGCCACAGGTTCCTTTTTCTATGGGTCCACAAGTCCTGCCTCTAGTGCAGGCTTTCCACATGGTCACAGCTTCCAACGGGCTTTGTAATGTATCACTGAATTTTATGTATGAATGAAGTACCTGGTATCTCTTAGAAAGTTCTGACATAACTGCTTTGTAGGGTTTCATTAGATTACTGAATGCTGGAAAAGCATCCCCACAAAGCTCTAGTGCTTGGATAGCTGTGGTAATTTCACAAATAAATTAAAAGCAGTTAGGACCTTTCAGGAGACACTGTGATAAAATGATCGTTAGCTGATCCTGCCCTGCCAAGTCTGGTGCAGCACAGCATCTTCCTGTTTGTGAGGTCATAGGATGATAAAGGTTTCTGTGGGTCAGCAGTGGGCTTAGTTAACAGGAGATAATTGAAATTAATCTTGGAAGAGGAATCATTATAGCCAAGTATGGTTACAGCAACACTCCAGAGCACCAAGTTCATCTGTGCTTTCATTGCTGCCATTCATCCTGTAATAGCGAAGAGTCCCTTCCCTTCTCTCCCCAAATGTCTTCATAGTTATTTTTTAAACTAGGCAGGATTTTATCAGCTTTTCCACTCGTTAAACATTGTCAGTTAGTGCTAGCCAGACTTCACAGTTAATTGTATTCTAATCTACCCAATTAGTCCCCTATTCCCACACAGACTTACACATGTGGTTAATTTAAAGTTTAACACAAGTGTGAAACTCTACTGTGCCTGAGCCTGCTTGCTTCTAATGAGTGAAAAACCAAATGCTTTTCTTCCTCAAATCCCTCCTCGAGAGCCACAGCTTTCTCTTAGTCTTTCATCATTAATCTCAACTCTAGTGTTGTGCACTATCTCACCCATGCCTGATTATTAAACATAATAAAACAGAATGAAAAACAAATCCAGAATAAAACCCAAAGGGAATCAAATTACCTGATGGACAGGCTTTGTAAATAATGGCTCTTTCATGAAACAAATTCACTATCTTTTGTGTTCTGTTGTTTCCTTTCCTCTTTCACCCTCTCTGTGACCCTTTTTAGCCAATGTAATTCATTGTGTTGTCGGTCTTGTAAGCATCCTAGGTCAGGGACCCTGTCATCTCAGTGTTCTGCACAGCACCATGCACCTTCAGAGGAGTCTGTAAATATTAATAAACACACATTGACATTCAATGAAATCAAAAGCCCTATTTTTCTGAATCAATAACTCGCTCTCTCTGGGTGTGAAACAGTAGTAATCCATGGCCACGAGCTTTAATCCTTTTGAAAAGCGCTTTCAAATGGGACTTTCATGAGCAGTGTGAAAAACACATGGAAACAAATGAAGCTCCAGCAAGTAAAGCACTGGGTTTCTGCATGACCAGCATTTATTGACTTCCACCACCCAGAAGGATAAAATGCTGTCACCTGCTGCCCCTCAACCTGCTCCAAATGACATTAAACTCTCTTTGGAACTTGCCTTTCCAAACTTTCAGATACTTTTAGCCTATCATTTCTTCTCCATTTTACTGCACCCCATTACTGGTGTTACAACAAAAAAAAAACCCAAACCACCAACCAAAGAAAAACTCCAACACTATTAAATTTATTGCAAAATAAGAGGTGTATGGTACTTCTGTGCATCTTCAGCTTCCTGGGTTTTCTCATGGCGCAAGATACAATTGCAGGGCTGCACTTTGATTTTTCACAAACCCCTCCAACTTCTAGGAGCCAAAAGGAAGGGTTTTGTGAAATAATCAACCAGTGAATGCCAATGAGCTGTTGAAGCTGATGGCAAGGATCACACCTGCATCATAGGATGTCTAGCATGACTGGACTAACGAATGAACTACAACCCTTTTAGGCAAGCTGTATATTCTTTTTCCTTTGCCTTGATTCACTATTATTCGCTGCACTGCATGGACCCAGGGTCCTGTGGAAGGAAACCCTGCCTCTGACTGTGTCATTGTTACCCTAACCAGTTAGCCAATTTTGGGTGGATTGTTTCTGTTAGAAGTAGAAAAAAATTAAAGATGGAAATGGGTATTTGTCTGGATGAAGTCTCTTTGTGAGTACAAAAACAAAACAAGAACTTTGTTCTGTTTCTATGAATGCATGCAAAATCAAATATCTGTTGCAGCCCTCTTTCCAATCTGCAATGTGCCTCCTAAATGTTAATTTTGTACCAGGTTCATGAAGTATTTTACTGGCTAGCTCTAACTTGTCCTTTTTTTCTCTGCAGGGGAATTTCTTATGCTGGGTGTAGTGGGGTTCATCCACCCCTCTCTCTGCCACAGCCTTGCAACCATTGGTAAATGCTTTCTGTGCCTCATTTCCCCTTGGCACTGAGGAGGCCCAGCCCCTGTCAGAGGCCACAGGAGCTGGAAGTACACGGCACCTCTTCTGTATCAGAAGGGCTTTCTGCTGCTACCGAAGTTAATTAGTCATGCAGGAGGCAACTTAGGCAGGAAAATCTGTGCGTGGGAAAAGGATGAGAAAGTCCCAATTCCTGGGCTGTCCTGTGCTCATGCTAGTGAAGCAATTGGTGGAAATCCATTGTACAATTTTGTGCTCCCACCCTTTTTCATGCTAAAGCTGAATAAATCAGATCTTTCATCTTGATCAGTAAATTAATTAAATGTGTTACAAAGCTGTTATGCAGTTTTTTATCACAGTATCGCCGAGGTTGGAAGAGACCTCGAGGATCATCGAGTCCAACCTATAAACACAGACCTCATGACTAGACCCTGGCACCAAGTGCCACGTTCAATCTCCTTCTGAACACCTCCAGGGATGGTGACTCCACCACCTCCCTGGGCAGCACATTCCAATGATTAATGACTCGCTCGGTGAAGAACTTTCTCCTCACCTCGAGCCTAAACTTCCCCTGGTGCAGCTTGAGACTGTGTCCCCTTGTTCTGGTGCTGGTTGCCTGGGAGAAGAGACCAACCCCTACCTGGCTACAACCACCTTTCAGGTAGTTGTAGAGGGCAATGAGGTCACCCCTGAGCCTCCTCTTCTCCAGGTTAAACAATCCCAGCTCCCTCAGCCTCTCTGAGCCTTATCTGAGCAGTAGATCCCAGGGGAGATTTCACTAGCTACCTAAGCTCACAGAGACAGGCATAGGGCACTTGCAAAGCAGCACACAAGAGAAAATTAGAGGGGTTTTCAATACATAATGGCCAATTGTTCTGTTTCCAAACATACAACCACTACACTTGAACACTTGTAGCTCAGAAAGACAGCTGTATCCTGGGTTGCATCAAGAGAAGCATATTCAGCAGGTCGAGGGAGAAGATTCTCCTCCTCCACACCATTCTTGTGAGACCCCACCAGGAGTACTATATCCAGTTCTGGAACCCCTATTGCAAGAAAGCAATGGATGTGCTGGAATGTGTCCAGAGAAGGGCCACATGGATGATCAGAGGGCTGGAGCTCCTCTCCTATGAGGACAGGCTGAGAGAGTTGGGCTTGTTCAGTTTGGAAAAGAGAAGGCTCCAAGGAAACCTTATTGTGGCCTTCCAGTATCTGAAGGGGGCCCACAAGAAAGCTGGTGAGGGACTTTTTTAGAGTGTCAGGTAGTGATAGGATTGGGGGGAATGTATCCAATCTAGAGGAGGGGAGATTTAGATTAGACATTAGGAAGAAGTTCTTCACCATGCAGGTGGTGAGACACTGGAAGGGGTTGCCCAGGGAGGTGGTGGAAGCCCCATCTCTGGAAGTTTTTAAGGCCAGCCTGGATGTGGCACTCAGCAACCTGATCTAGTGTGAGGTGTCCCTGCGCATGACAGGGAGGTTGGGACTAGGTGATCCTTGAGGTCCCTTCCAACCCTGACAACTCTATGATTATATGATTACATGTGCACACACATTCACAGAAGTCTGCTACATCATTTTCTACTAAGAAAAGGGAACACATCAACTGGAAAACACTGGAGCAACTACTGTTTCTGTGTATAAAGTATGCATTTTCTCATACACACAACCACCCTCCACCCACTCTTCTCTCATACATCCATTTCCCTGAAACAGTGATTTGTAGAACTGAAAATGTTATTGAAATCTTGGCTACCATACATCAGACTGCCAGCTATAGATAAACAGTGGTTATTTTCTGTCAGCTTCAGTTGGGAAGAGTTTGAGGGACAAAAGAGATTGTTGTATTTGCTGGACGTTCAGACAAGTCATCTTATGGGAAGCTTCATCTGACTAGCCAGAAATCTGGCAACCCCAGGGTCTGCCAGATTAATGACATGTGCAGCACACAGATGGTTCATGCACATGCAGTAAATATGATGTAAACTGGAAGTGTCAGAGTAGCTATGCACAGATTCAGCCCATGAAATCCCACGGACATAGAGCAGCCTCACTTGAGATCCCCTGGCTTAATGTCTGTGCCAGGTTTGAAGGTAGCTTTGGGCTCTGGGATACAACAATATTGTCTCCTCTATTCCACAAAGAAACAAGATCAATTTTGCTATTTACTCTGAATTAACAAGGCTTCAGAAAGGCTTTGCTTCCTCCCAGCATAATACAATTGAACACTGTGTCATACTGCAATAGTTCTGCCCTGAATGAAATTAAACTTCTTCATTGCAGCCAGTACAGTGCTGAGTTTTGGATTTGTGGTTAAAAAAAGTGTCCAGAGTGCACTGATGTTTTTGCTATTGCTGAGCAGCACTTGCATAACATCAAGGCTTTGTCTCCCACTCCATAGACTCTTTCCTTCCTAGAGCCAAGCACCATCCCTGGGTACAGAGAGGCAATGTTCCTGCTCCCCATCCTGTGCTCAGGAACACATCTGAAAGCTCATGTGAAGTGATTTACCGTGACCTGCCAGCCATCATGATTTTATCACTAGCTTAAAAATTCCAGTTCTTCAAGCCATTGTTCAAAAGTGAATTTCTTCTTTCTGTAGGATAAGCAAGTTAATAGTGCTCTTGGGTGAGGGGATATTCTGAGCAGGTAACCAAGTGAGTATGAATAGGTCCAGTGCCAGAAGGTGACTGCCTTTAAGGCATGTATTTCTTTACTTTTATAGCTCCCACAATCTTTAAGCCCATCTCATTTTCTTTGTGATCTGAATTATGATTTTATTATTATTCAAGATACTGAGCAGGAACAGTGGAATGCAGCTTACGAGGACATTCCTACTGAAATTCTTAATTTCAGGAGCAATAAACATACTAGATCTTTAAGAATGACATTTAGCCTGTCATTGATTTCTGTGATATAGCTTTCTGCCTTTTCATATAAAAGAATCACTTACTGCAGAGAAGAACTGAGATGCTGAGGCTTGGTTTTGGATCCTGACTGATCTCCAAATCCCTTGTGCAATCACCCAGGCAACTGAGCTCTACTGGAAGTCCAGGAGCAAGGATGAATTCCACTCACCCTCAAAAGAGAACAAGAATAAAGCAGATGTGTAGAGGATTTAAAGTCTTTAGGGACCAGAATGGTTCGTTCTTCTCATTTTCCTTAGCTACTGTTGTAAAAGTTTCCTTCGCTGTAAGACTACTCCAATGCCATTGACTGTCACTAGCAAAACTGCAAGTGACTTAAAAGCCAGAATACACTGGAAAGTTATTATTGTTATTACTGCACTATATAGAAATGAATTCTGAAGAGCTTTTTGAAAAATATGTGGGGTTTTAATTAAAAAAAAAAAAAAAAAAAAAAAGAAAAGAAATTTCAGCTTTCAGAAAAAAACACAGAGTGACAGCTTTAGAAGTGTCTTGTTAGCTCCCATTTGAAGGGACATCATTTTGCCTTCCCAGTATCACAGTATCACAGTATAACTAAGGTTCGAGGAGACCTTGAGGATCATTGAGTCCAACCTATCAACACAGACCTCATGACTAGACCATGGCACCAAGTGCCACGTCCAATCTCCTCTTGAACGCCTCCAGGGACGGTGACTCCACCACCTCCCTGGGCAGCACATTCCAATGACGAACGACTCGCTCAGTGAAGAACTTTCTCCTCACCTTGAGTCTAAACCTCCCCTGGCGCAGCTTGAGACTGTGTCCCCTTGTTCTGGTTGCCTGGGAGAAGAGACTAACCCCCTCCCGGCTACAACCACCTTTCAGGTAGTTGTAGAGGGCAATGAGGTCACCCCTGAGCCTCCTCTTCTCCAGGCTAAACAATCCCAGCTCCCTCAGCCTCTCCTCATAGGGCTTGTGCTCAAGGCCTCTCCCCAGCCTTGTTGCCCTTCTCTGGACACGTTCAAGTGTTTCGATGTCCTTCTTAAACTGAAGGGCCCAGAACTGGACACAGTACTCAAGGTACAGCCTAACCAAAGCAGAGTACAGGGGCACAATGACTACCCTGCTCCTGCTAGCCACACTATTCCTAATGCAGGCCAGGATGCCACTGGCCCTCTTGGCCACCTGGGCACACTGCTGGCTCATATTCAGGTGGCTGTCGATCAGCACCCCCAGGTCCCTCTCTGTTTGGGAGCTCTCCAGCCACTCTGACCCCAGCCTATAGCTCTGCATGGGATTGCCGTAGCCGAAGTGCGTCACTCAGCACTTGGACTTGTTAAATGCCATCCCATTGGATTCTGCCCATCTGTCCAGTCTGTCGACGTCCCTCTGCAGAGCCTTTCTACCCTCTAACTGACTAACATTTGCTCCTAACTTGGTGTTATCTGCAAACTTGCTGATGACTGACTCGACCCCCTCATCCAGATCATCAATGAAGATGTTAAAGAGGATGGGGCCTGTGTGCCTGTTAATACTCTCTGACTTCAGTGGGCTTTGCACATATCCTTCTAGTGATGAAAGCAACTCTACACCAGTAAAACACCATGTAGACAGCTTAGTAACACTGTGTAGGTACTGTGTGTTAAGGTGACAATTTTATAGTCTCCCCTGACCCATGTCAGTTTAATGTACATTAAAAAAAAAAGGGTTTTTTGAAGAATATTTTTAAAGTTACTGCAGCTGAGAGGCTCCAGAGTAAGAAACTAGAATTGCAAATAGAGACCACACTGCTGGAGAGCCTTTCCGTCATGCCTTCCAGCATGATGTTCCCCCAGCCAACACAAGTACTGTTCAGCTTTTCTCTTTTGCTCGTTTTGCTGCCAATCCAAGAGTCACATGAATTTCAGTGACACCCTTTTGAATCATGTGCACACACAGATTCCTTAATTTCTTCTTCCTGGGTAATGAAGTTTTCTTCCTAACATGAAGTACACACAGAGGCCTTTTCTCTCTGGGTAAGTGTCCTCATGTGTGACAGAGAGGTCAGACATCTTATCACTCAACCTTCTAACCCTTGTATTACACCAAGAGGACAAAATGCAATCTTTTTAAGAGCGGATTAAGAAGTAAGAAGCTTAACTAGAGAGTCTCAGAACATAACTTCCAGTGCCCTGCTAGTATGCTTTGAAAGAGATCTCAGTGTACATTTTCAATTGTATATCTTTAAAAATTCAGTACACATGGAGTGGTCTGTTTGCCCTTTCCTTACACAAACACCTTTACCTTCTGCTAATGAGAGAAGCAGAAGCATGAACAACATCTGGGTTGTAGACACTAGGAGTCTTCAGTATCCTCAGCACTCCCACCTGTGTTACTCAGATTTAGCATGCTGCCAACAAAAAAAAAAATCACAGAGTATTTTCACTGCTTTCTGTGCTTTTGCTTTGGAGGTGCAATGATCTTTCTTTCAGTCAAAGCCAAATATTTTACTGTGGATGCAAATTTTTGCTAATGAATGAACACCAGACATGCATTTTTCATTTAATAAAGGCATGCATTTAACGTTGTCATTTAAAAAATGTATATTCATATAGCCATTTAAAAATAACTGGTACCATTGTCATAATTATCTTTTCATATGTTCAGCAGTGCCAGGAATTAACTATGAATGTAAATGTAATCAAGCATGCTACCACACTTTTAATAAATAAGGCAGCTTCTATCTCTATTGTGCTGGGAACACTCTTAAAGAAGCGAAGAGGAGTCTTAAAGAAGCGAAGAGGAGTCTTAAAGAAGCGAAGAGGAGTCTTAAAGAAGCGAAGAGGAGTCTTAAAGAAGCTAAGAGGAGTCTTCACTGAGAGAGTCGTTCGTCATTGGAACGGGCTGCCCAGGGAGGTGGTGGAGTCACCATCCCTGGAGGTGTTCAAGAGGGGATTGGATGTGGCACTTGGTGCCATGGTTTAGTCATGGGTCCTGTGGTGACAGGTTGGACTTGATGATCTTTGAGGTCTCTTCCAACCTTGGTGATTTTGTGCTGCTGTGATTCTCCCAGATAACAGGTGTATTGGTTCATTAGCATCCCACATTGTACTGAGACTGCAGAAGCTCACGGGGTAGCTCCAAAAAAACAGGCATCCAACTCCAGTTATGGAAAGAAAAATTAGTATTTGTGTGGGTCTTCCATAGATGTGGGGAGTGGAGGATTATCTGGAAACAGTGTGCAAGAAAAAAAGTCTTTAGGGAGGTACTAAGCAGGTTCTCAAACCTTCCTGTTAGCACAAATGCCCTGTGTGTTCCTACATCACACAATGTAATTGCAGCCTTTTATCTGTATATGGTGAATTGCGTAAAGGGGTGTGTTGGAAATAGGCAAATGTTTTCTTTCAAAATCTGTTCAGTGCTTTCATGAAATGCCCAGTAGAAAGCCCTCAGAAAAGGCATGAGGTGACCAAGACTTGGGGAAATAAGCCTGTCCCTCAAAGAACACATGCAATGGAAACTCTTGCTTTGGGGTTGAAACATCAATTTACTTTTCCAGAGGCGTTTATACACTCTGCACTTTTGCTGTGAGAAGGGGATCGGTTGGCAGTCACATGAGCACCTATCTACTAGAAAAGTGTTGATATAACTTGCTCATTAAATCCAGGCCACCAGACACCTGTCACTTAGTAACAGCCTTTGGAGCAGAATAGAAGTGGATACTCTGCTGGATTTTAATCGGTGGCCTGAGGGTAGAAGCACCTGTGTGTCCTAGAATTAGGTATAAATTCTCATTGATTTGACAGCAAGACCACTCTCTGCTCTGGCATACTGAGATGCAGAGAGCACACTAGGACTTTAACCCCTGAATACATCCCACAGAGATCTGAAGACCCAAGGCACTTGATGAGGTGTGGCTTGCAAGCAAGTTCAAGTAATACAAATCACTGCAAGAAGAATGTTGTGCAAACTAGTAAGTCCCTTATTATGATGACACTGATCTCTGTCAGAATGTTCCAGAAGTCCTTTTTTTCTTGTTTTCTGGCAGCAGTTTTTGCTTCTTGTTACAGTTTAGGGCTAGTGCCCTACCCTAGTGTCCTGACTGTAAATAAGGGTTCTTTCCAGAGAGTTCAAGTCTAAGGGACAAACAGTCTTTAGAAGCTGGACACAGAACAATGTGAAGGTAAGTTTCTCTAATCTCACTGGTTTGCTGAATATCTTATATTTTGCAGTACAAACTCATTTTGCTCTTCTTCTCTAGGGCTGTTTCCTGCTTTGCTTTTGGTTGTTCTATCCCTCCTCTGACCTTGCATGCTGGACTGCCTGTCTTCTTGTTTTGCCTGGTGAGGTACAGGGTGGTAGGGACAGTGGCAGAGGCTGTGTACAGCCTCTCTGGGCTTTGTGTCCAGAGGTGGGCAAGGGGGAGAGAGCTGAATTATTGTACAAGGGGGTATTCTGATGTTGTTGAACTAGAAATGTTTGTAAATATACCTTGTACATGCTTATTACATTTCATACTTTTATATTTAGTTTGAATTTGTAAATATAATTTCATTTTACTTCCACAATTCTGAGTCAAGTGTGGTAAATTTACCTTGGGGGATAAAGGGGGCAAATTCCCAGTTTGTTAGGGTGCAATCAAATCCACAACACCTCTACAAGTATATTCACTGCATGTCCCATGGTTCACGGTGGTCATCCACTAGGACATGGCAAGTGATGGGAAGAATTCTCAGCTAGGAGAAAGGCAGCCAGAGAGGGATGCCAGAGTTCCTGCAGATTCAGGCACCAAATTTTTCATGAGGGAAATTTTTCATTTTGTTTATGCTTGAGGAACACTGCACCATGGCAGCACCACCAGGGCCAAAGACTTCCATTCAGGTGTTTTTTTTCCTTTGTGGCCACAGAATAGAGGCTGTTTTCATGCACCCCTGCACCTTGCATTTTCAATCAGCCCTGGATGAACATAACAAACACAACTTCTCCACTGCCATCTCTCTGTATCAGGGAGAGGAGGCTGCCTGGGGAGGTGGTGGAGTCGCCATCATTGGTGGTTTTCAGGAGGAGACTTGATGGGGTACTTGGTGCCATGGGTTAGTTGTTTAGGTGGGTTGGATTGGTTGATGGGTTGGACGCGATGATCTTGAAGGTCTCTTCCAACCTGGTTTATTCTATGCAATGTATCCTGTAATGACAGCTGAGATAAAAATGGGCAGATGTTCAAAGTGAATCTCGTGCCACTGAGATTAAGGCACTGGTAGTAAAGAACCTCTTCTCAATATTTCCATACACAAGAATGATGCAGGAATGATACCTGTCTGTTAAGGTTAAAAAAATCCACCAAGTAACCTACAAATACTGTCTTCACAATACAGTCCTTTGTGTAGTAAATAATGGCTAGAGAAAGAATGAAGAGTATAGTGACTTCTTGCCTTTAAATCTAGTGCTGCTGCAGTGACAGACACAGTATCATTACTATTATTTCCCTTTAATGGTTTTGGATCATTAGTTATCATCATAGTTGATTACAGTAACTAGCTCTGCACTTAAATGTATATGACTGGAAGCAGGATCAGCAAATTTAACTTACTGATTCCCTGATGAGTTTGCTTAGGTCTACAGCTTGGTGAAAACCCTAGTAACAGGCAGGACTTGGTTTAAAGCTCATTCCAGTCAGCTCAGGATTGTTTCCTTTGTCTCCAGGAAATTTGAGTCAGTATGTTCATTTACAAAGGTTAAAAAAAAAAAAATTAATGAAAAATGGAAACTCATCTATCAGAGATGTCTTGGTGGGTACATATGTGCACGCACGCCCCGCTGTATATACAAGAATTATATTCTGTGTGTATGAGCCATTCATTTTACTTTTTTAAAGAGGTATGAAGATAAAAAATAGGTTCAATGACTGAGTTCCTATGTGTGCATAAAATGAATTGGAGACAGCATAATAGAAATGGTGATAAGTTGTGTTTCCCCATATAATGGGGTATGGTATAAATTTCATGATTATGCTCTCTGGCACATAAATATTACGAATTCTCCAAAGGGCCCTTGTGGATAACTGATACTTCTCTGGTTTTGTAGCTCACAGACTGCTATTGGTTTTGGGCTGCTGTTGTAAAAACAGAAAACACTACACAAGTTGCTTTATCCTGGTCACTATTTTGTCTCTCATACTAAACAGACATTAGTAACAGAGTGTGTGCAGATATATTCTGTGTCCTGTCCTAGAAAATGAACAAAATCCATTGTATTTTGTCACTTTTTTCCTCAGTGACAGGGTCCTTAGAACTGCTCTCTATCCAAAAACACAGCCTTAAAAAATGTAGCAGTTCTTTAAAGAAAAAGTTTTCCTCAGATTATCACTACCAAAGAAATGTAATCCTGCTTGATATTCAGTATATATTTTCTCCTGACAGTTTTATTGTACAATTAAATTTCATACTTTCTTTTCTCCTGCTCTGAATATGCATTAGAAAACCGAGCATCATAACTCTAAGCAAATTGGCTTGATTTGCTTGTTTAAATTCAGATATTGCTTCATCTGTGCCTTTCAAAGAAAGGCCATGGGCTGTAAGAGTGTCTTTAGAATCAACGCTGCACATGGTCACTAATGGTCTAGCTTGCATCAAAACTGTATTGCCAACCTTCCCTGCTTTACATGAAAAAATGAAATAATGCAATTCTAAAATGGTTTATTACGGTCACAAGCTGTAGAGAAACAATAGAGCTAATGGAGGGTCAGGAGGAGAGGCAAACTGTGGAACTCTTTTGTCTATTAGTTGAAAATCAAACCAATATTTAGGTGGACTTAATAAGACTCATCTGAATGCAGAAGAATGAACGTTGAGTTGATATTAACTTTTAAGGCTTGTCATTTCATGTTCATTTGTATTTTAATTATAGTCGATTTGTTGTAATCAGCCTGGCTAATTATACCTCACACGTGTAAACACGACACAGTGCCAACACCAAACTGAGAAAAAAAAAGTAAAAATCAACAAAGCACTTGGGTATAAGGAACCTATCATTCACAGAAACTGGATTCTGGCTGAATTCCTCCAACCACACAAAGCATTACGCTTTGCGCTAGTAAACTCACTCCGCTTCTCTGAGATGATTTCTTTAGCTTGTTTTACCGAGGAGACAATGCTAATGCGTTCTATTTGTGTAACCTTTTCCTGATCATTGATTTGATTGTTCTTGGAAAAATCTTTCATCCAGCCCTGACATCTGCAGATGCAGTTTTCAAAGGCTCCTTCGTGCTAAAAAGCATCATTAATAAAAAATATTTTTCTAGCACAGAAATGATCTTGAACTGGGACTAAGAGCCCTGTTCCTAAACAGTGCATTGTCAGTTATTCTTGGAAATCCTAAAGGTCTACTAACCTCCTAAAATCAAAATGCAAAACTAGTGCCTTATGTTTTAAATATCCAATTCCCTTTGGGGCAGTCATTTCCCAACACATAATAACCAAAGTCACTGTATCTGAGTGTGTCAAATATGCTTGTATGCTCCTGGGATGGCATTCAACAAGTCCAAGTGCCGAGTGCTGCACTTTGGCTACGGCAATCCCATGCAGAGCTATAGGCTGGGGTCGGAGTGGCTGGAGAGCTCCCAAACAGAGAGGGACCTGGGGGTGCTGATCGACAGCCACCTGAACATGAGCCAGCAGTGTGCCCAGGTGGCCAAGAGGGCCAATGGCATCCTGGCCTGCATTAGGAATAGTGTGGCCAGCAGGAGCAGGGAGGTCATTGTGCCCCTGTACTCTGCTTTGGTTAGGCCGCACCTTGAGTATTGTGTCCAGTTCTGGGCCCCTCAGTTTAAGAAGGACATCGAAACACTTGAACGTGTCCAGAGAAGGGCAACAAGGCTGGGGAGAGGCCTTGAACACAAGCCCCATGAGGAGAGGCTGAGGGAGCTGGGATTGTTTAGCCTGGAGAAGAGGAGGCTCAGGGGTGACCTCATTGCCCTCTACAACTACCTGAAAGGTGGTTGTAGCCGGGAAGGGGTTGGTCTCTTCTCCCAGGCAACCAGCACCAGAACAAGGGGACACAGTCTCAAGTTGCTCCAGGGGAGGTTTAGACTCAAGGTGAGGAGGAAGTTCTTCACCGAGCGAGTCGTTCGTCATTGGAACGGGCTGCCCAGGGAGGTGGTGGAGTCACCATCCCTCGAGGCGTTCAAGAGGGGATTGGACGTGGCACTTGGTGCCATGGTCTAGTCATGGGGTCTGTGTTGATAGGTTGGACTCGATGATCCTCAAGGTCCTTTCCAACCTAAGTTATACTGTGATACTGTGATGCTGAAATAGAGCACATTCTTTTCTAAACTTACACTTTGAAGTTAGACTTTCTTTTGTTTCTTTTATCATGCTTTCCAGACTCCAATTTCTTCTGTACATATAGCTTTTTAAGTCTTCATAATTCAGATTTCTTTAAAAAAAAAAAGAAAACCAAATTCTTTTAGCTTGAATGACCTTGGCCTTCATCAGCTTGGGAGATACTGCCCACAAAGTTTTATGTACAGTACAGATGTGTTGAGCTGATAACCTTCTTGCACCAGCTCTCTACTCACTTGAGGGGATTTGTTCATTTAGCAAGTGTTTTTGTAATGGAACCCAACTATTTAATGAAATATTTGTTTGCATACAGATGAAGAGATGAGACAAAACATACATAAGAAATATAGCATCAGTACTCCTTCAACAGGCCTCTCTCTCTCCTCTTCTGATCTTCCCTTATTCACCTTTTCTTTCTGGATACAGACTACCATGAAATCAATAAGCTAAATTTTACCATGGCAGGTCTCCCCTCAAGCAAAACTTCACCTGATTCAAGAAGGAAGTGTCCAGTTCTGGGCCCCTCAGTTTAGGAAGGATGTTAACTTGCTGGAACGAGTCCAGAGAAGGGCAACAAAGTTGGTGAGGGGCTTGGAACACAAGCCCTATGAGGAGAGGCTGAGGGAGCTGGGGTTGCTTAGGCTGGAGAAGAGGAGACTCAGGGGTGACCTCATTGCTCTCTACAACTACCTGAAGGGAGGTTGTAGACAGGCAGAGGTTGGTCTCTTCTCCCAGGCAGCCAGCACCAGAACAAGAGGACACAGTCTCAGGCAGCACCAGGGGAAGTTCAGGCTGGAGGTCAGGAGGAAGTTTTACACAGAGAGAGTGATTGCCCACTGGAATGGGCTGCCCGGGGAGGTGGTGGAGTCACCATCACTGGAGGTGTTCGGGAGGAGACTTGACAGGGTGCTTGGTTGCATGGGTTAGTTGGTTGGGTGGTGTTGGATGATAGGTTGGACGTGATGATCTTTAAGGTCTCTTCCAACCTGGTTCATTCTATTCTATTCTAAACAGAAACTGAGAACTGAACTGTGGCTTTTGGGATAAAAAAAACCATACAGTTACAGGAAATAGCTAGGTTAGGTAATATTTCTACCTCTTCATTACTTCATTCTGTGGAAGTGTCAAAGCCAGGGTCTGTCCCTAGGTTTATGATGTATTTTACAGCACCATCATCATTCTTCCTCTTTCAGCCATACCTATAGCCATGTAAAGTCCCTAAAGCACAAATTTGTAGGTAGTATCTCCTGCAGTGCTGAGAAAGATGGGCAGAAATTCTCCATTCTGCCTTACTATCAGAGCTTTTGAGCACAGCTTTCCAGCAGCAAGATGTTATAGTGCTGGCCCCACTAAAGCACTACAGAGCTTAGGCAAACACGCTATAAGGTCAGCAGTCCCATGAGTCCACTGACTGCAGCCACAGAGCTCCAGGGGCAACAGGTCAGTGGTGGGTTTTTACCACCATCCACCAGCAAAGCCATGAGCAATCCATCAGCAATTTCCTTTCTTGCTAGAGGCAAAACTGTCAGTCTGTGGTAGGAGCTCGGTCTGCCTTATTTTCTCTGACCTTTTTATGTGTGTAGGTTGCCAGCCTCACTGTTATGCCCACACTTAATTACTGAATATTAGTCTCTAGCTACCAGCCCAATTTGGTTCCCATCTCTGTCTGTTCAACCCCTATTACCAAACTGCTACTGAACATTTACATGAAGGCTTTCCATTTCCAGCAGTATCATTATTGTTAGTTTACATCCAAAACTAGCAGGTCAGTTTTCTATCATAGCTTATCTTTTTTTAATGCTAAAGTTACAGCAATTGCATTTTTTAGGGGGTTTGGGTTTGCGTTTGGTTTAGGGGTTGGGGCTTTTTGTTTTCTGTTATTGTTTGTGATTTTTGTTGTTGTTGTGGTAGAAAGAGAGAGATTGGAATAGTTTTGGTTTTAGTCAGTGGTAGAGGCTGCATCCAACAGAGTATTCAACCACCTGTATAAAGGGCTCTGCTCTATCATCTTTCATCTACTCTCCAGCTGGACCCATGACATGCATGTAATAACAGAGCACCAAGAGGGTTTACTTGCCCTTGATGCAGAGCAGTGAAAATAGAATTGTGAAATTTGCAGACCATCCTTCTGATAACTAAGGACACATCTTTTCAGCAGCTCAGAACTGATTTTCTTTTATTAAAGCATCTTCCATAATAGCTAGTGCATACTTACAATGCTAGTTAGTTTCTTGCAATTATGTTATTCAGAAATAATTGGATTTCTGGGTTTAATTGGGCTCTAAATTAGCCAGAGCTTTCATAAAAGCTATTACAGAGATTTCTAATAGCAGCTTTTCCTGCTATTTAAGCACAGAGTATTTCAATGAGAGTGATTCACCAGTGTAAAAAGTCTCGGCTGCTGCGAACTCTAGCATAGGTTCAGATTAATTATGACAATTTAGGCACCATCCTTTTGTAATTAAACATTTGCTCAAAACATTACACAGAGTGCACAACTGTGTCAGACAACTGGTTGGCCTTTATTCAGAAAGATAGGATATTGTTTTACAGCTCTCTGGAAGATCAAGAAGTTTTTTTGATAGGTGGGCTCCTGATGGCCAAGTTCAGAGGCAGGGTCAGCATGTGTTTGCTCCCACCAGTTACTTCACCAGCCCAGGTGGCTGCACGACATGTCCTTCTGATGCCCCCACCCACTCAAAGGATCTATGCTTCATTTACTGCACGTGTATGCTTGTGCACAAACATCTTACTTCCGGGAAAAACTGTAAGTAAAAAATGCAGTCAGGTAATTTGGAGAATATCCTGTGGCAGGTCCTTTGACTTTGCCACAGGTGATTGAGGACAAAAATTAGGTGATTCCAGTTTAGAATAAATAAACCTTTATTAGAATAAACCAAACCAGGTTGGAAGAGACCTTCAAGATCGTGTCCAACCCATCAACCAATCCAACCCACCCAAACAGCTAACCCATAGCACCAAGCACCCCATCAAGTCTCCCCCTGAACACCCTCAATGACAGCAACTCCACCACCTCCCTGGGCAACCCATTCCATAGCGCAATCACTCTTTCTGTATAGAACTTCTTCCTAACATCCAACCTGAACCTCCCCTGGCGCAGCCTGAGACTGTGTCCTCTTGTTCTGGTACTGGCTGCCTGGGAGAAGAGACCATCATCAGCCTGTCTACAACCTCCCTTCAGGTAGTTGTAGAGAGTGATAAGGTCACCTCTGAGTCTCCTCTTCTCCAGGCTGAATTTAAGAGCAACAGACCTGCCTTTTGTGCTTTTCCCTCACTTCTGTCAGTGGCATCACTACTGCAGTGCAGCAGCATCTGTGATCCTTACAGTTTTCACTATACCCTATAGGTTAGGCTGTGTTTTAGGCATCACTTTGATTAAGGGAAGGTGTGTTGACTTATCCTACCAAACAATGTTACTACTGAACCTTAATGATGCCTTTCCTATTTATTTCTCAGCCCAGTGGGAGATAAGAACAGCAATTAATTGACCACTGATTCCTGCCTACTGACTCCTGCATGCCATGTTTCCAGTACTGACCAGTTGAGAGAAGTTAAAGCTTTGCTCATTCAGTATGGGGTTAAAAATAAAGCCTGTCCCAGGCACAAGACTTAAGATTATGTTAATTGTATGATATTGGACTTGAGTATGGAGTGTGACCTACAATCTGAAAACTCAGGAGAAAGACTGCCTGGGATTCTCTCTTATTTTTATATTCTTCCTGTCTTGTTGGTTGGTTTGTTTGTTTTGAGAGAGAATGAGGCAGTGTCTTTACTTGTTTGGGTGGGGGTTTTGTGCTTTGGGAAATGGATAAGCTAAGAATATTTAAAATGAGTTGTGATATATTTGTCTGCTTCTCTGAATCACCTCCCCTTCTGAACAAGCCCACCCCTTTCCAGAGGTTAGTGCTGAAGGAGAGGATCCTGGTGAAACTCAGTCTTGTTATTACCTGTTTTGCTTGGAAAGTGGGAGCAACCAGACGTCTCTGGATATCAGCACAGATGTTCTCTGGTAGCACATCCTCTTAACATATGTAACCACATCAAAGAGAAGCATAACCAACTGTCTTAGTTTGGAGCCATGAGCTGCCCAGGGCAAACGGACAGAAAAGATTTTGGAAATGGGTAAAATGAGTAAATAAAAAGTGCTCCACATGGGATCAGAAGTTTAAATGGAAATTCTTTTTACAAATATATACAAAAGGCATTCAAGTAAAGGGAATATATTTGGGCCTGCCAGCTCAAAAATTTCCCCAGCCTTCCAGAAACCTCCAACCCACTCAGCCTTAGCAGGCTCAAGAGCAGCCAAACTGCCCCCAGCCCCCCACCATAAGACTCAGGTGTACCACAGGCTTCAACAGGACAAGTGGCATAGCTGGAAATTCACTGCCAGCCAAGGCCAAGAGAAAAAGCTCTCTCCCACAAACCATAAAGAAAAGGCATGTGCACGTCCCAAGACAGAGAGCAGAGAGAAATTTGGCTGTACACTCCCTTAAATAAAGAAATACAGGAAAAAGGATTAAAATAACAGATTCTCTATTCTCTGGAGGTTTTTTCCATGTGGTTATACCAATTAAGTCTCAATTTTCCCTTAACCTACAGCACCAAACAATTCAACACACAATATTCCAGAAACCTCCACCCCACTCAGCCTCAGCAGGCGCAGGAGCAGCCAAACTGCACCCACCACCCCCTGAGACTCAGGCCTCAACGGGCTCAGTTGCATAGCTGGAAATTCACTGCCAGCCAAGGCCAAGAGAAAAGCTCTCCCCACAAATGATAAAACAAAGGCATATGCATGTCCCAAGACAGAGAGGAGAGAGAGAAAATTGGCTGTACACTCCCTTAAATAGAGAAACACAGGAAAATGGAATAGAGTAACAGCTTACAATATCCTGGGACAAACTGCCCTTCCCCCTGGGGTTCTCTAGCCTCTGGAAGACTTTTCTTTATGGTTCTACCAATTAACTGTTGATTTTCCCTTGACCTACAACACAATGTTTCTCCTGGTCTAAATTAAAGGTAAACCCACAAGAGGTTCTGATCTCATCATTTGCACTGTCCTTCCTTGGCTTTCAGGAAAACATTTGCTCCCAGTAATGTTCTGCTGTGTTATTGGAACCACTTTCTGTGCAAATGTCACATGCAGGTTTTGCTAGCCACCAGATCCAGCTGAGTTAGTGTGGAAGGCATTCTTTGGTGGTGTTTTCCAGACATTCATGCTCTCCACAGCATCCTTCTGTGGTATTTCTCTCTTCAGGAAAGCATCCTATGCGTAGTTTTTCAAAAAGGCTTTAAAAGGAGGATTCACCCCACTATAATACAGACACTTCAAGGGTCAGGACTCTACCTGAACATAGGTGCCCAGTGGTATGTGAGCAGCCCAAGGGGATCCCAGCTGGCTTTTGGGTGCTGATCCTGGAGGGTGCATACCTCCTAGGGTTCAAATATCACAACTATAACCCCATGCCCAAGTCTGGACCACTTCAAGTCACATAAGAATTCTGCATTTAGGCAGCTGAATTGATATCAAGGAGTCAAAACACTGAAATAGCTTTGGACACTCAGGGACTTCACAAGTAAGATATCACCAGCAACTTCATTCATTTTACCCCTATGAAAACTAAGCAATATCTGATCCAAAAGACATGATACTGATTCAAAATTTGCCAAAGCTGTTGAACAATTCAGTTAAATTTTTTACTATTGAATTATTTTTCCCCTTTTCCTACAGAGTACTAGAGACTGGCAGAAGTCTCCTGACAGGCAGCCCCCTTCATGGCCATACTTCAGACAAATGGTGAGTAATAATATTTGAGTATCTTGCAGCCTATGCTTTTTGGCTCTGTTTTATCTGTAATAGCTTCCAGTCTGAGAATGTTTTTTGGAACTTTGTGCTGTGCTAAAACACATTTTTTTTTAACTACCTGGGAAAATTCAGGCTTCTTTTGTGTAAATACTGGGAAATGGTGGCAAAGCATTGCGTGGATCAATTCTCAATCCGTTTCTAGTCAACAGGAATTTTACCATTTACTTCAACAGAAGCAAACTTAAACCTCCTAAATCAATACCACAGTTCACTGTGGACTAAGTACAAATAAAACCTTACTAAATTCTCAGAGGAATTTAGTGAATGTAGTCAATTCACTAAGTTAAATGACAAAACAAAAATGTAATCCGAAGATCATATTAAAAAGGCAGTATTTGAGTAGTTGAATTTCTTCTGGGGCTTGTTTCATATAGCAACAGACTTACCAATTTTCATCAATAATATATTCACCTGTGATGACTGAATAATGTGATGTTTAATATTCCCTAAGTTTTTTAGATAACCTTAGTGAAAAGTCATTAATTGTAATATTTATCTGTTACTTGAAAAAGAACATGATATAAAACGACAACTCAATTTGCCTCTTTGGCATTTCAAATACAACTAGGACACATTAATCAATCAATAATGTGCTTATCATAAACTGTGGTCAATTATACCCCAACTATCAGTGACAGTTTTCTGGCTTGCAATCTGGACACATACACCGTCCTGACAACTACATTCTTTCTAGCCCGCTTGTATTTTACAACCAGAGCTATTGCTTAAGGCATATCATAAACATGTGAAAAGGGCATCAGATACTTCAGAATCCCAATCCCATTTCTGTGCTATTAGCGTATTTCCAAAGAATAAACTTCCAGTGCACTGAAATCCAAGAAAAAAATAAGATACACTCCCTTTCTCTGAAGAGAAAGTTACCCATAAAACAAAACCGGCACATATGCCCACAGAGCATTTGCTGATTGTTAAGCTGCAATTATAGCTCACTATTTTAATGAAGTCATAAACTAGTTGAGCTTACTTCTTTGGTTTATTGCACCATGAGAACTTTAATTTTTTTTTAGTTGTAGCCATATAAACTATAATTACTAATGATATTCCTATGAAAGACATTATTAATACTCTCTGCCAGGGCATTACTTGTTGTGACCGTTTGAGGCTGTGCCTTTAAGAAAGGGGCAGCGCTGGAACACTCTGGCTGAATGTTTTGGTATCAAAATGAAAACATGATATTCTAAACAAATTTCATTGGTAGATTGGGAGAATGCAACTTTAAGTTTTAGTTCACTTGGAATTTTTCTCAGTTCCTCTCTGTTCTCCCTTTCCAGCCTGTCTGCTTCTGAGCAACTAGCTGGAGTTTTGACCTTGAATACCAGATAAGCACTATTCCTGCATGTGCTTGGAGGCCTAATAAGAATTCTCTTCCTTAATAACTACCTTTACTCTCTCTAACCCTTTTTGGGGAAAAAAAGGGAGGTAGGGGAAGAGAGGGAATTTTGTTCCTGTATTTTTCTTTGCTGCATATTTCTATATATATAGTAAATACTGTATATATTGTGTATATACAACCTGCATTTCATATTGCTTGTAAATATAGCATATCCTTTGCTTCTCCGACTGGGCTAGCTGTGGTTTCTTTCTTTGTGGGGGAGGGAGAGCTGGGCCTTCTCTCAACCCACCACACTTGTATTCTGGGCTATCTGCAAAGATGAGTCAGTATATCCCAAACAAACTTTGACACAGTTTTAAACAGAACTTCTCACCTTCAGACAAACCATAGCCTTCCTGTTTGTCTTCAAAGTTATTCTGAAGGAATGATACAGTCTTAAATCTTAAGCATTTCTCCATTGGAAAATGCTGGTTGGCTAAGTACAGAAGCACCAAGGGATGAACCTTCTCCAGCTCACAAAGGCAATGGCTTCTGCACTCTCATCTTCCATAATTTCCTGAAAACACAAAAGAATGACCTTTCCTATACATTTTTTAATTCCTTCTTGGGCAAGGTTCTGCTTCCTCCAACTGGCTCAGAGATGAAGCACTGAGAACGAAGGAAATGTGCGAGTTCTCAGCCCTTCCAAGTGCGTGATGAAACACACTTCACATTTTCCTTCGTTAGTGCCAGCAGCAGAATATGGAAACAAGATGAGAGAAAATTTGAATATCAAAAGTCATTCTCTGGTTTACCCACACTTAAAACCTGTCACATCACATTCCCAGCAGTAATTAGCTACCCTGTTCCAATTCAGAAGCAATGGTATCTCAGAGGTGGCTGAATGACCCAAACAGTTGCAAACTGCTTATTTATTCAGGATGAAAATAAAGGGAAAGGAAAGGTGTGGGGGGGGAAGTGTTGTACATATTGAATGGTTCAGCAATTGCTGTTTGTATGGTTTTATTGTTTTTACATCACATTTTGAGATGTTATACTCATTGGGACATTTAGGGGGTAATATAGTAATAATTTATGAAATAAGAGTGTCTGATATGCAACAGTATTCCTAGTGGTGCATTTCGTAACATATTAGCAATACAAAAATTATAAGAAGCTGATGGTGGCAGTGGGTTCCTGCTGAGACATACCCCATTACAGTAGTATCCATGTCAGCTTTTTGCTTTTTAATCACAGCTTTGACATTCAGTGGCTACAGTGTTTTTCTTTTAAAAATCATATAGGCCTTCACTCAGGAGCCCAGATCATTTAGATGACATTCCTACTCCTAATTTAAATCAGTTAATGAAAGGAGTATCCTTACTACAGCTAACTTCCATTGATGAAGACTGATGTGCTGATCTTATTTTTTACAGACTGCACACACAAATAAAAAAAAGGCATTTTTTTAACCCATAGCTTGAGCCCTAGTTGGGGATACAATGAGACATGGGAGAGATTGGTAAGAATTTTGACACCATTTTGAAGATACATTTCTTTCACTCTCACAAGCATCATGTTATGCTACCAGTGCACAAATATACGTGAAAATTGATAATAAAACCTGGCCTTTTAATATTTTCAGTATTTAGTATGCCCAGAGTGGTTGTAGAGTCCCCCCTCTCTGGAGGCATTCAAAACTTGCCTGGATGCATTCCTGTGTAGACCTGCTCTAGGTGATCCTGTTCTGGCAGGGGGGTTGAACTAGATGATCTTTCGAGGTCTTTTACAGCCCTTAAAGTTCTGTGAAAAGAGGCAAGAGCCAGAAATTATAAGCTATTCTTACATAGCTAAGGTGAAAATGTTTGTGAGAAGGCTATGATTGGTATACTGGTTAACCCAAATCATTTGGCTTGGTGAAAAATGGTCTTTCAATCCCTCAAAAAAAAAAAAAAAGAATCTTAAGAGTTTGGTATTTTTTTTCCCCCATCAATTGTAAAGCCACCCTCAGTTAAGTCTGAGAACATTTTGTTGCCTGTAGTGTGGCCAGACTGCCAGCCATAGCTGGAGGGCAAGAGCATGAAAGCTTTACAAAAATCACAGAATGTCAGGGACTGGAAGGGACCTCAAGAGATCATCTAGTCCAACCCCCCTGCCAGAGCAACATCACCTACACCAGGTCACACACGAATTCATCCAGGTGGGTCTTGAATATCTCCAGAGAGGGAGAGTCCACAACCCCCTTGGGCAGCCTGTTCCAGTGTTCTGTCACCCTCACAGTGAAATAATTCTTCCTCCTGTTTCCATGGAACTTCCTATGCCTCAACTTCCACCCATTGCCTCTTGTCCTGTCATTGGGCATTGCCAAGAAGAGCCTGGCTCCATCTTCTTGGCACCCACCCTTTACATATTGATAAACATTAATGAGGTCACCCCTCAGTTGTCTCCTCTCCAAGCTAAAGAGCCCACCTCCCTCAGTCTCTCCTCATAAGGAAGATGTTCTACTCCCTTAATCATTTTTGTGGCTCTGCATTGGACTCTTTCAAGCAGTTCCCTGTCCTCCTTGAACTGAGGGGCCCAGAACTGGACACAATATTCCAGGTGTGGCCTCACCAGGGCAGAGCAGAGATAGAGGAGAACCTCTCTCAACCTACTGACCACACCCCTTCTTATACAACCCAGGATACCATTGGCCTTCTTGGCACAAGATCCCTAATGGCTTCCCATATAAAAACCTAGCTTAATTTCAGCCGTGCTTTGGAAAACAACCATATGCTCCTGAGAGCAAAGCATAGGATTTGGGCTTTGTCAGATAGGTGGTGTGCAGTAATATTTGCTCTACCTTAGAATTGCATTATTTTCTCCAACAATGCCTTTAAAATTTAATTATCCTGGATCTACAAAAATATTGACTATACTGCTGAATTCTCCATTTATTTTACACCATTCCCTTTTTTTTAACTGTACTACTATCCCCCCTCAGAGAGATCATTTTTGTTAGCATAAAGGTGAAAACCCCTGGTTATAACAAAAAGGAATTCCTATTAACAAGTCATCATCTAATCATATTAGAGTCTTTGTGTCCTATTATCAGCTTTCTTATGAAATACCATTTCTTAATGACAGGGATTTGACTAATACTATGTGAACTCTAACATAATTTGAAAGTTACTACAGAGTGTGTATTTATGCAATAAGGTGTCATCTTTTTTTCCATGCTTGCACATAATTCTAGCTCATGATTTGATCAGATGTGAATGTTGAAAGTTAATTTTCATCAAATCAACTGATGAAGGAGGAATAGAGTTATCAGCACTTCGCACTGGATTAAAAAGAATTGGCACTGAATTCAGTGGGGCCTGAAAGCAGTCACATTTCTCTGCTGTGTGTCCACAAAATTTCTTTTGTGGGTGACAGAAGCAATCCACCCATTCTGCATTTTCTTTGAGGGCAAGGGTACAGCCTGTACATGCAATATGTAACATTTACTAATTTCCCCTTGTTTCACTGAAAGCCAAACAGCAGAGAGGCCAGAACCTTACAGTCCAAGTTCTGAATCTCATGTCCTGTTCATCACTGCTGCCTCCCTCAATCTGAAATGCCATGG
The DNA here is from genome assembly GCF_026170545.1 of Melanerpes formicivorus. Taxonomy (NCBI): domain Eukaryota; kingdom Metazoa; phylum Chordata; class Aves; order Piciformes; family Picidae; genus Melanerpes; species Melanerpes formicivorus. The sequence continues at coordinate 33,240,473 of NW_027142355.1, forward strand.
TTCTATCCCCATGTTCCCTCTGTTGCCAATGCAGTTTGATCTTACCTTAACCTGAGTCACCTAAGTCAGCTGCTCAAAGTGCTCCCCATCACCTCCTCATTATAAGCCTACACATGGAAATGTGTGAAAATAGGGAAGAAATTTCTCTACCTTTTTTGGTTTCATTGTTGTTCCATCTGGTTTGGACCTTGTGGCTGTAATTCAAGAATAAAACACATGGTGCAATACACATATTTAACAGTTCACTTTCCACCAATCCAAAGAAACATTTCTTAGGTAATAGATGGGGGAAAATATTTACCAATCCAGAAAAACAGTAATTCTTTTTATAGTCTTGAAGAGACAACAAAAATACATTCTGCTCCATTTTTCATTGATGATCTTCATGCCACTCTTTCCCCCCACTTTGAAAGAAGCATCCATTTCTCTTTAGAAAATAAAGTCTTCTGTGGGAAACAGTCCCTTTGTATCTATTTCAAATATATATATACTCAGCTAAAGACTAGTTAGCAACTTGCAGAAACAGAGTTTTGCTTTATCTTTTAATAGATAGCCTGAACTTGTGACATTGAATGAAGAAAAACATTAGCTTAATAAGATTTTTTTCCCTCAATTCAAATTACAAATGTGGAGATACAAATTTGAAATACCATGTATATATACTCACAGAACTTCAGAGAGCCATTGACTGTTGACAAACTGTTCATAAGCCAGACTCACGCTGGCAAAATACTGAGTGCTAAGGTCAGGGACTGTCCTTTCAGTTTGTGTTTGTACAGCATCTATCACGGGCTCAGAGCAGTGGCTGGTGTTCTTAGCGCTACAATCACAAACAGGAATAGAATTTTTTTCAAGCACAGTGCCACAGAGTGAAATAGATAGTATAATAAATGACAGCAAATAGAGCAAAATTGTCAAAATAAGTAAGTTGCCTTTTGTGCTTCGGTATCCTTGGTATCTTTGTTATGGAAATTTATGTAAGGGGATAATGCAAGCACAGTAACATCAATGGAAGTCTGTACTTTGATTTCCATGAGCTTTGCATCATGCTTTTACTTCCTAATTTGCAACACCCCATAATCCATAATACAGTCTACAGAGTTATTAGTTTGAATTAGTGAAGTTCTCCTACCTGATTGGTTTTAAGCCAATTTATATAGGCTTGCCTGTTTAAGCTGTTAATACTGTTGAAGATTACGGTGGTATTACTGAAGTCCGCAATATTTCAAAGCTTACAGCACTGTTTCCCACCAAATCCTTGAAATGGATTTGACTTCTTCAACACCACTTCTAGTTGTCTACGAGCTATCAATTGTGAAACAAGCCCCTGAAAGCCTGGGCTAGCTGTGTGTCAGAAACCAGACGAAAAAGCTAAAGCAGGAATTCAACATTCAGCACTTTTTATTACATCCAGCTTCAGGTAGATGGATAAACAGTTTGGTTAATTAAGCTGTGAAACTGTTCACTTGATTTAGAGGTTCTGATAGTTTCACTGACCCCCATTGCTTAAACTCAAGCTGTACTTTTGGTGATTCATTCGTTTTAGTAAAGAATTAGTCATTTGAAACAAATGCTAGGTTCACATACATGCAAAGAATCCCTTAATAAGCGTAAGTCAGTGTTCTGTTCTAACTGCACAAGGAAGATAGATTAGTGTTGTAAATTAACCCACAAACAGATTTATGCTTTCTTGCTCCTCAAAACAAAATCAGTGCATGGCTAAGTAAACCATCTCTGAAAATATGTAACTCCAGTTGCTCAGCCAGTGCAAAAAAGAAAAGATTATTAATAGTCCCCAGCCTTGGTTTGAAAAGTTTAGCTAATGACAGTAGTCGGTGAGAAGAGAGGGAAGCAGAGCACCATCTGCTGTACAGCTGTGCAAATGTTTCAGAACAAAAAACACTTTTTAAACACTGTAAGTGTTTAAAAAGAGACTGGATGAGGCACTTAGTACCAGGGTTTAGTTGATTAGATGGTGACAGGTTGGACTCGATGATTTCAAAGGTCTCTTCCAACCTGGTTAATTCTGTATGAAGGATGGGTATTCACTTGTCACAATGTCCCTTTCCAAGGGATTCTTTCTTTAGAGAAGGGTCACTGAGATTTCTAAGCCAGCTTGAGCAGTTTTTTCTTCTGCAGTTACCACCATGAAACATAACCACAATGGAGAAGATGCAGTCTTTTTCTGTCTGTACTTTATGACATTTGTCTTGTGATTCATAAGAAGTGATTCTCACTTTCCAACCTGCCCCTCTTCCTGAAGGCTTCCTGTTCAGAGTTGATTGATAAATGAATGCATTTTCCAGACATGCTTTATTGCTTTTTTCCCCCCCCCCCCCCTCCTTTCCTTCCTTATTTATGAAATGAAGCAGTGAGGGGGAAGAAATGGTCTGTAAATGAGGCACAAAACCAGAGATTTATTGAAAGGTAAGAGCAGAATCAAGGGCCTCCAGGTAAAAATAGTGTAATTAGCATAATATCATATGATTAAACAGCTCCTGCTCCATCACCACCATGTTTGCACCCATTCCAGAACTGGGGGCAAGACTCTCACCCAAAATACCACACAGAGGAGCTCAGCCCCAGTAAGGAGGCCCAGCCAGCACCCATGGATAACACTGGAGGGGGCATCAATGCTCTTCCTACCTAACCGGGGGGCCACTAGGCCCCCCGGCCTTTGTTGTCACCACCACCATCACCCAGTGCGTGCCATGGGGACTCACCAGTGATGAGAGGAGGATCCTCAGCCCAGATGGGCTCAGCTTAGGGCTTCTGCTTTTCCTGGTGGGGATTAAATAGGGGAGTGGGTGGGGAGGGCCAAGTGGCCACACCTGGGGTGGGAGGAGATTCCAACAGAGCCCAGGTGCTCTGGGATTTGAGGGGAAAAAGGGGCAGGTGAGGGACTTTCAGGGTGTCAGGTAATGATAGGACTAGGGGGAATGGAGAAAATAAATAGAAATGGATAGATTCAGATTGGATGTTAGGAAGAAATTCTTCACCATGAGGGTGGAGAGACATTGGAATGGTTTGCCCAGGGAGGTTGGACTTGATGATCTCAAAGGTCTTTTCCAACCTGGTTAATTCTGTGATTCTGTGAAAAGGCAAAAGATAATACAACCAACACAGCCTTTCCATATAGTTAGGACATAACGAAGGCCATTTTAATGCAGTGTTGCATGACCATGAGCTTGAGATGGACACAGACTAACCTTAGAGAGAGACATGAAGAGCCAGGTTTCAGAGTTAGCCATCAGAAGCTACACGGAGGAAACAAAATAAGGCATGGTTGTGAGTTTTTAAAGTACAGAATTTGACTACCTATGTATGTATGTATGCCTCTATCTACCTATCTATCTCTATATACACTACTGTACTGACATCCTGTTTAGTAGACTCATTTGCCCAGACTAAAGCACTGTTGTGAAAAAATGCCCAGAAGTTGTGTTAGTATGCCTACACCTCATGAAAAAGCTAAATTATTATGCTCAGGGTCCACTGTCAGCACTGCTGTGCAATTCCTCATCATTTATAAGGGGCTGGTAACCTTTTGAAGAAGAGCCTTTGGGGAGGCTTTTATTTGGGAAAGTTAAAGTTCTCTGTGGGGATCTCCAAAAGCAGAGCAGGCTTGGGCATGCTCATCACACAAGGATGCAAGAGTTAGGAAAAGAGATGCCAGTGACTCCAGAGACACTCAGCAAGCCTGAGGGTAACCTGCAATCCAGCACCTTCACTGTGAGCCACTGATGAGTACAAGAGTCATGGAAAGTGATTGATTTCCATCCTAACTATAGAAAAGAAAAATCACTTTTCATACTACCAGCAGCCTCAATCGAGACCATCACCCCTAGCAGATAAGGAAAAGCTACTTCTAGGACTGTAGAGTTCAAATGTACATGGTTGTGTGCATGATATTACCAAAGACACTTTGTTTCTTTGATTATGGAAGGAGAAGACTATTCCAAAGATGAGGCATTTTTCATGAGCTGGGTGACAGGTAACAGAATGAAGCCACCACAATCCAAGGGGAAATGGCTAGTGACCTACTGCACCACTTGGACATACACAAGTCTATGGGGCTGGATGGGATCCAGCCAAAGGAGATGTCAGAAGTGCTCATCAAACCACTTTCCATCATTCATCAGCAGTCCTGGCTAACCAGAGAGGTCCCAGCTGACTGGAGGTAAAAAACTGTGATACCCATCTACAAGAAGAGACAGAGCAAGGACCCAGGGAACTACAGGCCTGTTAGTCTGACCATTAGAGCCAGGGAAGGCCATGGAATAGACCATTCTGAGTACCATGACACAGCACATACAGGGCAACCAGGTGATAAGGACAGCCAACATGGGTTTATGAAAGGCAGGTCCTGTCTGACGAACCTGATCTCCCTTCTTCATTGAAAGGGCTATGAAGCATTGGAACAGGCTGCCCATTATTGCACACACACAAAAATGTAGATAATCAGAAGCTGTTGCAAAGGCTTGCACAAACCCCCCACAACCTGACATCGTGATACAAGTAAAGACTGGCTAATTAATCATTATATCATTACAAGAGGAGCAATAATGAAGGGAAGAGGACATTATGAGGAGCCTCTCAGGTGGATGGATATGAATGAATTAAGTAAGTAGCAGTAGCGGAAGCAGAAGCTGGTCCCAGTTCTGGGCCCCTCAGTATAAGAAGGACATCGAAACACTTGAACGTGTCCAGAGAAGGGCAACAAGGCTGGGGAGAGGCCTTGAGCACAAGCCCTGTGAGGAGAGGCTGAGGGAGCTGGGATTGTTTAGCCTGGAGAAGAGGAGGCTCAGGGGTGACCTCATTGCCCTCTACAACTACCTGAAAGGTGGTTGTAGCCGGGAAGGGGTTAGTCTCTTCTCCCAGGCAACCAGCACCAGAACAAGGGGACACAGTCTCAAGCTGCACCAGGGGAGGTTTAGACTCGAGGTGAGGAGGAAGTTCTTCACCAAGCGAGTCATTCGTCATTGGAATGGGCTGCCCAGGGAGGTGGTGGAGTCACCATCCCTGGAGGCGTTCAAGAGGAGACTGGATGTGGCACTTGGTGCCATGGTCTAGTCATGGGGTCTGTGTTGATAGGTTGGACTCGATGATCCTCGAGGTCCTTTCCAACCTAAGTTACACTGTGATACTGTGATTTCCCCACACACGCATTCCCTTCTGCCGTGGACACTTTCTCAAGACAGAAGGCAGCCCACAATAAAATGAGCTAATTTCAAGAAGGCACAGAAAAAGAAGCTCAGTAACCAATCAGGAAGGTCCCTTGGGAAATAAATTGCAGAAGAAGGTCAGGTTATTGCATACAAGTACAAAATATCCTAATGTAAAGACATGAAGCATAATAAAAGTCAGTTTGGTCCAGTCATGCCTTCTTCAATGATCTTACATACAAATAATTGTACAAACAGCAGAAATCAGGTCAAATTATCAGGGATAACAGAATATAAAAGAAAACAACAAAAATGTAACAGCTAAACCAGAAAAGGATAAAAGTCATAAAACAAGAAGGATTATAAACAACAAAAAAGCTGTCGATGGAAATACCTCAGCTGGAAGGGAAGAAGAAAGGCTAATGAGTGTGCTAAGGAAGATTAAATATCCAACACTTCTTTTTGTTTCAGTCTTCACTTAAAAGGTCACCCAGGTGACAGAGCTAACACTAGTTCCACAGAGCCTGCATGTCAGGTTCTGCTTCCAAACTGACAGTCAACTTATGCACACACAATTAAGGCTTAAAACTATACCAGGGCAGCTGAATGTGACCTTTCTGGTTTCAAACAAAAGAAAGAAAAGCATTTTCTCTCTCACCATGTCAAGGGTGGGAACGTTCATGGGGTGTGATAAAGTGTATCTGCACAGCTGTCCTTCAGCTCAGGTTAGTGAACTGACTCTCTTGGATCTCTGAGAGATGTAAGATAAATACATTAATAGTAAGAGGAAGGGGAAGGAAAACCTCCACTCCTTGGTGGATACGGAGGGGAACATTGTAACCAAGGATAAGGAAAAGGCAGAGATACTTAACACCTTCTTTGCCTCAATTTTTACTAGAAGGGCAGAACGTCTTCCTGACAGCTGGCCTGCAGAGCTAGCAGAAGGAGCCAGGGAGCTGCACAGTTTCCCTGTGTTCCATGAGGCGGTAGTTGGAACTCTCCTTAGCAGCTTGGATCCCCACAAGTCCATGGGACCAGATGGGATTCATCCTAGGGTGCTGAGAGAGCTGGCAGATGAGCTGGCCAAGCCACTCTCCATAATTTTCCAGCAGTCCTGGCTCACTGGCGAGGTCCCAGAGGACTGGAAGCTGGCCAACGTGGTGCCCATCCATAAGAAGGGCCGGTTGGATGAGCCAGGGAATTACAGGCCTGTCAGCCTGACCTCAGTGCCAGGCAAGATCATGGAACAGGTCATCCTGAGTTCAATAACACAACACTTACAGGATGGCCAAGGGATCAGGCCTAGCCAGCATGGATTTAGGAAGGGCAGGTCCTGCCTGACCAACCTGATCTCCTTCTATGATCAGGTGACCCGCCTGGTGGATGTGGGGAGGCCTGTTGATGTAGTCTACCTGGACCTCAGCAAGGCCTTTGACACCGTCCCCCATAGCAAACTGCTGGCCAAGCTGTCAGCCCATGGCTTGGACGGGAGCACACTGCGATGGGTTAGGAACTGGCTGGAGGGCCGAGCCCAGAGAGTGGTGGTGAATGGTGCCACATCCAGCTGGCAACCAGTCACTAGTGGTGTGCCCCAAGGATCACTGCTGGGCCCTGTGCTCTTTAACATCTTTATTGATGATCTGGATGAGGGCATTGAGTCCATCATCAGTAAATTTGCTGACGACACCAAGCTGGGGGCAAGAGTTGATCTGCTAGAGGGTAGAGAGGCTCTGCAGAGAGACCTGGACAGGCTGGACAGATGGGCAGAATCCAACGGCATGAGATTTAACACATCCAAATGCCGGGTTCTGCACATTGGCCACAACAACCCCATGCAGTGCTACAGGCTGGGGTCAGAGTGGCTAGAGAGCAGCCAGGCAGAGAGGGACCTGGGGGTGCTGGTTGATGGTAGGCTTAACATGAGCCTGCAGTGTGCCCAGGCAGCCAAGAGGGCCAATGGCATCCTGGCCTGCATCAAGAACAGTGTGGCCAGCAGGAGCAGGGAGGTCATTCTGCCCCTGTACACTGCACTGGTTAGGCCACACCTCGAGTACTGTGTCCAGTTCTGGGCCCCTCAGTTTAGGAAGGATGTTGACTTGCTGGAACGAGTCCAGAGAAGAGCAACAAAGTTGGTGAGGGGTTTGGAACACAAGCCCTATGAGGAGAGGCTGAGGGAGCTGGGGCTGCTTAGCCTGGAGAAGAGGAGACTTAGGGGTGACCTTATCACTCTCTACAACTACCTGAAGGGAGGTTGTAGACAGGCTGATGATGGTCTCTTCTCCCAGGCACCCAGTACCAGAACAAGAGGACACAGTCTCAAGCTGCGCCAGGGGAGGTTCAGGTTGGATGTTAGGAAGAAGTTCTATACAGAAAGAGTGATTGCGCTATGGAATGGGTTGCCCGGGGAGGTGGTGGAGTCGCCGTCATTGAAGGTGTTCAGAAGGAGACTTGACGGGGTGCTTGGTGCCATGGGTTAGCTGTTTGGGTGGGTTGGATTGGTTGATGGGTTGGACACGATGATCTTGAAGGTCTCTTCCAACCTGGTTTGGTTTATTCTAATAAAGTTTATTCTAATAAAGAGACCAGATTCTTCTGTTTCATCACAGCATAAGCCAAGAACAACTCTGCTTGTAAAGTACAATGCAAAATTGCAAGTAACCAGCGCTAAGAACATGGCACATGTTCTGTCTTTTCTTAATAACTCATCATTTTACCATTTAGCCTTTCATTTGACTGAACTTTTGGGATCCTGGCCTTAAGGAAAATCTTACTGCCAGCAAGTCAGTAGGAACTCCATTGGAGGTCACAGATGTTCTAAAAAATGAAAGGGACCAGACCCTTCCTCTGTTCTGGGAGTAAAGTGAAATGGTAGAGGTGAAGCTGGCTCCATTGTGTTCCACCCAAGGATGTGCTGTGGGAACAGGCTCAAAGCAAGCAGGAGGATGTTGTGTGGGTGTTCAGAGGCTTGCTTATCAAATGCCCTTTAATTTGTGCAGATGTATAGTCAGTTCAGCTGCAGATACACAGGCACAGGCTTCAGTCCAAGACTTTTACATCTTGAGTCAGATTTTAAATTGCAGTTTCCTAGGGAATTAATACAGCAAATCTCAGTCTCTCAAGTGTGCTTGTCTAGCTGCTTTCTAATTTAACACTGGTCTGCCAGAAAAAGCAAACATGACAATATTAGTGATACTGGCTAGGGCTGAAGTTAGCGTAGTTGTGTGTGAAATTATCAAACCACATTGTCAGAGCTCCTAAAATGTTGAGATGAAATTTGGGATCATGGGAAGAAGCTTATGAAGTGTCAGCAGTGGTTTCATTTTTCTGACTAAAGCAGGTGAAGGATTCATTATTAGTGCACAGACATGAATTTGTTACCCTCACAGGGAAATTCAGATGGCTCTTGCTTAATGACTGTAGGCCAGGACCTTCAAGGTAGAAGGCCAATACTTCAATAGTTGTGTTTATAGCTTGTCCAGACAGGCCATGCTTTCAAAAAAATACCCAGAAGGGTGCTACACTTCTAGAGAGATAAAGAAACAGTAAGACCAAAAGCTATAGGTCATTTATTAGCAGATGTCTCCAGAGATAAATCAGAAATGCACTGGCTACCCAGAGATGCAGCTAGAGTATTATCTTGGAGAAATCAGTAATCCGTCAGTTTGAGAGAGGCAAGCTCCACAACCAGCTCTGCAGACCTGGTCATGCAATGCCATTTGTTCACCCACCCTACACAAGAAGCCAATGTACAATACATCTGGACTGATGTCCAGAACCCTTGACAGGGTGCTCTACACTCGCATGAATCCACCATTTAGCAGAGCAGAAACTGTGACTCTAAGGGTAGATGTAGAACCTCACTGAAAAGACATGGAGGCAATTTGCTTAATTATTACTACTGCCATTGGGATTAAGAAAATCAAATTGCCTGTGAAACACTGAAGAAATCCATTGCAAACAGTCCGCTTTGTACTTAACTTTGCAACAGGAGGAATTTCCAGCTCTCTGCTTCTCAGCATGCAGCCATGCTGCTGGCAATGGGTAGCCAGATGTGTTCATTATCACCCCACAAGTCACCCATGTAGCAGAACCAGTAAACATAGAAACTTTTATACACAAACCTACATACAAGCTCATATACAAGTTTCCCAGCAACACATCTCCACTCCTTTCACATCTCTGTGACCTGTTGGAAAAGGCAAGAGCTGTTCTGCTCACTTCAGCCCTGCAGCTTACTTAGTGTGGTTTCAGTGATGTTATAGGAAAGGCTGGTTCAGTCTTTCTCTGCTCTTAAGAGTAGTAGAAATGTTTTGATTGTTTTCTACTGAGCACCATATCACACCCTTGATAGGTCAGGGTAGTTTATTGCCTTGACCTGCCAGAAGAAACACAAGGTACACACAAGGACACGGTCTCAGGCTGCGCCAGGGGAGGTTCAGGCTGGAGGTCAGGAGGAAGTTTTACACAGAGAGAGTGATTGCCCACTGGAATGGGCTGCCCGGGGAGGTGGTGGAGTCACCATCACTGGAGGTGTTCAGGAGGAGACTTGACAGGGTGCTTGGTTGCATGGGTTAGTTGATTAGGTGGTGTTGGATGATAGGTGCCTCATCCAGTCTTATTTTAAACACTTTCAGGGACAGTAACTCCACCACCTCCCTGGGCAGCCCATTCCAATGGCCAATCACTCTTTCTGTGGAGAATTTCTTCCTAACATCCAGTCCAAACCTCCCCTGGCACAGCTTGAGACTGTGTCCTCTTGTTCAGTAGGAAAAACAGAAAACCACCAAAATTAGGCAGATTTCACCCTGTCCTGGTCTGAGTTATGATAGAATTAATTCCATCTGGTGATTTTACTTTTCAGCTCAGTCTCTTCAAAGTAGCTACATTTTCTGTAATTAACAGCACGTTTTTACAGACATTGTCTCCTAATGACAGTTGGACTCAATGATCTTGGAGGTCTTTTCCAACTGAAACCATTCTATAATTCTATGATTCTAGTAGTGATGATGCTTAATGTTTCTGGTTAGTACTGAGGATTGGTATGGAAGTGGACAAGGTCACTGCTAAATTTTGTGTATCATGTTTGAGGGTTTGGAGTGAAAAGCTGCACCTGCAGGGAGGAGTGGACAGGACACATAACACTAACAGACCAGTGAGGTATCCTATTCAATATACATCATATTCAGTACAAAGCTGAGGGATTACAAGGGTCAATCTCTCTTCTTCAATGGCCAATGTCTGAGGAAGAGTCTGACCATTCTGCCTTCCATCCGGTGGAATCCACTGTGAAAACCTTCTTCAACAAAATTAAGGCTTTGAGCATCAAAAATCCATCCATGCTCCTTTCGGTTTACTCCAGACCATAGGAATATGTTCATCTCATGGAACAACAGAAACTAAATTTATGTACAATTAATGTGTTTTCTTAGAAAATTCTGATTCAGACCAAGTAACCTCTCTTACAAATATAGTTGAGAAGGGACTTCCAAGAGCACAGCTTGTAGTAGCACCTCTACAGCAAAATTAGAAGGTAAAACAAAAAGCCTGAAATAAACACACATCCGATGCTATTAAAGCTGTACTGTTGCACTCTCCTTCCCCTGAGATTCTGCTGAATCTAGGGCTGCTAGATGGCTGTGAGCAGTAATGGTCTCTTACAAATGTGAAAGAAATGCAAAGCAGTTTGTGAACTTTTCCCGGCCGTAGAACAAATTGCATTATTAAAGACTGCCAAAACATTCTGTACTCTAATTGCTGCTCATGATTTAACTGCGCCCTGAAAAATAAACTTCTGTTTCCTTTTCAATTAGTGCCCAAGAGACATTTAAGAAAAAAAGCTGCACAGAAACAGTGATAGTTACTTGAGGTTCTATTGAGAAGAGTGCCACTTAATTCTCTTAATTTCATGCATTTCCCAAACGGGCATAACATCTAATTCTTTGCCAGTCCTGCATTCTGTACAATTCACAAGTGTACCTCATCGATTTTCAGTCCACAGAGTGCAGGGTGAAGATAAACAATAACTTTATATAGAAAATATTGATTTAAACCCATTGATTCAAAGCCCTAGGGTATCAAAAGATTAGTTACTTTTATGGAAAGTACTAAAGGTGACTTTTGGCTACTTTGTTATTGAAAAACACAAAGAAAATAAACCCTGCTATTCAAAGCAGCGAGATACTAGTGCAGAAGATGTTGCAAAGCGAATCAGTTTGACACAAACTAGATGAATAGAAAGAGACCAAACAGGCACTGGCAGCGACTGTTTCTGTGATAAAATAGAAATGCTACATCTTCAAGAGAGAAGGAAAAACAACCAACCAATCGACTCTTGGTGGTTTCATTGTAATCTCCAGCTAAAAAGGGAACAGCACAGAAAAAATCATTGTTCTGATATAAAATCCCCACAAGAACGTCTCCAAGCATATGATGGACCAGTAAAATAGGACAATGGAGTTGCCATCTGGTAGGCATCACTGCTTCCTCTTGCAGTGGCTAGGATTCAGGGACTCTCAGTACCTACAGCTGTGATATGATGGGGTTCCATACTAACCCCCTAAATCCAGGGCTGCTGCTGGTACCCTGACCCTCACCAGCATGGCCATGTGGCCCATTCTGGGCACTGCTGTCAGAGACAGGCTACCTGGGTGATGCCAGGAGGTTGTCTTGCACATAATGGGGAGAAAAGCAGGAGCATGAGGCATGTGTGGGCACATACAGATACATGGCAGAGATCATAGTATCATAGTATCAGTCAGAGTTGGAAGGGACCACAAGGATCATCTAGTTCCAACCCCCCTGCTATGGGCAGGGACACCCCACACTAGATCAGGCTGACCAGAGCCTCATCCAGCCTGGTCTTAAACGCCTCCAGGGACAGGGCCTCAACCACCTCCTTGGACAACCCATTCCAGGGCTTCACCACTCTCACGGGGAAGAACCTCCTCCTCACATCCAGCCTGAATCTCCCCACCTCCAGCTTCATTCCATTCCCCCTAGTCCTATCACTACCTGATATCCTGAGAAGTCCCTCCCCAGCCTTCTTGTAGGCCCCCTTCAGATACTGGAAGGCCACAACTGATGGTACACAGTGATTGTATACAACGATGGTACACAATTCACTGCTCCCTGGAACCGCCCTTGGGGAAGACAAAAAGCCTGATAGTACCAAAGGAAAAATATTTAATCCATTTATAAACTACTTCCACAATGTCCTTATAAAACCCAGGACTACATATAGTGAGGGAGGGCTATCATAGCTATATCTTCCATTATCTGTTAATTTGGTCATCTGCTTGTTCAGTTCTAACAAGTCTTGCTTCTGTCAACAGTTTCCTTTTCTTAGCACATTCTGATGCCACCTTTCAGTTGCAAAGGGACTCTGTGATAAGGAGAAAGATGACCAAAAGAAAACAAGCAGTAATCACTTGTCAGAAAGTGCCTTTCTTTCAAGTACAGCAGCCTCACAAGCATGCCTGCCTCTTTCAGTAGTCCTTTAAATGATGGAAAGGGAAGATAGTTTATCCCTAAATGGATGCACTTCACAGTCTATTTGCTGTTTATATTCACATTCACACTGTGCCGACAGTACAGCCTTGCTTAAACTCAGAGACCCCTACACATCTTGTTTGCTCTGCACAAGGCATAATTCTCTCCCACATGGTATAAACCTATGGGAGAACTTGCCAACACTCACCCAAGCATAAAACTGAAAGGTCAGAAATGGGAGTGGGCAGATGTTGAAGGTAATTCAACAAAGTGCACTTTGAAGATTATACAATTTCTTCTAAACCTTTCTCTTGTTCCCCATCAACTGTCCACATGTGGAGAACAGTGGTCATCACAACCTTCTCTCAGAAAACAAGAAAGCAAGATTGAACTGACCTCCAGTCTGCAAATGTCAGCTGAAAGACTGTGCCCAAAGGGCACTCCACCTAGCAGCCTTACTTATGTGGAAGGAATTTTATGTGCAGAGATTGTGCCAGGTTATAATTATGAACTACACAAGCAGGTTCCACCTTTCCTGTATTGCTGTCTTGCAAGCCTTCTTGTCATGTGTGATTCAGGAGGATGGTCTTATTCATAATCTGCTAAAATCAAAGTTGAAGAAGAGGAGGCTCAGGGGTGACCTCATTGCCCTCTACAACTACCTGAAAGGTGGTTGTAGCCAGGAGGGGCTTGGTCTCTTCTCCCAGGCAACCAGCACCAGAACAAGGGGACACAGTCTCAAGCTGTGCCAGGGGAGGTTTAGACTCCAGGTGAAGAGGAAGTTCTTCACCGAGTGAGTCATTCCTCATTGGAACAGGTTGCCCAGGGAGGTGGTTGAGTCATCGACCCTGGAGGTGTTCAAGAGGAGATTGGATGTGGCACTTGGTGCCATGGTCTAGTCATGGGGTCTGTGTTGATAGGTTGGACTCAATGATCCTTGAGGCCCTTTCCAACCTAAGTGATACTGTGATACTGTGATTGTTTCTGTGGCAGAAGCAACAACTCACTTTAGAGGAGCGAGGAGTCCTAACCAAGGAAATTCTAATGTTCAGTGCATGTAATGTCCTCTACTGCACATGAATAGGGTTTGTGAAGAAAGACAGAATGATCATCCTTCAGGACAAATAGTACTCATATAACCATGGGTGGAGATTTTATGCAGAAACCTTATCCTAGAAAAATCCAAACATACAAGAGATTAGACAGAAGAGTCCCTTTAAGCTTTTAAACTCAGATTTCACAGTAGTACAGGCTTTCCAGATGTTAAGAGCAGATGTTTTTAAGCAAATATACTACAGAAACACTAAAGAAAACCAAAACTGTTTCTACAAGCAGGCATAAAGACAAAAATGACTGTCAAAATAACTTTTACTAAGTTAATGGAATGGTTCCAAGTTTTGTATTTACTGTATCTCCTAAACTGACATGGGGAAGGTTTCCCTGGGGACAACTGATCCTTGCCCCTACACTAAGCTAAACACTGAGATCATGTTTTATCTTAGATCATGTTTTATGTACATGTCTGTCTTGCTGTTGACACAAATATTTCTCACTGCAAGTGAACAAACCCACTCTAATTATCTGAACCATCCACAATATGATGGTGCTTGAGATTCGGAGAGATGATCTTGGGGATTGACAGGAAAAAGTAGAAACTGTCATGACTGCAAACAAGAAAGAAGGTAAATAGAATGTCATGGGCAGAAATGGTAGTTATGATATTTAATTTATCACCTTCTGTAATGTACTCAGGCTGAGGGTCTAAGTGGAGGCTTGTTTCACAGAATCACAGAAACCTTCAGGTTGGAAAAGACCCTAGGGATCACCAAGTCCAACTGATAACCTTACTCTACAAGGTTCACTCCTAAATCCTATCCCCAAGCACCACATCCAAATGACCTTTAAACACATCCAGAGTTGGTGACTCAACCACCTCCCTGGGCAGCCCATTCCATTGTCTGACCATTCTTGCCATGAAAAAAATTTTCCTAATGTCCAGTCTAAACCTACCCAGTCACAGCTTGAGGCTATTTCCTCTTGTTCTATCACTAATTAGGTGGGAGAAGGAACCAGCACCAGCCTCTCTACAATGTCCTTTCATGTAGTTGTAGGGAGTGATGAGGTCTCCCCTCAGCCTCCTCTTTTCCAAATTAACCATCCCCAGCTCCTTCAGTTGCTCTTCATAAGATTTATTCTCCAGGCCCTTCCCCAGCTTCATTGCCTTCCTCTGCACTTGCTCCACACCTCAACATCTCTCTTGTATTGAGGCGCCCAAAACGGACACATTACTCAAGTTGTGGCCTCACCAGATCTGAGTACAATTTCATACAGTTTCATATAGACTCATCCTGGAATCAGAAAAGTATCTGAGTTGTCTCAATGACAGGTGCAGGGAAAAAGACCTTAACCTCCCAGCTTACAGAGAAGCGGATATGACATATCCCATGTAGAAAATCATCTTTAGAATGCTGTCATTACCCATTGATGATTTGATAAAGTAAAACCTAAGGATGTCCAGAAGGTAAATGACTGATAGGAAGGCTTGAATCCACCACATGGTGTCCATAGATTCACTGTCCCAAAATACCCCAGAAGTCACTGTTGAGTTGGATTTACCATAACCATAAGGGAGCACTCTGCTTCTACTTTGAGGACATTTAAATGCAAACATCAATGTATGAGCAGTCAAATACACTTTGGGCTTTGAGGTGACTGGAGAGGGCTAATTTTAAACTGCTTGGAGAACCAGAAGAGCATGACTAAATTGAATGGCACTATTTTTACAGATTTTTGCATCATCAAGAATTTTTCAGGACAGGGATGACTACAAGTCATTAACTTCATTGTTTTCTTATTCGTCATTTGATTTCTCTCAACTACTGTCTTAACTACTTAATAAATCCCCGATATGGCCTTGACATTTACTACTCTCTTCCAAATAACTGGGGAAGAGGAATGTTTATGTCCACAGTTTATTGGATACGAGCTTCTATTCAGCCCTTGATCACAAGACAGTGGGTGGGACAGTGAATACTGTTTCCACAATGCAGATAACAAATGCAGATCTTGAGTACAACATTCGGCAGAGAGTTGTTCAAGCTGCCGGCTGCCAGTAATTACAAGCACACACAGAGCACAAGTGAAAAAGTAGCTTTTGGAAACTTCCTAATTGATCTTGTTGGGCTAGATGGATTCCTTCCCAGAAATGAAAGACAGAAGGGTCTTATGCCAGTCTCTGAAGCTCAAACTTTTTTATTCTAATCATGTAATATGAACATAAAGGCCTTTTCTGATCAAAGTGCTGTTGGCAAGCTGGAACTGGCAGCCAGAATTAGAAATGCTGACTGAAGAGCAGAAGTAAAGGTAACCACTATTCAGCCAAAACTTTCAACAATACCCTACACATGCAATGTGCAGATGCTGTAACATTCAGTTGACTGAAGTTAGTTTGCTTTAAAATCACAGAATCATAGAATATCACAAGTTGGAAGGGACCCACCAGGATCATCAAGTCCAAGTCCCTGCTCCCTGCAGGACTACCTAAAACTAAATGACATGACTAAGAGCATTTTCCAGATGTTTCTTGAACTCAGGCAGTGCCATGATCCATTTCCTTGGGAAGGTGTTACTGTGACTGAACACCCTCTCTGTGAAGAACCTGTACCTGAAGTCCACTCTGAACATCTTTGATCATTGCTAAATCACCTTAAAGGTTACTAACATGAGCAGCCCAGTTCTGTGCCCCATGTTCACGAGTAGTTGAAACACAAAGGAATAAACTGTAAATGGACCCAGTTTTGGCTGGGATTCATCTTAGCTCACATTACCAGCCTGCACTGTGGCACTACCTTCTGAGCTAGAAAGGAAAAACCAACTAGAATACAATTTATTTAATTTATGGATTATGAGTGTCAATATTACTGAAGTGAGAAACAAGAATTGAGCAGTAGCTAAATTTTACATGGAAAGAACAGCAATAACTATAAGCTGCTTCAGAACAGGTTATCCAATATAAGCATACACAAGACCATTAAAAATAATTACATGGTTTTGTATCAATACAAGATTGCAACTTAAATGATTGCCATATAAAAAGTAATCTTCTACAGGCCTGCTCAAGGGCAGCTCAGACAAAAGCTAGGGCACGCTGATGGAAATTACTCTGACTGTACCATTATTAGGGTCTTCACTGCAGCAGAAATGTTTGCATGGAAAGAACGTCTCCATTCCTCTGAAGTTCATGATCTGTTTATTTCTTAGTATTTTGCTGAGAATAGAATAGAATAGAATAGAATAGAATAGAATAGAATAGAATAGAATAGAATAGAATAGAATAGAATAGAATAGAATAGAATAGAATAGAATAGAATTAACCCGTTTGGAAAAGTGTTCCGAGTTCACTGAGTCCAACACTAATCAGCTAAACCATGGCACCAAGCGCCCCATCCAGTCTCTTCCTAAACGCCTCCAGTGATGGTGACTCCACCACCTCCCTGGGCAGCCCATCCCAATGGCAAATCACTCTTTCTGTGAAGAGCTTCTTCCTAACATACAGCCTAAACCTTTCCTGGCACAGCCTGAGACTGTGTCCTCTTGTTCTGGTGCTGGTTGCCTGGGAGAAGAGACCGACCCCACCTGGCTATAACCTCCTTTCAGGTAGGTGTAGACAGCAATAACGTCTCCTCTGAGCTTCCTCTTGTCCAAGCTAAACAACCCCAGCTTCCTCAGCCTCTCTTCATAGGGCTTGTCTTCCAAACCCCTCACCAGCTTTGCTGCCCTTCTCTGGACACCTTCCAGCAACTCAACATCTTTCCTAAAGTGCAGGGCCCAGAACTGGACACAGGACTCAAGGCGTGGCCTAAACAGTGCAGTGTACAGAGGCAGAATGACCTCCCTGCTCCTGCTGGCCATACTGTTCCTGATGCAGGCCAGGATGCCATTGACCTTCTTGGCCGTCTGGGCACACTGCTGGCTTGTGTTCAGCTTGTGTTCTGCAGAGCTATCCTACCCTCTAACAGATCAACACCTGTCCCCAGCTTGGTGTCATCTGCAAATGTACTGATGATGGACTCAATCCATCAACCAGATCACCAATGAAGATATTAAACAGGATGGGGCCCAGAAATGATCCCTGGGGAACACCACTAGTGACTGGCTGCCAGCTGGATGTGGCACCATTCACCACCACTCTCTGGGCTCGGCCCTCCAGCCAGTTCCTAACCCAGCACAGTGGTCCTGTCCAAGCCACAGACTGACAGCTTGGCCAGGAATTTGCTGTGGGGGACAGTATCAAAGGCCTTGCTGAAGTCCAGGTAGACTACATCCATAGCCATCCCCACATCCGCCAGGCGGGTCACCTGGTCATAGAAGGAGATCAGGTTGGTCAGGCAGGACCTGCCCTTCCTATAGCCATGCTGATTCGGCCTGATCCCTTGGCCATCCTGTAAGTGTTGTGTGATTGCACTCAAGATGACCTGTGCCATAATCTTGCCTAGCACTGAGGTCAGGCTGACAGGTCTGTAATTCCCTGGCTCCTCCAACTGGCCCATCTTGTGGATGGGCATCATGTTGGCCAGATTCCAGTCATCTGGGACCTCTCCAGTGCACCAGGACTGTTGAAAAATGATGGAGAGTGGCTTGGCCAGCTCATCTGCCAGCTCTCTCAGTACCCTAGGATGGATCCCATCTGGTCCCATGGACTTGTGGGGATCCATGAGATACCATGATTAGACAGTTAACTCTAAGGAGAAAATACACTGCAAGGCACAAACTGTTCTGAAGCAGGCACTGGCCTGTCAGGTAAGGTCACAGTCTAAAGGGACATTAGTTGATTAGATTGTGTTGGCTGATGATCTTGAAGGTATTCTCCAACCTGCTAATTCTGTGATTCTGTGATTGGGTGTCAGGTACGTTCTCAAAAGAGTTTAGTTTTCAAGAATTTTAACAAGAGACAATGAACACAAATTGAAACACAAGAAGTTCCCTTTGAACACCAGGAAACACTTTTTTTATTGTGAGGATGAACAGCCACTGCCACAGGTTGCCCATGGAATCTCCATCCTTGGGAATATTCAAAAGCCATCTAGACATGGTCCAGGGCAACCACCTCTAGACAGCCCTGTCTGACAAGGGGATGGGACCAGATGAGCTCCAGAGGTGCCTTCCAACCTCAACTCTCCAGCAATTTTTTAGACTATTAAGAGCTCCTTTTCTTGTTACTGTTTGTAACCTGCATTCTGTCTCTGCTGCTTAGGCTCTACGATGTCTTTCCTCTTACTCACATTACCAGCTATTTTACATCCATAAGAAGTGGGTGCAGCATTTGCCAACATCAGTCATTTGTCTCAGAAGTTACTTTTTCAGTGTCACGTCTCTGTTCAATCAGGATATTAAAACATCAGAAGCTGCAGGAGGGAGTGTTGCGCTTCATTGTGTCTTTGTATTGATCATCCCCACACATGTACAGACAATTTTTTGTGCAAAAAACCCAAGGACAATAGGGGACATTATTTGTTTAATACCATAGCCTTTCTGAACCTTGCAGCATGATGCCAAAGGAAACAGAAAATTAAGGTATCTCCTCTTTTGGACAAGATGCCCAAAACATCTCCAAGACATTAGCTCTAAGATGATATTATGGCATTTTTGCTTACCATATGAGCAGAATTGAAAAGCAAAACTTCTTCACATACACATCCCCCTCACACCTCCCTTCCTCCTGCATGCTGATTATAGCAGACTTCAAATCTGTTGATTCTCCTGGGTGGAATCTCCTATACCAAGTTGGTTAGCCTGCTTCCTATTTTGTGTGTGAACACAGGAGGTCAAACATTGGAAAGTAAAGCTTTATCCTCTGGAGCAGTTTGAGTTTCATTAAACCTGGGATGAAAAGATTCAGAGAGTAACTGCAGGGTGTCCACAGGGAGAGGGGCTCCTTATAAGGGAGTGCAGTGACAGTATGAAGGGTAATGGTTTTAAACAGGATGAAGGTAGATACAATAAAGAAGTTCTTCACTGTGAGGGGGGTGAGGCACTGGAAGAGGTTACCCAGAGATAATGGTAGATATCCCTTCCCTGGAACTATTCAAGACCAAGTTGGATGGTGCTTTGAGTGACCCACTCTAGTGGAAGGTGTTCCTGCCCATGGCAGGGAGATTGAAACTAGATGAGATTTAAGACCCTTTCCAATTCAAATCATTCCATAATTCTAAGAAAACTTAAACGGCATGGGGTTTAGTGACAGAGTTCATGAGCTCAGTTTTGTTTGCTTACCCATAAGGAAACTGAGTGACTTGATGTGGGGAAGGCTGTTGATATAGTCTACCTGGACTTCAGCAAGGCTTTTGACACCGTTCCCCACAGCAAACTCCTGGCCAAGCTGTCAGCTCGTGGCATGGACAGGAGCACTCTGTGCTGGGTTAGGAACTGGGCTGGAGGGATGAGCCCAGGGAGTGGTGGTGAATGGTGCCACATCCAGCTGGCAGCCAGTCACTAGTGGTGTGCCCCAAGGATCAGTGCTGGGCCCTATCCTGTTTAATATCTTGATGATCTGGAAGAGGGGATTGAGTCAGTCATCAGTAAATTTGCAGATGACACCAAGTTGGGAGCAGACATGGACTGGTTAGAGGGTGGATGGGTTCTCCAGAGGGATCTTGACCAGCTGGACAGATGGGCAGAGTCCAACATGATGACATTCAATAAGTCCAAGTGCTGAGTGCTGCACTTTGGCCAAAAAAACCCCATGCAGAGCTACAGGCTGGGGCCGGAGTGGCTGGAGAGCTGCCAAACAGAAAGGGACCTGGAGATACTGATTGATCGCTGGCTGAATATGAGCCAGCAGTGTGCCCAGGTAGCCAAGAAGGCCAATGGCATCCTGGCCTGTATCAGGAATGGTGTGGCCAGCAGGAGCAGGGAAGTCATTGCACCCCTGTACTCAGCACTGGTTAGGCCACACCTTGAGTACTGTGTCCACTTCTGGGCCCCCCAGTTTAAGAACATTGAGACTCTTGAATGTGTCCAGAGAAGGGCAGCAAGGCTGGTGAGAGGCCTCAAGCACAAGCCCTACGAGGAGAGGCTGAGGGAGCTGGGATTGTTTAGCCTGCAGAAGAGGAGACTCAGGGGTGACCTTATTGCCCTCTACAACTACCTGAAGGGTGGTTGTAGCCAGGAGAGGGTTGGTCTCTTCTCCCAGGCAACCAGCACCAGAACAAGAGGACACAGTCTCAAGCTGTGCCAGGGGAGGTTTAGGCTCGAGGTGAGGAGAAAGTTCTTCACAGAGAGAGTTGTTAGCCATTGGAATGTGCTGCCTAGGGAGGTAGTGGAATCACCATCCCTGGAGGTGTTCAAGAGGGGATTGGACGTGGCACCTGAAGCCATGGTTTAGTAGTCATGAGGTCTGTGGTGGCAGGTTGATGATCTTTGAGGTCTTTTCCAACCTTACTGATTCTATTATTACAATATCCAAATACCTCCAACAGGAGAAGCTGCAGGTTACTAAGGACACTTTGTCTGGTGGAGAGAGGCATTAAAAATAATCAATGGCTGGAGGCTCATGCCAGAAAAATTCAAATAAGACATGAGGGACACAGTCATCATCATGAGAATGATGAACAATAGCAACAAACTGGCAAAACAAAGTATTTTCCCTCCTCATGCCTTCAAACTAGGACTGGATGTTTATCTGAAAGGTGTAATTTAGGAGGACACAAGTTATGCTTTAGCCAAACTATTGAGCCCAGCACAGAGGTAACAGAGAGAAATCTAAGAGCTTGTGATATATGACAGATGAAACTAGATGAACTAACACACCCCAAGGCTGAATTCTACTAATAGATGTATTGGTGCTTTATGCTGCCATCCACTGCTATGGCATCTGAGCACATTTGTATTAAATCAATAGCAACAGTGAAATCCCTCGTGGAGTTCAAGGAGCTTCTGGAACTTTCAGGAGTAAAATCAAATAGAGGAGGATTTTTGAGGTTTTCTAGAGGAGTTAGTAAGGTCTGCAGTTACTGTTCTTGTTATAGACTGCATATTACTATATAAACACAGAGGAAATACAGTATTTCAAAGCTGTGAGTTAGTGATTTCAGTCAGGCACAGTACTGGGGCTCTTACCCTTGTCTAGTTAGAGATGCCTCTGCTCACTGCAAGGGGGTAGGACTAGATGGCCCTTAGAGGTTTCTTCCAATCCAAAGCATTCTGTGATTTTTCCAGCACCTACAACAACAGGGCAGCACCAGGGCAAGCCCTTCACTGCAAAACAGGTGCCATGGCTCTTGTTTGTTCATGCTATTCTCCAAAGCCCCATTGAGTGTGTCTGCTTCAGGCAGGCAGAGTGTTTCAGAGCATCTCTGTTTACTTCATCAGCTAAGCTTTCTGACTGAAAGCATGCCTCTAGTAAAAAAGCCTTTATCTACACAGAAAAAAAATATTAAAATTTCATAATAGTCTACACTAAGCTGGAAGGAAAACTAAATTAGTTCTGCAAGCTACAGCCAAGAAACACATAACAGTGCTTACAACCTACTTGAGGTCCAGAGCAGCTTACATGCATAGATATGCTCATCCACGAGCACTGTGGAGAAGGCAGCACACCCACTCCAGGCAACCCTCTTAGAGGCTCAAAATTACACAGTTTGCAGATGACAGTAAAAGCTCAGTTCTGAAAGCATGTACCTGGTGGCAGAAGCAATATTGGCTAATGAGTGTTCCAGCCACCAAGATCCAGAAAGACTATTGTGAGAAGAGCAATTCTTCCGAGCTCAAGATCAGAGCATCCTGAAGTATAGGAAATCATGAAAGGGAGCCAGGTGACATGGCTAAACAGGGAACTGCTGGGAAAACTCAAGTGGAAGAAGAGGGTCTACAGCTCATGGAAGTAGGGGCTGGCCACTTGGGAGGAATGTAAGACTGTTGTCAGAAGATGTAGGGAGGTAACTAGGAAAGCTAAGGCCTCCCTGAAATTTAATGTTGAGAGAGGTCAGGGACAAGAGAAAGAGCTTTAAATACATTGCAGACAAAAGTAGCACTAGAGACGATGTAGGCTCACTGCTGAATGAGGTGCATACCTTGGTGACAGAGGATAAAAAGAAGACAGAGCTACTGAAAGCCTTCTTTGTGTCTCTCTATATTGCTGGAGACTCTCCTCAGGAGCCCCAGACCCCTGAGGCCCCAGAGTAAGTCAGGAGAAAGGAGTTTGCCTTGGTTGATAGGGACTGGGTTAGGGATCAATTAGGAATCTGGATCAATTAGGCAATGCGCTCCTGTATGATCTACTCTAGGTGATCCTGCTCTGGCAAAGAGGTTGGACTAGATGATCTTTCAAGGTCCCTTCCAGGACCTAACATTCTGTGAGTGACACTAAACCCTGCAAGAGACAGGCAGCAAGGAGACTGGAGGGATGGTGAAGAAAGCAGGCAAGCCAGGAACTGCAAGCAGGGAAGGTGAGTGCCTATGACAGACAGTGAACTCCCAATACATCAAGTTTATCGACTAGACTAGTGAAAAAAAACCCAAACCCAACTGTGGCAATGCCAGCAATGAGCAGTGTGAGCAATCTGGCAGTGCAGGACTAGAGCCTGACATGGTGGTAGGTCATGCTCAGCATAAGTGCAGAGCCAGCTAGCAGTGTAGCAAAACAGTGCTGTGCCTGCAGCATGTAACTAAAACAAGGCCCTGGTAGCTATAAACATGGACAGTTATCTTGGGACAACAGGACATGCACCTGCATCAACAAACCTTGCGTGCCGTTAGTAGCTGGACCAATAATCTATAACAGTGCAATGTGTGGTCATCATAGGGAACCAATGAAGCCATGCCAACAAGGCACTCTGAGTTTATATAAGTTGTAGAAGTTCCCTTGATATGCACTTCTGCCTTTCCTGTCTCTTCTTCTTCTACACTTTAGTTTACTGTGCTATACTTGCACTACAGGCCTGCACCATAGGCCTGCAACACTGGAACAATAAAGGAACAATACTTGATCATATTAGTCAGCCGTATTGATTCCAATCTCCATCGCCCATACCCAACAACATATATATATATACATATATATTTTTTTATTATATATTTATATATTTATATATTTATTTAATATTTATTTAACTATATAAATATTTAATATTTATATATTTTTATATATTTTATTTTATAAAAAAATATATCTATTTTATATATATATATATAAAAAACAAACCTGGGTAGCAAAAATGGTTTCATTTCTTGGGTTTGGCTCTGTAACCCAGATTCACTTTGGATAACACTAACCATGGCATAAAAATGTAAAGCAAGCCAGAACACTTTAAAATTCAAAAATAGGAGTACTGGTGACTTGTCAGAAAGTACCTGACATCATCATTCCTAAGTTTCACTATGGCAAGCATTTGTACCAGCTGCCCAGTGACAATACAGGAAGTTAGCATTCCAAAGCTAAAACATCAGCTTTAATTAAATTTAATTTCCTAGTCTTAAATCAGGAGTTAAAACTGATTATACAACTTTCATTTTCTTGGAAGCCTAAAAAAGCTGTGTGCCCTAAATCCTCATTAATTCAACAATAAAGATTTGGGTTTTCAGGTAACTTCTGCTTTTGTATTCAATTCATATGAATATTACAGACTGATTTGCTCCAGTAAGATGTGTAAACAAACGACTGGCAGAACATTCAGATTCTTAAGACACAGACATACAAGAAAAAATTAACTTGTGGTACCCAGATTATAAATCTAAGAATGAAGATATGATATTAAAATGGCCTAAAGGAAGAATAGGAGAGGAAGTGACCCCCTAGAATGTAGTAGAAAATACATTACACTAATAAATTGTTCATCTCAGTTGGTTTCATAGCTTAATGCAAACTAGATAAAATAAGAAAGGCCCTTTAGGAATACATGAAAAGCACTTTTAGGTATCAGTGTTCAATGCTAGAAATAAGTGAGGAAATTAACGACAGCGCAATCTAACAGCACTTCTCCAAGAAGTGAGGAAACTGCAAGTTAAGTTCCACATGTGCACTTCGTGACCTTACAGAAATCTGAAACACAAACCTTGAGCACTCCTGCTCTTGCAGAGCTATTTGGATAAACAGTGCATGGAACTATCCCAGCTTCAGTTCTATGGGTAAGGCCCATGACCCCTGACAGCATATGCATTTGACTGAACCAAGGATGCTAAGCATTACATCTACCAAATCAGAAATTAGGCTAGAAATTAGGATAGAATTAGCAGAAATGAGGATAGAATACTATTCTAAAATTGTTAATTATTTTTCACAATTTGGTAGTTCTCTGAGCTGTTGTGAAAACATCTGCATTCCTCATTGGAACACAAGCCCTGCGAGGAGAGACTGAGGGAGCTGGGGTTGCTTAGCCTGGAGAAGAGGAGACTCAGGGGTGACCTTATTGCTCTCTACAACTACCTGAAGGGAAGTTGTAGACAGGCAGAGGTTGGTCTCTTCTCCCAGGCAGCCAGTACCAGAACAAGAGGACACAGTCTCAGGCTGCGCCAGGGGAGGTTCAGGTTGGATGTTAGGAAGAAGTTCTATACAGAGAGAGTGATTGCCCATTGGAATGGGCTGCCCGAGGAGGTGGTGGAGTCTCCATCATTGGAGGTGTTCAGGAGGAGACTTGATGGGGCGCTTGGTGCCATGGGTTAGTTGTTTAGGTGGGTTGGATTGGTTGATGGGTTGGACGCGATGATCTTGAAGGTCTCTTCCAACCTGGTTGTTTTTAATATTATTGTTATTATTGTTGTTGTTGTTGTTGTTATTATTATTATTAATGTATTTTATCCCTGTGAGGACAGTTGGAAATTGAAATAGGAAAATTAAGTCAAAGATGGACATCTAAAAGAGAAAATGGTAGGTCCCTGGTTTGTGCAACTCAAGTGGCATTCAGATATGGGATGAGCATTTAAAATCCAGATCTAGAAGTGACAGTTGCTGCTTTGATTAAAGGATCTTTCAATCATATAGATCAAGAAAGAAGACAGTAGCCAAGCATCTATCATAAGAGTGGACAGGGATAATATTAACTGATTGAAGGAAGAAGGCACCACTTCAGCAGCCCAGAAACAAAATTACTTTACTAAATGCTCGAAAATTCCTTTTACCAAAACATCCTCAAATAGCAATCTGAAGAGGGAAAAAAAAGAAATCCAAACACAGCAGGGCTACTGGTCCTCTTTTAATTACAGGTCTCTGCAAAGACAGCTGCAATATCTCCCACAATCCTTATAAGCATTCAAATGAAAGAAGAGCTGAGTGATTACCTTATAAAGGCAGCGCAGTGCAGGGAAAAGGGGGAGAGAAGAAAGAAGCCTGGTAGAAATTTGCTAGTAAATATACAGGAAGGTGCACATTCATAAATTTAAATGAGGACTCTCTAAAGAATTGGATGCAGCTGTGCATAAAGGAACAACAAAACTGAAGAGACACAACTGAACTTCTTCATGCGAGAATTTCCAATTACTTAATATTCCTTCAAGAAACTTAAAAAATTAATAGGTCCACAAAGGCTTTTAAAATGCATTGGAGGACCACAAATCTTAAATTTTATGACAATGTCGGAGGACAAGCTGTTCTCATACAGATCAAATAAGTGGTTACAAGAGAGAGATTGAGAACTGTTTTAAAATGAGTTTTCCTCCTCACTTCCAGAAGTGGAAAATTCATTGCTACCTCTGCAAACATCATCTTCTTTAAAACTGAAATAATACTTTCTAGTAGCCTACTAGGACTACAAAGCAATGGTGAGGCCATCTGCATGTCTATAGAAAATCATCCTGCAGCACTTCACATGTGGCAGTTAAAATACAGAAAACAAGTTGTGCTTCTCTTTGGAGTTAAACTTGGATCAAACAACATTTTTGTTTTTTCCTAAGGGAACCTAAAATGCTTACACTAGTGTAGTGGTTTGAGCCTTAACTGAGAGTTAAAAGCTCAAATGGGGAAAAGGCTGAGAATCTCTTCCCCACTCCCCCGCCCTCCTCCCTCCAAACAGGGAGAAGGAAAAAAAAGGGTAAGGAGCAAATCCACTAAACAACAATCTGGAGTCAGCTTGGAAGTAGAGAGGGGAATGATTTTTTTCTTCAAATTATATATATGACAATAACAGGAAAAAAAAAAAAAAAAGGTTCACAAGGGCAAGGAACAAGAATGGA
Organism: Melanerpes formicivorus; assembly: GCF_026170545.1. NCBI lineage: Eukaryota > Metazoa > Chordata > Aves > Piciformes > Picidae > Melanerpes > Melanerpes formicivorus. The sequence continues at coordinate 33,267,289 of NW_027142355.1, forward strand.
TGGGAGGGGGACAGAAAAGAATAATACAAAACCAGTCTTTCTCTGAGGAGCTGCGGAGGCAGCAGGGAAAAGGATCAGGTCTGGCCAGGCCACGTGGCTGAGGAGCAGGAGGGCAGCTGCAGTAGCTCTCATCCAGCAGAGGCAGGAGCCAAAAGGGAGATCCAACAGCTATGATGTCCTGCTTTTTATACCCTAGCTGGGCAGGGAGGGGGGAGTGGAACAGACTCAGCTTTCCCAGGGGAAACGCCCTGCAGGGAGGGTAAAGTACCCGCAAGCCCTCCACCCTGCTTTGTTCTTTTGTTTTCAGAAAAAGGTGTTAACCCACCACAACTAGGTGTTTGCATTTTTGCATATTTGATTTGCTGGGTTCGTTCTCTGCCCACTTGGACAACTTGAGCAAATAACTTGTCTGTGATTTGCACAAAACTGTGTAAGAATTTAAATTATTTTTCTCAAATACATACAGAGTCTCAAGCTGCACCAAGGGCTGGTTTAGGCTGGATGTTAGGAAGAAGTTCTTCACAGAAAAGAGTGACTGGCCATTGGAATGGGCTGCCCAGGGAGGTGGTGGAGTCACCATCACTGGAGGTGCTTAGGAAGAGATTGGATGGGTCGCTTGGTGCCGTGGTAGAATAGCATAGCATAGCATAGCATAGCATAGAATAGAATAGGTTGGAAGAGACCTTTGAGATCATCGAGTCCAACCTATCATCCAACACCATCTAATCAACTAAACCACGGCACCAAGCACCCCATCAAGTCTCTTCCTAAACACCTCCAGTGATGGTGACTCCATCACTGAGGGCCTTGTCCAGTCAAGCTGAAATGCCCACGAAGATAAGTGTCCCGCCCAGCCTCTCCACACAACCTGCTCCAATATTTAATTGCCTTGACTATGAAGATTTTCCTCATGTTTGTTAGGTATGTAAAATTAGTTTTCAGATGTAGTGCTTGAAAGAACATGCTAAACACAGGTACATCAGAAAGTGTTTACAGTATCATTGTTGCTTCTCATACTGCAATGCTCGTCATATAGTATTGGATGATAGGTTGGACTCGATGATCACAAAGGTCTTTTCCAACCTGGTTAATTTTATTCTACAAATTCATCTGGACACAACTAAGTGCTCCCCTCCCCCCCCCCCCAAAAAAAAAAAAAAGTACCAGAATATATTTGAAACATGACAGAAAGATACTTAAGGTTCCTTATGAACAAATTATGATGTGACTCCTGAGTGTTTCTGCGCACAGAATTGCTGTCTCACAGCAACAGCCACAAATGACACATCTGAGATCTCTTCCAAGACCCATGGTGAAAAGAACCTCCCTGTTACTTCACACTTCTAATGTCAATGCTACAAAAGAATCTACTTCCTGCTAATAAAGAAAATGCCACACCCTCACATGATAGTTCTCTGCAACTTACTTTAATAGACAAAGTTCCAAATCCCAACTATTCACAAAGCAGTGAAGTGGGCAGGGAAGCTATGACAACTCCAATAATCACAGTAGAAACAACAGATAAAGAGTGTAAAAGTAGTAGATATTCAAAATGGATCATTTATTTTTAAAATGCATAAATGGAGACACAAACAGGCTACACACTCATTTCAATTATGCAGGAGTGTTCCACTTAAACCAGTTGACAAGGTCAATGAATGGATTTTGTTAAACCTGCTTGATTTTCTCATTTCCAATTATAAGATTTTTCAACTACAAAAAGAACTTAAAACTTGTAAGAAATGGCAATGCTGTGTGTTTAGAGACAATTTTATAAACCAAGCAGGAAAACCCAAATGTCTAGCGTTTTTCTACAGATAAGCTAAAATGTAAGAGCCTGATTTTGCCCCTCAGCACATCCGTAACTGTGGGTAAACAAGCAGCAGCACTTAATAATAAAAAAAGCCCTATAATAATAATAGAACAATAACAGAATAAACCAGGTTGGAAGAGACCTTCAAGATCATCGTGTCCAACCCATCAACCAATCCAACCCACCTAAACAACTAACCCATGGCACCAAGCACCCCATCAAGTCTCCTCCTGAACACCTCCAATGATGGCGACTCCACCACCTCCCTGGGCAGCCTATTCCAATGGGCAATCACTCTCTCTGTATAGAACTTCTTCTTGACATCCAGCCTGAACCTCCCCTGGCGCAGCCTGAGACCGTGTCCTCTTGTTCTGGTACAGGCTGCCTGGGAGAAGAGACCAACATCCGCCTGTCTACGACCTCCCTTCAGGTAGCTGTAGAGAGCAATAAGGTCACACCTGAGTCTCCTCTTCTCCAGGCTAAGCAACCCCAGCTCCCTCAGCCTCTCCTCATAGGGCTTGTGTTCCAAACCCCTCACCAACTTCTTTGCCCTTCTCTGGACTCGTTCCAGCAAGTCAACATCCTTCCTAAACTGAGGGGCCCAGAACTGGACACAGTACTCGAGGTGTGGCCTAAGCAGTGCAGTGTACAGGGGAAGAATGACCTCCCTGCTCCTGCTGGCCACACTGTTCTTGATGCAGGCCAGGATGCTATTGGCCCTCTTCGCTGCCTGGGCACACTGCAGGCTCATGTTCAGCCTATCATCGACCAGTACCCCCCAGGTCCCTCTCTACCTGGCCACTCTCCAGCCACTCTGACCCCAGCCTGTAGCTCTGCCTGGGGTTGTTGTGGCCAATGTGCAGAACCCAGCACTTGGATGTGTTAAAATAATATAATGCACATATAGACCATTTCTTACACCTTCGGCTTTGCCTCTTACATGTTCTGCTTTTAAACCTTCCAAGCAGACCCTGATCCTTCCCTCCTCCCACCACTACGTTGCAGTTATTTCCTTTTCCATGCTGTCTAGATGGAAGGCACAATCTTGGAGAAGGAAAGAAAGATTGGCTTCTGTCGTCCTGGTACAAAAAGTACACAGATGGAAGCTGTGCAAACTCGGCTGGATTACATCTAATATAGACAGAAAGCTGGTACAGCCCCAGGCCCCAGACCTGGGGTTCTTCATGCTGGAAAAGAGATGACTGAGAGGTGATATTCTCAATGCATATAAATATCTGAACAGTGAGGATCACGAGGGTCAGGATCTTTTCAGTGGTGACCAGTGAGAGGACAAAGGGCAACAGGTACAAACTAGAACATAGCTTTCTCTTGAACTCAAGGAGAAACTTTACTTTGAGGGTGATAAAAGCACTGGAATGGGCTGCCCAAAGAGGTTGTGGAGTCCCCTTCTCTGAAGACTTCTAAAAGCCACCTGGACGTGTTTGTGTGCAACTTGATGCGGGCATACCTGTGTAAGCAGGGGACGGGTGGACGGGATGATCTCTAGAGGTCCCTTCCAACCCCTACCATTCTATGATTCTATTACATAAGGAGAGAATCTTATGATTCTGTTCATAAGGATGTCCCTCATCAAGGGACAGCTGGCCTTTTATACGACCTACAAAGAGAGACAGAATTTTGTGCAAATGAGAGAACACATCTTCAAACAGATCACTTCACCGTGAGACTGCGATCCCTTTGAAAATGGACAGAACAATGGTACATGAAACATGAAATGTAACCTGAATGTACATTTCCTACATTAATTTTTGCTATGAAACTACACTTCTGTCAGCATTGAGTAATTTTTCAATAAAGAAATCAGTAAAAATGGGATTTATAAAGTTCTGTAAGTTGTCAGGTCTTATTTTGTTGTTGTTGTTACTTAGTCCATCTGCAGAAAAAGCAAAGCTTCCAAAGCTAGACAGCAATAAAGATTCATTGGCTAGATGAAGGTTTCCACACCTGCATACACCTTACCAAGCAGGTATTGAAATGTTTGGGAGTGTAACTGGTTTCTATCACACTACTTGATTTTTTTTTAAGTCTTCTTGCTATCTCCAAATGCTTTCTTTGTAAGTCAGATTGTTTTTTAAAAGGAAAGTCATCTTTCTAAATTTCAGAAACAGGGATTAGAGAACTAAAAATCTATTCCAAACCAGACAAATACTCTGGAGAGTTACTTAATGGAAACTACTAAGCAACTTGATGGTTTTTAAAGATCTTCCAAGTGTTCATGGGAACTATTGCTTGGGAACAGATAGTTGAGGTGAGCAGTTTACATTTATATTACTAAAAATGAACCAAAAACTATGGCACAAGACAACATATTCTGCTACTTGTAATATGTTAAGTAAACATCTCATGAAACAAGCACAAAGTACTCTTTTATCCTATAAAAAGCTTCCATATTAACCCTTTTTATTTTAATCCCTCACAAAAATTGAAATTGAAGTGGAAAGGTTGCTGCTAGTCTTCACATTCCCACTTTTTTCTATAATGACTCACTGGGTTTTAAGCAGGATCTTCCCATGCATACAACCAACCTACTAAAAAGCCAGTTCAAAACTGAAACTTTCTGCCAGGACAAAGAGAGGCTGAAAAAAAAAGTTTTTGAATAAGAACGCACAGTACAAAAAAGCTGAAGACAAGCAGATATAAAAACCAGTATTTATGTAAAAAAATAATGCATTGCATATTGTAAAGTCAGTCAACAACAGCATTCACCTTTACACAGATTTCTAGATTTTCAGATTTCAAAAGGTTACATAGCAAGGAAAAGAGATCGTAACTACATATAAGGCAGGCTCCTTCCTAGTTTCCATCCCAGAAATTTATACCCTGAGCCAGCAGGGAGATAAGGAGTAGAATATGGACTCTGCTTACAACAGAGTATGTCCTTTGTACTCCTGCAGTATTTTCCCAGCTCCCATGGATCTGGGAGTCAGAGCCAGCCTGCCTTTGTCAAAGAGCGAGCTACAACAATTAAGCTTCTAAAACTGGGTTGGAATGTAGGTGCAAGTCAGTGAGCGGATCCTCCACCTTCAACACACAGGAACCTTTTCTGGAATCCAAAACCTCACTGTATGAAGACTTCATCTCAGTTCAAACAGATTATCCATGTTCAAATACACTTTATAAATGCATTTCATACCATGCAAGTTTAAATAATGTTTTACTGTAACACCAGAACTCAGCCTTTTTCTTCATATTTTCCTCTGAAAAAGAGTTTGTATTACATAAGCAGAACTTCATTTTTGTTTTACTAAGATAATTAAAGAAAGCCTAATCCTTAATCTGCTGTAAATCACTATCACCCTACTGACAACAATGCATTCAGGTAATTTCTAGTCAGGAGGTCTGTGTTGATAGGGTGGACTCGATGATCCTCGAGGTCTCTTCCAACCTTAGTTATACTGTGATACTGTGATGTAGTTGAGACTCTGCCCCCAAACTCTTTTAAAGCCATGTTATTACAAAAAATATGGCAGCAGGATATAAACCCTAAGAAAGCCATCTAATAGACAGTTTGATGAAGCATCAGAACTCTGATTACAGCTCTTTGCTTACATGTACTAAATACTCTATAATCATCATGGAGGTCTTTTCCAAACAAAACAATTCTATGATTCTATCACCATTCTTAGGAATTTCCACTTGTTTGGGGTTTGGGTATTTTTCTACTTACAAAATGCTCATAACACCTATAAAGGTACAAAATCATGTAATTGAAAAAAACAAAATAATGTAGAATAGACAACTTCAATCTGAATTTCTCCTAAAAACACAACAAAACCAACCTCAACTCTGCTCTGCCTTTTGGCCACAGTGGCTTAACAGCATTGAAACAAATACCGCCTATTAAAAAGTCTCTGTATCAAGAAAACAGAGAAATCTACTATCACAGACTAGTCATTCATTTCTCATTGTATTTAGTGTGCAGTTTATATCTAAGATTGTCAAAACAGTACTTCAGCACGTAAGAGATGAACATACAAAGGCACAGATTGTCGATGATTAAATCACATTTCATTAAAAACAGTCTTTTCTGCACTTGTAAACAACTTTGTTTACACAAAGGCTCACACCTTTTAAAGTGAGGTTAACGCTGCTGAATCATTTATTGCTACATTCACAGTTTAACAGAATTTTAGACAATATATGAGGTATACTCCCAAATAGAGCCATCTTCATTTCTTCCTTGTTCATTTGATCACTAGAGAACTGGATTATGCAGACTAAAACTACTGACCACAGAAGCCAGTAACACCCAGCTCGCTGGGTGACTACAAGATAAACCTTAGCAGTGATTAAACTTCAAAAGAGCAAAGTCACCTTCGCAGAAAAAAGGTCCTGTTCTTCATTACATGAATATTTTCTTCATTTTTATGCATTCTAGGTAAGCTCTGGGCACATTAAGAGCTGATTCAAGCCATATTAGAAATTTTGCACCTTTTGACCAGTATGTTAATTCAATCTCTTGATTTAACAGTTTGGAGTAAAGATCACCTTCCCTTTGATCTTCTGGCATACAAGTCTCTTATGCTTTTTGTTAGCTGCTTTATGAACACTCTGTGTACTCTCCCACAGTATGTGTGCATGGTTTTCTGTAATTCCAGTTCGAGGGGCTGCAACAGGGAACGGACCAGATCATCTCCAAATGAATACTGCAGAGGTTAAGAAAGGAAGATTTATGGTCAACGTGGCAGAATGTCACTCAGACTTATTAAAGAGCTTCATAAAACTGCCTTTGAATATTGTCTTTTCTTCCCATAGGTTTATTAAACATTTCCCAGAACTCAGCTTTTGAATGAAATGTTTAGAATAGTCTATAATGCTTTCAGTAAGCCTAACCAGCAAGGTTTCTTTTAAGAAACCCACAACACAAGGAAATTAAAATATGTAGACAGGCCACAAGGAAATTCAAAATTAAAAGTTTGCAGACCAAAATGATTTCTGGTCATTTGTCTGCTGAAGAGCAACTTTCTTGAATGAATGCCATATAGCTTTTTTAAGGAACACAATTTCTTGGAACAATCAAATTGTAATGAAAACAGCAGTATGAACAAGTGGCACTGCTGAAGTTTTCATTCAGCTGAGTGATGGTCAAACACATACAATGTTTAACATGGACATGAAATGAAGTTGTTAATTCAACAGCACAATAGTTTTGTATAAAGAAATGAGAAGCTAAACCAGCATTTCAAAGCAGTGTTAGTTTGTTCATCTTATTACCACTGAATCTGTAGTGGTTTGCATACTTTTCTCTGACACGTTCATAAAGCAAATGGGATCATAAATAAAAAGAAACAAATTTTTTCTTCTGCTTTTGACAGTGCTCAGAGGAAACAAAGAAATCTTATTTTTATGGAGAAACACTCACTTTCCCCGCAATGTATTCTCAGACCCCCAAAAGTACTTCCTTCACTTTTATATCCATATGACAACACGCAATAAAGCACCATTAAAATATACTATTGATTTTTTGAAGGTTATACACACACAATAGCCTGCTATATTAAAATGGGCATCAGTGCTAAATTTTACAGCTCTTCAGTGAGTATACTGCTGCAGTGATAAATAGTTTATTAGATGACTTATTTGCAGAATGAAATGCAGTCATCAGGCTTAGAATTTAAAGGAGCAGCAACGTATTAATAGACTGAATCCCTACAAAAAGTCAAAACACAGTTATTAAAAGCAATTATTTTCTACAATCCAAATCTAGCTGCAATTAAATGTTAACATGCTGCAGTAAATACTAAACCAGCTTTACGAGGAAAAGGATTTTTCTGCTTTTTAAAACCTCCAGAAAAATGAAGCAGCTGGTGAGCTCCAAATGCTCATGCAAAGTTTACTACATGTACTTACTAAAGGAACAGGAAATAGTGTCTTTTAAATAGACACTGACAACTATAGGCAATGTTTTAGAATCCCAGCCTAGACATATTCTGTACCATGTGTCAAAAGATGTTCCTCACAAAAGGAATGTATTCAAGCAGTGAGTGAAAAAAAATCAGTGAAATACTCAACACCACTTAAAAGAGACAAAACAATTGTTGCAAAGAAGGTAAGCATCCACAACACATACAAAATGCATGCATCACTGTTAAAGAAAATACCTAAAAAGGCTTCACACAGCTATGGTACTGAAAACACTTACATTTTTTATTGCTTCATAGACAGCCCTAAACGTTGGTTGTTTATCATCATGGTAAACACCTCTATTTCCATGAAGAATAAATATCCCTTCTTCTTCAGCTTCCTTACAATTGCTTCCATAGATACAGTGGTCAGGCCGATAATTCCATTGGCAAGGAAAGATGTAAAGGCTTTCTGCAGAAAAATAACAACTCTGGATTAAGTATAAAAGAAACCCAAAACATTTTAGGTAATACACTGATCTTCCCCTCCCTTTTTTTTTTTTCTTAGCCTGCTTCATAGATTTCTATACAGTTGTTTTGAAACTTAACACAAGCATCCTCCAGTACTGTTTCTCCCAGTAAACACTTCCAGGAAATTATGCAAGTTAAAAGTCCCTGGAATACTTTCACTGAAAAGTCTGCTAGAAATATTTTCCTGGATTTTTTAATATCAGAAACGTTGTTAGATGAACATGAGCCTGCAGTGTGCCCAGACGGCAGAGAAGGCCAATGGCATCCTGGCCTGTATCAGGAATAGTGTGGCCAGCAGGAGCAGGGAAGTCGTTGTGCCCCTGTACTCAGCACTGGTTGCGCCACACCTTGAGTCCTGTGTCAAGTTCTGGGCCCTGCAGTTTAGGAAAGATGTTGAGTTGCTGGAAGGTGTCCAGAGAAGGGCAACAAAGTTGGTGAGGGGTTTGGGGCACAAGCCCTATGAGGAGAGGCTGAGGGAGCTGGGGTTGCTTAGCTTGGAGAAGACGAGGCTCAGAGGAGGCTCAGGGGTGACCTTATTGCCATCTACAACTACCTGAAGGGAGGTTGTAGCCAGGTGGGGGTTCGTCTCTTCTCCCAGGCAGCCAGCACTAGAACAAGAGGACACAGTCTCAAGCTGCACCAGGGGAGGTTTACGCTGGATGCTAGGAAGAAGTTCTTCACAGAAAGAGTAATTGGCCATTGGAATGGGCTGCCCAGGGAGGTGGTGGAGTCACCATCATTGGACGTGTTCAAGAGGGGATTGGACGTGGCACTTGGTGCCATGATCTGGTCATGAGGTCTGTGGTGACAGGTTGGACTCAATGATCTTTGAGGTCTCTTCCAACCTTAATGATACTGTGAAATGTTTAGGAAGAGACTGGATGGGGCACTTGGTGCCATGGTTTAGTTGATTAGAAACTGTTGGGTGAAAGGTTGGACTCAGTGAACATGGAGGTCTTTTCCAACCTGGTTTATTCTATTCTATTAGACTTAAAATTAAGTGGATTTACCTGGATTATGAAAAAACATAATGTTCAGCAGATCCTGATCACCCCACGTTATGTTCAACTTGTACTTCTTCAGCAGTGGCATAAGAATTTCTCCCCATTGTAACCGGACTGAGGTCATATCATTCTATTGAAGAAAGCAATGCAAAACACCACATATTCAGCACAACTCTAACTATAAAGAAGGAAATTCCCTACAGAATCACAGTAATTTGCTTTTCAGTGTTACAAATCTCAAAAGTATAAATGGTTTCTTTCTTTTAAACAAATGAGCACATCTAAGGAAAACAGTTCTGGACATTTCCAATACATCAACTTATTATTATCTTATATGGAAAACTATATATATCATGGCTTCACCAAGGGCAAATCCTGCCTGACAAACCTGGTGGCCTTCTATGAACAGGTGACAACATTAATAGATGAGGGGCCAAGCAACTGATGTAATTTACCTGGACCTAAGCAAAGCCTTTGACACTGTCCCACACCACATCCTGGTCTCCAAACTGGTGACACATGGGTTTGATGGGTGGACCATCAGATGGATAAAGAACTGGCTTGATGGCCGCACCCAAAGAGTGGCTGTCAATGGCTCCATGTCCCAGTGGAGGCCAGTAACAAGCAGAGTCCCTCAGGGATCAGTCCTGGGACCAGTCTTGTTCAACATCTTTGTCGGTGACATGGACAGCTGATGTCATAGGACATGGAATACCCCTTTGGTCACTTTGGGTCAGCTGGCCTGGCCATGTCCCCTCCCAAGATTTTGCCCACCCCCCAAGCCCACTATTGTTGGAGGGGAATGCTGGAAAAGCACAGCCTTGGTGCTGTGCAAGCAGTAGCCAAAACTGCTGTGTTATCAACGCCCTTCCAGCTGCCACTGCAAAACACAGCACTACAGAAGATGCTATGGGGAGAACCAATTTAATCTCAGCCAAACCCAACACAGCACGTGTATGTGTCTGTATATATGCATACACATACATACATGTGTGCATATATTTGTATATATAATGTACTGTACATATACAGAGTCTCAAAACACACAAGACAGATAGTTAGGACCAGAAGAGACAATTTCCATTAGGCACCAAAGAGAGCCAGATAGCTATGATGCTTGTCTGAAATGAATAGCCTTGACAGTTCTGAGAAGATTGAAACTTGAATTAATAAGTGTCTAAAAGACAACTTAATCCTGGAGCAGTACACAGAAATACAGGTTTTCTGCCTCTCAGGTAAGCACTATAACCATTGGCTCAACTTTCCAGTTCTCCTTTTCATTTACCCATCTTCTAGGCTCCTCCAACACAACAACAGAGAAAGATGTTTAAAAGGCCTCAAGCAGCTCAGCCTGTGATTTTGGACTGAAGAAACCACAAAACCCAAACTGATCCAAAACTTTCACAGTTTAAATGAGTGCTCTTGCCAGTAGAGAGCCACATAGAAAGGTCAACAGGCAGCTCTTTAAAAGTACAAAAATTCCCAGATTTATGTGCTTGAATGAGTGTCCTGAAAGAATATAAACAAATGTGGACCTTCCTATAAGGCAATGAAGCATTTTCTAGTTCTACTGTGTTTGAAAGAGTTAAGGAAACACAACATGTGAGGGTATCTAAAAGGACCAAAAGCATTTGTAGCACTTCTAGCAAGGGGTATTAGGATAGTCCCTATCCTCTAACTTGGTTTACCTCGCTTCTAAAGGCTTCAGACTAGTAGCTCCTTTGCTGTCAGTTACAAGGAAAGCTATGCTCTATCACACCTACCATGTACAGTCTCAACTACAATAAACCCTTTTCAAAGTTCTGCTGTGAGGCTGCAGTTTTTCATATTGACCAATCTGCCTTTTCAGACATTCAAGGAATCTGAAGATGAAATGAAAGTCTCTGCACAACAATACAGACAACTCCACAAACAGCAGAGTTTTTGTAATAAAGCTTGCACATGTTGGGGCCCTGTGACACTCCGCAAACTTCTGGGACCACACTCTAGGTACTAGAGGTGCATAAACTAAGTGGTTCCCCTGTTGAGTGCCCTCTAAGTCAATACTTTGATGATCAATATCATACAAAAGAAACTAATTTCCTGCTTAGGAAATTACCCAGGCTGCACTATCTAGCCAAGATATGAGAGGAGAATGATCCAGCACTATCATTCTCAAGTTTAGGTAACCTAGGACCTCTGATTAGACATCCTCAAACTTTTCTGACTGGGCTGAGCATACTACTGCAAGTATGTGATACTGTAGGACAATTCTCCAATCTGTCCAATAGGTGGAAGGACTAAGCAGCATGGGTTAGACATCATGAGGAAGTCCCCTGTCAGAAATAACTCTGAGCCTGCAAATAACAAAAAGTGTCCACTGATAAGTATGGTGATCACAGGCAAGATGATCTAACACAGTCTTAGTAAGCCAACCATATTCTAGAGAGTATCTCTACCAATTCAAAGCTTGAACAAGTAACAAACATTACACTTTCCAGAAATACACAAAGGCAGAGGCAAAACACCTGGATACTCAGCATTTGTTATACATGGGCCTGAAAGATACTCAGCTAAGGTTTTAAATCATGAAGAGCACCCAAAGAAGCCATTTCAAAATGCTTCTGCTGAACCAGAAAATTCACACTGAAACACCATGCATCAGAACACTGTATCTGTATTTACTAGTCAAGATAATCGGGCTAAGGCTCCAGGATAAACAAACAGGATGATGAAAGCAGGAGAGGAAAAGATAGAGCAACTGAAGGAAGAATGATGAAATTCAAGCAAGAAATATGCTCTGAACAGCCATGTTAAAACCTGCAAAACAAGTAAAATCAAATACATAAAAAACCCAACACTTTCCCCTCCAATCTTCAGGAAAAAAACCAACTACACAGAACACACCATTGGTTTTATTTCTTTTCTTCTTGCTTTTTACTATCAAATGAGAGTGAAAGAGCATTGATTTGCATCACTACTCTCAAACATTTGAGGAAAAGCCACAGTGCATACACATGGACTTCTGGACAAGTATGAAGGTACAAAGACATGCATTATTCTTAAATTCTCTGTATTTCCACAACAAAACAGCACCAAAACAAGAGGACACAGTCTCAGGCTGCACCAGGGGAGGTTCAGGCTGGAGGTCAGGAGGAAGTTTTACACAGAGAGAGTGATTGCCCACTGGAATGGGCTGCCTGGGGAGGTGGTGGAATCGCCATCACTGGAGGTGTTCAGGAGGAGACTTGACAGGGTGCTTGGTTGCATGAGTGAGTTGGTTAGGTGGTGTTGGATGATAGGTTGGACGCGATGATCTTGAAGGTCTCTTCCAACCTATTCTATTCTATTCTATTCTATTCTATTCTATTCTATTCTATTCTATTCTATTCTATTCTATTCTATTCTATTCTATTCTATTCTATTCTATTCTATTCTAAAAATACTTCACTTTCATCTTAACATTCTCGCTAAGTAGCTTTTAAATTAGAAATGGGGGAAAAGTCTAGTTGTTGGAGAATGGCCTAGAGTGAGAGGACAGGGACCCCTAGAAGCGTTGCACAACCCAGGCTTTGACGCTGATCAGGCTATTAGCATAAGAATTGGCCGAGCTGGAGGTCGATCAGCAAGCTCTCAAGGATGGCCTGCCCTTGAGAACTTGGTAAACCACTTGGGTGGTGCTGAGAATCAGGTAGAAGAGGAAGTAAACCACAAGTAGGAGGGTATGTGAGCATGACCTTTTGGGTTAGAGCCAATAAGACAATGACAAGTAGGCATACATTATCGTACGGTTATAAAAGTCTGATGCGAACCCAATAAAGTTGAACTTGCTTTATCACTCATATTGACTCGGCCGCTTGTTCCGCCACGTGAAAACTCCTCCACATCTACTGACAAGTTCATATTGCCCTTCCTACGGGTGCACCTTCCACTAGTTTCTGGCTGCATGATTTTTTCCCCTCCCTTAAGCAAACTTCTCTTAAGCGATAGGTTTTCCCCCTCGCACAACCTGCTTTTGTACTTCGGTTTCAAGTACACAAGAAAAAAAGTCCCATCGGTGAAGCAGTGCCCCTGTACCCTGCTTTGGTTAGGCCGCACCTTGAGTACTGTGTCCAGTTCTGGAACCCTCAGTTTAAGAAGGATGTCGAAACACTTGAACGTGTCCAGAGAAGGGCAACAAGGCTGATGAGAGGCCTTGAACACAAGCCCTATGAGGAGAGGCTGAGGGAGCTGGGATTGTTTAGCCTAGAGAAGAGCAGGCTCAGGGGTGACCTCATTGCTCTCTACAACTACCTGAAAGGAGGTTGTAGCCAGGAAGGGGTTGGTCTCCTCCCAGGTAACCAGCACCAGAACAAAGGGACACAGTCTCAGGTTGCACCAGGGGAGGTTTAGACTCGAGATGAGGAGGAAGTTCATCACTGAGCGAGTCGTTCGTCATTGGAACGGGTTGCCCAGGGACGTGGTTGAGTCACCATCCCTGGAGGTGCTCAAGAGGAGATTGGACGTGGCACTTGGTGCCATGGTCTAGTCATGGGGTCTGTGTTGATAGGTTGGACTCGATGATCCTCGAGGTCCTTTCCAACCTAAGTTATACTGTGATACTGTGACCATTTCTGCTGCTGTGCACACTGCTTTAGTGAGTACACTTATTGTGAACTGATTTCCCTACAAAAACTACAGCTTCAAAAGGTTCTTAGAGCAACAATCCCCTGATTACAATTTTAAAAGATCAAAACTTGTAAGATGTACAGTTAAAACAACTTACCAAATGCTTTAGCACCACCTCCTGGCCACTCTACTACACTAAGTTAGTTTACAGTACACATGAACTGTTTTCTGGGACCTCTGTTATCAACAGACTATCAACTCACAAGCTCTCTCAGAACTAAGAAAAATTAAAACAATGAAGTAGACACTTGAAATTCAGGAATTCCAGGTCTTACCGTTTTAGGCTGTGTCTTTAAGAAAGGGACAGTGGCTGGAACACTCTGGCTGAATATTTGGAAAACAAAGATAGGTCTAAACGAATTTCCTTGGTAGATAGGTAAGATGCGACTTTAAGTTTTAGTTCAGTTTGAGTCTGTCTCTGTTCCAGTCTGTTCTGCCTTTCTAGCCTGTCTGCTTCTGAGCAACTAGCTGGAGCTGACCTTGAGATAAGAAAACTAATCCTTGCATGCGCTTTTGAAGCCTAACAAAATTTCATCCTTATTACCTTTTCTCTCTCTATAGCCCTTTTTGGGAAAAAAGGGAGGTAAGGGGAGAGAGGGGGGACAGGGAGGGAACCCTCCTCTATCAAGAGGAGGGAGTTTTGTTCTGTATTACTTTCTTTGCTGTGTATTTCTGTGTGTATTGTAGGTACTAGGCAGATGTTAGTCAGTTAGAGGGTAGAAGGGCTCTGCAGAGGGACTTCAACCAACTGGACAGATGGGCGGAGTCCAATGGGATGGCATTTAACAAGTCCAAGTGCCGAGTGCTGCACTTTGGCCACGGCAACCCCATGCAGAGCTACAGGCTGGGGTCAGAGTGCCTGGAGAGCTGCCAAATGGAGAGAGACCTGGGGGTGCTGATCGACAGTCGCCTAAACATGAGCCAGCAGTTTGCCCAGGTGGCCAAGAAGGCCAATGGCATCCTGGCCTGTATTAGGAATAGTGTGGCCAGCAGGAGCAGGGAAGTCATTGAGCCCCTGTACTCTGCATTGGTTAGGCCACACCTTGAGTACTGTGTCCACTTCTGGGCCCCTCAGTTTAAGAACATTGAGACACTTGAACGTGTCCAAAGAAGGGCAACAAGGCGGGTGAGACGCCTTGAGCACAAGCCCTATGAGGAGAGACTGAGGGAGCTGGGATTGTTTAGCCTGGAGAAGAGGAGGCTCAGGGGAGACCTCGTTGCCCTCTACAACTACCTGAAAGGTGGCTGTAGCCAGGAAGGGGTTGGCCTCTTCTCCCAGGCAACCAGCACCAGAACAAGGGGACACAGTCTCAAGTTGCGTCAGGGGAGGTTTAGACTCGAGGTGAGGAGAAAGTTCTTCACCGAGAGAGTCATTAGTCATTGGAACGGGCTGCCCAGGGAGGTGGTTGAGTCTCTGTCCCCGGAGGTGTTCAAGAGGAGACTGGACGTGGCACTTGGTGCCATGATCTAGTCATGGGTCTGTGGTTACAGGTTGGACTCGATGATCCTCAAGGTCTCTTCCAACCTTTGCAATACTGTGATACTGTATATATTGTGTATATATAGACTTGCATTTCATCCTGCTTGTAAATATAGCTTTGCTCCTCCGACTGAGCTAGCTGTGGTTTCTTTCATGGGGGAGGGGGAACTTTCCCTCACCACCACAACAGTGAATGCCATTTGAAAAACCCAAGTCAGCTACTACTTTACAACACAGTGTATTTTTGCTGCATTGTTCCAATCACAAGAAAAATAGTTTGAAAAACACTGTCCCACCTGGATTTGAAACAGGATTAGAATTAGAATAAACCACCTTTATTTATTTAGAATAAACCAAACCAGGTTGCAAGAGACCTTCAAGATCATCGCGTCCAACCCATCAACCAATCCAACCCACCCAAACAGCTAACCCATGGCACCATGTACCCCATCAAGTCTCCTCCTGAACACCTCCAATGACGGCGACTCCACCACCTCCCCAGGCAGCCCATTCCAATGGGCAATCACTCTTTCTGTATAGAACTTCTTCCTAACATCCAACCTGAACCTCCCCTGGTGCAGCCTGAGACTGTGTCCTCTTGTTCTGGTACTGGCTGCCTGGGAGAAGAGACCAAGATCCACCTGTCTACAACCTCCCTTCAGGTAGTTGTAGAGAGCAATAAGGTCACCCCTGAGTCTCCTCCAGGCTGAGCAATTAAAAGATGCAAACACAGAGAGAACACACTGAAGGCAATACACATACCTTGAAATACTTTCTTCTGATACGTGTCATATTCATTAGCATGACTCCAGAATTTATTCCAGTTACTCCATAATAGGGGTGTCTAGCAAAGCGATTATACCAGCCGATACGAGGCTCTTCATGCTCCGGCGCCATTGCAGCAATTTGTGTGGAGTTGAACTTACTCAGAAAAGACCAAATGTCATCAACAGGTCTCAAAAACAGGATGTCAGTATCAACATACAGTAGCGAATCCACATTTTTCAGGATTAACTGTGAGGGAAACAAAATTCAAACCAAACTGTAGAGGTTTATTGAGCTTCTCTTCGTAAAGCAGAAGTTGCTGTCATTACGCAATAATGTTTAATACACATTTACTTTAGACTAACAGTTTGCAGGCGATGCATTTGTCACAATTCCCACCTTCTCTCACTTTTGAGAATTTTTGTAGGGTGAAACAGAGGTTTTACACAGAATAGTAATGCAAAGGCACTCAGTCTACATTTTATGTCCCAGGGCTCCTGAGGAGTAGGCTGCAGGCCAGGCGAAGCATTGCTGAGCAAGAGCTCCTATCTTCCTCCTGTTCCATTGCTTTCCTGTGCATTTAATCAAACAAAGAAGAGGTTGTAAGGGAGCCCCAGAAGAGACAGTGTTTGGGAGACAGCTGCCACCTTGGTAACTCACCTAGACTGAACTGTAATTTCTGAAGTGTCTTAGGCAGAGAAAAGGCTGCATAAAACACTGGCAACAATAACCCATTTCTTGTTTCATTTTCTCTTAACACCTTTCAGATCCACACATACAGAAAACCTTCCAACTAAAAGCAGAGGAGGCTTGAGAAATCCTTGACTCCAAGAGGATGGCATGACCTCTACCTCTCACTGAAGATACAGTGCCATTACGAAACAAGTGAGAAAAGAACTTTTATTCAATAATGTATAAGTGCCACAAAATTCAGATGCATTTTTAGGATGTCATAAAAGTAACTTTAAGGAGTAGTAGGTCTTAATTTGAAACTAAACTGAAATTAGATTCATGAAGATAGCTTTTTGCTTCATAAACAGACTTCCATAATTCTATTACAGAGTAACTTACTGGCAAGAATAGCCTTTGTGAAGCACATGGCTTAAATAATTTCTTCCATTCTGCTGCACTCTCAGTTGGAAATGTTATTGGATATAACGTGTAATTAACTTTTCCTTCATAGGGGAAGTCATCAAGCTAGGTGAAAAGAAGAGATCACAAAAATTACTTCAGCTCAATTCTATTACAAAAAACGAGATCAATCTCTGATTCAAAGCGATAACTGAACACAGCTGCAACACCTCTCTTCCGTAACAGAAACGCTTCTTCAACTACAAGAATCTGACTTGTGTTCAAATGCTTGAACAAAAAGTGTCACCTGCAGGCCACTCTGGAGAAAACAGTGTATCAGATCACACACAAGGTAAGTAAAATAAATCAGTATTTACAAAAAGTAAATATAGATTATCTTTCCCCATTCTTAAGTAGTTTCCACAGGAGATATACCAAAGAATTCTTTCTCAGTTTAAAATAAATATACCCAAGCTTTACCACTGTTACTGTTTGCACGACAAGTGCATATACATCAGTATGCATAACATACTAATGCCATGGTACAACATTTTAAGCATGAAAACAGTGAAATCCTCTATAGGTATACACTCATCAGCTTCTGATACTGGTATACTCCAGTCAAAATACTGTATTAATTAACTGGAATTTACTAAAATTAGACATAACCATATCTATGATTTTCAAATACTGATGGTTCACTTTGTTTCAAACAGACAGTGTTAAGGGTGACGCATGCTGGTAAGCACAGGGACAAAAAAAAAGGACAAATCTCTATTTTCTCATGTAAACCCAAGTCTAAATAAGCTCACAGGAGATAACCAGTTAGCATTCAGAACTTAACAGATTCAAGATGACAAATCAGGATGCTTTGGCCTGTGTCTATGAAAATCTTTGCTACCAGCAACCATCATTTTTCTGCAGGGGAAAAAAGAAAATTAATCCCCATCCAACATTATGAAAGACTTGCATATTACCTAATTTTTAGACCTTTGCATTCCTGTCAGAATATCCACAACTACTACCCAAGAAGTAGAGAAATTGCTACATATTGCTCAGAGTGTACTACAAATTCATTAAATTGGGTACTTACTATGTCTTTGAAACTCTTGTGCAACTGGTCCTCAGCAAAAATATGGAAGTGGAGAGGTTTGATGCTGAAAATAATGGCTGATCTCAACATAGTAACAGTCTCCTCCAGTCTTTCACCACAGGCCACCACTGCTAGGTGCATTTTCTCAGAAGGATGTGTTTTCATATAATCATATCTGATATAAAAATATTTTTTCATTTAACATGATTTCCAGCACAGGCTTTTAAAAAAAGTGCTCTTGCTTACTGCAGCATTCAATCTAACAAAATAGTCAGCAAGTGATAAACACAAAGTACAGCATTACACACCATATATAGCCTTACGTTTAACTTGGACTGCTCTCATATTCACGCCCACTATCCCAGACTATGAGGGAAAAACAAAATAGGGAAGAGCCATAGAGAAACTAAAATGATAGTAACTTTTTTTAGTGATCTTACTGTCCATTACTAATTAGCAAGGAATTCCACCAAAGTAGCTATGTTAAAGGAAAGATCACATGAAGTTACATTGAAATGTAAACAGCTGACAACACACTAAGTCTATGCACGCATTCATTTTCCCATCTTTCCCTGGACTAAGTATAGCAACATGACACATAAATAGAGTTAAACTCAGCAACAGAAGTGACTGATTCTATGATCTTGGGTTGGAAGGGAGGAAACTAATAGCTCAAACGGCCTTGGGGGATCTCCTGGTGCTCCCAGTGGTTCTGGAGAATCCCTCATATTCACCGACCACACGCACTGCCCACATCCTTGGGGCTAAACCACTGCAAGATGTGGGGATTTGGAATTCCTTTCTTTCTGAAGCCAGTTGTCCAGCACTTATGATAAGAAATGCCTGGTATATATTATACAGGGTACATTTAAAGTAATTTTATTACAATAGGCTAAAATTATCACTGGATAAATATCATTAGCTTGGTGACAAACACAGGAGGCACACTAAACCTAAACCAACCTTCTCCTGCATTTCCTATATATTTATGCCATTAGAAAAGCTTTCAAAGGTTTTCAAGATCAGCCAACTCAAAACCAGTCTTCAGAACAGTATTCTGTGCTTGAGCTATTCACACAGACTATTGGAGCATGGAGGCTAACAGAACTAACAGCAACTGAAATTTTAAACTACAAGATGAATTCCAAGTTATGCTGACAGAAAAAATTCTAACGTTAGAATACATTTCCCCAAAGTAGTGTAAGTAGAGATAGGCTTGGCAAACTCAACACCCATTCTTGGAAACTGGCCAAAGAGTGACACTTCAAAACAGAAAATAAACAGATTTGTTTCTTAGCACGATCTCCACCCAACGTACGTATGTAAAACATTTAGACACCAGTTTTCTCTCAAACTGACAAAAGACAATATGAAAATATGTCTCTTTTAAGGCATAGAAGAGTAACATAGAAGAGTAACATCTGGACTAGATGACCTTCAAAGGTCCCTTAGATCCTAGTGCATTTTTTTTGATGTTATGATTATTTTGAGTTCCATGAGGCAAAATACAAGCAAAGATATTGTGACCGCTTGAGGCTGTGCCTTTAAGAAAAGGGACATTTGCTGGAGCATTCTGGCTGAATGTTTTGGAATAATAACAAAAACATGATATTCTAAATGAATTTCATTGGTAGATTGGTAGAATGCAACTTTAAGTTTTAGTGCAGTTGGAATTTTTTCTCGGTTCACTCTGTTCTGCCTTTCCAGCCTGTCTGCTTCTGAGCAAGCAGCCAGAACGACCTTGGATAACAGATAAGAACTAATCCCTGCATGAGCTTTGAGGCCTAACAAAATTTCATCCTTATTAATTACCTTTTCTCTCTCTCTAGCCCTTTTTGGGAAAAAAGGGAGGTAGGGGGAGAGAGGGGGTACAGAGGGGGAACCCTCCTCTGTCCAGAGGAGGCAGTTTTGCCCTGTATCTGTCTTTGCTGTCTATTTCTGTACATATATTGTAAATACTGTATATATTGTGTATATACAACCTGCATTCCATATTGCTTGTACAGACAGCTCTACCCTTTTGCTTCTCCAACTGGGCTAGCTGTGGTTTCTTTCTGTTGGGGGGGAGGGAGAGCTAGGCCTTCTCTCAACCCACCACAGATATCACTAGAAAACTGATGAAGTTTAATGCCATAAGTAACAGCTGCGCTTAAAAAAGTTTTGGAAGAGTTGAATGCCTCAAAACTAGAAAATTCCAGCATTGCAGAGATTTAAGATTAGTAGGATTTTAATTAGAATATATTAGAATATAGTCTTAAATTAAATATCACATGGATGAAAGACCTCAGAGGTAGGATTCAGATCAAAAATAAGACACCTAAACAAAGATGTTGGTATATGAGGTTGTGTCCAAAGTCTCTTTAGAGCCAATGTAGACCCAGTGAGCAGGGTATGTTGCATAAATAACAATTAGTTTTATTTCAACATAAATACCCAGAACTTGAGTCAATTTTTTAACATAGGTATAGTGCCATCTAGTAAGCTCTAGAATACTTCATCTGACCCCCAGGTGCCACTCCAAAAGGATCTCAAAGATCACATTACATCTACTAGTCCTAAGGAGACATCTAGGAAACTCAAGTGCTTCTAGGTTAACTCCAGCCACTTACTGCTTGGCAGCTTAACAAGCTAGTCAGCTGCATCATTCTCTACACACTTTCAATTTTAATGAACACTTAAGATGTAGAATAGAATAGAATAGAATAGAATAGAATAGAATAGAATAGAATAGAATAGAATAGAATAGAATAGAATAGAATAGAATAGAATAGAATAGAATAGAATAGAATAGAATAGAATAGAATAGAATAGAATAGAATAAAATAGAATAGAATAAAATAGAATAGAATAAACCAGGTTGGAAGAGACCTTCAAGATCATCACGTCCAACCTATCACCCAACACCACCTAATCAACTAACCCATGTAACCAAGCACCCTGTCAAGTCTCCTCCTGAACACCTCCAGTGACGGCGACTCCACCACCTCCCCGGGCAGCCCATTCCAATGGGCAATCACTCTCTCTGTGTAAAACTTCCTCCTGACCACCAGCCTGAACTTCCCCTGGCGCAGCCTGAGACTGTGTCCTCTTGTTCTGGTGCTGGCTGCCTGGGAGAAGAGACCAACCTCTGCCTGTTTACAACCTCCCTTCAGGTAGTTGTAGAGAGCAATAAGGTCACCCCTGAGTCTCCTCCTCTCCAGGCTAAGCAGCCCCAGCTCCCTCAGCCTCTCCTCATAGGGCTTGTGTTCCAAGCCCCTCAACAACTTTGTTGCCCTTCTCTGGACTCGTTCCAGCAAGTCAACATCCTTCCTAAACTGAGGGGCCCAGAACTGGACACAGGACTCGAGGTGTGGCCTAACCAGTGCTGTGTACAGGGGCAGAATGACCTCCCTGCTCCTGCTGGCCACACTGTTCTTAATGCAGGCCAGGATGCCATTGGCCCTCTTGGCTGCCTGGGCACACTGCAAGCTCATGTTCATCCTACCATCAACCAGCACCCCCAGGTCCCTCTCTGCCTGGCTGCTCTCCAGCCACTCTGACCCCAGCCTGTAGCACTGCATGGGGTTGTTGTGGCCAATGTGCAGAACCCGGCACTTGGATGTGTTCAATCTCATGCCGTTGGATTCTGCCCATCTGTCCCGCCTGTCAAGGTCTCTCTGCAGAGCCTCTCCACCCTCTAGCAGATCAACTCCTGTCCCCAGCTTGGTATCATCAGCAAATTTACTGATGATAGACTCAATGTACTTGACAAGATGTACTTGACATAGACATCTATATGCAGATAATTTAGTCCAGATGGAAACCCTTTGTAAATCTTGCAGCAACACCTGAATAATAATAATAATAATAATAATAATAATAATAATAATAATAATAATAATAATAATAATAATAAAAAACAACCAGGTTCCAGGTTAACAGGGAGGAAAAAAGGAGAATCTAAGAATCTTTAAATGTAATGGAGGCATGCCCATTCAGACCTTTATACATAAAGCTAATTTAAACATTACACCATGTAGTAAGTAGTTAATGTAAAAAACACAAAGCACCCTGAATGTGATGAGGGTAGCTGAAACCCACAAATAAGTACACTGCTGCAGTCTCAACAAGCTGCAAGCAGCAGATTAGCTTCATCACTAATCCACTGAAAAGGGAATTACAGTAATTAAGCCCTGAAGTCAGGAAAGCCTACAGTGATATTGCAAGGTCATGTGAAAAATAAGGGCACAACCTACACCAACTACAGAGCTGAAAGCCAAGTTCCTGAACCACATGTAAGTACATGGCTTTCCATGAATAAGGTATGATGAAAATTACCTCAAAGCAACTCTAAAACACATTGAGATTCAAAGACTGCATTTTATTACTTTCACAGCTAGTGAAATCTGTGAATAAAAAGACAATTCAAGCTACACAACAAAACCCAGACAGGTCATTTTATAATGCTTTTACAGCCACTCTGTTCAGTCCTTGTTCTACAAGTTCCTGACTTCATGTGTTCAACTTTAAGATGTGCTTTAAAATAATTTTTTGAAAAGACAAAACAGTATTTAGAAAAAGCTAATAACTGAATTTCAGGTTGCACAATATGAGGAACAGCTGGACTCAGATCCTTCTAAGTCCACAATACAAACACTGGCCATTGGAGAGAGCCACCATTCCCTCTGGGTGCTACCCACCAAGACAAGGATGAGGTATATCTGTTTTCACAGACATTATAACAGGAGTAGTTATGAGACTCCAGAACTGTGGTTCTTACTCCAGACTCAATGAAGAGACATCCTTTAGTGATTACAAGCTGCATTTGAGTTCCCTGCATACAGATCACTGGCAATCACAACCTTTGTTAATAATCAGGCCTCAGTGCTGCTCCTCTCCCTTACATACATATCTTGCTCCACTCCCTGAGGGAAATCACTGCTCCATCTTCACCCAGGGTCATTAAATACTTAGCTCTTGTGCTAATCTTCTGCTACCAGCACCTTTCATCACTTTTCCCTCCTCCTCCCACTAGAAGCAGCATAAAGTTTAAGTTGTTCAGCAGAGCTTATGAGCTTGAACTCTGTAGTCTCACCTTCAGTATCAACATACTCCACCCACAGAGACAGTTTTCTATGCCATGATTCATCTCACTCCCTTCTTCATTATGTGTACTTAACTTCAGTCTTTACCCTAATTCCTTGCAAAACTGTCACCTCTCAACTCCTCTACTTCTTCTTCCGGAACTTTCTAGCCTATTACAACCCTTTCCCCATCTTTCTTCCACTGCTCTCCACTGAAGTTAGTCATACAGCTACCTCACCAGAAGACAAGGAAAGGAAAACCTCTCCTATGAGGACAGACTGAAGGAGTTGGGGCTGTTCAGTCTGGAGAAGAGAAGGCTCCCAGGTGACCTAATTGTGGCCTTCCAGTATCTGAAGGGGGCCTACAGGAGGGCTGGGGAGGGACTTCTCAGGATATCAGGTAGTGATAGGACTAGGGGGAATGGAATGAAGCTGGAGGTGGGGAGATTCAGGCTGGACGTAAGGAGGAGGCTCTTCCCCATGAGAGTGGTGAAGCCCTGGAATGGGTTGAGGCCCCGTCCCTGGAGGTGTTTAAGAGCAGGCTGGATGAGGCTCTGGTCAGCCTGATCTAGTGTGGGGTGTCCTTGCCCATGGCAGGGGGGTTGGAACTAGATGATCCTTGTGGTCCCTTCCAACCCTGACTGATACTATGATACTATGACTGTTCATTTATACAGCCCTGGGTCTGGTTATGACCTAATGATACAAAAATTTTCAGAAACATGGATTTTAATATATTTTTTCAGCAGTTCAGTAGCTGAGTTGTCCAGGAGCACAATCCAATGTTATTTACAACAACTCTAATTTGTCTGACTCTGAGTAAGTTTGGTATCAGAGCATCACAGCTCTGATATCAGAGCCTTATTGAACCTCAAGTCCAGGTTACAAAAAGTGTAAAGACACTGTCAAAAGTGAGGAGATACCTTTCAATAAAAAGCCCCCAAAAGCTCAGAGGTAACATGGAAGGCACAAAAATGCAAATGCTAGTTTTAGTTTCTAATTCCTAGTAGCCTGATATTTTGGTGTGGGAGAACTCCCAAGGAGAAACTGGAAAAATTAAACACAAACTGTACTTTAGTAAGACTTTTTTGGACAGACAGCCCTAATGTGTAAAGAAAAAACAATTCCAATAATGTGGCAGTCCTGGTTCCTGTGGGGAAAAAGAAATCCTCTGGTAATTAAAAAGGAAGAGCAAAGAATACACCTGTAATCCAACAGAAGATAGGAAGCCATAACAGGATTTGAGTGTTCAGGAACAAATAAGAGAACTTCATTTGCCTGAGGACACTAATTACATGTAGGTGTCAGTAAAAAAGAAATGAAATAAAACACTGAAGAGAGAGCACCACACATACTCCCAAGAGAAAAAATAAACAATTGAAACAATTCACTTTGACACTGTGAAGCAAATATGTACACTTTAAGCTTGAGAAGCCTAAGGCCAGGTACAAGTCCTGCCCTGAAGTTTTTGTGTTAAAGGGCAGACCTTCATTCTGTACTGATTAGTTCTGATGTGGGGTTAATAACCTCTGACAGGGTGCCATGGGTTCAGCCAGCTGAACCAGCTAATGGTATTTGATACTATGCTGATGTCATGACAGGTTTATAATGAAGCACGGGCTGGAGAAAAGGATCACAGGGCTTGGAGTTGAGGCTGCAACCTGAGATGCTTCCTGTTTCCAGGCGCTTTATTCCAGCTTCTGGTTTTGGGGTGGGGAGGGTTGGAGTCTCAACCACTTTGCTGGCTTGGATGCTGCACTTTTCCAATTGCTAGCTCCTTTGCTTATTGGTTTTGCTGGTTTGGATTGTTTGCTCATTCACACACTATTGTACACTATATTATTCCATTAAACTTTCTTTAGCTCAACACACAGGGCATTTTGTGTGTTTCACTCTCTCACCATCATGGGAATGAGTCTTGTTAGAGCAGGCTGCCTTAAACCAGGACACAGAGGAACATAGCTAGGTATCACAGAATCACAAAATTGTTAAGGCTGAAAGAGACCTCAAGGATCATCTAGTTCCAAACCCCCACCATGGGGAGGGACACCTCACACTTGATCAAGTTGCTCAGGGCCCCATGCAACCTGGCCTTAAAACCTCCAGGGATGAGGCTTCTACCACCTCCCTGGACAACCTGCTCCAGTGTCTCACCACCTTCATGGTGAAGAACAACTTCTTGAGATTGAATAGCCCCAACTCTCTCAGTCTGTCCTCACAGGAGAGGTGCTCCAGCCCTCTAATCATCCTCGTGGCCCTTTTCTCTGGACACATTCCGGCACGTCCAAATCCTTCCTGTAATAGGGGCTCCAGAACTGGACATAATATTCCAGGTGGGGTCTCACCAGAGCAGAGGGGGAGAGTCACCTCCCTTGACCTGTTGGCTATGCTTCTCTTGATGCAGCCCAGGATGTGATTGGCTTTCCTGGGCTGCAAGTGCACACTGGTGGCTCATACTGAGCTTCTCATCCACCAGCACCCCAAGTTCTTTTCTTCAGGGCAGCTCTCAAGCCAGTCACTGCCTAGCCTATATCGGTGCTTGGGATTGCCCTGACCTTGCAGGACCTTGCATTTGGTCTTGTTGAACCTCATGAAGCTGTCACGGGCTCACCTCTCCAGCCTGTCAAGGTCCCTCTGGATGGCATCCCTTCCCTCCAGCGTGTCTGCCACACCACACAGCTTGGTGTCATCAGCAAACCTGCTGAGGGTGCACTCAATGCCACTATCCATGTCGCTAAAGATGTACTGATCCCTGAGGGCCTCCACTTGTCACTGGCCTCCCCTTGGCCATGGACCCATTGACAGCCACTCTTTGGGTGCAGTCATCAAGCCAGTTCTTTATCCACTGAATGGTCCATCCATCAAACCCATACTGCACCAGCTTGGAGACCAGAATGTCATCTGGGACAGTGTCGAAGGCTTTGCTCAGATGCAGGTAAATGATGTCAGTTGCTCAGCCTTTGTCTATTAATGCTGTGACCTTGTCATAGAAGGCCGCTAGGTTTGTCAGGCAGGATTTGCCCTTTGTGAAGCCATGTTGATTGTGCCCAGTCACCTCTTTGTTATTACTCTGCCTCAGCAGCGCCTCTAGGAGGATCTACTCCTATGAATACCCAACATATGCTCAATGAATCTCCTACAAGGTTTTCAAGAACCTGTCTGTTAAGACACTGGCTTATGTTTAAAGATGCACACCATGACACACTGCATTTTAAATTAGCATTACTAGGTTAATTAAAATGATAAAGTAATAATTTGGTAGTAGGATATGGAGGTATGTTTTGATGGGTCGTAATTCTAGAACCTTCACTGCATCCCAGCTCAACTTGGAAAAACAAGCAAGCATACCTCAAATCATATCATCACTAAAATACTAATCAGAGAACCTCTCCTCCACAGGAAATGCAAATTATATTTATCAGAATATGCAGGAGAAATATTTTCACATAATCAACCTGTATTACTTCACACTTGGCACCATGATGTGCCTCAGAAAAACAAGTGGTAGATATGTAAACACAATACAGACAGCTTATTTATCACAGCCATTTTTCTTTTAATGCTTTGTATTTAATCTTAAAAAAAAAACCTGAAACCTTCAGTGTCTAGAAAAGCAAACAGGTAGAGAAGGCAACAAAGCCTGCACTGATTAGAAATCAACTATTAGATCATTTCCACAGTTATTAGAAGTAGCATCAAGGTAACTACAGAAATAATTTGGATTTGAAAGTGAGGAAGATTCTATTTTTCACTCAACTTATTAGCTTCCTACTGCTGCAGTGAATTAAAAATAGGTCATAATCAGAGCTTATTTTGTAAAAGGATGCTAACGATACCAGTGCGTAGGATGTCCAAATGTCATCCCTTCAATTACAAACTCAGTTAGTAGATGAGGTTTGAAGTTACAATATGTAAATAGTCTAAAAATTGACTATCACAGAATCACCAAGGTTGGAAGAGACCTCAAAGATCATCAAGTCCAACTGGCACCATAGACCTCATGACTAAACCATGGCACCAAGTGCCACGTCCAATCCCCTCTTGAACACCTCCAGGGATGGTGACTCCACCACCTCCCTGGGCAGCACATTCCAATGGCTAACAATTCTCTCAGTGAAGAACTTTCTCCTCACCTCGAGCCTAAACTTCCCCTGGTGCAGCTTGAGACTGTGTCCTCTTGTTCTGGTGCTGGTTGCCTAGGAGGAGAGACCAACCCCTCCTGCCTACAATCTCCCTTCAGGTAGTTGTGGACAGCAATAAGGTCTCCCCTGAGCCTCCTCTTCTCTAGGCTAAACAATCCCAGCTCCCTCAGCCTCTCATTAGGTTAATTTATTGACACAGTAAGAACAGAACACCAGAATCTCACAAACTGATTTATGATCCAGAGACATAATGTTGTTCACTTTTATGGATTAAACTCAGGCCAAATACAGCATTTAAGGTAAGGGTCAGTGCAGTTCAAGGACCAGACTGACATTTCTATGAAAAGCAAACTCATTGGAATCCCCATTATTTTGTTGACACATTTATAGGCAGTGGAGTTAGCTACACTGAGATTTTTGTCAGATATATAGCTCTTTAAAGTCCAGTTTTATTCTACACCTCACTACATTAACTGAATTTAACAAGAACACAAAGGCTTAAGTCAGCCCAGGATCAAATTACTGGGAGTAAGATGCTATGGTAAAACTCTCTTTCCTTTCCTTTCAAAAGCTAGTCAATTTAGAACTACAATGTTGCCCCTTTACAGAAAAAGCTCTCAGGAAGTTTTATCTTCATGAAGAAGCTTGAAGTAGCCCTGTGGGTACAATCTCAGCAAACAAGAACGCTAGACTCCATTTGATGCGGTTAATAAACTTGCAGGGGAGTTATTCCTCCAAAATTCTTACTGCAAACTTGAAAACAGCTACCAAGGATCTTTTTTTTCAAAGCTTATTGAAATTCTAAACCCTTCAGTTTCACAGTGCATCTAGTACAACACATATTTTGTCTGAAACAAACAAAATGATAACCCATATCCAAAGCTGAAACTGGACTGCAATTATCTCGTGTTAATTCTAAAAGCCATTGTACAGCAGGACAGCTATGACCTACTTGCCATCACAGAACAGTGGTGGGATGACTGTTATAACTGGAGTACTGCAATGAATGTCTATAAGCTCTTCAGAAGGGATAGGCAGGGAAGGAGAGGTGGTGGAGTGGCACTGTTAGTGTTTTGATCATGTAGAACTCAACAACTGCATTGGTAAGGTCGAGTACTTGTGTGAGAGTTAGAGGAAAGGCCAACAAAGCAGATATCCTGTTGGAAGTCTGTTACAGACCACCCAACCAGGATGAGGAGGCTGATGAGGCATTCTAGAGGCAACTGGAAGAAGTCTCCAGATCTCCACCCCTTGTGCTCATGGAGGACTTTAATTTACTGGACATCTGCTGGAAATAAAACACAGCAGAGAAGAAACAATCTAAGAGGTTCCTGGAATGTATGAAAGATAACTTCCTGACACAACTGGCAAATGAGCCTGCCAGGGGAAGTGCCTCACTGAATCTGCTGTTTGCAAACAAGGAAGGACTGTTGGGTGATGTGGTGGTCAGGGCCATCTTGGGCTTATTGATTATGAAATGATAGAATTCTTGATTCTTGGTGAAGTGGGGGAGGGGAGGAGGGGAGAGTCAGTTAAACCACTACACTCTGGACTTCCAGAGGATAGACTTCAGACTGTTCAGGACACTGGTTCAGAGTGTCCCTTGGGATACACTCCTGAAGGGCAAAAGGGTTCAGGAAGGCTGGACGTTCTTCAAGAAGGAAGTCATAGAGGTGCAGGAGCAGGCTGTCCTAATGTGTCATAAAACAAACTGCTGGGGAAGATGACTGGCCTGGCTGAACAGGGAGCTCTTGCACAGGCTCAAGAGAAAAAAGGAGAGTTTACCATCTTTGGAATGAGGGACAGGCAACTCAAGAAAGCACACCATCTAGTTAGGTCACACAGAAAGAACATCAGAAAGGCAAAAGCCCAGGTAAAACTCAACCTGGCTGCTGCCATGAGGGATAACAATAAAGGCTTTTACAAACACATTCACAATAAAGAGAAAGCCAAGGAAAATGTTCACCCTTTATTGGATGTAGGGGGGAACATTGCTATCAAGGATAAAGAAAAGGCTGAGGTACTTATGTCGCCTTTGTCTCAGTCTTTAATAGCCAGACCCATTATCCTCAAGGTATTCAGCCTCCTGGTAGGAATGGAGAGCAGCATCAACTCCCCATAAGCCAAGAGGAAACACAACCTGTTATGCCACCTGGACACTCCTAAGTCTATGGGGCCACAGGGGATTCACCTAGTAGGGCTGAGGGAGATGGCAAAGGAGCTTACCAAGCTGCTCTCCATCACCTATCATGAGTCCTGATTAACAGGGGAGGTGCCAGACAATTGGAGGCTTGCCAACATGACACCCATCTATAAAAAAGGGCTCAAAGAAGGATTCAGGGAACTACAGGCCTGTTAGCCTGACCTCAGTAGCAGGGAAGATTATGGAATACTTGGGTGCACCCACACAGCAAGCGGAGAATGACTGTAGGTCAGGCCCAGTCAGCATGGGTTCATGAAAGGCAGGTCCTGCTTGACCAGGCTCATCTCCTCCTATGACCAGGGGACCCACCTAGTGGATGAGAGAAAGGCTGTGGATGTTGTCTATCTGGACTTTAGTACAGCCTTTGACACTCTCTCTGACAGCACTCTCTTTGAGAAACTTGCAGCCCGTTCTTTACTGGATTAAAAACTGGTGGGACTGCTGGGACCAAAGAGTTCTGACAGAGTTAAATCCAACGGGCAGCTGGTCACAGCTGGTGTCTCCCAGGGCTTGGTGTTTGGGCCAGTTCTGGTTAACATCTTTAGTAATGATTTGGATGAGTGGATTGAAGGCACCATCAGCAAGCTAGCACATGACACTAAATTCAGCAGGAGTGTGGACCTGCTCAAGGGTAGGAAGGCATTGCATAGAGATCTGAACAGGGTACACATCTATGGTCTGAGGTCAATGGAATGAGGTTTAACAAGACCAAGTGACAGTTCCTGCACTTTGGTCACAAGAATCCCAAGCAACACTATAGGCTTGAGGCAGAGTGGTTGGAAAGCAGGCCAGTGGAAAAGGATCTGAGGGTGCTGGTGGATGCCCAGCAAAACATGAGCTAGCAGTGCACCCAGGTGGCCAAGAGGGTCAATGGCATCCTGGCCTATATCAAAACCAGTGAGTCCAGCAGTAGGGAAGTGCCCCTGCACTCAGCCCGGATGAGACCACAACTTGTGTACTGTGTTATGGGTGTCACAGTATAGGAAAGACAGAGGTCCTGGTGAGTGTCCAGAGAACAGCAACAAAGCTGGGAAGAGTATGAATGGTCTGTCATATGAGGAGCAACTGAAGGAGCTGGGGCTGTTCAGTCTGAAGAGAAGGCTAAAGGGAGATCTTATTGTTCTCTAAAACTACCAGAAAGGAGGTTGAAGCGAGGCTGGTGTTGGTCTCTTCCAAGTAACTAGCGATAGGACAAGATGACATGGGTTTAAATCATGTCAGGCTAGGTTTAGACTGGGCATTAGAAAAACTTCCTTAACCAGAGAATGGTGAAGCATTGGAACAGGCAGCTCAGTTGGTGTAGTCACCATCCCTGGAGGTGTTCAAGGAGAGCGTAGATGTGGCACTTTGGGATATGGTTTAGTGGTCATAGTAGCTGGGTCACAGTTGGCCTATATGATTTTAGAGGTCTTTTCCAGTCTTAACGATTCTATAATTCCAATACATGAAAGAAAATAAGGTTTAGGCAGCAGGTTTGTATACTGAGCTACTGTAATTGTTTGCTGCTATCCAAGGAGGGAGCAGTTTCTTCTCTGCCATCTTCACCACCTCCTCTCTTCCACAAACTCATTGCAGCTCTCTGAACTTACTAAACAGAGCAAGAAACAAATTTGGAGATAGACTAGAGAATCCACTGAAGAGCAGTGAGAAAGACTCAGCAGTCCCAAATTACAGGTGTGGTTCACTAGTTGACTAAAGATCAATCTAAGCCATCTCTTTAAGTAATTTCTTGGCAACCAATGAGCTTAAAAAGGACTGAGAGCACAGACACACAGAGGAGTAGGTGACAGATGTAAAGCCATTCTCAAAATCATGATTTTCAGAAATGTATTAGGTCTCATGAAGCTAAATCTATTTTCTCCCTTTCCGTCCCTAAAAAGATTCAAGCTTCAGGATGAAGGCAACCATATCAAAGGATGATCAGTAAAACTGTAAGAAAAAATTACTTACAACTTAAGTAACATACTGAAGGTAACTATGCAGTTTAGAAAACACACTGTCAAGCAGCTTAAGGTTTCTTCCTTTTCTTTTCAAGCTACTTCTGTAATCTAACAGATTACAGTGGTGAACGGTGATTGAGTCACTGTCCCTGGAGGCGTTCAAGAGGAGATTGGACGCAGCACTTGGTGCCATGGTCTAGTCATGGGGTCTGTGTTGATAGGTTGGATGTGGGTGACATGGACAGTGGCATTGAGTGCACCCTCAGCAAGTTTGCTGATGACACCAAGCAGTGTGGCGCAGCAGACACGCTGGAGGGAAGGGAGGCCATCCAGAGGGACCTTGACAGGCTGGAGAGGTGGGCACAGGCCAACCTCATGAAGTCCAATAAGAGCAAGTGCAGGGTCCTGCATCTGGGTCGAGGCAATCCCAGGCACAAATCCAGGCTGGGCAGTGACTGGCTGGAAAGTAGCCCTGAGAAGAGAGACTTGGGGGTGCTGGTGGACAAAAAGCTCAACATGAGCTCTCAGTGTGCACTTGCAGCCCGCAAAGCCAATCAGATCCTCGGCTGCATCAGAAGTGTGGCTAGCAGGTCGAGGGAGGTGATCCTCCCCCTCTACTCAGCTCTGGTGAGACCCCACCTGGAGTACTGTGTCCAGTTCTGGAGCCCCTATTACAAGAGGGATGTGGAGGTGCTGGAACGTGTCCAGAGAAGGGCCACAAGGATGATCAGAGGGCTGGAGCACCTCTCCTATGAGGACAGACTGAAGGAGTTGGGGCTGTTCAGTCTGCAGAAGAGAAGGCTCCGAGGTGACCTAATTGTGGCCTTCCAGTATCTGAAGGGGGCCTACAGGAAGGCTGGGGAAGGAATTCTCAGGATCTCAGGTAGTGATAGGACTAGGGGGAATGGAATGAAGCTGGAGGTGGGGAGATTCAGGCTGGATGTGAGGAGGAGGTTCTTCACCATGAGAGTGGTAAAGCCCTGGAATGGGTTGTCCAGGGAGGTGGTTGGGGCCCCGTCCCTGGAGGTGTTTAAGACCAGGCTGGATGAGGCTCTGGGCAGGCTGATCTAGTGTGGGGTGTCCCTGCCCATGGCAGGGGGGTTGGAACTAGATGATCCTTGTGGTCCCTTCCAACCCTGAATGATACTATGACTCAATGATCCTCGAGGTCCTTTCCAGCCTAAGTTATACTGTGATACTGTAACAGCCTAAAGCATCTGAGCAACCACATCAAAACATTTGAAATGATTGCTAAAGATGCAACTTTTAGGACACAGACTCTGCTTCAACATACTGTACCCTAAAGCATGTTCTAGAAAGGTTGTTTTCAGTCCTTCTGGATGAAATATTCTCCTCAGATTGTACAAAACATGCAATTTGAATCAGAAACCCTCCAAACTGAAATTAACCAAATGCATCTGCCAGTTTTCATTGCAAATTATGACATGGGTACTACTGTGCAGCAAGTTTTATTTATCAAACATAATTAGTTAATCAGTAACTTTCCAGACTATATTCAGATAGACTTTTTAGCAAGGTTAACAAGTCTCTTTTTTTCAGTTATGCTGATTCATTGAATAAAGTTTAATCTTTATAACAACACTTGAGTCTAGAATTTTAAACCCACAGTAAGACAGGAGAAAGCCCAGCTAAAAGCAGCCATAACAGAAGCAGGTGAAATGCCTATGAAAATATTTTGCTTTATCACCTTGCTATATAGCCCAAAATCATTATCAGCTCTACCTGTCTGTAATCAAATAACAAAGTACTGTTTAATAATAGATCCTACCTAAAAGCAGCTTCCCAAAAGCAGTTCATTCCACAAACATCAGAGGGCAGCATCCAATAGGAATTCCAGAAAGATACAGACACATTCTCACACCTAACAGGATAAGAAAAATAACCTATATAAATGTTACTGATTTTACGGTGAAGTTAAACGGATTTGTTTCTAGCTTAAGAATAATTTGCATCGTTAATTACCTGGCTGAAGACTGGCTATATAATGGAATTTGGATAATACAAACAAGGTGGATTCTTTTAAGGAATAGTGGTCCCCATCCTTTAGCTTTTCCTGTCCATACACTGTGAGTCGTTGGGATTTTTGAGGGTCATTCATTCTATGTTGTTCTTGGCTCAGTATAAATCCATAGGTAATAGACTGAAGAGCAGCACTTACTGATGGACAGTATTCCTTCACCATTGCAATACCTCTACTTCAAGTAGAAATTTAATTTTCAAAGTTACATTGTCCATTTAAGCACAATCCTTATTGATCCATTGCTCTATTTGGTGCAAACCTCATTTTTAACCAAACCCCCCCCCAGGGCTTTGCAATACCAATTCATTCCCTCATTTCATAAGAGAGCATCACTCTGATACAGAAATAACCATAATATCTGGCACAAGGTAATAATTTATTGACTTGTACTGACAACTAAAAAAAGCATGTTTGACTGGTCCACCACTACATGCTATGCAACAGTAACACAGGCAATCATCAAAAAGAGCAATGGAAATGTGTTTTCAAGGGTTCTGCTGAGGGTTCTGGGGAGGTGATGGAGTTGCCGTCATTGGAGGTGTTCAGGAGGAGACTTGATGGGGTACTTGGTGCCATGGGTTAGCTGTTTGGGTGGGTTGCATTGGTTGATGGGTTGGAC
The DNA here is from genome assembly GCF_026170545.1 of Melanerpes formicivorus. Taxonomy (NCBI): domain Eukaryota; kingdom Metazoa; phylum Chordata; class Aves; order Piciformes; family Picidae; genus Melanerpes; species Melanerpes formicivorus. The sequence goes on from NW_027142355.1 coordinate 33,301,565, forward strand.
ACGATGATCTTGAAGGTCTCTTCCAACCTGGTTTGGTTTATTCTAATAAAGGTTATTCTATTTTTATTCTCATAAAACAACATCAAGATTTAAAATCTTAAATGAGCAAGTAGAATACTGCACAGCAACTCTGGAGTGCTCCCTCTTACTGCTCTGGTGACAAAAGGCCAATAGTGTTTAACCTCCTTTGCAACTCGGGGTCTGTGGACAAAAGACAGGCAAGAAAACCCATACAAAAACCCGATGATGGAAAGGTATTAAAGGCCTACAGCTCAGAAATCTACTGGAAGTTGGCTTTGCAAGTTTGAAAGGAATCAGCCTCACCTCGGCAGTGTTAGGGAAAGGTGTAGCGGTAAATGTTTCACAAACACCAGATTTGGTAGATTAATGTAGCACCAGAAATGACAGACTGCATTTCTTCCTTTTGTCAGCAGTTGAGAAAAACGACCTGATAAACACAGTGTTTCACAAAGCCTCGTTAAATGTTGGGGGAGGGAGGGTGGAGCAGTTCTTTGGTAGACACCGCAGGAAATCCTCACATCCTGTAGCTACATGCGTTTGCGAGAATTAGTGAAGGAGTTCTACCTCCTGACTTCAGAATGGTCTCCATGAATAAACATCCAGGTACAAAAAAAGATAATGCAGATTGTGACTGGGACAGCTGCACTTGGGGAAAGTAAACTGTATACAACCACTAGTTCTCTCTTCCAGGTTATTTCTTATATTAATCTTTGTGCCTTTTGAAGTTTCACAAAAACTTCAAGGCACATTAAGAGCTTGTGCTAATCTAAAGAACAGCCTTTACAGCTTCCACTGTGTACCTTTGTGAAGTAACTGTCTCTCATTGCTTTTGGATAAATTAATAGATTCTCTCACAAAAACAATTTTCTGGTTTGGAAGCTTGTATTATTATAACATAGGATGCCTCCTTCAGTTGTCAATTCTTGTGCTTTCTTAGCTGCCTTGAGCTACTGTCCCATCCAGACTAGTAAGGGAAGCTTGAATTAATAGAATAAACCTTTATTCAGAATAGAATAAACCAAACCAGGTTGGAAGAGACCTTCAAGATCATTGCATCCAACCCATCAACCAATCCAACCCACCTAAACAATTAAACCATGGCACCAAGCACCCCATCAAGTCTCCTCCTGAACACCTCCAATGATGGTGACTCCACCACCTCCTTGGGCAGCCCATTCCAATGGGCAATCACTCTCTCTGTATAGAACTTCTTCCTAACATCCAACCTGAACCTCCCCTGGCGCAGCCTGAGACTGTGTCCTCTTGTTCTGGTACTGGCTGTCTGGGAGAAGAGACCATCATTCACCTGTCTACAACCTCCCTTCAGGTAGTTGTAGACAGCAATAAGGTCACCCCTCAGTCTCCTCTTCTCCAGGCTGAGCAACCCCAGCTCCCTCAGTCTTTCCTCATAGGGCTTGTGTTCCAAACCCCTCACCAACTTCGTTGCCCTTCTCTGGACACACTCCAGCAAGTCAACCTCCTTCCTAAACTGAGGGCCCCAGAACTGGACACAGTACTCCAGGTGTGGCCTAACCAGTGCAGTGTACAGGGGCAGAATGACCTCCCTGCTCCTGCTGACCACACTCTTCCTGATGCAGGCCAGGATGCCATTGGCCCTCTTGGCTGCCTGGGCACACTGCAGGCTCATGTTCAGCCTACCATCGACCAGTACCCCCAGGCCCCTCTCTGCCTGGCTGCTCTCTAGCCACTCTGACCCCAGCCTGTAGCTCTGCATGGGGTTGTTGTGGCCAATGTGCAGAACCCGGCACTTGGCTGTGTTAAATCTCCTGCCGTTGGACTCTGCCCATCTGTCCAGCCTGTCGAGGTCCCTCTGCAGAGCCTCTCTACCCTCCAGCAGATCAACTCCTGCCCCCAGCTTGGTGTCATCAGCAAATTTACTGATGATGGACTCAATGCCCCAAGTCACTCCTCTAACGTATCAGGCCTTTCCAATGTCTCGTGTAGTACAATTACAAGGATGTCAGCCTTGGATTTGATTCACAAAGTTCACATCTGAAACAAAAAATGTTACTAGGATACATGTGTAGCTAATTTACCTCACACTAGACTAAGACTTTTCTCCTGCCAACAGAAGTCTCTCTCAACTGACCTTATACTACCACATTGCATAAAGCTTTCACATAAAAAGGATTAAGAGACTGTAATCATTGAACAGCATTTTGTTCTTTTAATTCACAATAAGGTAATTCAAAATGTCACTCATGAAGATGTTTTTTTGTTTTTTTACTTGAAACAAAACTCAAAGAAAGCTCAGACTACAAAGAAGTGCCCCAAGTGTTTTACAAAGCTAGGGAGATGCACTGTATCAGTTCATCACAGGCACAGTCATTGTCACCTGAGCAAGGTTACTAGTCAGACAGGAATAGTCTCCTTCAGCATTAGGCCTGGGTGTTTTGCTCAGACCTGTTATAGATGATGTGATTAAAGGCCAGTATTCACAAATAGAGAGCATAAAACATATCAGGTGATGAAAACCCAGTAATCTAACCCAGGCACATGGAGCACCCTGACCTGGCCCCAGCATGGAAAAGCAGTCAGCCCCATGAGTCAGCCCACTGGAAGAGACAACAGGAGAGGCTCTCCAGACCACCTTACCAACTACCTACAGAAGTTACTGCCTGCAGGAGTGTGTGGCATAAAAGTGAACTGGGAGGAGTTAGAATGCAAAAACGGAAAGAGGATCCAGACACATGCAAGCAGGTTGCTGCCAGTCAGCACAACCAGCCATGGAGGTCAAAGTGCCAGCAAATTAAAAGACAGGTGCAGGTCAGAGGCCCATGATCCTGCAGTGAGAGAAGCTGGAGACACACCTACACACAGTGCAGGTGTATGTGTTGGTGCACATAATCATTAGCAAGTATCAAGCCAGACTAGCCAGCAAGGACGGCAAGAGGCTTTGGAGTCAGGTATCAGGCTGGGCAAGACTTTGCAGAGAAGAGAGGTTCTGAGCCACTGAAAGACTCTCTTAATCTAGCTACAAGTGACTGCGGTCTGCAGGACAGTTACTGAAAGGATGGGAAGGTCTCAGCCAGCTACCCAAGAAGCCTTGGGGTTCGAGGGTTGGTTAATGTTAAGGCCATAGATCTGGACCAGCTATCCAAAAGGCCAATTCACTCAAGACAATCTGGTGGCCAGCTGCCACAGTGCTAAGGCCAGGAACTGGAAGGATCCCTGGTGTATTCACTTATGCATGCATGTGTGTATCCCAGAGGGCCTGAGTATCAGCAACTGAACTGGAGCTTCAAGCCTGGTGAGTTTGCCCAGACCAAAAGTATCAGTGTCACACATAACAAAACAGTATGGCTAAACTACAGCATAACTTTAAAATGGTTTCTTTCAAGAGGGTCAAATTCATTGACCTCACTGTATTTACAGAACTGATACCAGCTCTACTTCTCAAACATTATCTCCCTAACTGAAGTGCAATATTGATAAAACTAACTAAAAATGCACTTCTAAAAGCACAGTCTGATAATTAACTGATCTGAAAGTATGTGGAGAAAGTCTGACTTGAAAGGATACTCCACAGACAACAGACTTGAGCACTAGTAATTGACATGCATATAGCAAGTAACATTTATTCATCCTGTTGTACTGATTTTTTCACAGCCTGCTCTATCCATAAATCATAGTCACAAAGGAAAAAATGTTAACTACATACACTGGCTTTTGACTGGCTTTGTATCCCCTGAAGTAGACTCTTGAGCATTTTCCTATTTTCAAGTTTAGATCTATTGTTCATTCAGCATACTATGTATAACAGTACTGACTATTCATTACTATATTTCTCATTGGAAGGACAACTTAACTTCAACATTAATCTTTCTTCACAGCTAAAACACAATATTTAGATTTATTTAACAGATTCTTGAAATGTTTTCCAGCTATTTATATCAAGTTGCAAGATACACAACTTGAGTTTCTAGTCATCTTACTCCTTAGGCTACTGTGGCCTTTAAAACAAACAACTCCTTACCAAAATGATTACTCAACAAACTCCCCTGAATTACTATGCTTATTGGAGGATCTTGCCTCAACCTGTAATTCTGGTTTCACTATGGTACTTCCTCTTTAATTAAAGATTTCTACTTAAAAGCATCATCACTATTGCAAAATTCTTCCAGGTGTGGTACGATTAAGTTTTATTCAAAGCTTGCAGTTTTCATGTTTGCAGGCTTCTGAAAACTACCAGAAATCTTGGCAGCCCTCCCATCACAGAATATAATTGAGTGCTTTCTGCCCTTATGTCATACATGAACCAGATTGTTAAGGCAAAGTAATTCCTTCTTGGTTCAACAGAAGGGGACTTCACTGCTGACTGTGCAAATGCCCTCAGATGGCAGTGACATTTGCTTTGCCAAACTGTATTTTTGAAGCAAACAACTACAGAAGATCATTCCTGAAAAGTTTCTATTAATGCACATGAAATGTTAAACTTCATCACATTCAGTCTCCACTAAAACAGCCTACATATAGAAATGAAAACCACCGAAACATTCACCAAGATGTGTGCACCAGTTAACACAAGTCAATGTCATACGACTTAATACTTGGCAATAATTGAAACATGCATCTAAAGGAACATTATGTGGGGCACTTTTTAACTGGCACAGAACAGACTTTCATCCCCTTAAACAAAAGCCTCTCAGAGACTATTCTAAGGAACTGATTCACACCCAAGTTTTACGCATACTGTTTGTACAATAAGCGCATAAAACTTCATCAATTTACTATAGACAGTGGTCTGTAGGTGAAGACTTCCCACACAGGTGTCAAACAGACACCGAATTTTGCAAGCAGATATGCCCCCATGGAAGTGCACATACGAGGAAAAATTTACAGCTCATAAGACCTTTGGAAAATAACTTTCTCCGTTTCTAAAGTTTTCCCATGTTGCTAAACAGGGCAGATTTCCCTCTCACATTCCACTGCACTCCAGCAAGCAAGAAGCTTCTTGTACCTTGTTAGAGTACTGGCCTGCATTAGGAATGGTGTGGCCAGCAGGAGCAGGGAGGTCATAGTGCCCCTGTACTCTGCTTTGGTTAGGCCGCACCTTGAGTACTGTGTCCAGTTCTGGGCCCCTCAGTTTAAGAAGGACATCAAAACACTTGAGCGTGTCCAGAGAAGGGCAACAAGGCTGGGGAGAGGCCTTGAACACAAGCCGTATGAGGAGAGGCTGAGGGAGCTGGGATTGTTTAGCCTGGAGAAGAGGAGGCTCAGGGGTGGCCTCATTGCCCTCTACAACTACCTGAAGGGTGGTTGTAGCCAGGAAGGGGTTGGCCTCTTCTCCCAGGCAACCAGCACCAGAACAAGGGGACACAGTCTGAAGCTGTGCCAGGGGAGGTTTAGACTCGAGGTGAGGAGGAAGTTCTTCACCGAGCGAGTCATTTATCATTGGAACAGGTTGCCCAGGGAGGTGGTGGAGTCACCATCCCTGGAGGCGTTCAAGAGGAGATTGGACGTGGCACTTGGTGCCATGGTCTAGTCATGGGGTCTGTGTTGATAGGTTGGACTCGATGATCCTCGAGGTCCTTTCCAACCTAAGTGATACTGTGATAGAGCTCTCCCCCACCCAGTATCTTCGATTTGAAAGCTACACTTTAGTAGAAAGTACAGCTTTTAAAATAAACACAGTTCTTTTGCTAACCAGGAGCATGATGCACCTGAAAGTAGTTTCCAGGTTTACTAACCAGAATTAATTTTTTGTCTAACAGGATTTCTTCATGTAAATTTAATGTTTTCTTTGGTAAAACAAGTATGACACTTATCATTCTTTCTATAAAAAATTGATAAAAACAATTAAATCTTACGTCAAACTGTTTAACTCTTATTCCCGTTACCATGCTCTTTTAAAGCTAGCAGATTTCAGCTTCTCACAATGAGATTTTAATCAGGAACTTGAAGTGATGAACAAGCATCCCCATATTTTAATCTGCACTAAAACAAAAGCATGGGGGGGGGGAAAAACAGGAACACGTCCTCTGAAGTAGTTACACCGTTCAAAAAGAGGGGTCCACATTTCTGCGCAATCCATTCCCAGTAACTTTGAACGCTGTTTCATGATGTTTCAAAAGGATTAAGTCAGAGCTGTCATCTCCCTAACTACTTTGCACCAGCACCATCACTTTCATAATTACAGGATGAGGCAATTCAGAGGGCTGAGCTGGCCAAAATGCAGGCAGGTCAGTGCGACAAATCAACTGACTTGTGTGATCAAAGGAGCAGAAGCAGCGGGGGAGTGCCAGAGTGTCTGCAGCATTAGGAAAGAGCGAGAGCGGCCAAAACATCAAACAACGTTGCTTTAAACTGCTGCGGAGCCTAAACACAGTGAGAGGTCGGCTGGCCCAGAAAAGCCTGATCCTAATTTCTCCTCCAGCTTTAATAACTGATTTCTTGTCACCCCTCTTTTCTTGGCATTAGCATTCTAGTAGCCACAGGTGAATAGAATCATGAAACTAACCTAAAGGAAAAATAGTACTTCTTTTCTTTCTGTAATCTCACTGTGCAACCGCATACACATTTCTGCTGATGAAGGCAGAGGCAGGCAACAGAAATAAGCAGCTGTGCAGAATGTGAGCTGCTCAGATTTACATCACTTCAACTGCAGAACTGAAATCACAGTTGCCTGTGAGAAGACGAACTTTATTAAACTATCTCTTAAGTATTTTTGCTTAAATAAAGTTATATTCGACAAACAAAGTGATCAAGTTTCAGAAGTAACATCATGAAAGACTCCTAGCTTGGGAGAAGAAAATGCGCCCTCCTCACTTCATGTACCCTGCTCCAACAAGGGAGCAGAATGATTTTCACACGGGGCGCTGGGAAGTCGTAAACTAGCTCCCGAAGCAGCATGCCAGCCTCCTCCCGCCTGCATGTCACCGTGTCTTGGCAGCGGACACACGCGCAGACGGGGCACGTCCCGCTGTGGGGACGTACATGGGGGCCGGCTTTAGCCCCTGGCTTTCCTGCAACGCCACTTCTTAAAAGTTTTCTCCATTTTTGCTTGCTTTTAAGGCTTTTTCAACTTCTGTTCCCTGGTAATCGGCCCGCGGGATGACGGAGCTGATCGGGAGGGAGCACACAGCGACATCACCACCCCCACCCCGCACCCTGCTGAAGCGTTTGCCCTGCCCGGCATCGCCGCGGCAGACTTGCCTCCGCCCCACCACCCAAGAGGAGCGGCCGCTAAAGCACTGCCGACCGGCACCGATGAGCCGGGAGCGCCCGCGGCCCCTGCGGGAGGTTAGGGCTGGTGCTGAGCCCCGCTCCCCCCGCGAGTGAGAAAGCGGCCGGCGCGCTCCCGCGCCTCCTCTGCCCTCCCCGCAGGAATGCGAGGAGACCACCGCCCGCCGGCGTTCCCGCCTCCCCGGCCCGGTTCCCGCGCCTCGTACCTGCTAGCCCCTGCTTCGCCTACTCCTGCGCTCCCCCCTGCCGCCACCCGGCCGCCGCCTGCCTGCCGCCGGGCACTGGGCGCGGCGGAGTCTTGGGCCTGCCATTCCCGGCCTCCGCCGGGCTCCTGCTCCAGGGAGAGAGCCAGCTGGCTGAAACCGTACAGCAGCGAGCAGACGCCGCAGCCCAGGCACAGCAGCGCTACCCGCGCGAACCGCCGCATCCTCCCGCGCCGGCCCCGGCAGCAGCGCCAGGCGGCGGCCGGGGCCCAACCAGCAGCGCGAGCCCCAGCAGACGCGGCGGCGGTAGCGCGAGCCCCGGCATCCGACGAGAGGGGCCGAGAGGAAGGGGGCGGAGCTGAACAGGGAGGGGCGGGGCTAGCGGCAGAGGGCGGGGCGAGCCCCGAAGCGCCCGTGGGTAGCCAGGTGCCACCGCGGGTAGCCAGGTGCCACCGCGGGGTGGGGCGGGAGGCCGGGCAGGGCGGTACCGTAGTGGCGGTTGCATGTCTCCGTTTACTTGCCCGAAAAGCAAAAACACCTTGAAGACCCCTTTTACCGCTGCAAATGGCTCGGAGGGCGCCGGTGCCGTGTACCCCTCAGGGGTGCTGGTGGAACGCAATCCACTGAGGAGGACCCGGAAGAAACAGCTTGGCTCCACCAGAATAACCCCGGTGTCAATTTGGTCTCGCCGGCTGCTCAGAGCTCTGGAAAATGAGTCCCCGGGAACAAACCGAAAAGAAATGTCCCTGGCAGAGGGACCCTTGACAAACTCTTAAATCCGCAGGTTCAGCACACGGGCTCATGTCTCGCCCAGTCTTTGTTAAAGGAAAAAAACCGAGGCTAAAGTACCCTGCAAATAATATCTTTTTCATTCACTCAAGGCTGCTGTTGTGGTATCTTTTAATTTTCTTATGGAAAACATTCACAACTGCCTCTTCACAAGGATATTCCCTCGTGTTCAACAAGGATAAGTGTTGCACCTGGGGAGGAGTAACACCATGCACCAGTACAGGTTAGGAGTACCTCCACGGAGGACCTTGGAGTCCTGGTTGATAATAATCCACAGGACAGCAACATGCCCTGGTGACCAATGGTATACTCGGGTACATTAAGAGGGTTTCCAGCAGGTCGAGGGAAGTTTTCCTTCTCCTCTGCTCAGCTCTAATTAGACTACATCTGGAATATTGTGTACAGTTCTGCACTCCCCAATTCAAGACAGGGAACTACGGGAGAGAGTTCAACCAAGAGCTATGAGGATGATTAAGGGACTAGAGCATCTCTCTTAGGAGGCAAGACACAAATCTGGGGCTGCTTAGTCTGGAGAAGAGAAGGCTGAGGGGGGACCTTATCACTGTCTACAAATATTTAAAGGGTGGCTGTCCAGAGGCTGAAGCCAGTCCCTTTTTGTAACGCCCAGGGAGAGGACAAGGGGTGGTGGATATGAACTTAATGACAGGAAATTCCATCTCAACGTGACAATTTTCTGTTTTTTACTGTGATGGTGATGGAGCACTGAACAGGCTGCCCAGAGAGAGTGTGGAGCTGAAGGATTGGTTAGCAGTCACCAGCAGAGAGGGGTATCCCAGCTCACTAAGTCATGCTTCTAGAGAACAAGAAGCAGGTCTGGGAAGTGGCACAGTGGGGAATGAAAAATATTAGGTGTGCATCGTGCTGGAAAGGAGGAATGTTGATTTGGCTTCAGCTGAACCTGATACACAGAATGTATCACATTCTGCTTTGTGGCCCAGTCTGCTGAGCAAAGGCCTGACAGCTTGACAGTCCACTACTGCCAAGCGAAGCATTTTAAAGCCATGACTCAGTGCTTCTTGCTCAGCTCCTGATAGTGTTGCTTTTTACAGACCCCACAAACTTGACATAATTCTGCTTGCCCTTTTTTGTTTGTTTGTTGGTTTGTTTGTCCAAACTGGAAACATAATTTTTTAAAACTGGTGATGATATCCCTATCTAATCATATCAATTCAAGACCCTGCCTTTCAAGAAAAATACCAATATCATTTCCAATAAAGCTTCAAAAATGTGTTCTGTAGTAGATTCTGGAGCCTGAGAGTCTCTGGCATATGTGAGTGTCCACAAAACCTGAGCCATACCTCACTGCTGCTCTTGGCTGTGCTAAAAGAAAGGGAAAAAGCAGACTGCCAGCTGGCAAACTCTAGTAGCTGGAAGAGAAGTAACGCCAAAATTATCATGCCAAAATTGTTCATCACTGCTTCCTCAAAAGTAGAAGCAAGGAAAAAAATTGGCCTTCAGAAAATACTAGATATACAGATACATTTACAGTGCAGATAAAGGGATGATTACTGAGAGACACACGCAGGGAAACTGGGACTGAAATAAACCAAACCAAACCAAACCACGTTGGAAGAGACCTTCAAGATCATCGCGTCCAACCCATCAACCAATCCAACCCACCCAAACAGCTAACCCATGGCACCAAGCACCCCATCAAGTCTCCTCCTGAACACCTCCAATGATGGCGACTCCACCACCTTCCTGGGCAGCCCATTCCAATGGGCAATCACTCTTTCTGTATAGAACTTCTTTCTAATATCCAACCTGAACCTCCCCTGGTGTAGCCTGAGACTGTGTCCTCTTGTTCTGGTACTGGCTGCCTGGGAGAAGAGACCATCATCCACCTGTCTACAACCTCCCTTCAGGTAGTTGTAGAGAGTGATAAGGTCACCCCTGAGTCTCCTCTTCTCCAGGCTGAGCAAATAAGTAGAAACCAAAAGAAGAAAGGAATGAGGGAGAAGCAATGATGAGAATTCAGGGCCAAAGAGAGCAGGGTGATGATGGGAGAGTCATAGATGAAAGGGAGGAGGACTTGTAGAAAGGACTCTCTAGAAAGAATTTAGTGAAGTAAGGGAAATTTATACTGAGATCCATGTGCTGCCATGCATCGTAGGAAGACCCAGCTCCAAAAATGCCTCTTAGATTCTTAGCTGGGCTGTTTCTCTTTTTTCTGTTTCCTCTATGCTTTCTGCCACAATGGATGAACATGCCATTCAGCTTTCCTGAATTTGTTTTTACACTCAAAATCTGGCTTATCGCTCTCATGGCATATCTGACTTGTGTCATGAATTCGTTCACTGTTCAGTTTCACAACCCTTCACATACATTACTAAGTCCATGTGACAGGAAAAAGTAATGCAGCAGTATGAGAGTCAAAGTGGAGAGATGCAGTGGAGTATTTACTGACAAAGAGCATAAAAGTGAAGACCAGTTAGTCCCTACTGAGGTGTGACGCTTGCCTTTTGTACTGAAGAGTGGGAAAACTAGGTCTGAAGGCTTTTATAGACAGACAAAAATTAATGTGGCAGCTGGGCAACAATAATGCTTTCATGCTTCAGAAGAAATTATATTCCCAAATAGGAGTTTACAGGATTCACTTCACTCAGTGCTGTCCAATAATGCCTGAATAATTAATGAGTGAGAACATATCTGCAGTGCTCTAAAAATATAACTGAGGCAAGGTCAGAGAGAAAGTATTCAGTATCTGAAGGGGGCCTACAGGAAGGCTGGGGAGGGACTGCTCAGGATCTCAGGTAGTGATAGGACTAGGGGGAATGGAATGAAGCTGGAGGTGGGGAGATTCAGGCTAGATGTGAGGAGGAAGTTCTTCACCATGAGAGTGGTGAGACTCTGGAATGGGTTGTCCAGGGAGGTGATTGAGGCCCCGGCCCTGAAGGTGTTTAAGACCAGGCTGGATGAGGCTCTGGCCAGCCTGATCTAGTGTGGGGTGTCCCAGCCCATGGCAGGGAGGTTGGAACTAGATGATCCTTGTGGTCCCTTCCAACCCTGACAGATACTGTGATACTATACTACTATGATAATATGAAAGTTGGTATCTTTTGTTAAGATACCTGATGCTATTGGGGAGGTAAAAAAAATGTTACACTTACACACAGAAGCCTTTTTTCACATTGCAAAATCTGTCCATTTAATCCATCATACTTCTCTAACATACTTCTCACTGCAACCTGGGCCTCATGAATAACACAGATAGGCAGAAGTGACTGACATGTCATGCCTAGGTTACAGTATCACAGTATAAATAAGGTTGGAAGAGACCTTGAGGATCATCGAGTCCAACCTATCAACACAGACCCCATGACTAGACCATGGCACCAAGTGCCACGTCCAATCCCCTCTTGAACACCTCCAGGGACAGTGACTCCACCACCTCCCCGGGCAGCACATTCCAATGATGAACGACTCACTCGGTGAAGAACTTTCTCCTCACCTCAAGTCTAAACCTCTCCTGGCGCAGCTTGAGACTGTGTCTTCTTGTTCTGGTGCTGGTTGCCTGGGAGAAGAGACCAACCCCTTCCTGGCTACAACCACCTTTCAGGTAGTTGTAGAGGGCAATGAGGTCTCCCCTGAGCCTCCTCTTCTCCAGGATAAACAATCCCAGCTCCCTCAGCCTCTCCTCATAGGGCTTGTGTTCAAGGCCTCTCCCCAGCCTTGCTGCCCTTCTCTGGACACGTTCAAGTGTTTCGATGTCCTTCTTAAACTGAGGGGCCCAGAACTGGACACAGTACTTTTCTGAGGTTGTATCTCAGAAAAAAATGCTATCAGGTGGTATCCAATTATCTAATTCAGCTTTTAAAATTCTTTAAAGAGAAATCATTATGCATCTTTATTACTCACCATAAACAGCTAATGACAGTATGTAACATTTTATGCTACTCTTTAATAAATCAGGAAGAGGTACAATCAGATACAATGTTCTCTCCATTTAGTATTGGTTTTAAATCTTGAAATCCTTTTCTTGATTGGAATTTAGTTACTTAACCATGGCAACCTTTGTATCTTTAGGATTCAACTCTATTTAACCATGTCCAGAAAATAGCAATCTTAGTGAACTACAGAAGTCCAATAAGTGGTTAGGACAACTGTTTTTTTTAAAGAATTAACATAGAATCACAGAATCAATAAGGTTAGAAAAGACCTGAGAGATCATCAAGTTCAACCTATCACCCAGCACCTCCCGATATCTAAACCATGGCTCCAAGTGCCACATCCAATCTCTTTTTGAATGCCTCCAGGGATGGTGACTCCACCACCTCCCTGGGCAGCACATTCCAATGGCCAGTTATTCCTTCTGGGAAGAACTTTCTCCTCGCTTCCAGCCTAAACTTCCCCTGGCCCAGCTTGAGATTGTGTCATCTTGTTCTGGTGCTGGTTGCCTGGGAGAAGAGACCAACCCCCACCTGGCTACAACTACCTTTCAGGTAGTTGTAGAGAGCAATAAGGTCTCCCCTGAGCCTCCGCTTCTCCAGGCTAAACATCCCCAGGTCCCTCAGCCTCTCCTTTTGTGTTCAAGGGTCATTGGAGCCAGAAAATGAAATAAAAATTGTAACAATTACTTAGATCAAGAGATAAATCAGATCAATTTTAAGAAAAATAATTATTCACAGTTCTGGAGGAGGATTATCTCATGCAAGGGAGAGAACAAAGAGAGAAATCAATTTCCACTCCAGCTTTCTGCTGATTAAACCCTCCCTAATCCTAATCAGATACGTTTGTATTAGTCCTTCAGGTTTTGTTCTTTCTGGAACTTAAAACATTAGGTTAGGAAAGCAGGAAGATTTTGTGCTGACAGATTTTTGTCAATACTGCCTTCTATGCAGACGAGTTAAGGGTTTTTTCAAAGGCAAAGACACTTTCTTTGATGTTGCCATGTGCTTTTGTACGACCTGCAGTGTCAACACTTTGCTGTGATAGATGGCAAAGTCGGGTAAGCAATGGGAAACTGTTTCACTACCACGTGCTGTGCATACCATATCATCAGACTGCTTGGTCTTTTTTTCTGTTGCTGCCAGACATCAGCTTTCTTCTCCTTTTTTGCAATTATCCTTGGTAACAGCAATATACACACCTAAGGACAACAGTACACAAATTAAGCTGCATTGTAAGCAGTTTGGGAAGTGATACTATACTTTGCCACATCCCTAGTTTCTTCTGATTTGAATCAATTAGTTCTTCAGCAATACTTCAGCATACTCTTCCTAAATCACTTCAACAATTTTAAGTTATTAAACAAAAGGGAATCAAAATATTAGTGTAATTCCATTTAAGAAAGTTCAGTTTGTCTCCTAGATGAATAAATATGCATCTAGAGATGCAAACTTGCACAATTTTTAGAGCCCTACTACATTTAAAAAACCCAAAAAAAACACCCCAAAAACCCAACCAAATCATACTAATTTCTAGTAACACAAAGAGGATTTTTTATCTTTCTTTAGACATCTACAAAAAGAGTTTTCATTGCCTTTTTTTCCTGTAAAATATGATGCTCCAAAATATCAGTCCAAAAGGGATTCTCAGTGTTCAGCTTTTGGTTTCTTTGCTTCATCTAATATTCTAATTCTAAACATCTAACATGGCATGGGGATTTGTGTTTAAAGTACTCCTGGAAGGAGTCAAAGCAATCTTATGCAAGTATGTACCAGGTACAAAGATATACAAATAAAGTAAGCAGGCCTGGCTTTTGTTTCTTTGTTTATATGTAACTGTACTCCAGAGGTCCCTTCCAAAGCAGTGCATTCTATGATTCTGTGATCTTGTCCTGACATTGGTTGATCTCTTCTCCCAGGCAACCAGCACCAAAACAAGAGGACACAGTCTCAAGCTGCACCAGGGGAGGTTTAGGCTGGATGTTAGGAAGTTCTTCATAGAAACAGTGATTGGCCACTGGAATGGGCTGTCCAGGGAGGTGGTGGAGTCACCATCACTGGATGTGTTTAGAAAGAGACTGAATGGGGTGCTTGGTGCCATGGTTTAGTTGATTAGATAGTGTTGGATGATAGGTTGGACTCGATGATCTCAAAGGTCTCTTCCAACCTGGTTAATTCTATTCTAGTCTAGCCTAGTCTATTCCTACAGCAGCAAGCACTTTGAGTTCCCTAACATAACATTGGGGCAATGAAGTTGGTGAGGGGCTTGGAATACAAGTCCTATGAGGAGAGGCTGAGGGAGCTGGGGTTGCTTAGCCTGGAGAGGAGGAGACTCAGGGAAGACCTTATTGCTCTCTACAACTACCTGAAGGGAGGTTGTAGACAGGCAGAGATTGGTCTCTTCTCCCAGGCAGCCAGCACCAGAACAAGAGGACACAGTCTCAGGCTGCGCCAGGGGAGGTTCAGGCTGGAGGTCAGGAGGAAGTTTTACACAGAGAGAGTAATTGCCCATTGGAATGGACTGCCTGGGGAGGTGGTGGAGTCACCATCACTGGAGGTGTTCAGGAGGAGACTTGACAGGGTGCTTGGTTACATGGGTTAGTTGATTAGGTGGTGTTGGATGATAGGTTGGACGTGATGATCTTGAAGGTCTCTTCCAACCTGGTTTATTCTATTCCATTCTAAATTTCTACAAAACATGATTTTCTCTTGTAATAGAATAAATATCTACTAAGAGTAATCATATACAATACAAACTTTGCATTATGGCTTGCAAGTTCAAGTTTTAAGATGAAATATATCTTCTACAGTAATGCTACTTGTAATAGGTATACTCATCCTAGACCCTTAGAAGGAATGCATGAGCTCAGTACATCCTCACACCACAGACTGAAAAACACTGCCTTTTTTAGCTAATTTTTCATACTTGATGTAAAAACTTTATGCATTTATTAAGTGCAGAAATCTGCATGGCTAGGAGAGTGAAATGGGATCTGGCAAACACCTAAAATCATAACTGCCAGCTGTCCTTAGAAGAGGAAACAGGGTTAGGAGAGTTGTCAGGGACTCAGAGAACCATTCAGCAATGCAAGCTAGATGATACATTGAAGGCAGTGAGCCAGGTAGCCATTTGCCCCTCTTTCAAAACAGAAGCATAGCCTGGAATGGAAAAGATGACAGACTTTCCAAGTTCAGTAAGAATAGGTTTTGGAAAGCAGTCAGTCAGCCAAACTAAGCAGAGTCAATTTACTTTGTAAGCCCAGGTGCTAGTTTACATTTTATCTGTACCCTCCTTTTGCTCCCTGATCCTCTTCAAGCACAATTTACCATTGTAAACCAACACAGAGACATATCAAGGACAGAGAAATAAAGTTTTAATGTTGTCTCCACATCTGTTTCTCTAAGGGTTGCTTTATTTCCATAATTACTAATGTAAAAACCAGATCACTATAGTCAAAGGTACCAGCTTTCTAAAGCATTAAACATTACCTGCTTTTGTTCAGACTGCTCTTTTTAAAACTGACTACAACAGCCACATAACAGACAAATAACTGATACAGAACAGGCTTAGGTACCCAGTATCCTTATACAAATCTTAGTCATGTCCAAGTTCCTCAAATTAAATGCAATGAGCAGTCAGCTTACCTTGCATAGTCCAGCATCGCTCCCTGGAGTGTGCAAATGTTACACTGATCGACTGAAGGTGTCATTAAAATTGTGGCCTCCAATTATTCCACTGCATGAGTAGCAGAATTGGGCAGAGTAGTTGGGATAGTGTTGTGCCACGCTTTAAGCCTGAAACAGAGCCGGTGACTCATGACTGTACTTACACATTACTTCACCATTTTTTAACCTGTAACTTTAGGGAGAGAAAAAAGAAGGGGGGGAGGACAACAACAAAACAGTCTTGTCTTTTTTTTTTTTTCTTTCTTAAGGTCAAGAAAGGGTACAATATAATTGGACACATCCTAAGTTATCTCCAGGCACCAGAGCCTTAGTGGAATGCTGTGATCTCCTATGCCTGCCAAAACATTTGTGTGGAATTTAAGAAATTTGTTTTGATCTTCAGACCCATAATTGTGTAGCAGAAGAAATGAATAGAAGGGTGATGGAAGGACTTTACAGCTTGCCCCTCTTTGAAATGTCTTCTTTGGTGAGCAAATAGACTAAATTAGACTCCCTTAATTAGTGACAATAGCTCCATTCTGGTATCTCGTACCAGTTTAGTCTGGTACAGGTCAGTATTTCTGCTAGTATCTATTTGCTACCACTCACTGCCTGCACTTTGGGATCTATGCCCAGCACTTAGAGGGTGGCATTAAATGCATTCTGCACCTATGGATATATCAGCTTCACACATTACCTCCTTAGAGTGAAGATGAGCTTACACACTCATGGCCAACACTTGTCACCTGGTACACAAATGGAAACTTTACAAGGGAACTGACTTCTTTCAAGAATGCCATATAGGATCTTAACCTTAAACTGCAAAGCAACACAAACAGTTCAGAGAATTGAACATGTGAACTGTATGTAGCTTGAAGATACCTGGAGACAACCCACCCAGACTCATTTTTTTAAAGCCTTCTTTAGCAACATACTAGATGAAGCCGATGAAGCCTTAGCTGAAGCTTCCTCACTCAACTTTCTTACCTCAAAAATTGCAAACATGGATGTTTTCATAGTTTCTCACCTTGGGAACAGTACTCCCAGGAGAATCTCAACTTCCATCCCAGCCAAAAAGGGTAATGAATTACCTGTTCCAATAAGTTAGCAGAGGCTGGTTGGGAATTTGATCTCAATATGCCAAAGTCTGCTGTTTATCCCCAAATTGCACACTTGTATTTCTTGCACTTTTTCCTAGACAGTACAAATAAAGCTTTCAGAGAAGGGTTCTGAACAATTTAGTAGTTTTATGTATGATAACACACCCCAAGTATCAACACTTCCCATCAAGACTGAGTACAATGCACCCACAATAGTCTTCAACAAAAATACATTCTTGCTGGACTGTTACACGCAGGAAGTATTAATTTATTCCCAGGGAGGGCATTTCAATCTGTGTCACTACTGTGGGCTTTGAACTCATTGAGTTATGTTCATCTGGAACCAAATGCATGTTATCAACCAATGTGAAATAACTACAGAGTTGTAATTTTAAAACAATTCCGTTGCCCTTACTGGTGTAGCATTTGTTCGGGGGGGGGGGGGGGGTGGTGGGAATTAAATAAAATCATCTTTTCCCTGTGAATCTTATTGCTTCTCTCTTTCCAGACATCTCCCCTCAGCTTTTTTTGTCAGTCCTCCAGCATTTTAAATTGTTTATCTTTGAATTGAGGTCAGAAAGGTCAGCTTCAGGCAGTGTCCTGATGGGTTATTAGACACTGAGCTACATGCGATGCATTGTCATCTATATTTAAGGGAGTGCTTCACTGGAACTGAACATAGTTCATCACACAAAATGATGTGAACTTATTACTGTCCCATTTTCCTTAAGAGTACCCTTTACAGTTTTTATTTTGAATTCATATCTATTAAAAAAAAAAATTACAGCCACACACAATCTTTTGTTCACGAAGATGTTTATTTTTGTCTTCAATGTTTGTAGGGAATACGATTTCACTACAAAAGTGTCTCAGAGAAACTCCATTCAAAGTCTAGGCTTAAGAATGAAGGGAAAATATACTTTCAACTGTACCAGTCCTGAGCAAAGTTTAAAAAAAAAAAAAAAGACAAAAAAACTTCTTTAGAGATAGGAAGCAGCACCAATAAAACTAGAGGGTCTCTTACTGATACCTGCTCATGCTTTCTTTTCTGCTTGAGTTGGTAAAAACTTAGGTAGGAAGAATTACTTTATTAGAATGTGGACCTAAGATTCATAGTCCCAATGTCTCACCAAATACCACACATTACAGTCAGAGGTCAGGGCCTCAGTTCTACTTTCCATTGAGTAGTCAGGACTGCTAACAGCAAGACTGTTTCCCCCATGTCGTAACATTTTCTCTTACTTAAGCTGGTAAATAAATATTTATTTAATAGACTTCTTTTAATAAATATTTATTTCCTATCAATATCAAGTTCCTGAAAAGTTACATGGTTCTTAGAAGTATACTACTCATAGCAGTTATAAAACTTCTGATAATGTCAGGTCTCAAAATAATTCAAGTGGCTTATATTCTGTCTCTTTTTCTTGCAGTGAAAGGATTTCAAGCCATTGGTAACACTCAGTACTTAATAGCTGGTTTATCCAGGACATTCGGATTCCATCTGACAAAGCAAATACTTCTAAGAGTCAGAACAGAAAAGGCACTTACTCATTTTGGGGAAGACACCTGGCAGGTAATTTTTATTTTTTTCAAAATAACAAGCCCTTTTTCTGACAATAAAAATCCTTAAAAACTACTGTTGGATAAACACAAACCCTATGAAGAAAACCAACTTATGTACCCCCTTCACTAATACACTAATACCATCCTTGATCGAGAAACCAGGAAGTGTGAAAGCACCCAGAAATACTCCAAAGTTTTACTCACTTCTGTGATATTCCAGTAGGGTATCACAGTTAGCTAGAAGAAAATAAATAATCTCCTCCAAAGAATGTGTGTCTTACAAACTGAAAGACCTCAGAAATTTCTGGACTGTTTCTTATTAGTTACTTGTATCAGCAATAAAATACATGACTTTAGCGTGTTGGAACGAGGAACATCACCTTGGATGACTTATGACTCTCTCCAGAGGTGTAAATCTGTTATCAACCTTCCTTTCAATAGAATCATTGCCTCAGTGATGCTCTGCATAAGGCACTTAGTAAATTTTAAGAGCATCTAACAGTGCTGTTTGTAGTTTTGATTTGTTTGAGAGGATGTTCTTCCAAATGCTTCAAGATTAATGGGCTAAGGTGTGGAATAATCACTGAAAACAGTCATAGGAGCTACCAGCCACAAAACCCTTCAGAAGCCACATCCATTCTAGTCTGAGCTCTTATTACCCTTCCAACACAAAGCTAACCTGTTTCTAGTGGTCCAGGAATTAGACTTGAAAATTGGGCATTGTCTAAATGTACAACAGGAATTTATTTTGTTCCTGACTAGCTTTTTAATCAAAACTTCTGCCCTTTCAATAAATGACCTCTATCCAAGAGTGAAATGTTCATGGTATTAACTATTAAATTCACAAAACCCTACATTTATCCTTAGGCCAAAAGTCCCTGACCTAACAAGTATCAAGAATTATCAAGCAACACACACCTTTAAGTGTGGGATACTGCCTGCTTCCAATACAGTACACAGAGAAAGGAATACTATACACACAAACAAGCCATTAAATAGGGGCATTTCTAGGGATTCTGAAAATGCATTTCCTTTGTTCTCCCCTCCCCCTTTTTGTTGGGGCGAGGGTTTTTGAAGGTGCTTAACGTTTCCACCGGAAAGCTGAGAAAGCGCCCAGGATCTGTTCATGCTCCTCAGATCTCCTCCTCCAGCTGGCACAGAGTGTTTTCTTGCACCTTTCAAAAACCCTCCGGGTACTCAAAGTCACTTGGCAACACTACACCTCCATCAGCTGGAAAGTATTTTGCATATTTGTATGTTTGGAAGCTTCCCAGCAATAGAATTAGACCAGTTGCAGAAATGCAGATAGGAAGACCAGTAATTAGCATCCCACAATGCCAGCCACTTTAACCAGAATGCCTGAATGGGACAGGATTGGTTTTTAAGAAGTCAGCTTGGCAAGAATCTGTTCAGCTAGTCAATTATACAGAAACAAAGACAACAGTGACAAAATTGAAAGTTACCTCTAAGCTTCACATGCCATTGTTTGTCTTACAGAAACCAAGCTACAGCTGAAGAACTGGGAGCAGCAGTCAGATTCCCCACTTACAAAAGCACGCATAATAAATTATTTCAAATTCACTGCATCTGCTTATATTATAAACACACTTAAAAAAAAAAGAAAGAAAGGAAAAGAGAGAGAAAGGCATCAGAATGTGTTTTCTTTCAGAGGTGGGAGCAGTAATACTTAACTGTAACCTGAGGAGATTTCCCTTGCTGAGATTAATACATAGCTGAAGGGCTGTTACAGTAAAAGATAATCAGTCAGATGGCAGTATTTTCTTGCTCAAAGACCTGTGCTGTCAGGAACTGGGCTTGGCATTGAAGCATTTTGATTAATTCTGTGCAAAAAAGTATCAGCTTTAAATAACGTATTGATGGATGGTAGTTATATATTAGATACATATAAATAGCTAATTAAACCTCTGTATTCCCAGAGTGGATATTCAGAAAGTAGGATTGACCTGACCACTCATTCCTCTTAACTAACAGATGCTAAGTTATTGAACGTCTCCATCCTTTCCAAGTGACAAAATACCTGCAACTGCCTTTGAAACAAACAGAATTTGTAGTCTGTAGAATCTAGTGATCTTGGGAAGGGGGTAAAAAGCCAAATTTCAGTAGCTCTGGATACAAAATTACAGAATGGTTTGGGTTGGAAGGGACCTCCAAAGGTCACGTCGTCCAATCTCTTTGCAGTAAGCAGAGACATGCTCCATTAGGTCAGGTTGCCCAGAGTCCTGTCAAGCCTGACCCTGAATTATCTCCAAGGATGGGGCCTCAACTGCCTCTATGGGGAACCTGCTCAAGTGTTCCACTACCCTCATGGTAAAGAACTTCCTCCTAATGTCCAACCTACATCCACTCTTTGATTTAAAACCATTGCCCCTCATAGGTCTATTTCCTTCTTCTGTGTACTACTTCTTTCTACAGAAAACTACGAGCATGTGGTTAGCAGATTATCAACAAAGACATTAATATCTTTTTCTCACTTCCTAATTCCTCTGTAAATTAGAGCTCCACTGGTTTAAAACCACACTTTTTCAAATCCTGGGATTAAAGGAAGCTTAATTTCACAAGCACTTTGACTAAGATTAATATTTATATGCAGAGAAGAGTGTAATTAAAGATTACACTTTTCCAGGTGGCTGAGATTCTGAACATGTAGTCCTGAAGGGCTTCTTGCTCAGATACACTTAGCTCTGTCAAGATACACCATACTTTCCACAAAACAATTAACATTTTGGGAACAGTCTTTAAATTATTCTTACTGGAACAACATTCTCCTGCTGGTATTTCTCTTTTAAAACATAAAGAACAGAGTGATAATGCTGCCATTTTTCTTTTACAACCCCCAAATGCTATAGCTATCTCTTGTGGTTGTTGATAGTAACACTGATTTGAGCTAGAGAATATGCTTTTGTCCTTTGCCTTCCATGTTTAGCTCTTTACAAGTACAGCTAAAATTTCCTGGGCTCCTTAAACTGTCTGCTCCCAAAAATCCCCTATCAGTGGACAGAGCAAATTCTTTCCAATTACTTTTATCTGTTTACCATAACAAAAGGGGCAAGATTAGGACTGACCTAATCTCCTGAGGTATTAAGTATTTCACAGTGGTGGTTCATTTTAACTAATTTTCACTGATGCGGTTCAACAGAAGCCGTAAACAGCTCATGCATTACTAAGAGTCTGGGATGTGAAACTAATTTATTTGTCCACTTCATTTTCTTTTGCTGTTTGAATTCAATAGTGTAGTTTAAGCAGAGGGAGGAGACACCAGAGCCCCTAGGATTTGTTCACAGACAGATCACGATCATCTTCTGCAACATCTTATGAAAGTCACTTAAACATCACTTGCTATCGAATAATACTATTCACTACCACGCACACAGCTATCCATTGCTGTTGCACCATTTACTTCATTCTAGACAGGAAGTTACAGTAACTTCTGTGAAGCACTGGTTTGTAATTAACCTGTGAAGTGCTTTTCCAATTTTAATTTAGTAGTTAAATCCTGTTACATTTATTAAAGCATGGTTTCCTCTTTAGATGTCAAACTAACCTTAATATCCAATTGTCATCATAGGCAAGTCCCTTAAGTCTTTTAGCAATTTCTCCTCTTGTTAAAACTTTGCTAGTACAAAAGAAAACCAAATGAGCTTCCTCAGTTTAACTGATTTTACTGTACAGCTTTTGCTAGTTTGTGAAGTTGAGACTGCTCTGACATAAGCTGCGATCAGTGGCACAGTCTAATTGGAAGCCTGTGGCTAGTAGCATTCCCCAGTGGTCAGCAAGGGGTCCATTCTTGTTCAACATATTCACCAATGAACTGGAAGAACAGATAGAGTGTACCCTCAGCAAGTGTGCTGAAGATACAAAACTGAAGGAATGGCTGATGCACCACAAGGCTCTGCTGCCATTCAGCAAGACCTGAACAGGCTGGAGAGTTGGGCTGAGAAGATCATAATGAAGTTTAACACAGCCAAGTCCTGCACCTTGGGATGAATGACTCCACACACCAGTACAGGTAGAGGTTGACCTGCTGGAAAGCAGCTCTGCAGAGAAGGATTTCGAAGTGCAGGTAGACAAGCAGCTCACCATGAGCTAGCAATGTGCCCTTGTAGCCAAAGACAATGGTATCTTGCGGTGCCTAAGTGTGGCCAGCAGATAACATAAGGTTCTTCTCCCTCTCTGCTCTGCCCTTATGAGGCCACATTTGGAGTACTTGCACAATTCTAGGCTCCCCGGTTCAAGAGACAAGGAACTAATGGAAAGAGCCCTCAGCAGAGGGCTAAGAAGATGAGTAGGGTACTGGAGCATGTCTCTTAGGAGGAAAGCTGAAAGACCTGGGGCTGTTAAGCCTGGAGAAGTCTGAGAGAGGATCTTATCAATGTTTATAAATAGCTAAAGAACAGGTGCCAAGAGGATGGGGCCAGACTCTTCAGTGGTGACCAAGCTGGAACACATTTTAAGTTTCATCTGAACCTAAGGAAAAACTTCATTGAGAGTGATGGAC
This sequence comes from Melanerpes formicivorus, assembly GCF_026170545.1. NCBI lineage: Eukaryota > Metazoa > Chordata > Aves > Piciformes > Picidae > Melanerpes > Melanerpes formicivorus. The sequence continues at coordinate 33,324,537 of NW_027142355.1, forward strand.
CACTGGAACAGGTTGGCCAGAGAGGTTGTGAAGTCTCCTCCTCTGAAGATATTAAAAATGCACCTGGTTGTGGTCCTGGGCAGCCTGCTGTAGGTGAACCTACTTTAGCAGGGGGGTTGGACTAGACAATCTCCAGAGGTTCCTTCCACTCTGTGATCCTGTAATTTGAGGCATAACTTCACACAAGAAAACCTTTGACAGCTAAAACTATATTTCCAACGCACCCAAACCTCAAGACAGAGTATGCATTTGCAAAATATCCTATCTGACTGGTCCACTAGCCAAAACTACCATTACATTTGTCATCCAATCTGTCTTATCCCTGAGTATGCACAGGCCAAATTTACTGTTAGTGCCTTCGGAGAAATTAAATTACATTGCATTTCTATTTCCATGTAGTTTCTGATACTGGAAAGGAAGTATACCAAGACTCTCTAGTAGGAAGCAGAGTCCAATAAAGCCACGTGACAGAAAAACCCCCAAGCAGATACAGTTAAAAAAACTGGATTTACACAAAATGCACAATAGACAGTTCTGTGCCAAATCCACTTGTACAACAAAAGTATAATCAGTCAACAAAATGAGGGAAACTGTCAGGCTTTGGAGGCAGAGCCACACACTTGTCAAGTTTAGACAACCTGCCTGAACAATACAGCAAACTGGTGGAAACAAACTGTAACAAGTACTCTTGTCTTACCCAGCTACCTAAAAATGTGCAGTCTGTAATACCACAAAAAGTGCACAAATTACAACAATCAAATTTTGAGACTTAAAATCTGTACCACACAATATCAAGGATCTAGAGAAACATGCCAGGTTAAAACTTCAGTTGTATGTCTTCATCTCAAGAACTTCAGTATTAAGAATTTTAACATTTTTAACCTTATTTTTTTTCCTACCACTTCTCTCAGAATCAAGATTTTATATGGCATAATTTAACCTGCTACTGAGTAGAACAACTTCTGTTTAACTCCAATATGTAGACTTACAAAAAAGGGATTACAGTCTACAACTGTGTATTTATTCTTTTCCTTATCCCACCTACAATTAGTGGCAAAGTTAGGAAGAGATTGAGTTGTTGTACACTGTATCAATGAACTATTCATACTTAATTTTTCCCCATTTCTTCCCCCCTCCCCCCTTTTCCTTTCTGAAACCAGACAATCAGCACACAAAGGAAGTAATTTACATGGAACACTATCACACTTGTCTCTGATGGGTCACCATTTCATGAACAAGCCAGGATGTAGGGCTGTTGAAGACTGGTGCATATATAAAGTTAACAAATAACAGCTCTTACGCAGAAAGCAGTCACAGAGAAAAATAGCTAATCAAAACACATTACAACATTAAATTTTCACTTTTTATAAATGGAGCAAAGATGCTTTTAAATATATTTACAGTTAGAAAAAGGACTTAGGATTACCACAAGTCAAAATGATTTAGAAATTAGGAAAGTGAAGTTCATTTAAATTATAACATTATAAACAGAGTAAATTGCCATTCTACTTAGAATTTGTCTACTCTGGTGTCAGTGTTGTCACATCCCTTTAATCACAAACAGGAAAAAACATTATCTTTATTTAATGCCAAAAAAAGGCATCATTGCAATGTAAACACTGGCAATGTAATAGTTCAGCTAAACCCACCACAGCTCAGTTTATAGATCCTAACTGACTTGTGTTGCACCTGCGGTTAGAAATGTCTTTTCTAGATCTCATTCCACAAAGAACAGTGAGACGTTTCCACGTTCTTTTTGGTTATAAACACACTTGGTACCACATTTTGGAGACTGTTCTCTAGAGACAATTGAATCATAGTAAAATCCACACCATCCTCCCTTCCTTCCAAACCAAATGACTACTTATTTCTGAAGATACAAAGAGACCTCTTGTTGGCAGTGCTGGGTGGTTTATTCACAAGAAAGTTAAAGGAAAATGCGTTCCCCATTTGGTGAACTCCTGGTAATAGACTATTACTTGTTTGCAAAGAACTCTGAAATGTGTCAGCATTCAGCATATATTAAATTAAAAACACATTTCATAAAACATCTTGCAATGAGATTTGCTTTCATTAAACTGCTTACTTGAAACAGTTTCAGCTCTCTTGCAACTCCATTACATCAGTATATTCTGCACATAGTCCCACCTAAAAATAAAATATAAAAAAATAAAGTTGAGAAGCATGTATTTTTCTGTCAAAAAAAAAACAAACACTAGTGTACGTTGTTCTGAACATCCACCCAGCCCCCAAAACATTTAAGAACCTTAAAATGCATTGTATTACAGATACTAAGACTTGGCCGGGTAACAGCAATGAACGGACACCCTACTCAGTAAGATAAAGCAGAATACATAATAAACAGGTCAGTAGTTATCCATTTGAAATAGCCTAGAATTAACATTTGATGCCTAAAAAGTTTAAACAGCAACACCAAGGAATGAGGTATGTATGTTCTCAGATATCACATCAGACTTCCATTTTATGCAACTAACTGTATTTCACAACTAGCATCTTACAAAATAGAACAGTACCGTTGTGCCTGGAGAAGTACTGCATTCAAAACAAAAATACATTACTACAAGAAACCACCAAAACATCACAATTGTCAGGGGCTACAAAAATCCATCCTTTTAGCTGTTAAAAAGACATATCATATGTTGGTAATAATTTGGGGCTGGATTCACTACCGAGGCGGTCCATCCAACTTTTTACAGGGGCTTAAAAAATATCTTCACTTTGAATGAAACAGGAAAAAACCAAAAACAACACAACATCATCACAGGAGTGTAAGTAGACTACCTCACTAAAAAAGGAGCTAAATGGACTTTTGTACTGAGCCTGATTCTACACTTTAAAACCTAGACACGGATTGCATGTGTGTGTCAAAACACTTATTGGCTGTAAACAAAAATGCAAAATCTGTATTCACAAAAATATTTTATTGGTAATTTTACACAATACCAGATGGGACTGAAAATAGTTCTGTCTGTTTATATTGCTAAGTGCGGAAAGGGTGACAGTTTATGCCATGAAGTAGGATACTGAGTCTTTTCACATGGTTTATGACGTAATACATTCTAATAGGCCAAATCGCCAGTAAAGAAATTGACTCGGGAACAAAAAAAGTTATAGCACTCTTATTTCCTTATGCTTGTGCAATGCTTGTTACTCCTGTAATGAAACGGTGAAGTGACCATGGGACTAGAGAAACCTGGGGTAAGGAAATAACACTAAGCAGGAATGAGAAATGCACTTCTGTTATTTTTAAAGCTTCTCCAAACTTTCCTATTTCCAAATGTTACGTTTTGCCCATTGCGTCCTCGTCCGAGACACAACATCGAATGCCAGTGTACAGTGACAATGTAGACCTCCACCTGAATCGCAAGGTTAACCAATCAATGCTTAGAATGCGTTCGCTGTTTCGCTTGTAAACATTACAATAAGTGTTTTAAAGTGTGAAAAAATAGCGGTAAAACCATCAACATAATTCAGTCATCTAGTAAAATGTGTCAAACATTGGCAAAAATTCATACAAATGTTTTATTTAATAACATTTTTTCCTATTTAACCACACCAAGTACCAGCAGGTGTTTTCTTAAGATAATTATGAAAATTCTGTTGCAGCAATAGTTAAGTTGATCTTTGACTTGCATACATATAACTATGTTTCACAATTCTCAAATAATACATATTTAGGCAGCTTGAACTATGTTATAAAAATTTAAATTCAGTACATGCCAATAATAAAGACTCCAAGAGATGTGTTAGAATTTGCTAAACTAAAAGTGAAAATGGACTTACTAATAACACTGCATAATGAACATTCAAACCACATTTTCATGGCACCTTTACACATGAAAATTAAAAGGTTGGTCTGAAAAAATGCTAGGTAAGCATTTCTAGATTGCATTTAAATTATTGTTTCTACCACTGCACTTCTTCCTTTTTTTTTTTCCTTTTAATGCATAAATTATGTTCCAGTCAACATACCAATTGTGCATGAACAACCTGTCATGAAAATGTGGTAACAGGTGACAGAAGTTATGTATTTGCATGTTTTGAAGAGAAGAGACTAAAGAAACTGGAGGAAATAAACTTTAATGAGATTCCCCATTCAGTGATGATGCTTCTCCTCTGGGTGAAGATGACCTGGACATTCCTCTTTCCGTGTTGTCAGAGCTAGAACCACTCTGACTGTGCTGATCTGCCGAAGCAGCACTGGAAGCAGGTGGTGACTTAGTTTTCTCCTTAAAGTCTGTAATTATGACTGTCAGATCTCCAACGGTAACTTCCAAATGCTGAGCACTACTTCGATCCACATTTTTCAATCTTGGCCTAAATAAAGGAAATAGTCATTAAAGGCACACCCACAGTTTTATTATCTTGTCTTCCTCCTATATTTTAGGGCCTCTGAGTGACAAGAACGGAGACAGGGATGACAGCACTCAATATGAGTGATAGTAATCATCCAACTTTATTGTTCCACACTTCATTATTTGTAGTCTTATCTTATGCATAGTTAATTCTGTTCTAATTTAACACATACTATTGGTTTCTCTCTAAAAGGTTACATCATTGTTTTCACTACTCTGTGGAATTTTTCTACTCAGTCTAACTGCTCTTTTTCCCAGATCTCGCCTCCTCCTTATCTTGTTTGCCTCCCTTCTCAGGGGCAGCTTGACTTCAGCATACCAAGAAATCAGCACTTTCCCACAGCTCCTACTCCATTGGTATATTAATAACAGAAAATCCTTCAAGGCCTGAATTGCACAGGTGTTCCTGGGACCCATGTCCCCTCTTGCCTAATCCAAACCCCAACATCTGAGGAACACAAGACTGCTATGTGCAACATGTAACACGCAGGAAAACAACATACCATAAGCAGTTACGGTGGAGTGTTTCCTAGTATGTTTTATATTAAAGCAGCTGAACACAACATATTACCTTCTCCTAAGATTATTTAAAAGTTGACCTTATGAATAATGTAGTCATGCAGCAATAGGGATGTCTTGCACATGTGAAGGTTTTTACATTTAAAACTTAAGTTGTTCTTTATTGCGGCTAGAGAAAGTTGCAAATTTGATCCAGAGAAAGATCCATTTCTGCAGCAGCCTTAAGCAACAATTCTAAGTAGAGACTGATGTTCAATAATGAAAATGCTGGTGTCTGTTTTGAGCTCAACAGCACAAATAAAGTTAACTTCCAGCAGGTATTACTTCATTTAAAAACCCCTCACTAGGTCTGCTCATATACTATTTGACTGGACTTTGCATTGCACAGAGTAACTCTGGTATTCCTGGCACATTCTGGGATTTACATTATGCACAGAGCTGAGCACTGTACACTTTGTTAGGCTAAGTATCTTCATGCAATCTTTCAACTGTTTGATTTTCACAACAAAAAGAACAAAAGAACATTTTTTACTTATGTTTTGCCATCACTTTTTTGCTAGTGATGAGCATAAAGTACTTTCAGTTCACTGTTTTCCTTTGACTGCCATGAAAAACTGTCACCAGACAGACAATTGATACAAGTGGCTATGAACAGCATAGCTTTATGCATTTAACAGACTCCACAGCTTTTCACTACCTCAAGGTGCAATAAAGTATCAACATCGTGTTAGCAGGTGTGCTAACAGCAAAGCCCTAACCTTTACCCCATCATCTGACTTTGAAGTAGAACTGGCTCCCAATCACTTCAGCTGAAACACCTCATGCCTTTCCTGCACTAGAACAGAGAAAGGCATTCACATCTTGTTCCCCTGAGGCTGAAGTATCATGACTGAAGAATTGAAGAGCAAATGAAAATCTGCTGGTCTGTAACATGGGAATGGAGAGAAAAATTCAGCACTACCAGCCTGCATAAGTGCCATGCCTGGAGCTTATTAATTATATTGAGTGTACATGCAGGTTTCTAAAAATAATGTACAAGGCAAAGAGAGAAGGATATCCTTTTCCCAAAGGATACTGCAGAAATCTGTGTAAACTAAACCAAGCATTTTTTAGCTTGCTAGCCTACCAAGAAAATACATTCTGTGAAAAAATGAACTGTTGGAAGCATTGAAAAAAAAAAAAGTAGCCTAGTTATTTCAAATGGTAATTCCTCAGGAAAATCTTAATACTGGTGTTTCAGATTTTGCTTAAATATTCTCCCCCACTTCCTCACCTCACTTTGGCATTTTTAAAATGTACTACTGCAATTCAACCATCAATATGTCAATTTATAATATTTAATTAGCTTAACTAAAACTCACTTTGTTCATTCCAAATACTTCCTACCTTAAGCACTTCAGCTGCATGGGGCAAGCTAATAAATTTGAGATTAAAAAAAAATAATAATAAAATAAGATAGTATCTTAGTATCCTTAATCCTAATCATGACTTCAAAGACCATTCTTCCTTGACTCTCAATCTCCCCCTGGTCTCAACAATCTTATTCCAGGAACAGGAGAAGCATCTATACCTTCTCTGCATAACTTAATTCCAAAGGATCTTCCCTGGCTGGACTACTTTGGAGTGGGCTGGAATGTTTCCAAAAAAAACCAAACCAAAACAAATTAGTAGTTCCTCCCACATTTGATTAGACTGTAAGTCTTATATACAGATTATCTGGCAGAGCACTTTTTGCCACAATAAATTTATGCTTAGACGATGATGATTTAGGGACTAAAACCTGATGCTTTTGTTTTGTGGTCTGCGCCCTCCTGCCTGGTCTTACAGCAAGATCAAGGCCTTTGCAACTGCTTGTCTGTACTGCAAGATTTAATGTTCTCAGTTCTAACAGTTCAAGGTTTCTTTAAGCACCCCAGATGTAGCATAGAAATTTTTATCACTAGGTAATATACATGTCTTATGTCATCACATTAATTTATACCCTAGTGTGGCTTTTCAAAGTTTATTCCATGTTACTTTCCCACTCTTTTGCAGTCTGGTACTGGTTCTCTCTCTCTCTCAATGTGCATGAAATCTGATCACTCATGTCCCCTCTCTTTTCCACAGATAAGCATCAACTGTTTGCCTATTACAGTTTTGTGTGGCATGAGAAACATCTGTAACCTCTAACACAAATAAACAATCCTCCTCTATATTCAGATGTTTTCCATTTTCTGGTAAAAATCACAAGCTATAGGTTTTCTTCATATTTAATAAGGATCCTAAATCAAGGAAGCTTCACAAAAACACATTTAGCCTTATTGCTGAAAGAGTTTACCACAGAACTTACAAAGCAGTAAAATCAATGAACAACTTTTTTTTAGTTATGTGTTACCAATACTGCAGAAGTTTGTAGAAGTTTTACCTTGTTTTCTTATGACTGTTCTTTTTGCTTGTAGTCTCCTTTTCACTTTTTTCCTTTTCTACTTTGTCTTTTTTCTCTTTCTTTGATTGTGTAGGGGGCACAAATTGTTGTGGAACCTGTTGTGCAACCAGCTGAGAGACAGGTCGAGGTTTCCTGTGTGCACACATATACAGACATGCATAATGCTCAGACTTCATAAGCCTCAAGCTCTCCATACTATTAACAATCACCATGATAATAAACATTGCTACAACTTCTCTTGCTGCTAATACTTTGTTAAAATACCACATGAAATTTAAACCCATTACAGCCTTTTGTTTAACTTACTTGCATTATCAATGCATGAGCTGGTTGGTTGGTTGGTTTGTTTTGGGGGGGAGGGTGTTGTTTGTGGCTTGGTTGTTGTTTCTTTGGGGCTTGTGGGGCGGGGCGGGGTTGGTTGTTTGGGTTTTTGAAGGACTTAGAGACAAGGCTTTTTCATGTGCCCTTTTCTCCCAGAGAACACACAGACTTACACAGAGTGAAGTCAGAAGATGAAGCTTCCAGAGGGAATATTTTACCACCCACTCCCAGCCCCCTCCAATGACAAGGCAGTCTATTTTGAGTGTACTCCAGTACACAAGTATACAATCCATTCCACAAAAAGGAAAGAGCTGACCTTTCGGCTATCAGAGCTAAAGCCACTGTTGGCCTTAGAGAATAAAACTTCTTTTCAGCTCCAAAAAATTAATTGAGAGCAATGACAAACGCTGTTGTGTATCATTTTTATCAAGCTGTTCACTGGAAAAAATTATTCTTCACTATTAGCAAGATGTAGCTGTCAGCACATATATACTTCGAAAACTGGCAACAGAAACTTCTGACTGCATTCCATCAGCACACACAGCGCAGGTCTTGTTTTCTAGTTTTGATCCAAACTAAAAACCAGGGTGAGAAGAGGAACAGCAGGCAAAAGAACTTCAGTTTACTATTTTTATCATAGTATCATTCAGGGTTGGAAGGGACCACAAGGATCATCTAGTTCCAACCCCCCTGCCATGGGCAGGGACACCCCACACTACATCAGGCTGGACAGAGCCTCATCCAGCCTGCTCTTAAACACCTCCAGGGACGGGGCCTCGACCACCTTCCTGGACAACCCATTCCAGGGTTTCACCACTCTCATGGTGAAGAACCTCCTCCTCACATCTAGCCTGAATCTCCCCACCTCCAGCTTCATTCCATTCCCCCTAGTCCTATCACTACCTGAGATCCTGAGAAGTCCTTCCCCAGCCTTCCTGTAGGCCCCCTTCAGACACTGGAAGGCCACAATTAGGTGACCTCGGAGCCTTCTCTTCTGCAGACTGAACAGCCCCAACTCCTTCAGTCTGCCCTCATAGGAGAGGTGCTCCAGCCCTCTGATCATCCTCGTGGCCCTTCTCTGGACATGCTCCAGCACCTCCACATCCCTCTTGTAATAGGGGCTCCAGAACTGGACACAGTACTCCAGGTGGGGTCTCACCAGGGCTGAGTAGAGGGGGAGGATCACCTCCCTCGACCTGCTGGCCACACTTCTCCTGATGCAGCCCAGGATCTGATTGGCTTTGCGGGCTGCAAGTGCACATTGAGAGCTCCTGTTGAGCTTCTTGTCCACCAGCACCCCCAAGTCTCTCTCCTCAGGGCTGCTTTCCAGCCAGTCACTGCCCAGCCTGGATTTGTGCCTGGGATTGCCTCGACCCAGATGCAGGACCCTGCACTTGCTCTTATTGAACTTCATGAGGTTGGCCTGTGCCCACCTCTCCAGCCCGTCAAGGTCCCTCTGGATGGCCTCCCTTCCCTCCAGCATGTCTGCTGCACCACACAGCTTGGTGTCATCAGCAAACTTGCTGAGGGTGCACTCAATGCCACTGTCCATGTCACCCACAAAGATGTTGAACAAGACAGGTCCCAGGACTGATCCCTGAGGGACTCCGCTTGTCACTTCCGCTTGTCACATATTTTCTGAAACATTATTCTGCAATGGCTTCACTTTTAGAATAACTGTATTCCAGTAAAAAATAATGCCATTTGAAACAAAGTATTTAACTCTGTCCAATGCAAGTCTCTTTCTTTAAGATTTTGGAAGTTAGAAATTTCAGGTAACAACATATAAAAAGGAAGGTTCTGTGATTCTATTGAGACTCTGAAGATGTACATTTCTTCTCCAAAAGAGTGTTTACCCTATAAAATTCTTTGGTTCCATTACTTGGGTGGTGTTGATGGGTCTTAGAAAGAGCACAAATTATATGCACCGTGGTACTCCAAAAATACAAAGCAGTTATTAAAGCAACAGAAGCTATCAGCTTCTCAACCCACAGGATCACACTACTGACACTTCTTGCTTAGGTTATGAGTAAATTAACAAAAGCAGAAATATCAAGGCAGCTCTCATTAGCAAGTTATATTTTTAGTAAGTATTGCAATAGTTCATGTTACAGAATGAAAGCCAAGTTAGAAGAATGCATAAAGCGCGGGGAAAGGCAGTTAATATAAACCATCTGAATTTTCACGACCCTTCACAGCAAGTTCTTAATGAATTAAAGTAAAAATAGAAACTACTAATAATGTCAACACAATAGAAGTTTGGGGTGAAAACTAGACTACCACATACCCACTCATGAACTAAGTTCACACTATCTCATGGAGAGCTCAAGATCAGCCACAGATCACTTAGTGAAAACTACCTAAGTTATATTAATTGACAAATACATGACTGTTTCTTTTTTTTCCAAGAGAGCACTGTAACTAGGACCTTGGAAAAACACAGAGTATAGGGACTTTAAAAATCACTGAAATGACAAAATGGACTCCAATTGTTTACATTAACAGAGTACATAGGGCATTTTTAAGAAAACTTGTCTCAAAACTGGTTTGACCTTTCATCATAGTAGTTCATAAAGCAAGAACAACCAAGATGTAATTGATGAAGGAGCTTCTCATTTCAGGTGGAAAACATTTGTGATATATAAACAAAACTAATAATCGGTCTTGAAGATTGCTTCAGGAGATATGGATACGGGAAGTTAATATTTCTGGTGACAGCCAAGTAACAATCTTGTCATTACTACATAGTGACCTGAGAGAATCACCTGACACGTTACTATGAAGAAATGTCAACTTATCAACATGGAATTAATTATTTCCCAGGGCTGTGGACAACACCATGACCATGGAAACTTGTTAAAAAGGGACAGAAAGGGAAAAACAAATAGCCAACTATTTGAGGAGCACTCAATTTGCAACAATTTCAATTCCTGAGGGCAAACTAGATAACTCCTATTAGACCACAGCAGGGAAATTACAATTGGAACTATGTCTTAGGTTTAGAACTTCTTTCTCTAGCACCATAAAACAAAGAAGACTGACAAAAAATACTTTTGCCACAAGGAACAGAAGTCAGTCAAGACAAAAAAACCCCATAGAGAAATTATGTTTGGGAAGATGCAGTGCAAATTAGTCAAGAGGTTCTTTGTGGTCTTGCTGTGACAAGGAATTCTATTTGGTCATTTCATTCCTATCAATTAAGCATCCATCTTTTTGTTGTCAATTATTTCTACAGCTATCAGTTATACCTATGTTCCAAATGTTATTACCTGCATTCTCAGTTACAGATTTCTTAAATGAGGCATGCAATGTTTTTATATTAAAACACTGATAAAAATAGTTAATATAATTCAAATCTCTAAGAGTGCCTTTCAAGTGTTAATTATTCTTTTTTCCTCCTTTTAGGTACTCGAAAAACAGCTACTAAATTGTAACCAAGCACTCTGCAAGTCACGCCGGCTTCAGGAGACAACTTTAGTACTCATGTAGCTTTAACCTGAGAGATTTAGCGGTAGCTGAATCATGTCATTCAAGGATGAAGTAATTCATACAGGGAAGGCTCCCTCACATGAGATAAGTGTAGAAAAAAACACCCTGTTGCTGTACAGAAAATTGATTTTGATGAGTTGCCAAAATGCAACTTTTTAAATCACTGGTTTTCTAAACCAGTTAAAGACTCCTTGTCTTGGATGCTACAGATTAAGCCAATACAGAGCGTGTAAACATTACCATAAACATATTAATGAAAAAGAAGGCAATTTGCTTTTTGAGCATATTCAAGAGCACCCAGGCAAATTGGTGTTTAGAAAGAAGCTCTATAAACTCCTGCATTATAATTACAAGCATTTTTGCCTTTACCACGGGAAAAGACTTTACAACTGAACAAGAGAGGCAGAAACACTTATAAATACAATACACATTGCCTGGTGAGGCCCTCAAAACTTTGCCTTTTTTATCTAATAATAACCTCAGTCACTTTAAGTGGAACATTGATCAAGAGAGGCATACACTATTACAAAAGAGAAAAGCTATCAATTCCTTCCAACAGAGGTGAACTTAACAGTGGAAACCCTGCGTACTGCAGCCATACCAATAAACTGATTTACTGAGGTTCCAAGAGGTCACTAAACCTCACAGCTCAAAATATCATGCCTTGATTCTACCACTCAATTTTGCTTTTCAGCAGTGCTATCTTTCTATGGCATTAGCCACACTTCTACCTCCATTTTTGTTCCAAATGCATCCATTATGGTTCTGATAATTATCAAACTCCCAACACTGATTTCAAGACCCTTTATATTAATACGTACTTCATAATCAATTTTATCAAAATAAGGCCACTAAAATTTTGGGGGGCTTATTAAAAAGCCAACAGACTAATATAAACACTCAAAGATACAGTTTTTTGCCTTCTCTACAATTATGATTAATGCTTAATGACAATGATGTCATCAGTTTATTCTTGCTGTAGCATACAACTGCATTCATTGCATTTTGCAGGATTTCTCTAGCTGGTGGTTTAGAGGGTGTATTTTTAGAGATTGGCCTATGCAGATTTTGTTTGCAGCAACTCCTTCAACACTGATGCTCTCAAAGGAAAAATATTTAATACTGAGAAAGAAAAGAAACCCCAAACCTTTATAGCACAGCAATTTATGTGCCTAAAGATGAAAAACACTAATTTAAGAAGACACACAGTACACAAAATCAAATTATATTTGGAGCTTTTGATCTGAGTAATTTCCCTCTTGCACAGCTCAAGACAATACCTTCCTGCTCATAAAGAACTTTGGACATCTTACAGAAGTTCACTCTGCCTTAATTTCCTTCACCTGGTATTCACCAGTAATCTATATTAAAAAAAATTCTCACCATCATTTTCACTTGGTCTCATTACAACAAAGTGGGTCCACTTGGAAAACACAGATAAGCAAACAAATCCGTGCTAATAACCAACACATGCAGCAGAAGTACAGCAAGCTCTCCACCACCTGAGCTATGCATTGAACACACAGACAACCAAACTGGCTTAATGCTGAGGAACCACTGAGTCTGGTTGAATTTGTTTAATTTATACAGAGCACAACTATATTTACACAGTGTTGCTTCCACAAACATCACAAGTCCATCAAACAGTCTAATGTCTCCTGCACTACTCAGAATACAAGCTGAAATTCTGACAAACCTGAGCTATTTATCTGTCAAACATGCTCTAGGGTGTGTCTGCTAGAGTCTGGAAACAAAGGGCATAATGTAGACAACTCTGACAGTTTTTCCATGAATTAACCCCAAGTCTACCTACATCTTAAAAGAGGCCTCTGTCACCACGATGCACTTCATGTGTGCAGGGTTCGAAGGAGATTCATTCTTTGGTCCTGCATATCCTGAACATACAGAACAAGACTGCAGAGCAGCACACAGGAAATATGGCTGCTGAGAAGCACAGCACAGAGACATCAACAACCCAACAGAGCAGCCAACGTCTTAGCTTTGATTCATTGTGGGTCATGATGGACTTGGGCTGGTCCACACAGAGCCAGTACCCACATTCTTCCAGTATTCACAGATGTCAGAACATATCTTACACTCTTCTGTACACTGTGCTGTAATTGAACCTCAGTGTCCAATACAGACACCTTTCCAACCTGTTGTGGGAGAAATGTATTGTCATCTACAACATGCAGCTTACAGAGTTCAGATATTCTGAAGATGACATACTCAAAGGCACACTCATTTGAAGCTAGATCTCCTCTGCTTTGTGTATTTTACCACTGCCAAAGTATTAAGATTACAACCTCCCAGTCTTAATAGAAATTAAGAAAACACTGTCACCTCAGCTTTCACTCAAGCTGAATCCAGAATAATACCTGCCAAGCAGAGCTTCCATTCTTTCCTTCCCTTTCTTCTTCTCAAGCCCACCCACTTCCCAGCTTCAATTCAGACAGAGTCCTTGCTGGAGGCTTATCTGTGTGGAGTGGCAAATTCCTTGTCATGTAAAGCAGGTGCCCCACACAACAAATCTGAAGACTAACCACCTGTTAAGTCAGATATCTAAGATTGCTATTGAATAAACCTTTATTAGAATAAACCAGACCAGGTTGGAAGAGACCTTCAAGATCACCTCATCCAACCCATCAACCAATCCAACCCACCCAAACAGCTAACCCATGGCACCAAGTACCCCATCAAGTCTCCTCCTGAACACCTCCAATGATGGCGACTCCACCACCTCCCTGGGCAGCCCATTCCAATGGGCAATCACTCTCTCTGTATAGAACCTCTTCCTAATATCCAACCTGAACCTCCCCTGGTGCAGCCTGAGACTGTGTCCTCTTGTTCTGGTACTGGCTGCCTGGAAGAAGAGACCATCATCTGCCTGTCTACAACCTCCCTTCAGGTAGTTGTAGAGAGTGATAAGGTCACCCCTGAGTCTCCTCTTCTCCAGGCTGAGCAACCCCAGCTCCCTCAGTCTCTCCTCATAGGGCTTGTTTTCCAAACCCCTCACCAACTTTGTTGCTCTTCACTGGACTCGTTCCAGCAAGTCAACATCCTTCCTAAACTGAGGGTCCTTGGTCACTCTACTTACCACACTTCCTCAATAACTAGAGCAACAGTCTAGTTCAGTTTTAATTACCTATCCAACAAGATGATACAATTCTGTATTCAAATTCCTTTCAATCCCTAGTTTCCTATAAAATTATAAACATCTTGCCCCCATCTCTAAAACTACCTGAAAGGAAGTTGTAGTGAGATGGGGGTTGGTCTCTTCTCACTAGCATCAGGGATAGGACAAAAGGAAATAGTCTGAAACTGTGCCAGGGGAGGTTTAGATTGGATAATAGGGAAAATTTCTTTATAGTAAGAATGGTCAGGCACTGTAACAGGCTGTCCAGGGAGGCAGTGGACTCACTGTCCCTGGAGATGTTCAAGAAATGTCTGGACATGGCATTTTGGGTTGTGATTTTATGGTCATGCTGGTGTTAGGTCAATGGTTGGTCTCAACAATCTGAAGAGGTCTTTTCCAAACAAAACAACTCTATGACCCTAGAAATCAGGAAGAAATTGCTGTGAAACACTATTTCTACATCGGGATGTTATGTTGTAGCTGCCCAATATAGTATCAATCAATTTTTGGTTCACAGCCTCCAGTTTCTCTTCAAGATACCAATAAACTACCTTTTGAATGACAGGATTCAATAAACAGATAAGATGTTCATACTACCAAACAGAACAGATAACTGTTATATACCAGGAATCATGTATTCATCAGGACAGTTCAAGCTTTCAGACTCATCAGCAATATCTTCTCTCCTATCGTATTTTCATCCCCAGAGAAGACCAGCACCTGAGCAAACCAAAGCCTATGGTATTTCTTCAACATTTTTCCACTTGCTTTTATGAAGAACTCTACACAGTATCCCACATAGTCCATAACTTTTATTTGGCACATGAAGTCTTTCCTCCACTGTAAGAGATCATCACTTCTTTAAAAAAAAAAAGTTTCAGAGACTTGAAGAGGTTTTATTCAAAGGCTTCCCTAATCCTTCAGCAGTACCATTTATCTCAACTTCTCTTCCCTGCAGGGAGACACTGACCTTTTGTTCAAGACAGCAGAATCATCCCTCAAGAGAGGTTAGAAATATCTGGAACAAAAACCTCACCAATTCTGTCTTGCCCTTGGTCACAGAATCCTTTCCTCAAAAATGAAAAAAATCCACACTGCTCTTTAAACACAAAGCATTCTTTCCTTGCAGGCAATGCAGGAGAACAGAATAAATGCTACCAAGCTAACGGAAATTCCCAAATCCTTTTTGCTTTAAGGCCTTCACTGCACAGGACTCAAGCAATGAGACCAGCGCGTTTTGAAACATCAACTTCATTCATACTTCTGCAATCTGCCCTGTCCCAGCAGCAAGGTATTGCAGAAGTCATTCTTTGGAAACCAATAATGTAGTCAGTCAGCATCCTGATTTCACTCTCCAGGGTTTTTCCAAGAATCATGACGACTGTAATTGCCAAAAGGTTTTACAAGCAGTAACTTAATACATTTACACATGTCATCTTTGGCCAAACTTGTGAAGTTTATTGCTAAAACACAGGATGAGTAAGTATAGAAAGCAGCCTTTTCCAACGCCACAGTGGTTTTTTGTGATGTCTCTTTGGGAAAGTCTTGGGGTTTATTCTAACAGCTGCATTATAAGCACACAGTATGCTGACGCACTATGGATTAAACCCAGAACACTTGTCACAGTTCTAAGGTAGTAGAAACTCTAAAATCAAAGTTGGGTATTTTCAATCAAGTACCTTCAGGCAAAGCAAAATGCAAAAGTTCAGTCAGCTTCTAGGAAAGAAAATACCTAGCATTAATCACTAGGCACCAAAGTCAGTGAACTCACTGAACCACTGCAAGTTTTCCTGTATTCCACCACCTTCTTCATTTACTACTTATGGACAACTGCCTAAAATCTCCAGCCTCTCCAGAGGTGGAGGGTGGGATTTTAGGGTGGCTTTAATAAGTTTCTTTCATCCCTTATTTACCATTTGCATTGATAGGTGGTTATGACAGCTGAGTCACCGGAGTAGGCTTAGTCCAGGATTTAAACTAAAACACAGTTTGGAAACTAAATACTGTATTTAACTTCATTTTCCTTCCACAACTCTTTCTAAATGTATAAAATGGCAGAAATGCTCAGGCAAGAAGGATCTGAGAACAGAAAGGAGAATCTACTCTGCCTTGGACTTCTTTCTACAATCTTTTTTTCTTCCCCACCCCCCTCCTTTTTATGAAATGACAGAAGATAGAACAGAAGAGATCATCGTGTCCAACCTATCATCCAACACCACCCAACCAACTAAACCATGCAACCAAGCACCCCATCAAGTCTCCTCCTGAACACCTCCAGTGATGGTGACTCCACCACCTCCTCAGGCAGCCCATTCCAATGGGCAATCACTCTCTCTGTGTAAAACTTCCTCCTAACCTCCAGCCTAAACCTCCCCTGGCACAGCCTGAGACTGTGTCCTCTTGTTCTGGTACTGTAATTTATCAGGTACCAGCAATCTTCTAAACTGAACCTTTCCCCTCTCCTAAGAAAAAGCACAACTGCCTTTGACAATGCCAATGTCCCACACAGCACCATCCCAAAATTAAAATGTTTTTAATTTGCAACTCCAAAGGGAAAAAAAACCCAAAACCAAAAAAAGAGGTCATTGTAATCACACCCAAAGTTCTCATTTCTCCTTATTTACAGCCTTTAGCAGCCATTCTGTCACAGGGAGATGGTTTTATTATTACTCTAGGCTCAAACCCCAGGTTTTTTTTTCACAACTACATATTCCAAAGAACAACTGCAAAGACATAAAGGGAAGATTCTGGCTTATTTAATAAGATATTTCATTTTCCCCTGTAACAAGCAGCAATTCTCGTTGAGGCCATAAAGTGGACAGGAAGAAAACAAGCAAAGGGAATTCTTTACCACTGTGTTATTTATAACTTTGTCCCAGAGAGGATCATCTTGGTGTGGGAGAGAAACCCTGATGCTTTATCACTCCGTGTGCCAATGCAGATATGGAAATTAAGCCATCTCCCAGCAGATGAACATAGCACTAATAAGGATACTGCTGGAATTGTCTGGGAGAAGCCTCTGGAGGCAAAAGACTGTAGAATTAACCACTTTGTTATTAAGGTTCTCTCTCTTCAAATGGATGATGAGATTGTGACCGTTGGAGTGAGTGATTAGCACAGATCAATTTGGTGGCCCCGGCTGAATAAAAGTGGCTGAAACCAGGAAAATGTATTAACTGTCATCTTCATTAAAATAGTTTATTGCTGGCCTCTCCCCAGTGTGGGGTAATTAATCAGCTTTGAAGGAGACCCAGGGATCATTTTGCAATGAGCATAGAAAGTGGTGGAAGCCTCATCCCTGGAGGTTTTTAAGGCCAGGCTGGATGTGGCTCTGGGCAACCTGATGTAGTGTGAGGAATCCTTGCTCACGGCAGGGGGGTTGGAACTGGATGATCCTTGAGGTCCTTTCCAACCCTGGCAATTCTGTGGTTATATGAAAAAGAAACCTTTCCAAAATTACACCCTTCTGACAGGCATAAGGAAATTCATTGACAAACTTTTCTTTCATTTATCTCCAAGTATATTGCTTGCTTCTTTTGACAGCCCTGTTGTCTTGAATATATAGAATATGTCCCAGAGACTTACAGAAATGCAATAACCATGGGTAAGCTGACACGCAGTCATCAGCGATGGACCCTCTTAAGCCACTGCAAATGCTCAGTAACTTTGGACAGAAAGCAATTTTACTGTGGAGCCTTCCCACAGGCATTTCTGACAACAAGGTGATTCACAGAAATGTTATGTTACCATAACAAGTCAGACAGCAATAAAGACACTTTCCAAAATGACTGCCAAATGCAAGGGGAAAATTGAAGGGGCTCTCAAATTCAAAACAAGTACCTTCCCAACCTTCTATTACAGTAAATATGTGATACTTCAAAGACCAATCATCTCTATTTTTCAAAATCCATTTAGAATAGAATAAACCAGGTTGGAAGAGACCTTCAAGATCATCATATCCAACCTATCATCCAACACCACCCGACCAACTAAACCATGCAACCAAGCACCCTGTCAAGTCTCCTCCTGAACACCTCCAGTGATGGCAACCCCACCACCTCCTCAGGCAGCCCATTCCATTCTCTGTGTAAAGCTTCCTCCTGACCTCCAGCCTGAACCTCTCCTGGCGCAGCTTGAGACTGTGTCCTCTTGTTCTGGTGCTGGCTGCCTGGGAGAAGAGACCAACCTCTGCCTGTCTACAATCCCCCTTCAGGTAGTTGTAGACAGCAATAAGGTCACCCCTGAGTCTCCTCTTCTCCAGGCTAAGCAGCCCCAGCTCCCTCAGCCTCTCCTCATAGGGCTTGTGTTCCAAGCCCCTAGTATTCTTATTTTATATCTTACTAGTTTTCCCCTGAACTATACTCTTCTATACTATCCCCAGTACCAAAACATCTGATTTTTGAGCTATTCAACCATGCCAGATGGTTCAGGCATCAAATACAGGTTTACACTGGCTAAAAGACTGATAATGCTGCTAGATACCTGAAAATACCATAGAACTTACAGTAACAGAGACATTAGGTTCTAAAACTACTGTTAGCATGACACAAGCAATTTCTGCTTTAATTGTAGCTTGTTGTCCTTCCTCCTCTTGGGATGTCTGTTTTCGTTCTGAAATACAAACTTTCAGAAGCCACTATTGATCTTTTACAGGCTGGTGTTGCACCAAATTTATAGTTTTTACATTGTATCAAACCTAGTAAACCTGTGTTTACCTAGAAGTTACCAGAGATTTACACTGCTATGAAAAAAGAGACTGTACTGCTCTCTCTCTAGAGCCCCAGACTTGCCACCCATCTCTATTTACTACAGAATCACAGAATGTTAGAGATTGGAAGGGACCTCAAAAGATCATCCAGCCTAACCCCATTGCCAGAGCAGGATCACCTATACCAGATCACATAGGAACACATCCAGGTGGGTTTTGAGTATCTCCAGAGATGGGGCTCTTGTGTGTTTCTAAATGAGCTAAGATACTCAGTGACTTTTTCAAATGGAATTCTAATTTCAACCATGTACTAGCACTCCTCAACCACCAGCTTTTGCTATTCCCTCATAGAATCAATAAGGTTGGAAGAGACCTCAAAGATCATCAAATCCAACCTGTCACCCAACACCTCATGACTACTAAACCATGGCACCAAGTGCCACGTCCAATCCCCTCTTGAACACCTCCAGGGATGACTCTACCACCTCCCTGGGCAGCACATTCCAATACCTAACAACTCTCTCTGGGAAGAACTTTCTCCTCACCTCGAGTCTAAACCTCCCCTGGTGCAGCTTGAGACTGTGTCCCCTTGTTCTGGTGCTGGTTGCCTGGGAGAAGAGACCAACCACCTCCTGGCTACAACCACCCTTCAGGTAGTTGTAGACAGCAATAAGGTCTCCCCGAGCCTCCTCTTCTCCAGGCTAAACAACCCCAGCTCCCTCAGCCTCTCCTTGTAGGGCTTGTGCTCAAGGCCCCTCACCAGCCTCGCTGCCCTTCTCTGGACATGTTCAAGTGTCTCAATGTCCTTCCTAAATTGAGGGGCTCAGAACTGGACACAGTACGCTCAAGCTAGCGACGCTTTCAGAAATGCCTTCTTAACATGCCAGACATTTTCCCAGCATTCAATTACTTTTTAAATCTGGAAGCAAATTTAATTCTTGTGACAGGGGGTAGACTGTAAGTCTTTAGTTGTCTGTATTTTGTAGTGCATTGCTACTGGAAAGAAGAGTAATCCTTGATATAGGAGGACTGATCTTGCAATTAATTAAATTTAGTCATCTCCTTCATATAGCATCAACCTTTATGCAGAAAATAGCAGGATGAGGGCCATTTCCAATGATGATGATTTTTTTTTAATGCGTTAACTGTTTGCTAAGAGCAAAGATGTATTTTACTTAATAGCATCATTTTAGTACTGTACCTTGAATATAAGGCTATATTTCAGTTATCTGTACATGGAAATGCATGCTGCTACGATACACAATATTCTGTACCACTCCTTTGCTTCTTCATTTTTTTATTATATATATTCCTCACCTGCAGACAACACAAACAAAGCCAACTTCATGATGAGTATGGCTGTCTCATCCATGAAATCATATAGTATAGAACAGACCAGACCAGATTGGAAAAGACCTTTGAGATTGAGTCCAACCTATTATGCAACACTATCTAATCAACTAAACCATGGCACCAACCACCCCATCCAGTCTCTCCCTAAACACTTCCAATGATCGTGACTCCACCACCTCCCTGGGCAGCCCATTCCAATGGGCAATCACTCTTTCTGTGAAGAATTTCTTCCTAACATCCAGCCTAAACCTCCCCTGGTGCAGCCTGAGACTGTGTCCTCTTGTTCTGGTGCTGGTTGCCTGGGAGAAGAGACCAACCCCCACTTGGCTACAACCTGCCTTCAGGTAGTTGTAGACAGCAATAAGGTCCCCCCAAGCCTCCTCTTCTCTAGGCTAAGCAACCCCAGCTCCCTCAGCCTCTCCTCATAGGGCTTGTGCTCCAAACTCCTCACCAGCTTCATTGCCCTTCTTCTAGACACATTCCAGCAACTCAACATCCTTCCTAAATTGCAGGGTCCAGAACTGGACACAAGACTCAAGGTGTGGCCTAACCAGTGCTGAGTCCAGGGGCAGAATGACTTCCCTGCTCCTGCTGGCCACACTATTCCTGATACAGGCCACATAAAATCTTACCATTTGATACCTGATAAGTTTCATAAATATCTCTTCATAGGTATCACTTGGCTGGATAATTTCATAAAGCTTTTAAAAGATTCTCATACATTGGCTAGTCTAAAATTCTGCAAAACTACATTAAGAACAATTGAAACCATTTACAATACTTCTGCAAGTGTTTTCAGAGTAAATTTGCAAGACAGCATCACAGAATGTTAGGGGTTAGAAGCAACCTCAAAAGATCATCTAGCCCAACCTCCCTGCAAGAACAGGATCACCTAGAGTAGGTCATGCAGGAACACATTCAGGTGGGTTTTGAATGTCTCCAGAGAAGGAGACCACATAACCTCCCTGGACAGCCTGTTCCAGTGCTCTGTCACCCTCAGTGATAGTTTTCCCTTATGTTTACATGGAACCTCCTCTGCTCCAGCTTGCACCCATTGCCTATCATTGGACATCACTGAGAAGAACCTGGTTCTGTCCTCTCACCACTTGCCCTGCATGGATTTATAAACATTAATGGGCTCACTCCTCAGTCTCCTCCAAGCTAGAGATCCAGTTCCTTCAGCTTTTCCTCATAATGGAAATGTTTCTAATGCATTAGCTCACCAAGAAAAAAAACAACCAACCACATCTCTTTGTTTGAAAGAGCTGCATATCTAATGAACCTACAGACCACCCTGCTCAACACTTCTTGGACTCACCAACAAAACCAAAAAGACAAACTCCTGTAAAGCTAATATTAGAGTAAGCACTTGTTAGCTTCTTAAATAATTAACAATGCAGAGGGACCTCGACCGACTGGACAGATGGGCAGAGTCCAATGGAATGGCATTTAACAAGTCCAAGTGCCGAGTGCTGCACGTTGGCCACAGCAACCCCATGCAGAGCTACAGGCTGGGGTCAGAGTGGCTGGAGAGCTCCCAAACAGAGAGGGACCTGGGGGTGCTGATCGACAGCCACCTGAACATGAGCCAGCAGTGTGCCCAAGTGGCCAAGAAGGCCAATGGCATCCTGGCCTGCATTAGGAATAGTGTGGCCAGCAGGAGCAGGGAGGTCATTGTGCCCCTGTACTCTGCTTTGGTTAGGCCACACCTTGAGTACTGTGTCCAGTTCTGGGCCACTCAGTTTAAGAAGGACATCGAAACACTTGAACATGTCCAGAAAAGGGCAACAAGGCTGGGGAGAGGCCTTGAGCACAGCCCTGTGAGGAGAGGCTGAGGCAGCTTGGATTGTTTAGCCTGGAGAAGAGGAGGCTCAGGGGTGACCTCATTACTCTCTACAACTACCTGAAAGGTGGTTGTAGCCAGGAAGGGGTTGGTCTCTTCTCCCAGGCAACCAGCACCAGAACAAGGGGACACAGTCTCAGGCTGCGCCAGGGCAGGTTTAGACTCAAAGTGAGGAGAAAGTTCCTCATCGAGCGAGTCGTTCATCATTGGAATGGGCTGCCCAGGGAGGTGGTGGAGTCACCATCCCTGGAGGCGTTCAAGAGGAGATTGGACGTGGCACTTGGTGCCATGGTCTAGTCATGAGGTCTGTGGTGACAGGTTGGACTCGATGATCCTCAAGGTCTCTTCCAACCTTGGTTATACTGTGTAATTTCATTTCAAGTAACTCAGTTAAGAATATACCATTGTGAACTAAACAAAACTACTGAAAGAAATAATGTTAGCCTTAACTAAACCCCAGCAGAAATCTTGCTATGCTGATCTTTGCATCATCCATGTCTTTTAGAAGTCTGAACAGAATGGAGTTAATGCCCTAAAATCTTGTGGGGAACATAGTTGAATCATTCAAATCTTACTCTGTTCTTTCATTACTAGACTTGATCATTTCCCAGTACAAATGTACAGGCTTTAAATATCTTATAATTTATTTGAAGATCATTTTCCACTCATGTCTATCCTAAATATTAATATCTTGAGAAGCTAATAGAAATCTGATACCCACAGTAATACTCTAATCTTCATTTTTCTAGTTCAGTCATTACCAAAACCTCAAGAAAAGCTTATCCGTGAATACTTTCTACTTCATCATCGTATTATTGCTAGTCCCTACTCGAATCTCCTTCAGCACATGTCCTCATTTCTCTGAGGTCCACATTCTCACACGGTAATTAGAACTAAAAATAAAAAGATCTTCCTAATCTCCAAAGCAAGCTGATGCACACGAGGACTCAGTTGGAAAGATGCACGATTTTACAGTCAACAGCTCTTTAAACAATCAGACAAAAAGCAGCATACAAAAAAGTGGGTTTAAGTAGCCTAAGTGAAAGATCACTCCTGTAACATATTGTTAGGAGAACATTTTCACTGAGGTATGACTGTTTTGAGAAATTCTTAATAGCATTTATTTCAGTAACTTCTACAGGGTACAGATATAGCTTACTATTGTAGTGATATTATTGTAGGGTGCATTTTCTGTGGGTTTTCAGAAAGTCATTAATGGTGCAAAATTTTAACTGTAACTTTGTAATAGAGCATACCTGTGACCTGCCCTATGATCTCCAGAGGAAAAAAATCAGCAGCTTTGAAATGTGACTTTTCTAGGATGTAGATTTAGACGACAGGTACAACTACCTGAGGGGTGGTTGTGGCCGGGAAGGGGTTGGTCTCTTCTCCCAGGCAACCAGCACCAGAACAAGGGGACACAGTCTCAAGCTGCGCCAGGGGAGATTTAGACTCGAGGTGAGGAGGAAGTTCTTCACCAAGCGAGTCATTCATCATTGGAACGGGCTGCCCAGGGAGGTGGTGGAGTCACCGTCCCTGGAGGCGTTCAAGAGGAGATTGGACGTGGCACTTGGTGCCATGGTCTAGTCATGGGGTCTGTGTTGATAGGTTGGATGTGGGTGATCATCGAGGTCCTTTCCAACCTAGGTTATACTGTGATAGTGTGACTGAAAAATATTTCATTCTGGAGCCTTTCTAATTCAGTTTCTGCAACAAGCAACACAGTAGCTTGAAGCAGAAATTACTATGAAAATAACTTTCCTCCCAGCCACTACACAATTATTTTTAATGCAGTTACATCCCTTCCCCAACTTTTATATACTGATAAAGAGCTACCTTATAAACATCAAGTAATTAACATTCCTACTTCCTCAGGCACATCTCTCTTTTTCAGAAGTCTTCCTGCAAAGCAGGTTACAATGGTCCTAATGATTTCTGCAGCGATGCCCTTTCCCAAGCCTCTTCTCCCTCCCACTGTAAATGGCTTCAATAATAGCAAACGTAAGCAGCTTCACCCAAGTAGAAGAAAAAATTAAACTCAGCTATCCTAAGCTTTCATGTTTTGAGTTGACTTCTGCCTGCTAAAAGCTTAACTTAAAAAAAATCCCTAACAATTGCTTTGAAGTCTAGGAATCCATGAAAAATATTGGAAGGTTGAGGCCTGTATTTATATAGGCATTTAAGTAGTATTGATGGCTGTAAATAAAATAAATGGAATAAAATTGAGTTTAACCTTATAATCTTGTTATCATGGCTAACAAATGCACAGGAGAAGAATTTTCTAAGAATCAATAAATTGTCGCTTAAGTTCTTTATGATAGGGAAAGAAATCAACAGAACCCAGACACACACATTTGTTAAGTCACTGCAGTTACTGTCCTTGAGTAATAAAGCAGACAGTCAACAATCAGTTTGACACATAGTGAATGGCAGAATCCTATTAAACTTCAAGTGAGAAGGCAAATGTTTAAGCCTACCATTTTAGGCCATTCATTCCATTTTATGCACAAGTCTGTATTGTCAAGGTGCAAGCATGTGCAATCTGTCTGGACACAAGCCAAGGGGGAAATTCCCTATCTTTACCCTATCAACTTCCCCATCTATTTTACTGATTTTTCTTCATGCCTTAAAAAGGCAATGAGTTTTTCAAGGACTGGTTTGACAGTAAACATTTAAAGCATTAAATATTTTTTCAAGCTTCAACAGCAGAGGACTCTTTTTGTCAAATCAAAACACTCATTCCCCAAATAATGAGGGAATTGTCACACATCTCTAAACACAAAGCACACAGCAGTTTTTAATATATCCTTCCACATATTTACAGATTAGTAGCTACAATGTTTTCAGACTTCATTTTATTCCATCAGGCAATTTTTTCAACTAGCTTAGCAAAATTTACATTTTTAATCACCTTTCTGGTTTAATGGACTATGACATTTACTGCACAAGCTCTTTGTGCAGCATGAGCCTCTAGGTTCTGCCAAAATTCCAGAGAAACAATATCCCAGGAAAAATAAACCTTCTTTATCATCTCCACTAAAAAACACAGCACAAACATTTGTTCAATTACCATTGCTGATTTTTGTCATCAAGCACAATCAGACCACAAACTACCACCTAAGATAAAAGAGGGGGGGCAGGGGGAAGTGGTGGTGGGAACTCATTTCTGCATAAGCACATTAGGGATATTATTTAAGGCAAACAATCATCAGGAACATTGTTTATACTAAGTAGTATTGCAAACACTAACAAATTATATCTTGCAAACTCTGGCCTACACAAAAGCTAGCAGTTCATAGTATCATTCAGGGTTGGAAGGGACCACAAGGATCATCTAGTTCCAACCCCCCTGCCATGGGCAGGGACACCCCACACTGGATCAGCCGGGCCAGAGCCTCAGCCAGCCTGGGCTTAAACACCTCCAGGGACAGGGCCCCAAATACCTCCCTGGACAACCCATTCCAGGGTTTCACCATTCTCATGGTGAAGAACCTCCTCCTCACATCCAGCCTGAATCTCCCTACCTCTAGCTTCATTCCATTCCCCCTAGTCCTATCACTACCTGACATCCTGAGAAGTCCCTCCCCAGCCTTCCTGTAGGCCCCCTTCAGAGACTGGAAGGCCACAATTAGGTCACCTCAGAGCCTTCTCTTCTGCAGACTGAACAGCCCCAACTCCTTCAGTCTGTCCTCATAGGAGAGGTGCTCCAGCCCTCTGATCATCCTCGTGGCCCTTCTCTGGACACCTTCCAGCACCTCCACATCCCTCTTGTAATAGGGGCTCCAGAACTGGACGCAGTACTCCAGGTGGGGTCTCACCAGAGCTGAGTAGAGGGGGAGGATCACCTCCCTCGACCTGCTGGCCACACTTCTCCTGATGCAGCCCAGGATCTGATTGGCTTTGTGGGCTGCAAGTGCACATTGAGAGCTCATGCTGAGCTTTTTGTCCACCAGCAACCCCAAGTCTCTCTCCTCAGGGCGGCCTTCCAGCCAGTTACTGCCCAGCCTGTATTTGTGCCTGGGATTGCCTTGACCCAGATGCAGGACCCTGCTCTTGCTCTAGTTCCTGTAATGATGTCACTCCTGGTTTTGAGCAGCTGATGCCACATTATGAAAAGCAAAAAAATTATTTCTTATTAGCAGTTCTTGTCGTGGAAGTACAACAGTTGCTGGCAATTAAATCAAATCACTAGCAGGAAAAGCAATCTTTGCATTCTGACACAGATCAGCTCACCCTGCCTCAGTCATCAGTACTCTATTAAGCTATTCATAGAATCGAAACTATCAGATTAAACTGTGTTTAGCTTGCCGTGTCACATGAACACGCTCACACTAATCGCCACACAAAGCCATCTTGCGAGAAGCGAGTCTTTATTTCTACACTGAAGCGGTTCACGATTAAACGCATCTTCAACGCCAGTAATTTAGGTGGTTACCCAAAATTGTTTGTTTCACTGCCATCACTTCTGTCACATCCTGGAGTGCCAACAGTACATGACACAGCCTCTGCAAATAACACAACTGAAGAATTATGACGGTGCAAACAATGGAGCTAGTGGTAAGGGGAATCATACCACAGAACTATGTGTATATTGCAGAGTAATAACACAATCTCTGCACATTCTATATGTGTATTTCATAGTATCATAGTATCATTCAGGGTTGGAAGGGACCACAAGGAACATCTAGTTCCAACCCCCCCGCCATGGGCAGGGATACCCCACACTAGATCAGGCTGCCCAGAGCCTCAGCCAGCCTGGGCTTAAACACCTCCAGGGATGGGGCCTCAACCACCTCCCTGGACAACCCATTCCAGGGTTTCACCACTCTCATGGTGAAGAACTTCCTCCTCACATCTAGCCTGAATCTCCCCACCTCCAGCTTCATTCCATTCCCCCTAGTCCTATCACTACCTGAGATCCTGAGAAGTCCTTCCCCAGCCTTCCTGTAGGCCCCCTTCAGATACTGGAAGGCCACAATTAGGTCACCTTGGAGACTTCTCTTCTGCAGACTGAACAGCCCCAACTCCTTCAGTCTGTCCTCATAGGAGAGGTGCTCCAGCCCTCTGATCATCCTTGTGGCCCTTCTCTGGACACATTCCAGCACCTCCACACCCCTCTTGTAATAGGGGCTCCAGAACTGGACACAGTACTCCAGGTGGGGTCTCACCAGGGCTGAGTAGAGGGGGAGGATCACCTCCCTCAACCTGCTGGCCAACTTTCAGACAGCTCTGGTTTCCAGTGCTTTCATATTCCCAGCTGGTTTGCAGCACGTATCATTTATTTGAAATTCACCCATTTAGTGCATTTCTAGCAATTCTGCCTTTCAGTAAAAGCTGATTCAATTAGAACAGACTTACAAGACCCATATGGTTTTATCAGTCCCTGTATAAATGTGCAGAAAACTACCCCTTGAGGCAGTGTCCCTATTTAATCATTCCCTTAAAGGGATTGCCCTATTTTCCAGATGACATTTAACAGATGAGGGCAGAAAGTCTCCTGAAGACAACTGCACAACAGTCTAAGAAGTAGTATCCTAAGAAGAAATAATCCGTGTCAGGACCCTTAGAAAGCCCAAATTCATCCTCACTGAGTTTTATAAGCAGATATCAGATATAAGTGTTCCAACCACCAGTTTTAAGGCTTCAATCTCTTGGACACGATTGTCAGGAATTGTTCCCTGTAGGCCACAAACTGTGGTTCACCAATGCTCAGCATAATAGCTGTATTGAAAATACCCTTTGAGAAACATACTGGTATCAACCCACTCGTGTTTCCTAGATGACAAAAAGCTCAATTTCCTAAACAATAGCCCCTGAGAAGGCAATATTTGGAAGCCTGCAGAGAAGGCTAGTCCTTTAAACCCCTAGATCCTTAAGATTCATGGGGAAGCAACTTCCAAGCCCACAAAGGATTGGATCCTCCAGGCTGCTCCTCTGTCCCCTTCCTGTAGAAACTGTGATGCTTCTTGAACCTAAGCAAAAATACACACGCAAAACGTGATGTTCATACTGATGCAGCAGCACAGTTACTGCTGTACATAAACAACAGGAATACTTGGCACAGCAAGCTTTGTGACCAGACAGGAAGAAGCTTGCTTCTGACCTATGTTATTTGCTCTGCACTGTAAGTGTGATTTTCCTAGAGGGTTGCAGCATTCTAGAAATTTCTTCCATTCAGAGCCAGCCCCACAAAGATGTCTAATTTCACTAGGAGAAATGACTACACACTTTCCCTGAAGTGTCCCTAACACTCTTCAGAAAAGATGTATATCAATTAACAGGAAAAGATACCACATACCTATCAGCCCTCACCTTTTCTTTTCCTTAACTACAAAACATGGAATCATAGCATTGTCAGGGTTGGAAAGGACCTCAAGGACCATCTAGTTCCAAACCCCATGTCATGGGCAGAGACACTTTCCACTAGATCAGATTGCCCAGAGCCAAATATCCAGCCTGGCCTTAAAAACTTCCAGGGATGGGGCTTCCACCACCTCCCTTGGCAACGTGTTCCAGTGTTTCACCACCCTCATGGTGAAGAACTTCTTCCTAACATCTAATCTAAACCTACTTTCCTCCAGCTTGGATCCATTCCCCCTAGTCCTATCACTACCCAACATCCTTAGAAGTCCCTCAACAGATTTCTTGTAGGCCCCCCCTTAAGATACTGGAAGGCCACAATAAGGTCTCCTCAGAGCCTTCTCTTCTCCAAAATGAACAACCCCAACTCTCTCAGCCTGTCCTCACAGGGGAGGTGTTCCAAACCTTTGATCATCCATGAGGCCTTTATCTGGACACATTCCAACACATCCCTATCTTTCTTGTAATAGGGACTCCAAAACTGGACATAGTACTCGAGGCCAGGTCTCACAAGAGTGGTGTAGAGGGGAAGAACTTCTAGCTCATGAACCTAATATTACACAGAATTCAATGATATCTGTAAGGAACAGCTTTCCTTTTATTGAATGCATCAAACTTTTTTTATCTTTTAGTGAGAAACTCTATTTTTTTTAAATAACTTTTAAGCCTTCTAACCATTTGCACATTTTTTTTCTACCAAGCCATGTCACTTAAACTGCAGAGTTCAGATAAAGTATACTCAAGTATCAATGAAAAGTAAAGAGAAGTCCCAAACTTCTAATAAGTTAGAATGGGAAAATTTACAATTGCTCATTTCCTCCCCACCCCCCAACTCCTAAGAAAAGAAGAAAAACCTGTAGCAGACATCAAGGTCATCTCTTGTCTGACTTCTGATAGAAAGTCTGCCAGCCAAAAGCCTAACAGCAACATTCTGCAGATGAACTCTCCAAGTTCAAGCCTGCTCTACATCAACGTACCACATACCAGTGGAATGCACTTCAGAGAAAACAAGACAATCCTTAGAATCTCTATGTCCTACTTAGACTAGGATCAGCTACTGTATGAAAGCATTAGAAAAATGAACACTTTAGATTTTGTTCCACTAGCCTACTTTGAAAGTATTTTGTAGCTGACTATACCAGCCAACAAGACAAGACATCATCTGATACTGAGAAAATCTTCTGCAATGCACACTGTTGTAACCTGACTTTCAAGATGAAAGGTACAGACACTTCTATCAAGTCTTAAACAGGAACAGGCATAGTGGGCTGTCACAACAGTGAAAGAAAAACTGGTGTAAAAAGTCAAGGGGCAGAAAAAGCCACTTCTCATCACTCCACAGTGATAAAAAGAGCTTCATTCTCACCAGCTAGACTTCTCTGTTAACATACTTAATCTTACTGTAGGTGTTTATTTTAATCCCAGTATTTTATAGTCCAGGACAACCAATAATTTCCTCTAGAGAAGACACACTGAGCAGGAATACTACCTGGTTAGTGCTAGCACTACCACTAACAAAATAAAATGAAACACACACTACTTAACGGCCCAAAAGAAAGAAAGAAGTCTGTCAAACGTGGAAATATGGCATAAAGGCCTCTTTGCTTCAGCTCCTACACAGAGGTCTAATTCCATATAACCAAATTAAACAAGGGGATATGAGTACCAGTTAGAATAAGAAACAGATCTGGCTACTGAATGATATATATGGCAGTCAAAAGTATCTAATGAAATTCATCTTCAGAAAGAAATTGTTTACAGTGCTACAGGAATACGGAAGAAGTCATCAAGTATTGCAGGAGAAGAAGAAGGGGGGGGGGGGAAAGAGACATCACAAGATGGGTAACTGAAAATGCACAAAGTAGATGATTCAGCCAAAATCAAATTTCAGAAAGACATTAGAATGAAAGTATTTTACAATTGGGAACATTAAAAGATAAAGCAAATCCACTTGACACAGGTCTCTCTAATGGTCCTACTGACCAGGAGAAAAGCCATACACATCCCAAGCCTTGACTTACACAACAATCAAAAATACATTCTCCCACTCAAGCCAGACTATGACTGGGACAACCATCAGCTGTAGATGTAGGATACCATTTATAATCATGTTTTACAGGTATATGATTTAATAACCAAGCTTTGGACAAAGGAATAATGACTAAAACAAGCAAACATCACTCTGCCAAGATCATCGCAAGTTAAGATGAAATCCAGGGAAGACAGTGTATGCTTAAATAACTATGGGACATAAAGGACACCAGACTATACTGGATCAAGTAGATCACAAGGCATAGAGATGATACTGCCAACATCATGAAATTATTGCACAAAATGTAAAAAGATAAAAAGTCATTATTCAGGGAAGTACAGACATCAGAATTTAGGATTCTGGAAAGGCACAGTCCCACTATATCCTACATTAGAAATTACTCTGATGAAGGTGTCATCATTCTGGGCTACTGCTGTTAAGAAACAGGTGTGTCAACTGAAGAATAAAGAATAACAATTATTATATAAACAGAAGAAAATGGTCACATACAGGAAAGGGCTACTGCAACTTTGTTTCTGTAAGAAAAACTTAGAGAAAGGAAATGGGTAAACATGGAAACCACAATCCAGGAACCAAAGAACTACAAATGCAGTGAGTAATGCACTGGGGATAGGGAAAACATAAATCAACTTCTTTACCCAACAGAAAGAGACATAGTTTAGTGGGCATGGTGGTGTTGGATTGATGATCTTAGAGGTCTTTTCCAAACTTAACAATTTTGATTCTATATCTGGAAAAACATCAAGGGTTAAAAGCACCATAACTAATCTGTCTGAAGGAGGTAGTCTCCTTCACTGAAGACTTGTCAGCACAAGTTGTCCAGATCCTCCTTCAACATGGGTAGAGGGTCTAACTCACTGGAAGAAGAGTTCCTAGTGCAATATGGAAAAGCCAAATGAGACATATACCTTCCTTAGAACCATTCCTATAATGAACTCAAAATGTATCCAAAGCTTTTACTACCTTAGTAACTGTGGAAAACAAATGCTAACAGATTTTGCTTGGCTTTGGAACAATGCAGCTGAACAAGCCATTCTTAACTGGTAGAACCTACCTCTAACCCTGCAGTGCCCCTATCTCCTAAACCCACAATCATATCAGAGATCTTGGAAACAGGGTGCTAAATAGTTTTTCTTCCTGTTTGGCATCTCTGATATGACTAGTTATCACAGCAAGGGAAAAGAGAAAGTTTACAGAAAGCAGTAGGTTTCTTTCTGCTCCATGTTTGCTCTTCAATTGCCTAAGGTATACACACATAGAAGGCCAAGTCACAAGGACAGCTACCTACATTTCCGGCCAAAGATTACTGCTGATATAACTACTATTTACAATGTGATTTAAAAAGAAATATGCAAGTTTAAATCAACCAAAGACAGATCAAACAGGTCCTACCAGGTCTTAAGCCAGGACATTTTTTTCCACAAGTTGTTTAGAATCAGGGGTTAAACACAACAATGAAACAAAACCCAAACCCAACTACTCATCTAGACTTTCTAAATTGAGAGCTTTATCTTCTTTTGATAGGCTGCCCATTGCATTTTCTTATTGCCCATACAAGCTATTCCTGTCACCAGCATCTGTCATAACAGAGCCACTCCAATCAATTAAAAATTACTTCATTATCATATATGGAAACCCAGAATCTCTTTGAAGCTGATGTGTGCAAAATTCTCAAGTTTCACTACATTTTCCAGTGGAAATAATTCCTAAATAATCCCTAAACAATTCTGAAGGTTCCTTGTTAAAACTCTTTTGAAAAATTACACTGTCACTCTAGAATGTCTGGAATAGTTGACATCTATCTACAGAGCAGAAGAGAACTATTTTCACATTGAAGGTAAAACACAAAGCTTGTAACATACAGCTAGGTAAAACATGGATTACACGTGACTCTTCCACTCACTTCATTCCTACAGATATTTCCTTCTTCAAACTACCACAAGTAATGAACAGCTCTTCAGTCTGTTAAGCTTGAGCTGGGCATGTATCTGTAAAAATCAGCAAGACAGGCAGCTCTTCCTCTTTTTCTCCTTCACAACCTTACCCTGACACGCATGTGCACACACACACACACACAGAGGCTGCACACTGGAAGGCAGAAGACAGTCTTTAACAAGCTGTTGTAAAACAGACAGATTAAACTAGATGCACAAAACAAGTACCAAATCTCTGTCCTGAACAGCACTGCATTTCAACAGAAATACAAATAGCAGATTTGGTTAAATGTATCTGATTTGTGCTTATAAACATCCAGATGGTGCATGACTAAACAAATTGCACATATTTTCTGAAGAAAAATGACCTTGATAGCCCAGTTTAAAAATTCAACATTTTATTTATGCCTCTCAAAGCATAAAACAAACTTGTGACAGCTTCAAGTAAAGACCTGCGTCTCCTGTTTAGGATATTGTCAGACAAGCTTACAAATACATGCACTTACTGAATGTCCACACTCTCAGGCACATTCAAGGAGCACAGACAAAACATCAAGCAAATGTACAAAGATGGCGACAACCTAGTTCATTATACTTCAGACTCTTCTGTCTGGTATGATTTAGAGTTGGCTTTTTGTACCTCAGGCTGGGAGAAAAGGAATGATTCAGTAATGGAGATCAATAGAGCATAGGACACAGAAGCCATGCCCCCGTTCAGCTGGTTATATATGTCTCTACTGCAGCAGCACATGATGTTAAGAGGTTTAGATCCCAAATCCACAAAAATTCATCCTGACTCAAAATTACCCTCTCGTTCTGGCCATTTTATGCAAATGGTATTGGTTACAGAAACTCACTCAAGATGTGTATCAGAGAGGAATATCTTAACAAAAAACCAAAACAAAACCCAACCCAAAACAAACCCTAACCACTTTACAGAAGTCACTTGCACCTGTTTTGTCTCCTTGTTCTCCCCTCTTTCCTCTATACTTTGAGTTTGAATAGTGTGCACTCATAAATTCACAGGTGAGATTAAGTTTTTACTGAATTCAAAGCAAGCCATAAAAGTAGCTCTTAAAAAATAAATAGAACTGTAACAAGTAAAAGCAGTTACATCTTCATACAACTGCTCAGAGAACACTATGGGTGAAAATATCCTTTGGAATTCTGCCCTATTTCCTAACTTAAAAATCCACTTTGGAAAGGGGAAATTGATCACATATCCATGATCCTCTTTTTTTCTTTATTTACACAGCCACTAACTATCATGCCAAACATTTCAAAGCTTCAGCAGCCAAATTTGCAGATCCTCCTGTAGCTCTCACTACACTCCCCTGGATGCTCATCCTTCACAACAAACGGAAAAGCAGCTTGTCCTATCATGGAAAAAGAATGGGATCCTGCAACTAGAGACCAGATCAAAAT
Source organism: Melanerpes formicivorus (assembly GCF_026170545.1). NCBI lineage: Eukaryota > Metazoa > Chordata > Aves > Piciformes > Picidae > Melanerpes > Melanerpes formicivorus. The sequence continues at coordinate 33,358,479 of NW_027142355.1, forward strand.
GCACACATGTAAAAACTACATTAAAAAACCAAAGTGACAGGTAAATTTAAACCTGGATGCTGTCAGTAACTGGAAATGAGAACATTAATGTGATCTGAGGAAGATGGAGCAGAGAGGTGGCGGAGCAGTAAGGCAGCCTCCTAGAAGACAGAGTAGCAAACGTACAGCCCTTGGGAGAGAATGCTAGTCCTCCTGTGTACTTCTTCCCAGCAAATTGGTACTCTTAATTTTCAGCTTTATGTGCCTAAATTACAATGACTAACTGTATCAGATGGCAAGAACAGAAGAAACAAAACCCAAACACCTGCAGAAGGACAAACGGGGAGCAAATACTTGCTGCAGTAAGGTTTGTCCAAGGTCCCAGCCCAATTCTTATAGGTCTTGATTTGGGTAGTGTCATGAGGAGCAGAAAGAAGAAAACAAAAGAAAAGAAATGGCAGTGTACCCATGAAGGCAACTTTCTTCTGGTGAAGCAGTATTTGTGAGAGTCAGACCAAATTCAGCAGCCCCACTATAATCTCTAAGGGAGCCAAATAATTCCCTTGTGGGTTTTCAGCATAGTATCTTTGCCACTGGTCCTTTCACACTATTGCTGCTCTGGGCTTTTTCACTGTTCTAGCAATTACTTTTCTGTACAACACGAGTGACAGAGGGGAAATGATGATTTTTCAAGTGTTCACATCTCAACAAAACTTAATTTCACAGGGCAAGGAAATCAAGCCACTTTTTTAGTGTAAGGACTCTTCCTCTTGCCAAACTTCAATGGCTTTCACAAATACAGCTTCTTGAAGAGATCATGCCATTTCTTTGTAATGGGAACTACTAGGCAACCTAAATATAAAGTCTGTTACCAGTTCCTACTACACACAGTATGTTAAGATTCTATTCAACATTCTTCACTGATGTTTATAATGAACTCAGCAGGGGATTTGTCCAAGTAAGGAACGATTACAGTTACATTTATACATCTTTCATCTAGAAAGATTTGGTGTTTTAAAGGTCACATATAGAAAATTACTCCATTCAGTACAGTCACCTATCAAGAGGAACATAGCAATTTCACAGTACCCAAGCAACAATATGGAACAATTTAGTTTAGAAAGTAAACAAGAAAGCTGTGTGTAGAGAGAGCACTTAGATCCTCAGCAACATTACCAAATTAGTGTTGTACAGCAAAGGGGTTTCCAACTGGCACACAGGTTCTTAGTTTTACATTTGACTCCTGGCACATCTAACTGGCACCACACTGGGACACTCCTTTACTACTAACACACAGAAAATTGGAATCAGCTACACTACTTCCTGCAGCATCTAGGACTTCTCTTGGACATCTCAGCTCCAAGCACTGGCCAGTTTAAAGCGATACTGCCATGCACAAAGTTAATTTAACTTCAGCACCCAATCTGCTCAAAAATAAAAAGCTTTTAATTTTGAAGATTTGATCTAGAAGTATATTCAAATATAATCAAGAAGTCACAAGGATTATTTCCACTAATCTTAATAATCCCACCACCAGTTGTTAAAGACCACAACCTACGTCCAGCCTCTGGCATGAAAGAGAATTCTTTCAGAAAGAAGAAATTATTCCACAGTGAGGAAACACACAAACCCTATCCTGCACCTGAAAATATTTCTGTAAAGTTAATTAATAGCACGTGATTAGTATAAAGAAGTAAAGATGGTTTAATCAACTGCACCTAATTTACGATGGCCTTCAAAACCATTAAGCTTTTCTATGATTACCTGCTTTTCCTCCTGCAAATCTGGCTCCATTTACTGAATTTTAACGTGCAGAAGCAGGACATTAATCTGTCCACCACAAAACCAGATTTCTCTGTCCTAATGTACATCAGTAAAAAGAGACTGGAAATTTTGAAGAATCATAGCATGGTTAAGAATTGTGCTGAAGCATCATCTTAACCTACCATAAAGCTTCAAAAATGTTAAGACTGGGAATATAAATGAAACATGCACTCAGTGACATCAAAATGCCCTAGTATTGTCATTTTGACCAACGCTGATGAGCAACATTTTGTTGTAGATGCAGTACCAGCCATGTTTTAACAAGGCCCCAGTTTGGCCTCTTGGACTCCAGCTTAAAAAAGAAATCCACCCAAATGGCCTTTTGTGTCTCCCTGGCACCCTAATGATTCTCTCCATCGACACAAAGGTCTACTTATCATAGTATCAGTCAGGGTTGGAAAGGACCACAAGGATCATCTAGTTCCAACCCCCAACTTACTAGCTCAAATCTAATTTCAGAACTGGGGCCTAAAACCCCAACCTGTATTTATCTCATGCCATGTGTAAATCCTGGAATTCACAAACACAGGAAAATGCAGCCCATCTAAACCTTAGGGGGAAAACAAACCCATAAACCTACTCAGCTACACTCTGCTTCACAGTTTAAGCAGAGAAACAAAAATCAATGTATCAAATAAAGCTCTGCATACCAGATCACTGTGGGGAGAAAATGGAAACAAAACAACAAAAAAAAGGCATTTTTTGTTGCCAGAATATTGTAAAAAATTATGAAATATTCAAGTGGGGTGAAAAAAAGAAAGCATTCATGGGGTTTTTTTCAGTACTGTCTATTTTCCCCACATTCTTTTTGTTTTGCTGGGGAGTTTTCAAGTTTTAGTGATTTTATCCAGCTGAGCTTCCACTGCAACACAACATAACATTAAACTGACTTTAAAATTGGGCCTATCAAGTTGACTCGAGGCTAAGAAGGCTTCATTTGAGCTGTTTTAAAGATTTTTGCATTAATTGTTCAACAGTATCATATTGGCGAGTGTTAACAGTCTGTAAACACCTGCCTGTGATATAAACACAATGCCATTGTTACAAGTGTGAAACACGACATGCAATTCCTCTCCGGTGCATTTACCTCACTGATTTCCTCGCTTAAAAACAAATAAACAAACAAACAAACAAACAAGAGAATTAAATACAATCCACTAATATTCAAAACTGAAGTTGTGAGACTTTCTTTCCACATTCATTCCAGTTTTCAAAGTCTAGGAAATCAACTCCAGAAATAAAGACTCATCTTTTTTGTCAAGTAATCGGATGCAACATTGCACTCAATTTCAAAATGTAACATTTAATGCAAGCCATATTCGGCACTACCTTGACTGACACCTAGAATGTAATAGCTGCTTTTTATAGGATTGCAACTTTTATTGCCACTTAAACTTCTCTTGCTGACAGGATTAATCCATAGGTACGGTAAACGTTAACAAAGGAATCATAAGCAATTTTCTCTTCGCTTAACATGAAACAGCTTCAAGAGCACTCCGGTTGGTTTTTAAAAGCCTCCATTCCCCAAGCACGCACATTTAGGCCACAATAGTGAAAAATACTGACAGGTGCAGGAAACAGGTAATTCACCACGAGTTTTCCGACGCGTGCATTTGAGAAAAGGTCCTCCTGGGAAGTCAGAGAGACGCAGGGCGGCACATCCACACGGCGCAATTCAACTAGCCAACAATTCCTCCCTAAACAGCGAAGGGTCATTATCCACCCCCCCAGCCCCCGGAAACCTGCACAGGGATGCTCTATGATAAAACGTGCACTACGATAATAGCAACTTTAAAACGGGGAGCATTTATAAAGCAAAGTTAAACTCATAGAAAGAATTTAAAAGGGAAAAGAATAACAACAAACCCAGACACAAACATTAAACCCAAACATCCCAGGGGACGGACGGCTCTTCTTCCTGCCAGAGGCATTGCCTCCTCGGGGTCAGGCTGGGCAGGCAATTATGCCCTTCCTGGTATTTATTATTGCTGTTTTCACACACGCCGGCGCACCGCTCCCCGGCTTGGGTCACGTTTACCGGGGAGCTCCGGGCTGGGGCTCCGCAGTAAACGTGACCTGATTCCCATCACAGCCTCTCTCCCTCACTGCCCGGGGCGGCGGGAGCCCACCTAACAGCTCTCCCCACCCCAGCCCCGCTTCCCCCTCAGCCGCCGCCGGCGACCCACCGTGTGGAGGTGCCCTTCCTCACGTCGCACATCATGCACTTGAAGGCCTCGGCGCTGTTGCGGAAGGTGCAGACGCTGCAGTCCCAGTAGCCCTCGTCCGAGGAGGGTTTCGGCTGCCGCTTCGGCCTGCGGAGACACACGCGCGCCAGGGGCAACACCGGGCGCGACGCCCTCACGACGACGCCGCCGACGCCGCCACCTCCCTCCCGGGGGCGCCCCGCCGGCCGCCATCGCCGCCGGCTCCGCGCACTCGGCCGCCACCGAGAGGGCCTGGGGAAAGCAGGAGGCCGCCGCTGCCCTTACCTGGTTGGGCTCTTCTTGTCTCCCATGCCGGCTCCAGACGCGTCCCCGGCGCGGCCCTTTGTGTGTTTGTCAATAAGGAGGAGCACAGGGGGTCTCTTGGCTCTAACGGGGACCTGGGGAGGAGGAGCTGCCTCCGCAACCTCCAGCTGTCGGGGAAACTCCAGCCGCCGCCGCTGCCCCCTCCCCCCTCACGTGTCCCCCCGGCGCCAACCAGCGGCCGCCCGCAGGCCGCGGCACCCGCCGGGCCGCGCACGGCGGCAGGTTCGCAAGCGCCGGCGGCTCGGGCGCTGCGAGCCGGGGCGGCGGGGCCGGGGCGCCGCGGGGGCTGCTGGGGGCGGCGGGAGGGGAGGGGAGAGGCGGGGCAAGGGCAGCCGCGGCGTGGCTGCGGGCCCGGACTTGAGGTGGTAGCGGGCGGGGCCCAGGGGCCGGTGTCCCGGGGGCGGCCCTGGCACTGGCTGGCGTCCCGCGGCCATTGTCCTGCCGGGGAGCGGGCTGCCCGGAGGCGTGGCGGCGTTCCGTCTGCCGCGGCGGCGCCGGGGTAGGCCGGGCGGGCGGAGCGGCCGAGGTAGCGGGGGTTGCGGTGAGTGGGGCCTGGCGGAGAGGAGCTGCTCCGCCGCTCCCGGGCCCCTGTCGGAGGCCGCGGCCGTCGGAAGGCCGCGAGGAGCGGGTGGCTTCGCTGCGCAGCCCTCAGCCGGCACAGTCTGGCCGACGGGAACCACGGCGCCCGCCGAGCGGCGAGGGAAGAGCTGCGGAACCGGCGGAGGGGCCCTTACTGCTGGGGAGGCGTGAGGTGGTTCTGGGCAAAACGGGCTGACCGGGAGTAAAAACGATTCAACTGGCCTGCACGGCTTTCCCCTGGAAAACTGCTTTTCTGTATCACTGGGCATTGCTTGCAATAGTGTCTAGATTGCCTTGTTCTCCTTCCCAAATATATTGCTCCAGGCCGTGCATTACAATAAGAAAAGAACAGGGAAAGAAGCTAATCACAATGTTCTGCTTGGAAACCTTGGTCGACACCAGCCTGTTACCCTGAGGCGGGTGGAGAACATGATCGGTAATCATATAAAAACCAACGGAGTGGTGTTACCTGGTGCCCATGTGTCGTGCTTTTCCGCTTAAAAGCATACAAGTACAACGAGGTTCGCATGCAAGACAGCAACATTAAACGAAGCAGTGGTATTTATTACCTGTATTTTAGCGCACAGGAGCCCAAGTTACAGGCTAGGATGCCATTTTGCAAGATGCTGTACAAACAGAACAAAGAGCACATGTCCTAAGTACATAACAAAAGACGGCAGTTAGACACAGGTAGATGGCAGAATGCAGGCAGACAATGAGGTGGTACTGGTAAGCCTCGTACAGTGGTCAAAGCCGGGTTTGCTGTGTTTTATCAGGAAATTACCATTTCAAAATCGAAATATACCCGAGGGAAGATTTATCCAAGTGTGTGAAAAAGCATAACTGAAGATGTAGTCATCTTTGAAAATTTAGCAACGGAACAGTGGAGGAACTCTGATTCTGAAAGCAAAGCTGTCAAAAAAAAAGTTGAAGACTGGAGTATGACAAAGAAAAGGGAAATGTAAAGTGCTTGATGTCATCTTAGGGAGGGAAAAAAAAAAGACCTGTTAGTGGGATATTCACCCTAAATAAATATACTTTTACAAGATTCAGATTTCTCTTGTGTCTCTTTAACAATCCTGTACACCAACAATTGGAAACCAGTATTTCCTCCTTCTGGTTGTCCATTTATTGTAATTTCCTACTGTATTCACATATTTCCAGTACTGTAATTTTCCCTACTTTCTGATTTTTTAGCAAGTTTGCCTTGCATTTTCCTTAATTCATTGAAATTTCCTTCCCTCTTTTTATGCATCTCATAGAGCCTTCTGTAAATTATGAATAAAATGTATAGATTGCACATCTGAGGTAGGGCCACATCAGGCACAGACAGCTGGCCTGGGTTTGTCTGTGTTTGGTTAGACATCTACATGAGCTAAGTGTCCAGACCAAATCCCCAGCGGGGAGAAACAAGCTCCTGCTGAAGGTGATTGATCTGATGTGAAGACAGGCATACAATTTTCTCACCTATGGGGACCATTTCTCTCCTTTGACTATAAAGAGAGCTTTGCACCAGTAGTCCAGAACTGAACATCCAGCCTTTAAAATTACAGAATTAAATGAGGTGATTCTGTGATCTCTGCTTGAACCCCACACTACAGAGAAATCTCTAGACAGGAAGCAGTGAAGAAACCTGTCTCCCTGTGCCCTTTTCTACAGTGCACTTTGCTGTATAAATAAACATTATTTCTCCACTTTCAGAAAGCAATTATTTTGAAACAACTTCATTCTCTTGACCTTTCCTCTGTCACAGTCTACTTTTTCCATACTGATTGTGAGAAAACAGAACTTCCACTGATAGTTACAAAATGCTACGATATGTTGTAATCCTGTGGGAGCCATTCTCGGGGAGAACAGTTTCTAATCAGCAAGGGGAATTGCAACTGCCAGCCACAAATGTTATCCCTAACGGCCAAGATGGTTGCTTGCCAGAACTGCTGCTGCTAGGCCGTCACCCAAACCACTGCACTTTTAGATCACGAGGTTTTTCCAGCAGCATCATTGGGCCTGTTTCCCACCGAATGCCCCAACTAATCCTTATTTTGGGATCTGAAGGACAGTTTGGATGGTCCATTCCGAAGTTCAGGCATATAGTTTGTAATGTCTTCCATGGGTTGCCACTTGTGGTGCCTGTGGGTCTGTGCAAGGATGAGTCTTATGCCTGAGTAACACTAAAGAGGAATGAGAGGCTGTTGCCCTCACACCTAGTTATGGCCTTAAGCAGGAGCACAAGAGAACACCAATGAAAGCACTGAGCCATCCCATATGATCTCTGCAACTGAAACGGTAGTGGAAAGCATCTTTTAGCAGCAATGCAGAAGCACATGGAAGAGGTATGTGTATTAGTCAAATACTTAATCAAGAGACTTAGGAGAACTTTGCTACACACTAACAAAATGGAGAATTCCATATCCAGACGTTTTGTCATCCCAGTGATACCCATGTGAATCTAGAAAACTCATCTGTGTCATGCCAAATATTTACATAGCATATTACAGGGATAGCTTGAATGCCCAAATTGATGGTGTCGGTGTTGGTAGTCTTTAGAAAACTGTCTCAGAGCAAGAAAGGGGATCACATGATCACAGAATCATAGGGGTTGGACATGACCTCTGAAGATCATTTAATCAAACTCCCTTGCTAGAGCAGGATCATCTGGAGTAAATGACAGGTACATGTCTAGGCAGGTTTTGAATGCCTCCAGAGACAGATGCCACAGCCTCTTTGGGCAGCTTGTTCCAGTGCTCTGCCACCCACAATGTGAAGAAATTTTTATCTTGTGTTCACATGGAACCTTCTGTGTTCCAGTTTGTGTCAGTTGCCCCTTATCCTGTCACTGGGCGCTACTGAGAAGAATCTGGCTGCATCCTCCTGACACTCACCCTTTGAATTCTGTTTCAAGTTTGATTTAATCTGGAAGTGCAGTTGTTCCAGAATAATTATTTCACTCTGTTTTAATTCAGCTCAGCTAAAGTAAACACATCCTTAAGACAGAAGGGATGGAAAATATATTTGTCTCTGTACATCAGGCATTCCCTTTCTAGGCAGCATTTAGTCTCTTACCATCTTAAAAATTACTTTGTTATCACATTGTACTAGGGAAATGTTCATGGTGTGATTGTGATATTGAATATGATATTATGCTGATCGTTTTGTGGAAGTCAAAGCTGTAATAATACTTTCAATATCTTACAGTATAAATGTTCTGGCATGCATGAGTTCTCAGTTAAAAGTCTATTCCTATTAAAAAAGGATATGAAAGGGGGTGGTGGCAATTCTTAAATATCTTTTTGTGTGAGGTGGGTTAACGCCTTTTTCTGAAAACAAAAGAACAAAGCAGGGTGGAGGGCTTGCGGGTACTTTACCCTCCCTGCAGGGCGTTTCCCCTGGGAAAGCTGAGTCTGTTCCACTCCCCCCTCCCTGCCCAGCCAGGGTATAAAAAGCAGGACATCATAACTGTTATATCTCCTTTTTGGCTCCTGCCTCTGCTGGATGAGAGCTACTGCAGCTGCCCTCCTGCTCCTCAGCCACGTGGCCGGACCTGATCCTTTTCCCTGCTGCCTCCGCACCTCCTCAGAGAAAGACTGGTTTTGTATTATTCTTTTCTGTCCCCCTCCCATCCATTCTTGTTCCTTGCCCTTGTGAACCTTTTTTTCCCTGTTATTGTTATATATATCAAGATAGTCAGGCTAATTCAAAACTTACTAGCTAAGAGGTCACCATAGTGGGTCACCACCATGAGGGTGGTGAGGCACTGGAACAAGTTGTCCAGGGAGGTGGTAGAAGCCTCATCCCTGAAGGTTTTTAAGGCCAGGCTGGATGTGGCTCTGAGCTCTGAGCAACCTGATCCAGTGTGAGGTGTCCCTGCTCATTGCAGAGGGCTTGGTACTAGATGACCCTTGAGGTCCCTTCCGACTCTAACGATTCTATGATTCTATGATATAATTTGAAGAAAAATTATTCGCCTCTCTACTTCCAAGCTGACTCCAGATTGTTGTTTAGTGGATTTGCTTCTTACCCTTTTTTTTTTTTTTTCCCTCTCCCTGTTTGGAGGGAGGAGGGTGGGGGAGTGGGGAAGAGATTCTCAGCCTTTTCCCCATTTGAGCTTTTAACTCTCACTTAAGGCTCAAACCACCACATTGTGTAAAGATTCTTGCTGCAGAAAAAAATTACAGTTGTTCCTGAAAAAAACCCCTCCACATTTGTGTATGAGGTTATTCAAGAACAGGCTGTTGCTGTGTAAATCCATACGAAGGCTTGCCATTCAGTCAATACTTGAACCATTGCTGTGCACATCAAATCTATGCCAGTTACTTCACTACCAGAATCTTGAGCAATTAAGTAATCACTTTGTCACTGCCTCAGTTGGAAAAAAAACCCCTCTCTCCATAAAGACGATTATCATTATATTGTAGATAAACCATCTTTTAATCTCCACTTAGAAAAAGGGGAACTACAGAAGGATAAAACTGCACTGGAACAAATGCCACATTATTCCAGCACAGTGTATCTGTTTTGTTTGGGTTACACTGATGTAATAAAATCAACACAATTAAATCAATTCAGGGGAATTTGTCTGGCAAGGTTTTTTTTTTAAATGCTTGGTATAATGAGGCCTGAATCCCATCTGGGCTTCTGTATGCTATTGCACTAAACAAACAAACCCAAGTATTTCAGAGGTTTTAAAGAAATAAAAGGTATTTGCAGGCAGTATAATAATGAGAGTAAAATTGGTGACAGTGAAGACTAGCCCTCCATGCAAACCCAGTGTGTGTTGGCTCAGCCTTGGGGTCAGCCCAAGCTATCAAAAAAGTATAAATGCCACCTGGCAGTCCACACATCTCTTATTAGTGTGTGGAGGCAGGAGAGGAAAATGATGCTTTTGAAAGGACTGAGGCAGAGAGGGGTCACATCTAGAGTGCATTGTAACACCAGAGAGCCTAAAATGTGTTTTATGTAGTTTGCAATTCCTTGCGTGTACAAGCCTGACCCGAACACATTAAATGGTATTTTGGGAACTACTGTATTCATGAGACTCTGTTCACCACCATAGCATTCAGGTTTCACACCTTTAAAGTGGTCCTGAGATCACAGAATCATAGAATGGTTTGGGTTGGAAGGGACCTTGAAAATCATCTAGTTCCAACAGAAAGGAACATCTTCCACTAGATCAGGTTACTCAAAGCCCTATCCAGCTTGGCCTTAAACACTACCAGGGAAGGGGCAGCCACAGCTTCTCTGGGCAAACTGTTCCAGTACCTCACCACCCTCACAGTAAAGAATTTCTTCCTTATATCTGATCTTGATTTACTTTCTTTCAGTTTGAAACCATTACCCCTTGTCCTTGCACTACACACCCTGATAAAGAGTCTCTCCACATCTTTCCTATAGGTCACCTTTAAGTACTGGAAAGAAGCAGCCAAGTCTCCCCAGAGCCTTCTTCAAGCCTGTTCTCATAGGGGAGGTGCCCCAGCTCCCTGATATCTTCATGCTCCTCCTCTGGACTTGATCAAGCAAATCCATGCCTTTCATATGCTGGGACTCCCAGAGCTGGACACAGTACTACAGGTGGGGTCTCACCAGAGCAGAGCACAGGGCAAGAATCATGTCCTTCAGCCTGCTGGTCACACTTCTTTTGATGCAGCCCAGGATGTGATTTGCTTTCTAGGCTGTGAGCACACATTGCTGGGTCACATTCAGTTTTTCATCCACCAGTATCCCAATGTCCTTCTCCACAGAGCTGCTCTCAATCCCATCCATTCATTGTCTAGCCTGTATTTGTGTTTAGGATTACTTTGACCCATGTGCACTTGGCCTTGTTGAAGCTTATGTGGTTCTCATGGGCCCACCTCTCAGGCCTGTCAAGGTCCCAGTGGACAGCATCCCTTCCCTCCAGTGTCAGCTGCACCACACAACTCACTATTGTTGGCAAACTTATTGACCCTGCTGTCAGTGTTGATAACAAACATGTTAGGCAGCACTGGTTCCAGTACGGACCCCAAAGGAACACCACTCATCAGCAGTCTCTACTCAGACATCAAGTCAGTGAGTTGTCAGACTGCCACTCTTTGAGTCCAACCATTCAGCCATTTTCTTATTGACTGAGTGGTCCATCCATGAAATCCATGTCCCTCGAATTTAGAGACAAGGAAGTTGTGCAGGGTAATGTTGAATGCTTTGCACAAGACCAAGTAGATGACATTGGTTGCTCTTTCCTTATCCACCAGTGATGTAACCCTGTCACAGAAGGCCACCAGATTTCTCAGACATGATTTCCTCTTGGTGAAGCTGTGTTGGTTGTCACCGCTCACCTCCTTATTTTCCATCCTTACTCATCCTCCTTATATTCCAACTCAGCAAGGATATGCTATCTTGAACCTGGAGTTATACAGTGGTGAATAAGTCCAGGAGTATTTCTAAGGCCATAATTAGACTGTATAATATGCTTATGAGAATTTGGCTCCAAATACAGAAGACAAAGTGTTGTACACAGAACACTTGCAGGTTATAGTGCAGCAGCAGTATATAGGTGACCATAGTGGTCATTTGTTGTATTTGTCCTCAATGGGCTGGAATGAAATTATCAAAACACTTAATTTCAGATGCTTGGTAATTATCAAATTTCAGTTACTGCCTACTCTTCTAGTTTGGGTCCAACCTTTATCTTTGCAGATTTTGTAGTGAAGCTTTTCAGCTTTCTGTTTTGTCAGACAAAATTCTCCCAGTAGAAGTTTTCCTACTTCATTTTTTCCATTCAGCCTTTATTGGAGGTTATCCAAGGTGTTAAAAATCACTGCTAGGAATAAAAGAACATTCTCAATACTCATTAAACATTTCTGGTCCTTTTGCTGATATTCCCAGGTATGGTGGTGCATGTGACAGTCTTTTAAACTGAAGATGAGAATTCATTTTTGATAAGTCACTAAAGATCATTAATAAATAATACCAGCACTTTATTCTTCTATCATATCTTTAGCAGGAGAGGTGTGCTAAAAACTGCCTGTGACTGTTAGACTGAAGGTATGCCAGGTGATGGTTTCAGAGACTGCAAAGGTGTTCATGCAATGTTTGTCTGCACTTGAGCCAGTGGTAGTCTCCAAACAAATGGTTAGATATTGGCTCCTCTGGGGCAAATGGTTCAATGTGGTAACGCTGGGGTCTTGCTTTGAACCATCTATAAAGGGAGAGGAGGGAAACAAGGCTCATTAGCCTCTGTGAATTTGGATCTCCAGGGTTAAAGCTGTCATTATCAGCTATTTAAATCCAGGGCTAAATCTTTCCCTGGCTGCTCTCATCAGAGTGAATTGAAGTGGTGTCCAGTACATCCTCTGCCAAGGGTGATTTATTTGGACAAAGCCAGAGCCCTCCCAAGGAGGAATGGATATGCATTGCAGAGGCTCCTTTAAACAGAAACAATTTCTGTCTTCAGCTGCCAGTTCTTGCTGATTTCAGCATAAGATCAAGCTGGTTATAGGGGTAAACACATACATACCTTGATTAGCATGACAAGCTCCTTTGTGGCTATAGGAGAGAAAAAAAAATAGCCACTTTCAGTGCTCTCTGTTTAGATCCCACCTACTTTGCTCCTACTTTCTCTCTCTGCTCTTTGTAATCTTCCTGATTTATTTTTTTCCTTTCCTTTCTCCTTGTTATGTGTTCCTTCATCTCCTTCCTGTTTTCTTTGTGTCTTTTTCTTTACATCTGAGATATATCTTTCCAGATGGTCTTCTGTACTGCTCATTCTGCTAGTTCCATCCTCCAAGTTCCCTTTCTGTCACATCTCACTCTTCTCTTGTTTTTCACCTCCAGTGATGCTCTTTCTTTTAGGAGTTGTTTTAAAATGTTAAAACCTGGACAGTGGTTGAGTTTCCTCAGGTCGTGCAGGTGGCAGGCTTCCAGTGGAAATAGTGCCAAAGGAAGAGCAGCACTCCAGAGGAGATTTCACACTATACAGCAATACTTAAAGCATTCTGAATCTGATTAGCTTGCTGGTCCTACACAGCATTTTTAAAAGCTGTCAGAGCAAAAAACTGAATACTGGAACAAAAGCCCCTAAGCAAGCTCCAGCTTCAGTTCAGTACTCCAGTGTCAGTCAGCACACAAATACCTACTGCAAAGTCTGGTTTCACAAGTCCATAGGCCACCTTTGGATCAAAAGTGCCATTCAGTTTTTCTCACTGTAAATCTCTTTTATACATTCCCCCAAATTTAATTTGAGATCAGAATTTGACTTACAGGCATTATCTCTGACAAATAAAGGGGAAAGAATGAATGTGAATGTGGCATCAGGAGGCAAAAAGGATACTGCAAATGTACTGCGGTTTTTTTCAGATGTAATAGGAGCAGTGAATGAACAAACCAACCTTGTCAGGAAAAAAACAAACCATATATATAAAGATAATAACTCCTTAAGAAAAATGCCTTCTCTGTGTATAACAAAAAGCATCTTCCACTGCTAATAGTTATATATTCACACATATACACACAGAGAGACATGGGTGCATATATACTCAGAACAGTGGTAGATGTATCTTAAAAGATATTCCATAACAGGTCATTATATTTTCATTATTAAATACTCAGAGGTAAAAGATCTCCATGTGAAACTTCTCAAGTTCCCTTTTACCAGTTCCCACACTATTCTAGGGAAGGAAGAGAAAGATAGTGTCCTGGTTTGAGGCCAGGCAGATCCTCTCTTGCTCCTGAGAAGGGCAAAAGAATGACACACACAAATGGATTGCAAAAGTGATGGAGAGTTTAAACAGAAAAGCAATTAGTGTTTCACAGAAACTACAAGCATAGTGACAAAAGAATCCCAAAGAGTACAGAATCCCTTCCAGCACATCCAAAGGTCCCCAACATTTCCCATCTCCCCCACCTGAGGGTACACCCAAAACCCCCAGGGCTCTTTCTCCCCCCTCACCCCACTGCTAGGCTGGTCTCAGGCTGGCCAGGTCTCAGACTGTCCCTACCCGCTTCTCCTCCTGGCATTAGGCCTAGCTAAGCCTGAGAGGCCTTGAGATACTCCCCCAGCATTACCTGATAGGGAGCACCTCCCATGGGAGCAGAGAGGGAAGAAAGAGGAAGAGAATGACTTTGCAGATGGATTTATAGGGTGCAAGATATTATGGGTATGAAATACGCTGCTTCCTGTGTCCACCTACTGGGCAGGACACTTGGGACACTGGAGGTGCAACTGATGTGTCAGGAACAGGAGGGACCCAACCTAAACTGCCACAGATGGATTTAATGAAGATATCTTTTTTTGGTTTGGTTTTGGTTGGGTTGTTTGTTTTGCAGTGGGGTTTTGTTTGCTTTTGGTTTGGTTTGTTTGTGGTTTGGTTTGGTTTGGTTTTTTGGCTTGGAATCACTGCCCTTTCAGTTTGGCACAAGTTAATATCCCTCACGACATAATCCATTTTAGTATTGTCTGCCTCCAGCCCCATTTCATTTTCCCCTTTTCCCCCTTTCCTCTTGATTAAATTTATATAACATTGAGCACCTGAAAATAAAGCAAAAAGGAAGAGAAAAAGCACCGGGATCAGATTCAGCTAATAGAACACATCACTGTGTGGGTTCAGAATCAGGGTTGGGCAAGGATGCCTCTCCCCTGCGGGGAAGACAATTTCCTTGTCAGTGTGCTAAGCTTATTGCAACGCCAGCATTCCTAAATAACTATGCACTTAACACCCCTTTGTGTCTTTCTGCATCCTTTTGGCTGGACTTGTATTGCTGCCAACTGTAGGTCTGGACTGTGTAGAGACTCAACATTTGGTAGATCTTTAGTGAGCTTCAAACAAACAAACAAAAAGATAATTGATAGAGAGAGAAAGAGTAACAAAGTCCTTTAATTAATGTGGGGCATACCCTCAGGCTTTGCCTGCAGCTTCAGAGTTACTGTCTGTAGTGAGCTCATTGCACTGACAGGTGGTCTGAGGCTGGGAGAAGCAGAAATCTCCCAGAGGAACCTGTCAGTCAAGATGGATTGGTGTTGATCTCTCCTGTTAGGTAATTGATCAAGTAGAAGATTTTCCCAATTGTTCAGGATTCAGGGAGAAGTGTTCAAACAAAAGACTGGCTAATCATGCAGCAGCATTATTTTTAAGGTGATTTAAACCTTAAACAAAAGTACCCTGGAAAAAAAAAATATTGCCATTATCTGGATGATCATCATAGATTACCATGACTGGAAGTTGAACGCTGAGGTCAGATGACTTCTTTACAAAGCAGCTACACCATACGTTCTGACTGGTGCGGTCTAGCCTGCAAATGACTGAGGCGGCCGCACAGCTCATGCTGCAGAGGCACACCACTGATGCAAAAGCTCTGCTCTCAAGCTAAACTGCTTCTGTCTGGCTGCTAAAAAGGAAAAAGAAATGTAGTTACACAACAGGAAGTTTGAAAAAAACCCCACATTTTTGCTACTTAATTCAGCGCTGGAGTGGTCATCATCTGTGCCCATTACATCCATTTGACTAACCCTCAGAATGTTGTCTTACAGCCTTACAAAGAAATCTTCAAAGAAACCCTGAGATCAAGGCACGCTAGCACAAGATTTAAGTCATCTTTGCGTGACGGCTTCTGATTTATGCTTTCAAACACATCCACAGATCTCTGCCTCGGTTTATTAGTTACTGCTTGCAAACTACACAAGAACATGCGGTGCTTTACTACACCTCTCCCAGAAGAAAAAAAACCAATCATCTTTATAAATACTCTATCAAATCAGATGGTTTGGAGAAGGATTGCATCTTCCTGAAGAGTGGATTTATGAAAAGACTATCTAATTAATTGCAAATCTGGTAGCATTCTCGACTATAATGTCCAAATTTGTCCTAACTCTATTTAACTCCTACCATTTTCACATAAACATTGATAAATATTGCTAGGAATGAAGTGCTGAATGTCTTTTTTATGATACCAGTATAACACAAAGGCTTTACCATTTCCCTTATCCTTGGGGAAGTACTTAAGCAGATAAAGTAATTAATAATGTGAGTCACTAGCTTATATAGTAGCAACAGAATATTTGTTAGCTACTCATGTAGGAAGATTTCAAATAAATTGAGTAGTTCTGTCTGTAGTTCAATTCATTGAAAGAACAAAAAAAAATCCTGTAATTGGATTTACTTGTTGGAAAAAAACTATTTCACAATTAAGAAGGGAGATATGTAGCAGAAACTGTTTAGCCACATCTCTCATTAACACGCTGTAAAATGAGCTAGATACTCTGCTTGGCTTCACCATCATACCTTTATTTAAGCTCTTTGACCTGTACACTTGATTCCAGATAAGAATCTGAATATCTAGAAGATAACAAGCTGTATAGCAGACATAGGAAAAGAGCACCTCAACAAGACAGTGGAAATGATTGATTGACTTTGGGTTTGTTTGGTAACCTCAGGAGGTCAAATACAAGAGAGGGTGTAGATCTTCAAAGTCCAAAAAATGTACATACTCTAAGAGCTATGTTCTGTCTTCTGAGGAGTTTGCCTGGGACACTAGCCAGAACAGCACTGCAATAGCACCTGACAGATAAAATTAAAGCATGAATCATAATCTCTCTGGTCTGCCACTGAGCTGTATTCAAGTTGTAGCTTTAGGATACATTACAATTTATAATTTGATGGCATGTCCAAAAGCTAATTATCCTTTAATTTAAAACAGTGTTGTGAGAAGGTTATGTATTTGCACTGGGGTAGAAATGTGGGTTTGTGTGATGAGAATTGAGTGAAGGGAGTTCAAAATCATAATGGTTTCTATTGTTTAAATTTAAATGAAATGCCAGCTGGACATTTGCCAAGGTAAGATATCATTCTGACAGAGCAGAACACTCAAGTATATCAAGCAAACTCTTTGGACTAGTGTAAAAGAATGGAGGGCATCATTAACACTCCTACAAAGTAGGGAAAATGTGGAATGCTTCAAAAACAAGCATTCAAAATAGCGTTGACAAGAAAATAAGTGGAACTTGCAGTATGGAATTCTTAATGTTTGAAACCTTCTTCTTAGGTATGAGTAAGAAGGCAGGCAAACTAGTCCTAGAAGAAAGCCCATTCTAGAGAAGGAGGGTATTATTTTCATTAATGCTAGCATTATTGATAAGCTAATCATCCAAATCTACTTAGTCTGTAATCTCTGAAGCTATAGAATTGCTGAGCTCCATGGTAAGAATCACCCTTCCAATTTTCATTTTAAACACTGTAGCATTCAAAGGATGATGTAGCTTCAAAGAGTAATATGACATAGTTTGAAGTTCAATTTGTCATGCTACTAATGGACCAACCAGTGGGATTTTTTAGTAGGCTTGACTGGGACAAGGGATGGACATACAGAAATCTTCAACCATCAGATTACCCTGATGTGTGTGACTAATTGGTCATCTGAATCTAGGGGCAGGTAAACTAAACACTTTGACAGCAAACTGCCTGCTTTCTCAACAGCAATGAAAAGACCAATGCAGTCTAAGGGTTTTATCTCTATGCCTAGCTGTACAGCAGATTTGTATGTCTTCTCAACTGTTGTAACCCACAGATCAAAAGATAAAATAGCATAGAAACAAAACAGACTATTCCATTTATAATTCAAAGTATTCTTATATTTGAGATATCAGCTCATGAAAGTAAAAGAGCTGTCAGATGTCTGTGCAAGAATCCATAATTACTTTTATTCTCTTTGATAGTGTCCATCCAGGACCTGACATTCGATTCATCAGTTGCAGATACCACCAAATTTGTGAAAAGGGATCTAGGTTTTGATGCAAGTAGCCACCACTAAATGCGGTTCATATCTGGGAGTAAATTAGTGAGATGCATTCTCAATATCAACTCCAACTTAACTCTCATCTTTGGCTGAGAACTACTTTAAAGGGTTTTTACACATGAACATTTAACAAGAAAACCCAGGAAGAATCTCACTAAGACGACACAAGAATAGTGGCATAATATCTGACAGAAACTGAAGATACCTATGAGAAATCTTAGCTCAGCTGAAACTATTGTCTGGAATTTTGAGGCAAATTCATCAGTAGGCACTGGTTGCTTTGTGCTGCTACATGGCAATGAAAAGCAGACAAAATATAGTCACAAACTTGGCCAGGTCTACATCTGCTTTGCATTACTGGGGCAACTAACACCAGCCAAAGAGACTTCATAAGCCTGATCATTAATTGACTGGCAGTCAGGCACAGAGATCCTTTACGAGAGTGGCACTGGGGACTGGGTTGTAATTGTGCAGGCTGTCAGGGAGAGCTATTAACAGATGAGGCCAGTGTCCCCGACTGATTTTCCCCAATTAAACTGAATCATGCAGATCAGTGAGTGAGGAAAGATGATGCATGGCTTTGTTAGCTCCAGCATTATACGCTGAGGTATAGATCTGCACCTGTTTATCACCTCCAGCAATTTCTATATGAATCACCAATAGCATAGTGTCAATGTATGTCCTCCAGATGAAGCCTGCATGTGAGGTTTCAGGAGCTTGAACTCTGTGACAAGTTTGAATGGTCCTGGGTTTGTGTTATTGTACAGAAATAGGGGATAAAAAACTGGCAAACTGCAAATTTCTCAAGTGACTTGGGGGGGTGGTTTTAATTTTTCAGTTAAAAATTAATTGAAACTTTTTCTCTCTAAACTGGAAAAAGCAGTGTGGTGCCCAAAGCATAGGTGATGCATCCCATGAAATCCATATCCTAGGTGATACATCCTACAATCCATTTGAAAGAAGCTTCAACCTTTGATGCATACAAAGGGAAAAAAAAGCCAAAAAAGAGTATTGAACCATTCACTCAGATCTCTGTGAGACATATACCACAAACACAACAGTTCTCTCTGCTCCTTACAGTATATTTAAGCTCTGCAAGTGCAACAACAACAACAACAACAACAAAATCACCTGTGGTGATGGTATTATAGATTATATAAACTTTCTCTGATGTTCAGAAAGTGTGGAAAGGGTTGGTGCAGCAGGTACAGTCAGGATGATCTTTCACAGCATGCTGCAGCTTCAGTTTGAAGTCCTCAGTTCAAGAGCTTGGAAGAATTATTTCTGGCTAGTCCAATCCTAGGGTCTTACGTGTGCTGATGAACGGTGTCGCTATACAAAACCCCTAGGTTCAGAAGCAACCTTGAAAGATCTCTTTCTAGTGCTATCAAAGATTGGAAGTATTATAAAGCTAATGTTACCCCTATAAAGATGAACAGCAGGAAAATCAGAGATAATATGAGTGTTCTGCAGCTGTACCCAGACAGTGGGAAAGCCGGGGAGTTAAAAAGAGACAGACAGTTCCGGAAGATGGTCAGGGTGAAATATTTCTTTTAGTGTCTGCTGCTTTATTTCATTTTTAATTGACAAGGAAGAAGGGTCATATTCTGAAACCAGGAGCCCTCCAAAAGTCAAAAAATGTCATATACAAAGTAAGGCAGTGTAGGGTTTAATTCATTTATTTATTTATTTAGTTGCTTTATTAGATGCATATTTATTTTGAGAAGCAACTGAACATTACACAGAGGGTAACAAACTATGTAGTAGCTGGGGTGTTGTTTTTTTTTTCTACTGTACATGAAATGTTTTGCACAGGCAAATGTGACTGCACAGTCAATTTATTTGTGTTTGAAATCAAATGGAGATGGGAAGAGTCAGAGCATTTGTAGGAACTAGTGATAGAAGGCCTACAGGAAGGCTGGGGAGGGACTTCTCAGGGTATCAGGTAATGATAGGACCAGGGGGAATGGAATGAAGCTGGGGGTGGGGAGATTCAGGCTGGATGTGAGGAGGAGGTTCTTCACCATGAGAGTGGTGAAGCCCTGGAATGGGCTGTCCAGGGAGGCGGTTGAGGCCCCATCACTGCAGGTGTTTAAGCCCAGGCTGGATGAGGCTCTGGCCAGCCTGATCTAGAATAGAATAAACCTTTATTTAGAATAGAATAAACCAAACCAGGTTGGAAGAGACCTTCAAGATCATCGCGTCCAACCCATCAACCAATCCGACCCACCCAAACAGCTAACCCACGGCACCAAGCACCCCATCAAGTCTCCTCCTGAACACCTCCAATGACGGCGACTCCACCACCTCCCTGGGCAGCCCATTCCAATGGGCAATCACTCTCTCTGTATAGAACTTCTTCCTAAAATCTAATGTGGGGTGTCCCTGCCCATGGCAGGAGGGTTGGAACTAGATAATCCTTGTGGTCCCTTCCAGCTCTGACTGATACTATGATACTATAAAGACGGGTTTCAGCTATATTGGGATGTCTGCACTGTTGTATCTGGGAAAAAAAGGAAGAAAACTAAACAAACCAAACACATTCTTCAGCTGAAAAGCCCAGATACATTACTCCAGGATACCAGTAACCTCTGTGAATGTTTGCATTGAGGGGCCCATAAAAAGATTAAGTTATGTTTTTATAAAAAGCTATTGCTACTAGCTTTTATGAGCTTTAATGCAAGTGACTATTGTTCTGTAACTTGCAGCTGCTATAGCCTCATGGTGCTTTCAGCAAATCAGGTAAGTAAATTCTTAGAGCTTTTCTTTTTCTTTTACTTTTTTTTTCCCTCCCAAGGCTGCCCTTGTAACACTTAAATCATAGAATCATAAAATCATAGAATTGTCAGGGTTGAAGGGACCTCAAGGATCATCTAGTTCCAAACTCCGTGCCATGGGCATGGACACCTCACATTAGATCAGGCTGCTCAGAGCAACATCCAGCCTGGCCTTAAAAACCTCCAGGGATGGGGCTTTTACCACCTCCCTGGGCAACCTGCTCCTGCATCTCACTGCCCTCATGGTGAAGAGCTTCTTCCTAACATCGAATCTGAATCTACCCATTTCTATTTTTTTTTCCATTCCCCCTAGTCCTATCATTACCTGACACCCTACAATGTCTCTCCCCAGCTTTCTTGTAACCCCCTTAAGATACTGGAAGGCCACAATAAGGTTTCCTCAGAGCCTTCTCTTCTCCAGACTGAACAGCCCCAACTCTCTCAGTCTGTACTCATAGGAGAGGAGCTTCAGCCCTCTGATCATCCTCGTGATCCTTCTCTGGACATGTTCCAGCATGTCCAGATCTTTCCTGTAATAGGGGCTCCAGAACTGGATGCAGTATTCTAAGTGGGATCTAGCCAGAGTGGAGTAGAGGGAGAGTCTCCTCCCTCCCCAGGTGTAGCCACTTTGCCTTCCCCACCTACTCCCCTATTTAATCCCCACCAGGAAAGGCAGAAGCCCTAAGCTGAGCCCATCTGGGCTGAGGGATCCTCCTCTCATCACTGGTGAGTCCCACATGGTGCACACTGGGTGATGGTGGTGGTGACAACAAAGGCCGGGGGGCCTGGTGGCCCCCCGGTTGTTAGGGACAGGCTTGATTGCAACTCCAATATCATCCATGGGTGCTGCTGGGCTTCCTTACTGGGGCTGAGCTCCTCTGTGTGCTATCTTGGCTGGTTGAGGGTCTTGCTCCTGGCTCTGGGATGGGTGCAAAAATGGTGGTGGGGGAGCTGGAGCTGTTGAGGCAGGGTGGAGGATGGTGTAGAGGGAGCAGAAGCTACTTTGGGAAGATGAAGGCTGGTGATGGGGGAGGCAGAGCAATTAAACTAGGTGATCCTTTGTTATTACTCTGCCTCAGCAGTGCCTGCAGTGCCTCTGCTCCATGACCTTACTAGGTACAGAGGTGAGACTGACTGACCTATAGTTCCCTGGGTCATCCCTCTTTCCCTTCTTGAAAATGGGAGCAATGTTTCCCCTTTTCTAGTCAGTGGGGACTTCCCCAGACTGCCATGACTTTTGGAATATAATGGAGAGCAGTTTAGCAATCTCATTTGCCAGCTCCCTAAGCATCCCTGGGTGTATCCCATCAGGTCCCACAGAATTGAATGCTTTCAGGTTCTTCAGATGGTCACAAACCTGATCTTCACCCACAATGGGTAGTTCCTTCTTCCAGTCCCTGCCATTATCTTCTGTATTCTGGGAGTGTGGCTGGAGCCCTTGCCAGTGAAGACTGAGGTGAAAAAAGTCATTGAGAACCTTAGCCTTCTCCATGTCTTTTATCTCCAGTTCCCCTGTTGCCATTCTGAGGGGGCCCCCACCTTCCCCAGAATCATAGCAATATTCTCCTTTATTCTGTCCTAGCTCCCTGCTTAACTAGCAGCTGAACACTGAAACTTAGTGTTCAATACTCCTCCACAGTGTCTCAGCTGAGGAACTGTCTTTTGGTAGCTAACAGGATCGAACTTACTGCCTTGATTCACACGCTTTTCCAGGACAGCATTGTGTTGTTACACTGAAATAAATAGTGCATGCAAGTTCTTGTTTAAGCCTGCTTCTAAGTTGTTTATGTGTGTTTCTAACTCAGTATTGGAGTAAGACTTTTGAGTTCTTGTCTGTCACTGTAAATTTTCAGTGAGTCAGCTTAAATTCACACACCTCTAGATTTTGAAGAGGTTTAAATGGATGCAGACCTTTTAGTTTCATCTTGTTTGGGTTTTTCCTCTTCACAGTATCACAGTATCACCTAGGTTGGAAAGGACCCTGAGGATCATCGAGTCCAACCTTTCAACACAGACCCCATGACTAGACCATGGCACCAAGTGCCACATCCAATCTCCCCTTGAACGCCTCCAGGGTCGATGACTCAACCACCTCCCTGGGCAACCCATTCCAATGACGAATGACTCGCTCGGTGAAGAACTTCCTCCTCACCTGGAGTCTAAACCTCCCCTGGCACAACTTGAGACTGTGTCCCCTTGTTCTGGTGCTGGTTGCCTGGGAGAAGAGGCCAACCCCTTCCTGGCTACAACCACCTTTCAGGTAGTTGTAGAGGGCAATGAGGTCACCCCTGAGCCTCCTCTTCTCCAGGCTAAACAATCCCAGCTCCCTCAGCCTCTCCTCATAGGGCTTGTGTTCAAGGCCTCTCACCAGGCCTTTTCCACCTGGGCAATAAAACAAGCAGATGGAATCTCAAGCCTTTGAGAACAAACTGCAGGGAAGAAGCTTTCCATGGGTGTGCAAAAAAAAAAACCAAAAAACAACAAGCTAGAGGACAACTTGCAATTTATTGCTGCACTGCTGAGTCTGAAGTAATTGTGCCATGTCTGAGGAGGCTGGGTGAAAACACACATTAACACAGGAACATTACCAGGGAAAAAGTGTGATGGCAAACTGGCTAGTTCCCACAAAAATTGCTGATGTGGAAATAAGAGGAGATTTGTTACCTTTCTGGGTGATGCTACATTATGCATGAATTAATGTATTAAAAGTGCATAAATTTACAGTTTCTTCTGGTTAGAAACCAATGGTAATGGATGTGAACACAACACTGAGTGATTTGTTTATTGCCAGCCAAAAATGTTCTGCCATAATTAAGGCGCTCCATGGTCTTTCTTAATGGGTAGTGTTAATTTTGGAGCCTATCTGGGTTTGCAGCAATTACTCACTGGATTAATAGGTGCCAGCTGTGAGATAAGCCCCTGACAGCTTCTTAAAAATACTGTTCTTTCACGCTGATTTCATGTAAAGCTAATCACTGCATGTTTTTGCATTTGTTGCCAAAAGCTAAATAGAAACCCACCACTTCCCTTTACTCTTGTAAATATTTAACTGATGAAGTACAAAATATTCTCAAGCTTGCTCCTCTTCTGTGCCAGAAGAAATTTTTATATAACCACTTTTCTCTTGTATTTGTGTGAGGAAAAGTGTCTTACTGCTTGTAAAGCTTCTATGGGGCATTTCTCCTAGAATTATGTGTAAAAGCACCTGAAGAGCCAAAGAGTTTTAATGCAAGTACTTCTCAAAAGTGGAAGGTGACTGATCTTGTAGTTTCACAGTCACTCAATACAAGCTAATTGTGGGCTATATCCCTAGAGAGCACTCCCTTTCTCTGCCCAGAGGTCCATCCCTGTCTTCCCCTGCCTCGGATGCCACAGACAGAGCAGGGCATGGTGAGCTGGGTCAGCTTGCCAGTGACTGTAACTGCTCTGCTGGGTTTTCTGCAGTTGATTTTCTCTACTCTGATCTGTGAGTTAGTCTAGCTCAGCCCACAGATGTTTGATTTGAAGCAGTGGGAGCTTGTAACCAGAGGCAAGGAGAGAGCTGGACTGTTCTTTCTAGGCTGCAGCAAGTCAGGCTTCATTGCACACATCACAGGTCAGCAATATAAAAATAGGCAACCTGAGCAGTAAGACATCACTGGAGATTGCATTGGAAAGCACTCAAAAAGAGCAATGTTCTTGATGGCAGAAATAACATGAATCTGACCTGTGATCAAAAGGCAGAAAAGTCTCCAAACAGGCAACCTACTTTGAAGCAAAATGTTCTTTTAGATTATCACTTATTTAACACACTTCACAGATCCAGGATTTGATTCCTGGTTCTCACAGTCTAAAAATCCATCACAAGATTGAGTCAGAGACCAGTGTGCATCATGGGGTTGCAGTCCTGAAGGATCAGGTCCAATATTAAATAATTTAACATGACAGCAGGAGAGCTGACCCAGTCAGAGGCCAGGCACATGTACATTAACTTACGAGAATAAAATGACTATCTCAGAGCTCGCTGATGTAAGAAGCTAAGGCCTTGCTTTCCCAGGGTTAATCCTGGCCATGTGGCCCCACCTTTTTCCATTTTCTAGCCTCTGTCTAACTCATGGGTAAGCCAGGTCAGCTCACTAAACTAGCTTTCTGCCTGCTTGGTTAGTAGATGCACCAACCCTGGGGTCATGTGAGTAGTAATAACAGAGCAGAAAGATTGGCAGAGTGGAAACCATCCTCCTAGAGGCAGCCAGGCATCCAACTATCTTGGTTGTAACGGGAACCCTCCCAGCAGTTCTCCAAAGCCCTAGCTATTTGCATGCAGTTTGTAGCAACAGTGACAGCAAACCATGGCTGGGCATTTTTTTACTTTAAAGAAAATCATAGAATGACAGGATAACTCAGGTTGGAAGGGATCTCAGGAGGACTCTAGCCCAATTGCCTGCTCAAAGCAGGGTCAGCTTTGAAGCCAGACTGGGCTGCTCAGGTCTTTGTCCCTTTTTGCCCTGAAAAATTGTTCCCTTTACTTTTCACACTGCACAGCTTGGAGATTCTGATATTTTCCAGGGGAAATGTATTTCCTCTTTTATAAGAACATCTAACATAGCTTTAGCAGAGAGCAAAACTATAAAAATTTACCACTGTCCTCCTGTTTTGGGATGCTCAGATGTAGGCAGGAGAGCACTCTGCAAATGCCTCCATGCAAACAGTGCACACTCATGGTCTGCTCCAACAGGAGGCACCAGTTCTTAGATAACCTTTTTTTAGGGTCTGCTGAGAGACTTACAAACTCCCACTCTGGGACCTATGACTTTCCTCTAACCAGTCCAAATGATGCACATGAGCAAAGCCCACCTGCTCACCCTAGTTAACCTAGAGGGAATTATTCAGACTTCAGAAGTGGATGGCAGACTCAGCTGGTGGGTATCAGGGTATAGGAGCTTTTCCTGGTGAAGGAGCAGGCGCATGTGAACTGCAGAGAGAACTCTTCACTGCAGCATATCTAGACCTGGAAAACAGCATCTGTCCGTAGCCTAGGACGCTCATAACATGATTGTACCTTCTTTAACAAGCAAGGAAGCTGCTTAAGAACAACATTATGTGGGTAGCAAAGTCAGCTATGCGGAAGTTAGAAGATGTGAGCTGACTATACGACCTTGACTTGGCTCCCTGCACAAAGTGCATTATACAGTATCTGCACGTATTGTTCCTCCATGGGATGTCTGTCTGGATCAATGCAGAATACAGATGAAAAAGGAGTAATAGGAGGATCTTAAACTTGCCACCTTCTAATGTTCAAAAGCTTCACCTTGGACCTTATATTCCAGTTAATATTCCTGTAATGTAGAGGGCTATGTGCAGTATGCATGATGCCTGAAGACACACCTATATGTACTTTGGACCAGATTAGCACCTAAAAGATAAAGTAAAAATGTCTTGGAAAAGACTGGAAAATAAAATGATGAGATTTGAGCTTATCTCTTTTTACAATTCATGCTAACTCAGGTCTTACAAGGTCATGTTCAACAATTTATATAGGAAATAGTTGATCAGTTTATCGTAGTAAGTTAACCAAATGTGGCAGAGTTTGGATGTGACTGCATGAACAGCCACGTGGTGAGAAAATCCAGGCAGCTGCCTCCAAATAACCATTAATACTCACCAAGGCAAACAGACAAGAGGATGGCCTAAGGCCCCTAAGAGCCAGACCCTGTGCATTTCAGAAGAAGCAACACTGAGGAAGCTGGGATGAGGGCAACAAGCTGAGAGGAGATGTCACATACAGTGACACCATTTGGCACTAATGCTACTTTTCTATCTAACTCTCTTCATTTCTTCAGCTTTTTTTAATGTCTCACTTTTTTTTCCAGAAGGCAGTATGTGCTTAACAACAGCCACACTGAAAGTTTTAGCTGTTTAAGAGTCATAGCTGTTTTCAGGTAAAACTTCTCATTCTTCTGTGATTTGTGTGGAAGTCCAAGAAATCTACAGAATGGGCTTGAAGGTGGGAAATCTCTGTCCTTTACTGAATTAAACACCTTGGCTGTTTAGCCCTCTAGTCCTTTACTGCCTTTGTGTGTGAGATAGAGGGCTTTTATCTTGTTCCCTAATTACTATTAAGAAAATGGGGGAAAGAGAAGTTGGTAAGAACATGCGCCGGATGAAAAAGTATAGTAGGAAGGTGGATGGGAAGTTTCCCACTGATATGGTGTGATTAAGATTTACACCACTGGTTTTTAGAACTACTGAATGGCCATACAACAAAAGACCCAGAAGGTACCTGAATTTAATCAGAAAAACAGACAAAATTTAAACATGAAATATATAAACCCATCTGATATAAAGATGGTGTCTTTAGAAATACTATTTTAGTTCAGATCAAGTGTTTTGTCAATTAAGAGTATTAACTGGGGACACCATCATTGTGACTGGCATATGCATTCTTCTGTGGATGCAGCCTGGAGGGGTGGTGACCAATTATTCAGAAAGGCGTCTTTTTGCTGCCTCCACTTTCATAGCACATCACTTACTAGATTGTTATCTGCAGCAAATAAGAAAACTATTAATATTTCTTAGTTAAAGCTAAGTGAGATTTTCATTTCCACGGTATAAACTCTCCTCAGACACTAGGTTATGCAAGATGCATGAATCTGTCTCCTTATGCTCTCCAAAAAGGGCTGAGATGGTGCTTTCCCATTCCTCTAATATCCTATATGTTTTAGCATTCAAACCTCTCAGCATAATGCCTCTTCCATCACATTTATTGTCACCTCCTCCTCCTTCGAATCTTTGATGTTGGTCCAGTCACATATTGATAGAGAACAGCTCCCCCTGTGCACTTTCCCAGTTTTGAAGCTGCCTAAGATGGCAGTCAGAGTAAAGTTGATGGAGGTAAAGAGGTCACCGCTTCACACACTCATCAGTTTTTCTTCCCCATCCCCCTCATCTACCTCCTGCTCAATTCTCTTGGGTCAGCCCAAAGTAAACTATCCCACCAAAAACCTGTTAGATTCCTGTTGCATCAGGCAAGCTGATTCACCCTCAAGTTGCATAATCCCTAGATATGACACAAGGAGAAGAACAGGGACACGTAGGAGTGTGGACATGAAGACAGAAAGACTGCTGTATTTGGTGGCAGCCCACAGTTGTACCAAATTAAAAGCAGCATAAAATACTCTGGAAGATGAACATGTTGACCACTGTTTCTACTGGGGGAGATACAATATTGAAAGGTAATACTTAGAAGGCAACATTTACTTTTTCAGTTTGCCTTTTGTTGGCTTTCCCCCTGCTGGAGCAGGATTCCTAGTTTATGCACTTCAGAAAGGAGAAACGTGAAAATTCCTTCCAACTAAGTGGTCTTTCTTTTCATAAACTAACACTATCACATGCCTGGATAAATCCATATCCATACAGGACTCTTTCCATACTCATTCTGTGTAGCAAATAGCTTCTTTTGCCTCCTAACAGGAAAAACATACCAGAGGCCATTATAAAACAATCAAGATCGTTAATCCTATTCTTCTCCTCAGGGAAGTGCTTTGTGTTTCTGTTGCTCCAGGGCATCATCCATCTCTTAGAAATGCATATTCAGAGTTTCCTTCTAGTTGTCATGGATAATGTCAGGTCTGGAGTAAGACAGTGGGTGAAATGGCAGTCTCTCTTCATCCCTCTCATTCTTTCCTAGGAGGTTAGGGTTAAGAGCAACAGGACTTTGGGAGGCAGCATTTCAGTTGATCTTCCTGTGAGGAATTAATGTATCTGCATTGTCTAGGTGCATTTGCTTAGCATTCCAAAAAGGCCTGTCTCGTTCTAAACTGAGGTCAATATTGGGGGGAAAAAAAAAAGTGCTTTTCTACTGTGAAGTTAGGAGGAACTAGTAGTTCTGTAAGGGGCTTGGTAGCTCTTTAAGAAGCAAACTGCTTTTGAGTTAATCAGACCTAAACAGCCAAACTTATTAGGTAACTAAACTGTGTTCTGATTAGAATTAAACAAATAACTAATAACAAGGAATTAATGAGAATTCATGAATAAATTAATAACTAATAAGTATTTCACAAGAAAACAACCTAAACTTGCCTTAGTATGCCTAGTGTTCACCAAAAGACGGTCACCTCACTTCCAGTATCATGTCAAATATATGCAACCATTGAAAACTGACAAAAGCTGGACAGCCAGGCTGGTTTTATGTCAATCCATTGCCAAAACGTTTTCTGATTGGAATAAACAGCTCTGGGTTTGTGTGACATGTGTGAATGTGACTGACATCACTTTAAAAATTGGCTCTATGTCTGCTCAGTGGCAAAGGTTTTGGGAGACAGACCAAGCAAAAATTAAATGCTTAGAAGTAGTCCTCCAGCCAGTGAAGGATGGGGATATGACACAGTCTTGTGGGCCAGAGGAGGAAGCACCTCTGCTGTGGGAAGTGCATGGACTACCACTTGCCAGCATATCACAGTTTCTATATATCACAATATCACTAAGGTTGGAAGAGACCTCAAGGACAATCGAGACTGGTCCTGTCAAGTCCCTGAGGCAATGTACTGAAAATACAAACTCATGCCAGTTTGTGGAGAGGTGGG
This sequence comes from Melanerpes formicivorus, assembly GCF_026170545.1. NCBI lineage: Eukaryota > Metazoa > Chordata > Aves > Piciformes > Picidae > Melanerpes > Melanerpes formicivorus. The sequence goes on from NW_027142355.1 coordinate 33,387,489, forward strand.
CACTTGGCAGAGGCAAGAAAATGGCATTAGCCTATTAGGCAAGCTCAAATTTATTAGCTGTTTACATCATTTAATTCTATTCCCATATCCCACTGACTTCTAGATTCACGTGTTTATTACTCACATTCCTCCTTTCACTCTTGCAGGTGGCTCCCCAGCCTGCTTTTCTCATACCTGTGACAGTTTTCTGTTATCGCTACATTTCCCCATATAATCTGAAGGTCAGTCTCACATTCTCATTATCTGCCATCTCTGGTTCCCACAGGAAGACCAGGTGCTGGGTTAACTAAGACGACTGGATAGCTCTGCTGGAAAACCATGCTTCTTGGTTAGTATGAGCAGAAAATACGAATTGGCATGACAGGGAAGTAAAGCAGCTGCAAAAGGGGGTTGCCCCTCTCATTTTGTGCCCCTGTTAGCCCAGGACCTTCTTAAGAGTACCTGGGAACTGTTGAAGTTGTCTTTACCTACTGTCTGTACCATGACACTGCTCTCACTCTGATCAGCGTAGATGGATGTCCATCTCCAGAGGAGGGGAAGTGGCTCCTGCAGAAGGGAAACTTGGGGCTATATCACCAAATGCACAAGGCACCAGCATTCCATTCTTTATCCCTGGCCATTTTGCTGGTGGGGGACTGCTGCACAACAGCTCCTCTCCAGAGCTGCAGCAGGTCTCTTCCTGGATCTACTTTGGATCACAGCTGGTAAGACTGAAAACATGACATTCCTATAGCCTTTGCTGGGCCCTATGTGGGTGACAACGCTGCTGCTGGCTACCATGGCAATGGAGAGCTGTAGTGTAAGTCAAGGTCCAAGGTAAAGATTTGCAGAGATCCAGCTGCACTACAGGAAGGAAAAGGATGAGCAGGGCTGAGAATAGGTGATTTGATGAATTACTCTTGCTCTTGGTCAAAACAATTATAAGTGGGCAAAGAACTGACCAAGAAAAGACTTGAGGAAAGATAGGGATGTTCCAGTAAAACCTAGGTGGGAAAAGAAAATATATGATCTGTCATGAGACCTATCAGCAAACACTTAACCCCTTTGGGAACATTTCACCTTTTGGAGTGGCTTCATATCTGCCCAGAATTTTGTATTATGTAGCTGCAATATTCTGATGGGGTGCAAAGCATTCAAAAGTCAGACTTAGTGCTTTGCCAGGCCACGAACCACAGCCCTTCAGCCCACGGTACTGTCACATCTGCATGGCCAAGCGCAGGAGCCAGGAATGGTGGGCAGACCCCACAGCTCTCTGGGTGTTTATTGCTCTGTATACTGCTCTTCAATTTTATCTCCTGGATCTTCTACAATAGGTTGTAAAGCACCACAGTGAAAGGGAGTTATTAAATAAGTAAAAGCAGGAAACTGTGTGTCATCGAGCTTCTCGCTTCTGTCAGGGAGGAGAGGAGTGAAGGAGAGGTGATAATGACAGAGGCTGCCTCCAGGGAGGAAGGTGGAGACAGCAGTGGAGGGGGCGGAGAGCTCAGATTATGGTGGAGGGAGAAAAAGGACACAGCACAGTCAAGTGAAAATAGATAAATGTCAAGCAAACAAAGAATTTATTAGAAGTGAAACAACGTTGAACCACCAAAGCCTTTACAGCTATAAAAATGAGGAAATGAGAAAAAGTATGAAAACATTCTCATCAATATTCCTAAAATAGGCTCAGAGAGGGGGGGAGAAAAGTAACAGGGAGGTTTTGATCTTGTCTGTCTCTCTCTCTGATCTAGCCAGCAGTGTGCCCACGTTCCCACGCAACGTGACTGTAATTACAAGCTGTCATTTATCAAAGCAGGACCTGGAAATTTTCATCATGTTGCTCTGCAAACATACAAGAAAAGCTGCAAAATTGTTAAAAGACTGCCTCTTCTCATCTAACTGCATCATTATGTAGCACCATGAATCTATACATAATGAGAGTGTCTGGGTTTCCAGTGAGCAGGGCTTGAGAGTATCACACAGCTAAGTAAGAAATGTAATGAGCATGACCAACATCTCAACAGGTTTACTGTCTCTTGATGTCTAACAGAAATTGTTTGTAGTTGCTTCCTCTTTAAATGATGATCTCACACAAGGCTCTCTTTTGAATTAACAAAAAGTCCTGAAGTGTAAGAACACACTTAAGGAACTCTTTGTTTTTCGCTTTTGTCACTTATTTGTGCTCAGGGGTTTGCTTCTCATTTTTTTCCCCCCCCACACTGATAAACTCCATGCTGACAGGCTGAAGGGGTTGAACTCAAATGAGCCCTGAAAATATGTATTTCAGTGTTGACATTTACTGTCTTGGCAATGGATGTCTCCCCCTACCACTTCACCAGAGGACTAGCCAGGAACAGATAAGATTGCCCTCAATCTAAGAGCACTGAAGTATTATAAATATGGTATTTGACCTTGTTAGTGCTGGGAGGTTATTGATAGAGGAGCATCACAGCTAGAGACAGAGTAAAGCTTGTTGGGGACTGTGGGAAATGCAGTCTATGGCCCCAGGCTTCAACATAGCCCTGAAAGACAGAGGACAATTATTAGCTTTGAAGATCTTATAATTTGCCTCTAAGGAAAAGAAACTTGTTTTGTTAGACAGGGACTTTGAAGATAAAATGAACTACCACCAGAAACCAAAATGCAAACCCCTAAACAAACAGCCCTCTTCTTCAAAACAAAAAAACCTCACCCATCTCTGAAATATTGAAGTGCCTGTGAACCAAGCATTGCAAGACCTTCTGTTCTCTAGGAAAGAGACAGAATCTACTGAAAGCTTAGATCAGCCAGGAAAATACAGTCATAGAATCATAGAATTGTCAGGTGTGTAGAACCAGATTTAGGGCTTTCACTCCCATTTTTATCTGGAAAGCTTTCATTAAAACATTCTTCCTTGAAGATGCTCTTAGCTACTGATCATCTTGCCATTGTCCCCAACAAGACAAAGATACATAAACCTTGAGCACAGATCAGGTGAAATTGCTGTGATAAGCAGAGGGCAGAAGCCCATGCCAGTGTAGAAGAACCTCAGGGAGAAGCAAAGGCTGAGCAGAAGGTGCTCACAGAGGTCATTGGAGGTAACTGATTAGCTCAGGAACAGCTAGGAAAGGAAGAGCTATTCTTACGCCATTCAATATTCAGCACTATCAGATGAAAAGGCAAGCCAGCTGGTGTCCTGCGTGGTGCTCATTATTCATGAGTTTTACAAGCATATTTTCCATTCCACCATCCAAGGTTTTAAAGAGCTAATTGAGTAGTATTGCATTCATGGCAGATCTCTGCAGAACCCCACTCAGTACATCTCATCATTTTTTCTGTGAAGTGCTGAGAGCAGTTTTCCCCAGCAATTTTCACTCAGGATACAGTAGTAGCATTTAAACCATGATGCCTCTATGTCACAATATCCCAAGTCTTAATGAAGTTATGACAAATTATATCTTCCACCTCCCTTTTCCACGTGAAACCTTCCACAGAAAGACATCAGATTGATTACAGTCCATATTGATCTTTACTTTCCACCCCTTTGCTCAATAATTTTGATCCAGGATATTTTTTGACCATGGGTCTAAAAATCCTCAGCTCTCATTTTGGAAAATCAGAATCTGAGTGTATGTTACTTGTAAATGCAAATTCTCAAATACAAACTCCTAAAATTGCCTAGGGTCTCTAGGTACTCTGGGAAGGCCAGCAATTTTAACATCTTATTAATCCAAGCATTCTCTACCCCTTTCTTTCCCAGTTGCAACTTGCACTCTGGTAGATGGTTACTAGCATGAGAGTTGACTTTATCAGTGAGGGTTGATTCCACCTGGGCTGAAACACCTCTGCCTTTTCAGCTGCTGCACCAAGAACTCCTTCCCATTAAAGGGTGGATTGACTCACTCACTGATTTTACCCTTCCTATGAACATACTCCCTGTTTCCTGTTATTTGTACAACACTCATTACTGTTTTTAGTTGGATTGGCTGCCGCTCTGATTTTGCCTCAGTATCCTTGTGCTAATTAGACGTAGCAAACTGGCCTGGGTTCCTGGGGAGAAGAGGAGGCTCAGGGGAGACCTTATGGCTCTCTGCAACTACCTGAAGGGAGGTTGTGGCCAGGCAGAGGCTGGTCTCTTCTCCCAGGCAACCAGCACCAGAACAAGAGGACACAGTCTCAGGCTGCACCAGGGGAGGTTTAGGTTGGATATTGGTAAGAAGTTCTATACAGAGAGAGTGATTGCCCATTGGAATGGGCTGCCTGGGGAGGTGGTGGAGTTGCCATCAGTGGAGGTGCTTAGGAGGAGACTTGATGGAGTGCTTGGTGCCATGGCTTAGTTGATGTTAGATGGTGTTGGATGATGGGCTGAACACAATGATCTTGACGGTCTCTTCTGACCTGGTCTATTCTATTCCCTTCCCCCCCTGTTTTAGCTCTGTTGAAAAGTTTGTGGTTCATTTAAGTTGGGTTTTTTATTGCACTTCTCATTTTATTCCACTTTGGGGTAGTTTGCAATAATGCCTTTGTCACAGCTTCTTTTAAACATTGCTATGAGCTCCAAGCTTGTGCCTCTTCCTGCTTCAGTTCTGCTGTGACGCTTTTGAAAATGAATGGCATCAATAATAGTCTCACTAAGTGAAATTTGAGCCACTGTCTCTGGGTGAGAGAGGGAGATTTGGAAACCAGTAAGAGTGAACAATCAGTTGTGTGGGATTTCTTCTCAGCAAGGTGGCTTCTTTATTTCATACGACCTTCCTGTTTCTTAACAAACTATTCATGCCATGTAAATGATAGCAGCCTACAGAGGCTCCTTGCAGTCTCTCAGTTCCCTCCTGTGATTGAAATTTGGGTTGAAACACAGTTTCCTTAAAGCAGTATTCAGTTATTGTGGTAACAGAAAAATACAAACATCTGGGAAAAGCCTGAGTGTGGACCTATAGAAATACAAATCAAAATGTGGAATAACCAACTGTGGGTTGGCTTACTCTTATTAAAGGGGACAGGTAGCCAATTTTGATTTCTAAGTGAATTAAAGTACAATCAATGAATGGAATAAGCTTACAACAGTATCTTTGGAATCATACAGAAGCATTACAGAGATTTCCCACCACACCGTTTTCTATGTCAGAAATAAAGATATGATTCTAAAGTGAGTATTTTCTGGCAAACATCAGTAGATTTCCACAGTGAAGTCTTAAACCCTTGAAAAGGAAGGAAAGGAAGAAAGAGGAAAAAAGATAATGGAACAGCTAATAAACTTTTAAAGATAGTAACAGACGCTTCCCCCTCCCTCTCTCCCCCCCCCCCCCCCCCCCAGCCTATCATAGTATTGTAGCACAAAATGTACCTTTTAAAACCAGTTCTCAATGAATGATGAACTTATCATTCAGACTGGAAGCATGCATGAAACTCATACTTGAGTATTCTCCAAAGGAGTATGTCTAGACATTTGCAATGTAGTTTATTAGCCTCTCAATCAGCTGAAGCCTAAGTATGATACATCTGTCATCAAACATGGCAACAAACATTAGCCTGTGTGATTCATTGTTGGGTTTGCTATAATTCACTTAATGATGACCATATATATTTTAATCATCTCAGTGAATTCAATTTAACTCATTCATATTATGCCAAGGAACCGTAACAATTACATTGCAAGCAGAGGGAGGAAAAGATGACAGAAGAAAAGTTCCAGGCAGCAAATTTTTAAGTTAATTTCTTGTTCCTTATTCATTATTAATACAAGCAATTTTAGAACAAAACATAGGGTGAACTTTTATTATGAGTTGCTCACTTCAGCTTGCTGGGGTTATGTCCATTTTTAAACATTTTCTATTTTCCTGGTTAATTAAAAATTTAAAAAAATAGAAGTGACGGAAGATGGTTGAACCTCTCACATTATTAGCATTTCACTGAAGGGGAAAAAAACCTGACTGAGTAAAGTCTCCTGCAGCTTTATTTTAGAATAGAATAAACCTTTATTTAGAATAGAATAAAGCAAACCAGGTTGGAAGAGACATTCAAGATCATCGCGTCCAACCCATCAACCAATCCAACCTACCTAAACAGCTAACCCATGGCACCAAGCACCCCATCAAGTCTCCTCCTGAACACCTCCAGTGATGGGGACTCCACCACCTCCCCAGGCAGCCCATTCCAATGGGCAGTCACTCTTTCTGTATCCTAACATCCAACCTGAACCTCCCCTGGCGCAGCCTGAGACTGTGTCCTCTTGTTCTGGTACTGGCTGCCTGGGAGAAGAGACCATCATCCGCCTGTCTACAACCTCCCTTCAGGTAGTTGTAGAGAGTGATAAGGTCACCCCTGAGTCTCCTCTTCTCCAGGCTAAGCAATCCCAGCTCCCTCAGTCTTTCCTCATAGGACTTGTGTTCCAAACCCCTCACCAACTTTGTTGCCCTTCTCTGGACTCGTTCCAGCAAGTCAACATCCTTCCTAAACTGAGGGGCCCAGAACTGGACACAGGACTCAAGGTGTGGCCTAACCAGTGCAGTGTACAGGGGCAGAATGACCTCCCTGCTCCTGCTGGCCACACTGTTCCTGATGCAAGCCAGGATGCCATTGGCCCTCTTGGCTGCCTGGGCACACTGCAGGCTCATGTTCAGCCTACCATCGACTAGTACCCCCAGGTCCCTCTCCACCTGGCAGCTCTCCAGCCACTCTGACCCCAGCCTGTAGCTCTGCTATCTCTGTATAGCTCTGTATCGCTATGCTTTTATTTAGATATGAAATCAATTACAATGAAAGTGGAAAATCAATTGGACAGAATAACTAAATGAATTGCATAGCTGGAAAGCAATGTGGGTTTCCTTATTTTAAGAAAGCATCTTTCAAGTCCAGTATAGTTACAAGAAGACATCCTGAAGCTGGTCTGCAGACTGGACATCAACACATGAAGTTCCCAGAGCAGAAATTTTTCCATCTGGGAGAGTCAGAAATATTGAAAGGAAAGCTTCATCACAGACAGAAGAACAAATAGTAAGTTATGAATTAGGAAAAAAACCTCAATGCCCTATGAGGAGAGACTGAGGGACCTGGGGTTGCTTAGCTTGGAGGAGACTCAGGGGTGACCATATTGCTCTCTACAACTACCTGAAGGGAGGTTGTAGACAGGTGGATGTTGGTCTCTTCTACCAGGCAGCCAGTACCAGAACAAGAGGACACAGTCTCAGGCTGTGCTAGGGGAGGTTTAGGTTGGATGTTAGGAAGAAGTTCTATACAGAGAGAGTGATTGCCCATTGGAATGGGCTGCCTGGGGAGGTGGTGGAGTAACCATCATTGGAGGTGTTCAGGAGGAGACTTGATGGGGTGCTTGGTGCCATGGTTTAGTTGTTTGGGTGGGTTGGATTGGTTGATGGGTTGGACACGATGATCTTAGAGGTCTCTTCCAACCTGGTTTATTCTATGTATTCTATGTATTCTATATCAATTTTGAGGTGAACACAGACAGAAGAACTTTGTCTGACAGTTGGAATAACTGGAGAAAGCTCTGAACTGCAACAGTCCCATGAGGGAAGAAGAGACAGGAGACAAGGGAAGCAAGTCTAAGAGACACTGCTTTTCAGAATCATCATTAGGTCTTAGAAGCTTTTTATTGGCTAAAGGGCTCTTGAACAGTAACTGGTGACACAAAAGTTGTCCTTTGGGAAGTCATTTGGGGCTTTGCTTTTTTTTTTTTTAAAGCTGAGCTGCATCCACCTTTGCCATACTGCTGTGAAGTTTAGCACCTGAGAAAATCAGATAACTGAGTTGAATGTGAAACAGAAACCTTCACTGCAATATGCAAAACCACTCATTTCCTATAAAAGCCCTCTTCAATTTCCACAGAGCCACTGGGCTGTGTTCAAGCCTCTCATGTCAGAATTGATTTAAATATGACACCTATATAAAAAAATAGTTCACAATAAATAGTTCTACTGGCAGACAGGTGTCATTGTTCCCCAGGAGAAGCCAGTTAAAGCATGAAGGTAACTAAATATGAAGATGTAGCGAGTCTCATTTGCATGAGTATAATCCATGTTGTACTTCTCAGTGGCTGAAATCAAACCTCTGCAGTTAGAATTTACATGTATATATACTCCAGACAGCCACAGCCAACTTAATCCTCATAAATTCTGATCTAAAGTACTGCTGAGAAGGAAATCTCTATAAAGAAAACTGAAAGTGTTTAGCATAATTTATATCACTTATTCTGGATGGACATTTGTCCCACTCACTTCCTTGCCCTGTCTGCCTCCTTCCTGCCTCCTCTGGCTACCAGCCCTAGAAGCATCCTGAGAACGCTGTTACAATAATTACTGATTGCCCCATCCTCAAGGGAGCAGAGCAATCTGTGTGTAGTGCTCATACCACATTCAGATCAAGGGAGCTCCGTGCCTTCCCATCAATCAGTTTTGCCAATTTAGAACTTTAAATAATGATTGCACTCATATGAAATCCTAAAGAATACCACACCCAAATCTGCAGTAAGTTGGTGGGAGCAGCAACATATTGGAGCTTGTACTCTTAATATTTAGCATGCATGCTATATAATACAAAATCCATCAACCTAGTACAAATAACAGAAGAGTGGAAAAAAAAGGTTAAAATTTTGCAGGGCTACTTTGTCCTGAACTCAAGTACTCCATCATGAGCTTGACCTATATTGTATAGCAAATGGAGAGGATTCTGGACATCCTCCAGCAGCTTCAGCTAAATTAAACATGAACATGAATAATGCCCTGGGGCTGTGCATTCTCTGGGATGCCACAGGCATGGGACTTGCAGAGAATCCACCCTTGTAGCAGAACTGTGTTCCAGATTGCAATTAGCCGAGTTTCCTCTGTCAAGGTTTTCCTGTGAAAGCCTCCCACAGTAAAAACACTTCTTAAAAACGTTATGCTGCAGCAGATGAAAATAAACCTAGCTGCTGAATTTTCAAAAACTTTCTTTGGAAGAACATAATCTCAAGGACTACAATCACTCATTCCAGATACATGGTTCATGAACTCAAACCCATCACTTCCAAGTACTGCATGTTCTTGTCTATCCTAACTGCCATATGCTACTAAGTCATTTAATTTTATACTCACCCTCGTGCCTCCAGGCTTCATGGGCAGATGGCTCTTTGCCACCTAATCAAATTTGCACATCAAGGGCATCCCAAGTGAGTTCTTTTATAGAACTGTATCCTCCTTTAGTTCTTCTCCCTTTCTTGAGTATTTGCACATCAGTACAAACTTGTACTACTGAAAGGTGCATAATTTCCAGATGTAAGTCACTCATTCTTCAATTAAGCACAACATAGTATAAACAGTTCTATCCCATTAATCCTAAAAATGCAATTCAGTGCCTTGGAACTTCGCAGCACACCCACACAGTCCTTAATATCCCTATTGGTTCTATTTTGGGTCTCTCTTTCTTCCATGGTACATCCATTCATTGGGCAGAACTTGCCTATGCCCTCTGCCACCACATACCCAGTTATAATAATACACCTTGACTCCTGCAATCAAGTGACGGTTTCTGCTGTACTGCACCAAGATTGATGCAGTATCTGTATTTGACTGCCTTCTAATATTCAACTGCTCAATTTTCGTGGATCAGCTTATCTGAATGTAGGCCTGTGGCTGCTGCCTGTGAGGGACTCAAGCTCAGACTTGCATGTGATTCTCTGGAGCATCATATTAATCAAACACTAAAGTTCTCATGCTAGTAACTGTGGTATTTCTTCAACCCCCTGTGACCTACATTGCCTCACCAAATTGGTTTGATTTTTCACTCATGCTTTTATCACATTTTGCTGCCGTGATTTCTGTAACTCTTTACTTGTTGCTTTACCCATCACATCATTAAATACTAGTACAGGCTTTACCCATCACATCATTAAATATTTGTACAGGCATGCATCTCATCTGTCTGAATGCACAGCAGGTTAGGGTTAGCCTGGCACTGACAAAACATTGTTTCACAAACCTGTGCAATTCTTCCACTTAAATAACATCACTGCCTTTGGAGTAATGACCTCAATTTATCCCTTCTAGAACGTTTTACAGACAACAGGACAGATAAGAAGAAACAAGACCATCTACCCTAAGAGTGATTAAACCCTCCACTTCACACCTTTTTCTCTAAATAAGGAAGAGTGTAGTATTTTTTAATATTGCCATCAACAGCTACAGAAAAAACCCTCACCCTGTTAAGATTCACAAGATAAACAAAGTGGTTTAGCATGAACATTTTAGGGATACCTAAACCAGCTTTGTAATCTGTACTAAAAAAGAATCAATCAGCTGTCCAATACCAGTTATTTTAAGATAACACATCTGGAAGATTGTAATCTGAATTATTTTCATGGAGGAGCAACAGTGGAGTTGTGATGGAGGAAGTTTTACACAGAGAGAGTGATTGCCCATTGGAATGGGCTGCCCGGGGAGGTGGTGGAGTCACCGTCACTGGAGCTGTTCAGGAAGAGACTTGACAGGGTGCTTGGTGCCATGGGTTAGTTGATTAGGCAGTGTAGGGTGATGGGTTGGACGTGATGATCTTGAAGGTCTCTTCCAACCTGGTCTATTCTATTCTATTCTATTCTATTCTATTCTATTCTATTCTATTCTATTCTATTCTATTCTATTCTATTCTATTCTATTCTATTCTTGTATTGACACTGCAGATGCCAAATAGAACAAAAAGTGGAAATTAAAGAGCTCTCTACACTAGTTACTTCTAAGTGTTCATACCAGCTTTGAATACATCCTACTTTCTCCATTTAGCTTTTCTAAGCAATTTAATATTTTGTGCCAGGAAAGAGTAGAGCCAAACAGCAAGCACAGCTCAGCTTCCCATGTCACAATAAGTCATCCCTGCAGATTAAGAAAGGTCTATCCCAGAGAACACCGTGACCCAGAAGCCAAAGATAAATTGTTTACAATTTGTTCCAGGCATCACCTATTTAGCTACACATAGTCCTTTATATTTACAGCCCTTTCTACTGCTCTGCTGAGAGCAGTAACCTGAATATGCCAAGAACATAGTGGGAGCCTGCTGAACATGGACTGAATTTACTCCAGTGTCTCACAGCCACAACGGTTTAACAAGTGCTGCACAGGCACAGTGAGAGTAATACCATTTATAATCAGCTAAGCTAATCATCCTTATCCCCCTTCCACAGCCGCTTCTTCCCCAAGGACAGATAAAAGTCATCTTGTGAGACACTACTTGGTTACCCATTAAAATAGACCAGAGGTCTCACGACCCAGAAAGCAGTATTTTGACAATTTTCAAGCCGTTTTGAAAATGCCAAAGACCAAATCTAGTAAGCAGATGCTTGCGGAAAGATCCGAGCGCCCGGAGCCATGGAGCCACCAAAGCTGTTTTCTGCTTCCTGAGCTGGTGCTTGAAGATCCCAAACTGACAAAAGCACCGCTCTATTGCTTAAGTTTTGGAAACTAATTGCTTCCTATTGGCCCTATTTAAATTAGGAGCCTAACTAGCACCCCATTTAGCTTCTTAACACTCAGATGAAAACTGAAGCTGTGCTGCTTGGAGTAGGTGAGATTAGGCACAAACAGGAGCAGGTCACTTGGCATTCAAAGATAAAAAAGGGACTCAGCCGACAAGCTTTGGGCTTCTTCCAGAATGAGGCAGCTGCATCAGAGGGTGCTGCAGGCAAAAATTGTGGATTTAAGCAAGCAAAACAAATACCTATGCTATCTAACGCCAGTGTTCTGAATTTCTCACCTAGAGATGCTTCATTGTTTTGACAACAAAGAATAGAAACTTTGATTCAGGAAACCAAAGTGCAAAGATCTTATTATTCCAAAGTCCCTCTAGGGCCTTGTTTAGGCACCAGCTGCGTGCTTCTTTACCCTTACTCTCAGCCAAAAGCTGTATGCATTGCTAAACAATAGAAGTTCAAACAGTTAAGAAAACTGTTAGAGGAAGACTTTTTAAGGTTAGGAATTCTAGCTGCCAGTTCTGCACAGAAGCAGACTTTTTTATCTGGTTCTTTTCTTGTATCACCTGCCACAAGCAACTTTATGCTTGTAACAAAAGAGCAAGGAGAAATGCCACTGGGTCAGTTGTAATAGTCTGGACTGAGCTACTGCTTCATGCTGACAAAAGCAAATCCTATGGGGAAAGCAGTGAGGCAGAAGCAGCAGAGTAGAAAGATACATCAACATGCTTCAGCTTCTAGAACACTTAAAAGAGTACTGTATTAGGTGACTACAGAGGTCAGTTTTGCTTTTATTCTTCTGATAAGACACCAGTAGCAAATGTGAAACAGTGAAATGTGTAAGAGTAAATAATTCCTAAACTGTTACTGTCTCTGTATATTTTACAGTCAGGAGATAGCCAGTGATTTAGGGTATTTCTGAATGGAGACTGCATTTAAAATAGTTTTTATAAACACCACATTCCACATGTAAGTTTAGTACTTTTAACCCTATGACCCTGAAAGAAAAAGTGTCCTAGCAGCAAGCTCCACTACTACACTACACTACACAGTGTAATGAAAGACAAGTTTGAAACTTTACTTCATTGAAATCTTAGGTCTTACAAGATATCAAACATTATCAAGCCAAAATTATGGACAATGTCAACCTGGTCCTCTGTCACATTTTAGTTTTCAAGAACAACATTCAATATGGTATTGGAGAAGATGACAAACCTCATGGAACTATCGAGGTTGGAAGAGACCTTTGAAATCACCAAAGCAAACCACTTGCTTAGAGTTCCCAATCTCACCACTACTGCTAATCTACCACTAAACCACATCCCTAAGCACCACATCCACATGTCCTTTAAATACTTCCAGAGACGGTGACTCCACCACCTCCCTGGATAGCCCGCGCCAATGCTTGATAACCCTTTCTGTGAAGAAACTTTTCCTAACATCCAACCTGGCACAACTTGCGCCTGTTTATTCTTATCATGTCACTTGTTGCCTGTGAGAAAAGATTGACCCCCCCCACACTCCAACTTCCTTTGAGGTAGTTGTAGAGGGCAATGATCTATCCTCTAATATTTTTGTTTCTTTGTGTCAGTTTCCAACTACTGTTCCCTCCACCTCCTACCCCCAGCCTCCTGGCAGGAGATAAGAAGTGGAAAGATTTTAGTTGAATTACACAAAATTATTTACTGCAGGGATATCAGATTACACCAGAAGAGACAAAGGAAGAAATGGGAAAACCCAAAAATACTCAGCTGAAATCTGCACAGGACAGCTGCAACCACCCAAAATGAAACTGGAGAAGGGGAAAGAACCCAGCCCCTGCATCCCCTTGATTTACATCTCACAAATATTACTGATTTCAGCCAGCATTACTCACAGCAGTGTAGGAATATATATTTGATGTGGCTCAAACTACCAGTTTTGCTTTTTCCCCCAGTTGTTGTTTTGTTGTTATTTTGGGTTGTTCGTTTGTTCTTCTTGTTCTACTGCTGCTGAATCCTAACCTAGGATAACCTTTGCAGAGAAGCATGCCGGCAGCAGGATTTCCCTCCTTAGCAGAGTTTAGAACTCCTAACACATGATGTACAGTGATTTGCATTTGTTAACACTATGTTATAAACAGTGCTTTAGCTATTCAGTTATTCAGTACCCAGAGACCTTTCCAAAATTTATCCAAAGAAGCTTCAGTTTTAGTTTATACTATTGTCAGCAGAAAGTCACAGAGTAAGTCTTAAAAGCATTCTTTGTATTACTGACCTTCCTATCTTTAAAGCTCAGTATTTCTCCCCATTTTGTACCTCGAGTAGTTTGTACATAAAAATCTTTTACTGGATTACCTTATTTTTGTTTTTGAATTCTTGTGAAAGTAGGAACAGAAGACCCAAGAACGACCTTCTGAATGTTCTGAATGTGCTTAATATTGACTTAAACGGGGCATGTCTTTCCTTTGCACCCAGTTACAGATTGGAATGTAAACTGCTATTCATCAAGAGGCATGTAATGCTGTGTTTGGATTTATGTTTTCTGGTTTTGTAAGAAAAACAAGTTCTGATAAACAACAGATGGAGTTGAAAACAGAAACAGAGGCCAGTTGCTTTCTTCTTCCAAACATGGCAGTGTAAATGCATTCTATACACCGCCTCCTAAAGATGAAAAGTTTGACCACACAAAGTGACTGATATCACAGTATCACAGTATAACTAAGGTTGGAAAGGACCTCGAGGATCATCGAGTCCAACCTATCATCAACACAGACCCCATGACTAGACCATGGCACCAAATGCCAGGTCCAAATCCAATCCCCTCTTGAATTCCTCCAGGGACGGTGACTCAACCACCTCCCTGGGCAGCACATTCCAATGATGAATGACTCCCTCGGTGAAGAACTCCCTCCTCACCTCGAGTCTAAACCTCCCCGGCGCAGCTTGAGACTGTGTCCCCTTGTTCTGGTGCTGGTTGCCTGGGAGGAGAGACCAACCTCTTCCTGGCTACAACCACCTTTCAGGTAGTTGTAGAAGGTTATATGAGAAGGTTATCACCATGTGTCTGGGAGTGACCAGTGATGCAGCACCTTTCTCCTACTGTGCCTAAGAGGCATCCCACCAACGAGAACCCTGCAGAGGACTGAAAGATGTAGACCCTATTTAAAAAATCTGAACAGCTTTAGGTACAAAGTAGGTGTCAACACACTTTGCTTAGAGACCATGACAGTTCCAAGTATATAAGGCGGCTGATTTTTAAGCATGTAGAAAACTCTGTGCTGCTTTGATTTTGACAGCAGGTTTGGATGCCTAAGAACACAGGACTGTGATTCATGTTAGCTAAAACCCTGTGCATAACCATAATTACCCAAACTGCAGTCAGGAGACACAGCCCAGTATAAACCCTTACCACAGCACGAGACTTGCAGATCACAGCATATCAAAACATGCACACTCCCAGTTTAAAAATGTACAGACATTCTCATTTTTGATGCAAACACAACAGAACTGGAAGTCTTAAAAAGTAAATAAATTGTGTTTCAAGACTGAACTAATGACTGCATTGCTTTTAACTTGAAAATGCTAGGAAGCATATATTGTATACAGGCTATATAATACGAAGAAATGCACAGCAAGTTACTAAAACTGTGTATAAGGCAGAAGATCATCATCTTAGTATCTTTTGGAAAACAGATGATTTCACAAAGCAAGCTGCTGTGACAGTAATTTATTATATTGCTGTATGAAGACTTAAAATACTAGTACAATGCTACAGGTTGAAAGTCAACCCTATGCAGAAGAACCAGTGAAAGATTCATATGCTACTAAAGAACTACCAAAACGCTGCTTCTAAAGAGGCAATCAACAGACCAACACTGATACTAACAGTGATGCCAAGAGGAACTCCTCTTAGGGAAAATAAAAATTGGGAAACTCTCTTATGGAAGATTTCACTCAGATTTTTTCTGGATTCAAGTGTAGAAAGACATAATTTTCTTCAGAAGCTGCCTTGAAGGAAGTTTCAAGAGAGAGATCAAAATACAGGAGGTTGGAGGGACAGAGCAGAACTACAACATGATTTCTAATTGTCTTCAACAAATGTGTATTACAGAGAACTTTGTAGCACTTTACAAAATGTACACTATATAAATTATATATGCATATACATTAGTATTATTTCAATCACTAAGTTCTTCCTCATCACTGAAATAAGCGCTTTTCTTAATCCGTGGACGCTTGGAATCGTCTGCAATTGAGGATTCTCCTGCAGTCTGTGTCCATCTTTGTTGTTCTTCCTCAATTTTGGCTTGCTACAATGAAAGAAGGAGAAGTATTAGCTAAGATTAAGAAAAATTAAGATGCATTACAAATAATAATGCTAAATATTGATATGCATTGAATTATTTAATGCTGAAGAATTTAAAAGTTTTATCTCAATTTCCAGACAAACTGTGTGATGAATGCACTGGAAGACACTTCTGAAAACAGTTCTTGCACTCCAATGTCAGGTCTTCTGCAGCAATGCAGGCCTCTGCAATGAAGTGCCCTCTGGGTTCAAAGAGAGGAACTTTGCCTATGGCAAACTTGCAGAACTACAGAGCAGGTGAGATGGGAAGAAAAGAACGCACTGCGTTTTAAACTGACATTACTGAATCAGCTTTGCTCCACTAACAATTCTGTCCCTTGTCTTTTGCAGTCACTCAGGGAAAGTGTTCACAGTATCACAGTATAACTTAGGTTTGGAAAGGACCTCGAGGATCATCGAGTCCAACCTATCAACACAGACCCCATGACTAGACCATGGCACCAAGTGCCACGTCCAATCTGCTCTTGGACGCCTCCAGGGACGGTGACTCCACCACCTCTCTGGGCAGCCCGTTCCAATGACGAATGACTCGCTCGGTGAAGAACTTCCTCCTCACCTCGAGTCTAAACCTCCCCTGGCGCAGCTTGAGACTGTGTCCCTTTGTTCTGGTGCTGGTTGCCTGGGAGAAGAGACCAACCCCTTCCTGGCTACAACCCTCCTTCAGGTAGTTGTAGAGGGCAATGAGGTCACCCCTGAGCCTCCTCTTCTCCAGGCTAAACAATCCCAGCTCCCCTCAGCCTCTCCTCATAGGACTTGTGTTCAAGGCCTCTCCCCAGCCTTGTTGCCCTTCTCTGGACACGTTCAAGTGTTTCGATGTCCTTCTTAAACTGAGGGGCCCAGAACTGGAAAGGCTATTCCACTAAAGGCTTAAACAGATGATTCTGATTTTTACTGGGAAATATGCTATCCCAGCAAAAATCTTTGGCTAGCAAGAGAAATGGAATGGTTTTACTTCCAGTTGTGGAATTTTCAGAGGAGATGGGGGATAATTGTGCCTATTTGCATCACTTTTTCATACTGCGTTATGTCAAGGTGTTGCACTCACTGCAGTCATATCCAGAACAAAATTATCTTAAAAACTCTCAGGGTTTTTTTTTTGGTGGGGGAACAAGGGCACATAGGGAACAGCTGTAGAGTAGGGAGCCAAGAAATGTGAACATCAGGTCAGGCTTGGTCTGTGTACTGAAACAAAAGCCTGTAAAGAAGTATTAAAGAAGATGGTAATATAGCTGTCAGACGATCTATCCACATAATAAAAAATGCATTAGGTATGTTTAGAGAGGCCTATTTCAGGCAAAGGAAGTGCTTCAGAACCAGACATTGTTCAAGGTTATTCTTGAGTGAGGGCAGAGGATACAGCAGTTAGGAGAGGAAAGAGTGATTTGTGAACAGAAGCACTAATAGATCATCACAGCACAGATGTCGGAAAAACAAAAAGTGAAAGGAGCTTGAAGGAAATAAATTGCGATGCACAAGTGTGGCACTAGTGAAACTGTAAAATACCCATCAAACCAAACAAAAACCCTCAGCCACACAACAGTCCACCCATGCCTGAACATGACTGCAAAAGGAAGAAAGCAGATATAGTTACAACTACTGCCAGGCAAGAGTGTCCTGAGTACTACAGAGTGGACAGACCTAAAGCTGTATCGCAGGGCCTCTGAAAAGCAGCTAAAAAAGAAAACACAGTTGCATTTAAATAATGATAAATAATAAATATGCAGTTCTTCCAGATTGTACCTGAAAAGCTATGGCTTGGCTGAGGCTATCCAGAGCAGGGTCTTCTCCTTCCTCTTCACTTTCTTCTTCCTCCTCACTTCATTGCGCAGAGAGAGAGAAATATATATAGCTTTATTTTAAGTGTTCAGTATGAAAAAGCTTCCTAAAAGTAGCAACACATAAATAATTACACATACATTTCTTCTGGCTCAGCTATTTTCTTTCTCTTCTTCTTCTCCTTTTTTTTTGGTGGCTCTCGCTCTCCTAGCATATTTTTAGGACAAGCATAACTTAAGTGGCCTGCTTCCTTGGAGAAAAAGAAATATTGCTTAACAGAAAGCATTACAAACAACTCTATGGTCACAGTATCACAGTATCGCTACGGTTGGAAGAGACCTCGAGGATCATCGAGTCCAACCTGTCACCACAGACCTCATGTCTAGACCATGGCACCAAGTGCCACGTCCAACCTCCTCTTGAACACCTCCAGGGACAGTGACTCTGCCACCTCCCCGGACAGCCCATTCCAATGACGAATGACTTGCTCGGTGAAGAACTTTCTCCTCACCTCGGGTCTAAACCTCCCCTGGCGCAGCTTGAGACTGTGTCCCCTTGTTCTGGTGCTGGTTGCCTGGGAGAAGAGACCAACCCCTTCCTGGCTATAACCACCCTTCAGGTAGTTGTGGAGGGCAATGAGGTCACCCCTGAGCCTCCTCTTCTGCAGGCTAAACAATCCCAGCTCCCTCAGCCTCTCCTCATAGGGCTTGTGCTCAAGGCCTCTCCCCAGCCTTGTTGCCCTTCTCTGGATACGTTCAAGTGTCTCAATGTCCTTCTTAAACTGAGGGGCCCAGAACTGGACACAGGACTCAAGGTGCAGCCTAACCAATGCAGAGTACAGGGGCACAATGACCTCTCTGCTCCTGCTGGCCACACTATTCCTAATGCAGGCCAGGATGCCATTGGCCTTCTTGGCCGCCTGGGCACACTGCTGGCTCATGTTTAGGTGGCTGTCAATCAACACCCCCAGGTCCCTCTCTGTTTGGAGCTCTCCAGCCACTCTGACCCCAGCCTGTAGCTCTGCATGGGGTTGCCGCGGCCAAAGTGCAGCACATATCATGAAGAAAGTTGATGTAAGAGAGTTCACAGGGGAAAAAAAGGGAAGTAATTAGTAAGATAAATGGAATGCTGAATTAGAACACAGAAGACAAACTCTTCTCTAAGCTTGCCATGGAAACATAGAGATTGGTGGTGATAGGCACATTTAACTGCAAATTGAGAAAAAGCTATGAGCAAAGTAGATTTTCTTTGGCTCCTGCAATAGCTGAATACACTATGGTAGGGTTATGTTCAAGAGAAGATATAAATCTCAGCATCAACAGTCTAAAAAATGGGGATAAGTCAAACATTTTTGCTATCCATGTGTCAATCTCCCATGCTATTATCTTCAGGAAAAGAAAGGAATTGCCTAAAAAACACACTCATGTATAAAACCAGTTGTTTCCAGTATTTGTTTTACTGCTAACTATATAATGGATTTCCAAAGATACATCAAAAGCAGCTATTTTGAACTAGGTTCTTCAAAATGGTACAACTGTTATGAAAACTGATAATATCAACAGGAAAACGGAAAATTCAACCCTCCCCAATTTTAACAGCATTAACCATAGCCAAAATAAAGAAATAAGCTAGGATTCTGTGCTGGTTTTGGCTTGGGTTAGTGATAATTTCCTTCACAGCACTGGCATGGGGGTTTGCATCTGTTCTGAAAATAAGTGTTAACAGAGAGATGTTTTACTTATGGCTGAGAAGTGCTTACACAGATCAAAGCCTTTTCTGCTCCCCATACCACCCCACCAGCAAGTAGGCTGGGGGTGCACAAAAAGCTGTGGGGAGACACAGCCAAGAAAGCTGACCCCAACTGACCAAAGAGACATGCCATACTATAGGCATCATACTCAGCAAATGAAGTTGAGGGGAAGGTTGGAGCAGGGGCTGCTGCTCAAGGATTGGCTGGGTATAGGTCAGTTAGTGGTGAGCAATGGTTTTCATTTGTACCATGTGTCTTTCTTGGGGTTTATTTCTTTGTTATTTAACTTTTCATTACAGTTTATATAATTATTATTATTATTATTATTATTATTATTATTATTATTATTATTATTATTACCTTTCAGTTATTTAACTGCTTGTAACTCACTTTTACCATGTGTCTTTCTTGGGGTTTATTTCTTTGTTATTTAACTTTTCATTACAGTTTATATAATTATTATTATTACCTTGCAGTTATTTAACTGTTTGTAGCTCACTTTTACCCTTCCAATTCTCTTTTCCCTATCCTGCTGTGAGACAAGCGAGCTAGTGGCTGTGTGGTGCTTAGCTGCCAGCTGGGGTTAAGCCATGACAGTCAAAAGATGGAGTATGTAAGTTAGTCTCTGGTTTTACTCACCCCACATTCATAGCACTTAGATTTATCAAAGTAGTTACGCCTGCGAATGAATTCTGCTGCTCTTCCATTATCAATGGCAATACTTGCTTTTATTACTCTTCCAAACAACTACAGCAAATTAGGAAGGGAAAAAAAAAAAACAAAAGGTAACTATTTTGGGACTGCAAACCCAATCCTCCCTCCATATCAGTTCCCACAGTTTACCTGTTTGTTATTAAGTGCCCGAGAACAGTTTTGTGCAGATTCTTTATCCAAAAACAAAATAAAGGCGACTCCTTTGCTCTTCCTGGTGTCTTTGTCTTTCATAATAGTAACTCTGAAAATGTACAACCACAGAATTGATACACCAGAAGAGGCATTTTTTTCCCTTAAATGTCTCAGTGGGATCTTAGCTTTGTTATATAGCAGAAAGGGAAGTATATTTAAAGCTCACCAAACAGAAATTCAGAGTGACATCTAACCTGGCCACACGTTCATAAGAAGAGTAGAGATGATTTAAGAAAAGTGTACGTAGTACTGTTCTATAAATATTTCCATCTGGAATCTATGCAGGTCATGGATGCATATGTTATTTTACCTGAGATACAAGGTTAAATCTTCAGCCTGAAACTGAAATCAACAGCTCCGGTAGCACATTGAGGATTTTAAGACAGTTTAAGACTCAGGGAAAAAAAAAACAAACCACCACAACAACTAAAAAAAACAGATAACCAAAAAGATTAACAAGAGGTGAAGGCAGGGAGGAGCCCACACAATCTTAATTCTTTCAGTTTTAACATCAATTGTATTTAGCCCAATAAAAGCAAAACAGTGGGAAACAGGATGCCAGTCTGCATGTATGTGAAAATAAAAGCAACTGGTAAAAGGTCAGGAATAAATTCTCCCTGTACCCACCACAGCTAGCAAAAGGTTCAGACATAAGGCAAACTAAAATTATATGAGTTAATACGACATTTAAAAATAAAACCCAACACACAAACCCTGCTGCAATGCAAAAGGCCTACCAGAGAAGCTGTATAAGTAAGAGATGACCTCCATAGTAAAGAGAGTATGAAATAAAAGATCAGTAAAGAAAGCTCAATTTTCCCCCAAACAAAATAGAATAGAATTAACCAGGTTGGAAGAGACCTTTGAGTCCAACCTATCATCCAACACTATCAAATCAACTAAACCATGGCACCCAGCACCCCATCCACTCTCTGTCTAAACACCTCCAGTGATGGTGACTCCACCACCGCCCTGGGCAGCCCATTCCAATGGCAAATCACTCTTTCTATGAAGAACTTCCTAACATCCATGCATGGAAAGATAAAGCTTAGAATATTTTTTCACCCAAGCCCCTCAGACAAGGATGCCTCCAACAGGAAGTGCTGAGCTGAAATGATTCTATTAACTCTTTTGCTAAGTTACTTTTTCAAGAGTTCCAACGGAACTCTAATATGACTGTCAGGCTTCTCATTGGGATATCGAACGGACTAGTTAATAATACAGGCAGTGAAAGAAACAAGTGGGACAAATATTTTTGTAGTCAGCAACTTTTCAGAACCCTAGGAAGTTTGATTTCTCACTGAACAAACTGAGTTGAAATCATAATCATCAGGATATACTGGGGTGAGAAATGCAGTACAGAAGAAAAGCCAGCATGATTTTGTTAAGTCAAGACACACTTCAGAAAGTAGTCTACTAAAGCTTATTTAATTAAGTTCAAGTTGACCTAGATGACATTGGAAAGCTCTCTGCAAAGTGTTTTAAAGTCCCTGAACAAAGACTCTACAGAAATCAAGCTAATATTTGCAAAGATTTTTCTTGGGAATGCGCTACTAGTTACAAATAGGAAAACTGATCCTTGTTAGTCTGTTTCACAGCAAAATGGGAATAGCAGTGGAACACCCAATATCTGCACTGTTCATTGTCAGGTCAGCTTGCAAAGGGGTGAAAAGAAGCAAATCTTGCTGCATCAAAACAAAAAAAGTGAAAAAAAAAAATAATGGCAGTATTTTACACGTGGTGTTCTGTGAGTTTTTGCATTTGTTTTAACTTCTAGCAGGGACTAGACAAAACCTCAGGAATCAGTAGGTGTGAGCAAGTGATTTGTTTGCAAAATGGTGTGGAAAAACAGTAACAGCACAGACACCATTGCACATTCTTAATTAGGTACTTCCACAAAGGATGCAGTATAGCACTTCTTCATAGGCATCTGAGAACACTGTTTCTGTTACCTATGACAGTGAAAAAAAGAAGCTAGAAATTATTAAAAAAGGGGAAAAAACCAAAGAGAATGCTGCTATGACACTTTTGAAATAAGTAATGCATCATACAGCCAATACTTCAAACAATTCTTATCCTCCTCTTATACAAGTCCAAAACCCAAGACAGTAAGAGAACCCTACTCCCAAACATTAAGAGTATGGGTATGTATCTAAATGAAAACATGGAAGTCAGAAGTGTCAAATTTACAGAGAAGAGGCACCTCAAAGGATGAACACCTAGTTAAATGTTGTTACTACAATGAACAAAACCAGATAGAATAGAATAGAATAAACCAGGTTGGAAGAGACCTTCAAGATCATCGCGTCCAACCTATCACCAAACACCACCCAATCAACTAACCCATGCAACCAAGCACCCTGTCAAGTCTCCTCCTGAACACCTGCAGTGATGGCGATTCCACCACCTCCCTGGGCAGCCCATTCCAGTGGGCAATCACTCTCTCTGTGTAAAACTTCCTCCTGACCTCCAGCCTGAACCTCCCCTGGCGCAGCCTGAGACTGTGTCCTCTTGTTCTGATGCTGGCTGCCTGGGAGAAGAGACCAGCCGCTGCCTGTCTACAACCCCCCTTCAGGCAGTTGTAGAAAACAATAAGGTCACCCCTGAGTCTCCTCTTCTCCAGGCTAAGCAGCCCCAGCTCCCTCAGCCTCTCGTCATACGGCTTGTGTTCCAAGCCCCTCACCAACTTTGTTGCCCTTCTCTGGACTCATTCCAGCAAGTCAACATCCTTCCTAAACTGAGGGGCCCAGAACTGGACACAGGACTCGAGGTGTGGCCTAACCAGTGCAGTGTACAGGGGCAGAATGACCTCCCTGCTCCTGCTGGCCACACTGTTCTTGATGCAGGCCAGGATGCCATTGGCCCTCCTGGCCACCTGGGCACACTGCAGGCTCATGTTCAGCCTAGATCAGACACTCCATTCTGGAAACAACAGAGACTGTACATGTGCAGTTGTACTGCTCACTTCATGTCTACTAGAGCCCCACAAGAGTTTTCCTCTCAGTCAATTTTAAAAAGGTAAGTTTTTCTTATGTTGCAGTCTGGCTTTTCCTACCATTTGTCACCTGGAACACACTACTGAGACCTTGAAAACTTTGGATTTAACTACATGTCTCAGCTTATTATAACAACTACTACAAGTTAGAGTAAATATTTACTGGTGTAGGGTCAAAAAGCTGAAGTCCTGAGACTTATTACTCAGTCTTCTAACAAAATAGAGAGACAAGACATCAAGTTCCTTACTGTAGCATTTATTTCTATCATTTGACTGTAGAGGCAGGGGTTCACAAGTATTGTTCATGAATACCCCACATATTAGAAGTCATTACTATGCAGCCCTACATCTGATCTTAGATACTAAACAGTCACAAAACCAAGTCCCTTGAGAAGCTCACATAGAGGAATTATACATTGCAATTGTGGGAACTACTTGTGGGAATCATGACATCTAGTTCACCAAGGTAGAACCTCCCACTTTTAAACTTACCCACTCATGTCCTAGGCAGTGTTCAGGGGAAGGAGTGCAATGCTCACTAAAACAATTTTGTTTCAACTATTTCAGAGAAAAGACCATTTGCATATAATAACATTGTACTTGCTCTTAAGAAGTGGTTAGCAAAGCCTCCCCAACACAAGTGTTCTTACATTACATGTGCATCTGAAAGGACTTTCAGTTGTTAAATTTATACTTTATTAAAAATGAGCAGGACTTCAACAGAGTTCCACATTCCTACTTAAAGTATAAAAAGCACAAGACCTGCAAGTGAAGCAAAGACATTAAATATTTAAAATGAAAGCTACAAAACCAGCAGGCTGTATCAGGTCACTTACTTGACAACTTTTCCATACTTGGAAAATATCTGAAATACAAAACAAAATAAAGACTTAGCAAACAGAAAACTACATTGCATTAGCAGTAAATTCATCAAGCCAAACTGCTAAGATTTTGTGTATTTACACTCAAAATTGTTGTCAACAAGTTTACTCTGAACAATGCAGCTCTTAAAAACTTACCCTGTAGAGATCGTTGTTTGTCAAAGCAAAGGGTAAATTGGACACATACACTGTGCTTTTGCTCGGTGCCAACCCACCACTCATTTTTCTGATGGAAGGGAAAAGAGAGGAGAATTAAATTGTATTTAACAAACAGCAATTAAAAAACAGTTGCAAGGTTTTTTTAAAGTTGGTTTTCAAATCTAGCCCCGAGATACCTCATTGCCCTCTACAACTACCTGAAAGGTGGTGGTAGCCAGGAAGGGGTTGGTCTCTTCTCCCAGGCAACCAGCACCAGAACAAGGGGACACAGTCTCAAGCTGCGCCAGGGGAGGTTTAGACTCGAGGAGAGGAGAAAGTTCTTCACCGAGCGAGTCGTTCATCATTGGAATGTGCTGCCCAGGGAGGTGGTGGAGTCACCATCCCTGGAGGTGTTCAAGAGGAGATTGGATGTGGCACTTAGTGCCATGGTCTAGTCATAAGGTCTGTGGTGACAGGTTGGACTCCATGATCCTCGAGGTCTCTTCCAACCTTAGTTATACTGTGATACTGAGTTAGGATAAAGTTGCACGAAAGCATAGCTTTCATTTCTCTTTCATCATTTTACATGAAATTTGCATTTGCCTCTTCATGTTCTACAGAAGATACAAGTTTCTTTTTTTCTTCCCTGGATCCAAAGCATATTTTTGCTGTATGCAAATCCATTTGTAAGTCATGGAAATACAGACCTAAGTTAGTGTGCTTAAAATAAACCTCTGCTGACTTGTGCAGTAAAGAAAGATATAGGGAGAAACAATTAATGCCCATTTATTAAGCTTTATGCTCTATATCTGAAATAAGTAACCTTTGTTCCAAGTACCTCCTGCATGCTCTGATTCTTCCTACAAATTTCAGGTCAGATGCATCCAAAACAGAGTAAATCACAATTGGTTGGGGAAAGAAAAAAAAAAAAGATAAAAAGACAAAAAGCTTCCCTAAAGCAGAGTCCTAATTATTGTGGAGAGAGGAAGATAATACACTGACTTTATAATGTATCTAAGATGCTAAAGCAGTAAGGATTTCCTCCTGTATCTGTTGCTCAGGCTTCTACACCACTATGGAACTGCAAAAGTCCAGAGCTGGTCATGGGGAGTATCTCCCCTAGAGGCAAAGCCCTCCCCTCATCTCCTCTTCCTGATTAAGCAGCTGTATATTGGCAAGAACCAGAGAAATCTCAAAGCCATTTTCATTTCCAATCTCCTTTGAGCTCTTACAGCTAAGTATGTCTGGAAACAATGAATCAGTCGAAATCCACTTACAACTGCAGACACACCATCTAGTACTGTGTGAAGAGCAACCAATCTGATTTGAGAAAGAACAGCCTGTGTTTTGCCTCCTGTTTGGACATTTCCCAAAAGTTTAAGAGGTGTTAAAGTCTGTGCAAAACACTTCTTCCCTCTGATCCATTCTGCAGCCATGGCTCAGTCCAAGAGCTTAGCGAATAAAATTTAAGACCAGAGTAAAACACAGCCCTCATAAGAGGGCACAGCAAAAAATACAGCAAAACACACAGTCCAATTACTACTTCTCCTGCAGCCTCATTCCTGTCTTTTGGCACCTCTGCCCAATTTCCAACTGAGAATCAAGCCATTTCTTCAGCAAGATCAGCTTTTTTCTTTCAAAATACAAACAAAAGCTGATGACAGGATAAAGAAAGTAAAGTATTAAAAATCAACATCTGTTGTAGCACACAGTTTCTTAGGGGACTATTTGGGTAGTGAATCTGAGCAGATTGCATGGCCAAGTGCCAACAAAGTAACTAATATCACACCCTAATCCAGCTGTGGTTCATTTTCTGGCATTTCACAACTCAGTCCCTGTAGTTACTGATTATCCAAGTGTTTTGCCTCTTTCCTGACATGCTTACTGTATCACAATTCATTTGAGTGGCAGCTTCCAAGTGATTGAATTTTGAGATTTTTCATGTTGAGAGACTGATTTTTGGCATGAGCAGAAATGGCATCATAAAGGTTAAGCAAATGAGAGCAGAATAAATTTGCAGTAAGAGCCACACACTGCATCTGGTGTTACACAGACCAGATTCATTATCCCAGATTTCTTGCTGCTTGGCATTAGTATCCTTGACAAGCCTAGCCAGACTGACTTGGCAACATTCCATGTGAACAAAGTGCAGTTACCCAGATGCACAGTGGATACGAAGGATTTGGTGGAAGCTACTTTAGCACTGCATTACAGTACACTGCCAATGGGGGCCTACAGGAAGGCTGGGGAAGGACTTCTCAGGATATCAGGTAGTGATAGGACTAGGGGGAATGGAATGAAGCTGGAGGTGGGGAGATTCAGGCTAGATGTGAGGAGGAGGTTCTTCACCATGAGAGTGGTGAGACCCTGGAATGGGTTGTCCAGGGAGGTGGTCGAGGCCCCGTCCCTGGGGGTGTTTAAGAGCAGGCTGGATGAGGCTCTGGCCAGCCTGATCTAGTGTAGGGTGTCCCTGCCCATGGCAGGGGGGTTGGAACTAGATGATCCTTGTGGTCCCTTCCAACCCTGAATGAAACTATGAAACTATGAAACAGTGGAGGAGCAAACAGCAGAGGTGAACCTCACATGGCTGTAGACAGCTATTGCACCTTTTAAGAGGAGACCAAGGAAGCCCCATATTAATGAATAGTGAGGATGGCATGACTGGAGAGCAGACAGCTTGCGTATTCTGCAACACCACAATGCAAACCCCAGAGGAGAAGGTGATACATCCAGTGAAGGTTACTACAGGCCTGGCAGCTCAGCCAATAGGAAATTACTAATGACTGCAAGCTACAGAAGTGTCATTTTCAGCTGCACACTTTTTCCAGGAGCTGAAATTGTGCACCCTGGAGCACTGGCTACCAGACAGCTGAGGCTGAGCTTTGTTTCTACTTCCCTGGACAAATTTAAGTGAAGTAGTCTTGCTGCCCCAACTGCCCAAATATTCTTAGCAATTGGTATTGTTTAGGACTGTTGAGACAGGACTTCTTACTTTTAATGTCTGACTTGCCAGCTAGGCAGAATTTTAATAAAAGAGGAAGTACAGTGTAGGACTACAGCATGCTCACGTTCAAGATGGCAAAGGTTCAAATTTACCACTCCAGGAAAGAGTATATCCCCAGATCGACAGGAGGACTTCCTTTTCTAAATACCCAAGGCTCCTTGGGATCGTTTATAGACATCCTAAGTCAGCACATACACTAAGAGTTTTGCACAACATTTGAGC
Organism: Melanerpes formicivorus; assembly: GCF_026170545.1. Classification (NCBI taxonomy): domain Eukaryota; kingdom Metazoa; phylum Chordata; class Aves; order Piciformes; family Picidae; genus Melanerpes; species Melanerpes formicivorus. Next base: position 33,414,918 of record NW_027142355.1, read on the forward strand.
CACTCACCTATCTGGCAAAAGACCTTCTGCAGAACATTAAAAAACTATTTTCTAACAAGAGTAATCTCTAAAAAAGCTTGAGTAAGTGAAAATGCAAATTTTTGGTTATCTGTTGTGAATACAGTGCTATAAATGCAGCTTTAGATCCAACTACTGTTAGAATTCATCCCACCCCAATAAACCTTAACAAAATGTATAGTCTTAGCTGATCCATTAGAATTTTTGGTAAAGCCATCACAAAGCCACTGTGGGGATAGCAAGAGCCAACATCACAAACAGTAGCCTGCCTTCATTTATGATGGCCAACCTTGCTATAACAGCTTCATGATTATTGCTCAGATATCGTATAGCTGGGGGGAGGGGTGGGGAAGTTGTGGTGTGGTAAAATAAACTAAATTCCAGCTTTACGCTACCTCTCCAGATAAAACACATCTCATCTGGAAGCTCACCATTACAAGGTTCAGAGTCCTTTTATTTCAGAGACTTCCTAACTTCATAAAACTATCCAACACAAGTATTAATGTTTTCATGACATTCATTCTTGTGGGTGACCAGTCTCTCTGCTTTATAGCTTTTCCGTATACAGGCTGACAAAACATTCCCAAGACTTTCCCAAATCATCTGAGCTTTCTACTTGCTGCAGGAGACTCATTTGAGAGTTATGTACCATTTGGTTTCTATATCACAGTATCACTAAGGTTGGAAGAGACCTCAAGGATCATCGAGTCCAACCTGTGACCACAGACCTCATGAGTAGACCATGGCACCAAGTGCCACATCCAATCTCCTCTTGAACACCTCCAGGGATGGGGACTCCACCACCTCCCTGGGCAGCCCATTCCAATGACGAATGACTCTCTCTGTGAAGAACTTTCTCCTCACCTCGAGCCGAACCTTCCCCTGGCGCAGCTTGAGACTGTGTCCCCTTGTTCTGCTAGATATCCCCCAACATACCAAAATATTTATGTTTTATAAATATTTTTATGGGTCTTCTCTGATCTTCAGGGTATTACCTGGTTACCTAACTTTAAAACATCATCTGGAAGCCAGTACATTATCTCCATGGAGTTGAGCCCAACTCCCATTAATGTAATAACATCTCTCTAATACTCATGTCTATTTATTTATCATTTTCACATAATAACTTCCAGGATGGAGTTGTCTCTCAGTACTGCCACTTCTTGAATTTAACCATTTTTGTCTTTTTTCAAAACTTGAATTAAAAGAAGTAATTTTTTGACAAGAGCCATGTGTCAGTAATGATTAAGTCTCCTTCAAAATGTACTGGGTACACAAGTGTATTTTGCTTTAATCCAATCATCTTAATGCAACATCGATAACTCACATTGAGAACACCACCAAAGAAGACAATGATTAATTTCAGTAATTGGCTTTTCTATCCTGTCCCAGAACACATAAGGACGTCACCAAAATAGTTCAGATGCCTCTGAAGCATCAAGTGGAGTCTCAATTTACTGATATTTTCACGAGTTAGTATCAACATTACAACTTAAGCACAAACTTATGTCGTCATTCGGTTTTAAGTATGTAACAGACAGATCAGAATTGTGATTTTATTGCTAAAGCACGTGAATTGTGATTTGGTTGTTAAAGCACGTGGGTAAATTACTCCAGACACACTCACTCAGGCTAGCTTGTTTGAGTTCTTGTGTGACAAGAGGAGATGACCTCAGCTTGCACCAGGTTGGACATTAGAAGGAACTTCTTCACATGAAAGGGTTCTCAAATACTGGAACAGGCTCCTCAGGGAGGTGGTTGAATCCCCATGATGGGGATGTTTAAAAAACACATAGATATAGTGCTAAGTGACATGGTTTAGCCCCAGACTTGATAGAGTTAGGGAACGGTTGGATGCTACATTCTGAAAGGTCTTTTCCAACCAAAATGATTCTGTGACCCTTAACACGCCTTACTCTGTTTCTGATTTAACAGTACCAACAGAGTGTAGACACAAATCAACAAATCATTAGTTGTGGCAGGGGCATGGCTCAATCTTATAATCCAAGGCAGAAAACTAACCCATGCTCTCCCTGGTCCCAGAAAAAGATATTAACCACTTGCTACAATTCTGTGTGACACTAGGGGCACATAATAAGCAATTAGAGCATAATCTCTCTTATCTTTATGTAGTCACTTGAACAATATAAAGCAAATATAGCAGAGGATCAGAATGTGGGAAATAAAGCCATCAGCAGAAAAACTGTAGGAGTCTTTCAATCTGTCCCAGTCAAAGATGTTGACAAAACGGATCCGTGGTTTGAATCACACCACTGATACGTAGTAATCCAATTACAAAAATGTTGGGACAAGATTGGGCAACCAGGGACTACATTATGTGTTCTAACAACACTTTCTTTTTAAGGGGATTTCCAGCATAGTCAGGATGTGAGAAGAACAGCTTGCTTCAATCGCATCTAGCATCACCCTGCACTCACAGCATCACAGTATCACTTAGGTTGGAAAGGACCTCGAGGATCATCGAGTCCAACCTATCAACACAGACCCCATGACTAGACCATGGCACCAAGTGCCACGTCCAATCTCCTCTTGAACGCCTCCAGGGATGGTGACTCCAGCACCTCCCTTGGCAGCCCATTCCAATGACGAATGACTCGCTCGGTGAAGAACTTCCTCCTCACCTCGAGTCTAAACCTCCCCTGGCGCAGCTTGAGACTGTGTCCCCTTGTTCTGGTGCTGGTTGCCTGGGAGAAGAGGCCAACCCCTTCCTGGCTACAACCACCCTTCAGGTAGTTGTAGAGGGCAATGAGGTCACTGCTGAGCCTCCTCTTCTCCAGGCTAAACAATCCCAGCTCCCTCAGCCTCTCCTCATAGGGCTTGTGCTCAAGGCCTCTCCCCAGCCTTGTTGCCCTTCTCTGGACATGTTCAAGTGTTTCGATGTCCTTCTTAAACTGAGGGGCCCAGAACTGGACACAGGACTCAAGGTGTGGCCTAACCAAAGCAGAGTACAGGGGCACAATGACTTCCCTGCTTCTGCTGGCCACACTATTGCTAATGCAGGCCAGGATGCCATTGGCCCTCCTGGCCACCTGGGCAAACTGCTGGGTCACGTTTAGGTGGCTGTCGATCAGCACCCCCAGGTCCCTCTCTGTTCGGAAGCTCTCCAGCCACTCCGACCCCAGCCTGTAGCTCTGCATGGGGTTGCCGTGGACAAAGTGCAGCACTCGGCACCCAGCAGGGACAGGCCCAGATTACCTCCTAAAACCTCAAGCTAAACAAGCGATTCAGTTTCAGAGCTCAGTAAGTACGAACCAATACTAAGGCAAGAGAACTGCAGACTTTTCAGAAACTTCCACACCTTGTATTAAAGCGTTTAGCCGTAAGGAATATTACCCTGCAGATCCTGTACGACAGCACTGCCCTACTCGCAGCAGCTTCGCCCAGCTGCCGCGAAGTGCCACGCCGATGCTCCCTCGGCACACAAGTCCCTCCTCAAAACCACAAAAGCCTAAACCGGATCCAACAGCCTCCCCAGCTGTAAACAAACCCTCCTGCCACCCGCGGTACCCTCGTTACGAACCACGGCCGGGCCGGCTTGGCTCGGCCTCCCCGCGCACCTGCTCCCGTGGCTACTCCCCTCCAGGGGACCCTACCCGTCACGGCAGAGCTCCTCAGCCCGCGCGGGCACCCATGGTGTGATGCGACACAGGACGACGCGTGGGCCCCGACGGGCGGCGACACAAGCCCCAAGCAGACACCGCCTACCGCCCGGCACGGCGGCGCTCTTCCGCCGACGAGCAGCGGTTAGCGCTAGTCCCAGCCAATTGGCGATGGCGACGGTGGATGGCAGGCAGGCAGGCGGAGAGTGTTTCCGTCAACGTCTGCGGAGCGCCGGAAGCAGCGGGAGCAAGCGCGGCGCTGGCTGGCGAGCGCGTCTGCTGCCCAGCGGGAGCCGGAACGGGAGGCGGGTGAGCGGCGCGGGCCGGCCCGGGTTAGGGCAGCGGGCGGCTGAGTCTGCCCGTGGGGGCTGGTGCGTTACCGATTGCCTGGCTTCCTTCTTCCGCGGAATGAACGTGGTTACTTCATCATGTCAGATCTGATTGCGTGGCCCTCAGCGGCGGCCCGCGGGCTCTTAGGGCGGCGGTTTGCCATTTTGGTTCCGTTGTGAGGCGCTGAGCGTTGCGGGGCTCGGGAAGAGCACTGCCTTCCCTCCCGCTGCGCCCCGCGGCGCTTGGATGCTGCGAGCACGTGCTCGGGTGTTTGCTGAAGCATTCGTGAGGCTCTTCCTGGGAGACGGCACCTCTGGGGGCCTTGAGCCTTCGTCCTCCACGGCGCAGGGAGCCCGGCTCGTGGGGCTTCCTGCCCAGCTTCCTCAGAAGTTGGGGTGAATAGAAATGGCGGGACGGGAGGGCCGGGAAGCATAGTATCTTCTGGGCAGGCGGCTGCGGTGTTAGCACGGAGGGTGACTGTTGTAAACCTTACCTTTTAATCCTTTAAAAAACCCGGGCTTGCCAGAAGTTTTGATTCTCAGTTTATTTGTGTTTTTGTTTGAGAGTTATTTGAGACTTGAATAACTAGTAGAGTGTTTGGGGGCTGTATAAATCCGGCTGGAAGCACTTTCGGGGAGGCACCATGTGGGTACCATGGTGCAGCGTCAGTATCCTTAATGTTTCTAGAGAGAGAAATAAGAGACGAGTTCGTCACTTAGCTGATTTCCTTAGAAGTACTAGAATAAATCTATATGGTTATCTTAACAATGGGGTGCCTTGAAATATGTTTAAAGCCTTTATTAGTATTCAGACACTTTAAACCTTCTCTCTCTCACACTCCCTAAGCAGGCTCTTTACAATGCATTAGTTTTCATGGATAGTCTTACAATTATTCTTTATCAGAAGCGGCTGGAACTCGAAAGGATCAAAGACTGACAGAAATACACACAAAAAAATGTGGAAGCTCACAGAATCTGTACCAGCACTAACCTGAGTTTGATACAGTGATTTGCGCTGGGTGAAACATTCAGAGCTGGTTGTTCCTTTCAAGTGTGAATGTTGAGAAGCATTGCAGTTTTGGCCTGTTACGACAACAGTATGATGAGCTGACATTGTTGAAATGTTTGTGCTGCACGATGGAAGGTCACAGCGAAGGGGGTGATCCATACTACTGTCTGCGTTGACAATGCTGGTTCAAAAGCCTTATCGCAGCCTGTATTCTTTTCACAGCATTAGTGCTAAAGAAGGATGAGAAGTTGGTAACTGCAGCTATTCAGGCAAAGATCAGTGCTAATACATCAGTCATTGTATTTACATAACCCCCAAGGAATTGCCTCTATTTCTCTTGCTCCTAGTGGTATATTAGAGTGATGCATTAGGGAAACTGAACCCGTGGAACTGTACGTCGTCATCAGAATGCTGCAGTTAATTTTATTCAACTTACACGTTTCTGCCTTTTTTCCCTTTTGAGCTGAGTGTTATTGTGACTTTCATGGTCAGTGCTTTAAAATTTTAAAAATATTCTTTTATTTTTCTTTTTTACCCTTTCTCTTAAGCCAGAATTATTGTGAACAGGTCAGGAGAGATTGGAAGAATGACTCCTCCTTCAGGTTGTTGCTGTTTAGATAGAATATGCCTAAAGTTACTGCAGTTACGATTCTGAGTGCTTTTGAAAATCTTACAGCCTGCTATTTGTTATTAGAAAATGAGATGGATTCTGTCTGTATCTCTGGTTTTTTTTGGTGTTTTGTTTTTTTTCCCCTCAATGCTTCCTTCACAGTATTTTATGTACTGTTGTGCTGGATTTTTCCATCTGCTCGTGCACTTCTGCTTTTTCATCTTAAAATAGGGGACTGTGTCTATTCAGTGTTTTCTGCCTGTCCCAGAGAAGAAGAGAAAGTTCCTTTATTTTCCTCAAAACTCAGTTTTATCTGCCTTGCCTCCTGTGTAGATAAGAGATACCGGAATATATCTGAAGCACTATCAAAACCTGATTCCAGTCGTTGGAAGAAAAAGCAGCGTTTTCTGTCTGCCATTGTGTCTTCAAATTGTTGTAAATTTGGCCATGATATTTCTAAGAAATTGCAGTTATCTAAACATATTTCCTTGGTCTTATTTGTACAAAAGCATCTAATCTGTTTTTGAGAGCTTTCCAAACTGGAGGAGAGAGAACTGGTCCGTGTTTATCAGTCTGTACTGTTTGTCCTAAAAGCAGTAGCATCAGAGAATAGTGCAGCTGCCTGCCTCTGCCCTTACAGCACAGCATCGTTTTTATGCTTTTTGACATATGGCAAGCTGTAGCCATCTGGATTAGGAAACTCTATGTGTTTGAGACAAAAATGTAGATTCTGCAAAAGGCTGATAACACACACTGGGAAATTAGAACTCTGATAAGTAGATATTTGTAGACTGATAAAATTGATGTCGAAGTAAGCGTAAACAGGCAAGAATAGGGTGCAAAATGTTGTAGATTAGTGGGGTGCTTTTGCAATTGTCAGGGTTTTGTTGGTTTTTGTTTTAGTATGTATGTTTTAAATTGTTTTCTTTCTAAATAAATAATTGATCAATAAGGAAAACCCAGCTATGAAAAAAATTTAGTGTCTAAGTTAGACATGTAATCTGTTTGATAAAGAAACCCTTGTAGTACATCAGTTACACCAGCACAGAGCAAGGCATGGTGCCGTGATAATCTGAGCAAAGCCATTCTTGGCAGCTGGCCACAGTGGAGCAGCTTGCACTTTGTTAATAGAATGGCTTCTGCATATGCTGCAGTATCTTTATTTGAGATAAAAACCTTGCTTTAGGGTAAGCAGTCACCTCAGATGAACAGTAGGAAGGGGTTGTTTAATACAACAAGAGATTATATGTCATCAGCTACGCCTGGTGGTATATACTAATAGAAAATAATGTAAGTGATAATGATATCAGGTGTGAAATAATTTGGGTTTTTTAATTTTTGTTTTAGAACTTTGTACTGAGAACAGATTCATCTGAATACAGTGTAGTGAACTTGAGGTTTGATCTCTTAGAATCATAGAATCAATAAGGTTGGAAAAGACCTCAGAGATCAGCAAGTCCAACCTGGCACCCAATACCTCATGACTACAACTAAACCATGACTCCAAGTGCCACATCCAATCCCCTCTTGAACATCTCCAGGGATGGGGACTCCACCACCTCCCTGGGCAGCACATTCCAATGGCCAATCTCTCTTGCTGGGAAGAACTTTCTCCTCATCTCCAGCCTAAACCTCCCCTGGCACAGCTTGAGACTGTGTCCTCTTGTTCTGGTGCTGGGTGCCTGCCTGGGAGAAGAGACCAACCCCCACCTGGCTACAACCTCCCTTCAGGGAGTTGGAGAGAGCAAGAAGGTCTCCCCTGAGCCTACTCTTCTCCAGGCTAAGCAACCCCAGCTCCCTCAGCCTTTCCTCCCAGGGCTGTGCTCCAGACCCCTCCCCAGCTTTGTTGCCCTTCTCTGGACACCTACCAGCAACTCAACATCTTTCCTAAACTGAGGGGCCCAGAACTGGACACAGGACTCAAGGTGTGGCCTAACCAGTGCTTGAGCACAGTGCAGAATAACTTGCCTGCTCCTGCTGGCCACACTCTTCCTGATTCTTCTTGAATCCTTGTTAAGGAAGTCTTCTCATATTGATGCTAAGACTTTAGTCTCTTAATGATTATTATTAAAGATGTGTTAAGTCACATCATTTAAGAAATTGAATTTCCCCCCCCCCCCATAAACAGATGAAATGTATTCAACAAGAGTTGTAAAAGTCTTGGAACAGGCTCCCTAGGGAAGTGGTAGAGCCACCATCCCTAGAGTTATTTAAAATATGTATAAATATGATGCTGAGGGATGTGGTTTAGTGGTGATTGGGCAGTGCTGGGTTAATGGTTGAACTTGATAATCTTAAAATCTATTCCAACCAAAATAGTTTTATAATTCTATGATTCTAAGATGCTTGGTAATGCATTTTCCCTACCTTTAAATGTTTAGTCTCTTTGGTCCCCGCTAAAATTTGTCTGTTTAGTCTTATATATAAAATTACTGTTCTACATTTTAATCTTGTCAGTGTTTTTAGCAATGTACTCAATAGCTGATTGTATGTGACTGATTTCCTTAATTTCATTCCTCTGAATGCAAAATATTGTCACTTTTGAGAATTTTCTACCACCTCCATACTTCTTGTCTGGTGTAATTGTGTAGTTTTTACTTCTGTTTAGTCTGTTGTATCGCTATCTTTTTTCAGCTTGTGTTTTTGTTTTGTGGAAAGCCTGGTGACAATTCTTGCTAGATTCAGTGAGGTCCATCAGTAGTGATCAAAATGGATGTGTTTTTATCAGCCTTGTTGCCTGATAATATACCAAAGCATGTACAGGAATGTGGTTGTGTGGTGATACAGACCCCCTGGAGTCCGCTGTGATGTCAGAACCAGCCAACAATGTGTTTTTGTCTTTGCTCTAAGTGCAGTGACTAGGTACAATTTGGTGCTCCCTAGGTGTTCCTGAAACTCCAGTTCCTTGACAAACTTCTGCTGCATGCACTGGAACCTGCTGTGCAACGAGCCAAGAATTTTTGCCAAATGAAAAAAAATACTGACCAAAGTCAAATCATCTTAAGATCCTGTAAATGACAGTCCTAAGTGGGACCTGTGGAGCTCTCCAGGGTTGCAGCAGGCTCTGACTCCCTATCTTCCTCCTCTGTCCTCCACCCAAGTTGGGACGCTTCTTGAAGCAGATTTTGCCAGGATTTCTGAGGTAGTCTGTGTGATTACAACAAAGAGTTCAAAGATTGTCTGCTGACAAATGCTGACTAAAAGGAATAGTAATTCACTGCAACTGGATTTTGTGAAATTTCAAAGATCATTTGGTACCAATAGTACGTTACAAGCCACAAACAGGTTGACCTCTATACCTATAGGTGTGTGTTGAGCTCTGTGTAACTGTGTGTGTACTAACCATTGAATCTGTGTGTGTGTATGTGGCTGTGATTTGGCGTAGGAGACTTCATCACCTCAAGTGAATTTTGCCATTTCTGAATCCTTATGTCTAAGTCACCGTGTTCAGTATAGTAAAATTCATCAAACCACTCTGATGATTAAATATTGTTTAAATAATTCATACTGATCTTCTGATTAAGTGTTAATAAATCTTGAATTGTTGCTGTGTCAGAGTTGTGTAAAATCTATGATTGCTCATTGCTCATTTTGTGACAAACAGAGCAGGATGTTAAAATACTCATCCATGACAGTGCCTGATAGTGGAGTGTGTTGGGATGTTGGAGGTGGCTTGAGTGACATGGTATCATGATATTTACTATTCCTAAGGTTGGAAGAGACCTCAAAGATTGAGTCCAACCTGTCACCACATGATGTGTAAGCTTACACTTAGCTTCAGTGGCACTTACCTGAAATATATTGGGTTTTTTGAATGTTGTGTTCAGTTAATATTTTCAGTTGCTGCTGCAGGCAGAAGGACACAAATGCTTCTGTATTTGTCAAAATGCAAAATCCCTGCTTAAAAATCTTATCTGTGTCCAGCTTCAGGTATTTGCCTTTAGTCTAAAAACCAAGTGAGGCTTGCCATCATGTACCAAAGTCTATAGTGTGTGAGAGGTGGGTGGGCTGTAGCAAGCAGGGGTAGGAGTAGGTGCCAGTGGGACACTAAAGTGCTGTCCAGTGGGTATGGGTAGATGGAATGGTCCACTGTGGGTCAAGGGCTGGGCATGAGGGACTGACAGCAAATTGTTTTAGGAGAGAGAGCATGACACCATTCCAGTGTAATGATGTTGTCTTGCCTCAGCATTTTCTGTCCATCCTTGTACCTGTAAAACACAGAACTATACAGATGCAAAGAAAAGTGGAGTGTGTGGACAGTGTAAGAGCAGGTAGAGTGACCTGGTGATGTGGAAAAAAGAGGGCAGTGTAGCAGCTGGTAAGAATTTTTTTAGGCTTTAGCAAAAGTCTCTGAACTAGAGAATGAAGAAAAGTTGTGACAGTTAACTGTGAAAGTGCCAGAACGGTGCTTCTGATGAATATACTGGGCTAATAGTGGCTTCAGAATGAATAACTGTTGTGTGGAGTACACTGGCAAAAGCAGGGACAGTAGGCCTGCCAGCTTTTATCCTTGCCAAAATCAGAACCAGTCAAAGTCTTGGTGTAATCAGCTTTTGATCTTTGTTCTGTGCTACATCAGACTAATCCTCTCTCTTGGTCCTGGAATGTACTTAAGGTCAAGTCTGTTATAAACTGGAACAAAGTTTTAAGAAGATACTCTGTTTCATCTGCAGCAGTGGTAGGGCCAAAATCTGCTAGCACAAAGGATCGTTGCAGTTGAGGAAAGAACTACTTCATCAGCTACCAAATAAAAAGCATTTGTTAAACAGAACTTTTCTGGCGACTGCATTATTTTTCTCTACTTAATGGTGTTGAAAGCCAGATAAACATTAAGTAAACACATTGAATATTTTTCTGAGTCTTTTTAAGAAAGCAGATGGTAAAAGGGAAACAAAATATTGGAATTCCTTAGGAGAATGTTTTATGTGTAATAATTTGTCATGGGGAGTTTTGTGATTTTTGTGAATTCAGCTGAGTAGTTCATATTCTTTCTCAGTAGAGTGTAGGAAATTACTCTGTACTCATTCACACAGTTGAAATATATAGATTTAAAATGTCTTAGAAGAAAATGTAGTTATGAATATATGGGCTTTTTTTTTTTTTTTTCTGATTTAATTTTTTTTCCATAGGTAATTGAATGGATCTTCAAAACCAGAGCTGTTAAAACTGATAGAAAAGTAAGTATGAGAGTTAATTATTTTTCACAATAATATATACGTGGCTTAGTCCTCCCTCTGTCTACAGCTAATAAACCCTTTTGCCATGTTGATACTTAACCAGCTGTAATTATCAATAGTTTCATATAGCCTGCCAGGTCTATTTCCAGTTGTGGTCTTATTTTGTGAAAGTAGATAATGGTATGTCTCTCCTTCTGGTCTCGGCTAATTGGAATTTTATTGGGTTCAGTGGCATATCGAAGAGATGAAATGTGGTCTGAAGGGCGGTATGACTATGAAAGAGTTCCAAGAGAGCGTCTCCCTCCAAGGATTCATCCTGATGTAAGTGTATGGTGTTCTGCTTTATACCTTTACACTGTATCTTTGCACCATGATGTGTGCCATAGGGCTGGATTTATGTGCTTCTGTTAAGTTCCTAATACACCCTAAATTCTGTTATTTTCTCATGTCCTATCTAGTAAAAATTATGTATTAAATCCATGAATGTGCTTAGTATTTGCCAATAGGTTAGTATGTTGGAACTGAGCACGAAGCATCTCTTGAGAGAGCAAGTGACTTGTCCCAATCTAAACTAAATGCTCATTATGTATCAAGTATAGATTGTAGTCGAAACAGCTTTCACATCCTGGTCAACAACATGAAGTTGCAAGTATCACAGTATAAGTAAGGTTGGAAAGGACCTTGAGGATCATCGAGTCCAACCTATCAACACAGACCCCATGAATAGACCACGGCACCAAGTGCCACATCCAATCCCCTCTTGAACGCCTCCAGGGACGGTGACTCCACCACCTCCCTGGGCAGCCCATTCCAATGACGGATGACTCACTCAGTGAAGAACTTTCTCCTCACCTCGAGTCTAAACCTCCCCTGGTGCAGCTTGAGACTCTGTCCTCTTGTTCTGGTGCTGGTTGCCTGGGAGAAGAGATCAACCCCTTCCCGGCTACAACCACCTTTCAGGTAGTTGTAGAGGGCAATGAGGTCACCCCTGAGCCTCCTCTTCTCCAGGCTAAACAATCCCAGCTCCCTCAGCCTCTCCTCATAGGGCTTGTGTTCAAGGCCTCTCCCCAGCCTTGTTGCCCTTCTCTGGTACTTGCACAAATAACTGTTAAGTGGGCATGCCTTCAGATTTCACGTAATTATCCTTCTGTATGTCAGTATAGTTGTCTGATAGAGACTTTGATGTGAGGTTAAAGCATGGAGCAATTGTCTTTTAGCTTCAGAACACATCTGTGTAAGACACCCAAAAGAAAAAAGCACCCCAAAAAACGTGCTGGGAATGTTCCATGAGGTAGGGTAGATCAAACATTGTCTCTGTGTGTGTCATTGTGTATGTAGATTCTGCTTTGTATTGGTATGGCTGTAGACTGGCTTTGGATTGCCCTCTAGTGAATTTGTTGGGTGATCTCTGAATTCAGAACTTAAGGGTTTTTTTGCATGGTAGTTTCTGAATTCAGTATTGTTTTCTACGAAAACTATTGGTACATTAGGTTGTGACTTCTGCTGTTAAAAAGTAGTTTGAGTATCTTTCCCCTCCTCCAAATTGCATAGGCTAGCTCAAGGCTCTGCATTGATAGCTTGTGTTTTCAAGACCCATAGAAAAAATACCTTATGAAGTGAGGAAGATTTTGTATTTTAAGTCTTGCATTCATATTTTTGTTTGCTTTTTATTTGCTGTTGGTTTATATAATGCTTGGTTCTAGAAAACCGAATTTGTACCTTTTGCTATTGTGCAATTTGCTTTTAATAAACGATTCTTTTAATTGCTAAACGGAGTATGACATTTTATTTGGAGGAGATACAATAAAACAATTTTGCATGACAGCAAAAAGCTATCCAAAACTTGACTTAAAAGAAAAACTAAGAGTGTTAAAACTGTCTCTGTTACTTCAGTCCTCAGATAGCTTACTGAGAAGGTGCTTACCTATTCAGATTGTGAAAGCAATGACTGTCTTCTCTATAATCTCCACAGTGTGGAGGGTATTACTGACATTTGTTTTACAGCCAGTACAGGTGTAACTATTGCATTCCTAAGATAACGTGGAAGTCTCTGAGAAGTATATGTAGCTAATGCTCAAAATAGAAAGTTGCAGATGCTTAGAAAGTAGTTAATGCTGCTGCTGCTTAAGTTCAAAATAAACTTCAACTATGTTGAAAATTTTCCCTCTATCATTAAACCTGTAGTGGATAAGGATTGCATCTGAACAGTGTCCAAATAGAATACATAGAATAAGCCAGGTTGGAAGAGACCTTCACGATCATCACGTCCAACCCATCAACCAATCCAACCCACTTAAACAACTAAACCATGACAGGGTTAAGAAGGGTTAAGAAGTTATTCTGCTATTGAACTGGCATGATTTGTCATGATTGTTGTTCCCTTGTGCTGTTTCAGCTTTAAGATTATTATGTAGTTCATAGTTTCAGTCAGGGTTAGAAGGGACCACAAGGATCATCTAGTTCCAACCCCCCTGCCATGGGCAGGGACACCCTACACTACATCAGGATGGCCAGAGCCTCGTCCAGCCTGCTCTTAAACACCCCCAGGGACGGGGCCTTGACCACCTCCCTGGACAACCCATTCCAGGGTCTCACCACTCTCATGGTGAAGAACCTCCTCCTCACATCTAGCCTGAATCTCCCCACCTCCAGCTTCATTCCATTCCCCCTAGTTCTATCACTACCTGAGAGCCTGAGAAGTCCCTCCCCAGCCTTCTTGTAGCCCCCCTTCAGATACTGGAAGGCCACAATGAGGTCACCTCGGAGCCTTCTCTTCTGCAGACTGAACAGCCCCAACTCCTTCAGTCTGTCCTCATAGGAGAGGTGCTCCAGCCCTCTGATCATCCTTGTGACCTAGTTCCATGCTTAGATGTTACGTGTTGGTTTTACTTCTGTGTGTTCACTGCAGATTTCCAACTGTTAAAAGCTATTAATTTTGTTTTGTGTTTTAGGATGATTATCATAGAGTAGTAAATGTTGTGCCCAAGAAACCACCGCTGTTTGAAAGACCTGTGGATGGGAATTACAGTCGGTATGACGATTACAATTACGCTGAGTACAGAGACTATGAAGGGGGTCGCAGTTTCACCCATGACCGAAGAAGTGGCCCACCACATCGAGGCGTACGTAAGGTGGTTGTACTCCCATCTTTATCTTCTCGTTAATGCTTGAATACCAAATGATTGAAATATTATTTCAGACAGAGCATTGCTAGGTCTCTTCCAACCTGGTTTGGTTTATTCTAAGAAATGCAGGTTATTCTAATATTCTAATATTAGTACTGTTCTCATAAGCTGAAATAGAATGAATAGAAAAAAACCATTCTGTTTTTGATACTTGGTGCTTTTTTTGCTGTTACTGTGCTTCTGAGGCTTTTGATTATATGGTAATATCTATTTGCTGCTGCTTATGGTTCCTAGCTGCTCTGTTGACTTAGAAAAAAGCCCTTGTCCATCACAGTGGAAAGCTCAGAGTATGAACTGAGAAAAAACCAGTGGTCCTAAGTCCTCTGAGGCTTGACAGGACTCTGGGCAACCTGATCTAGTTGAGCATGTCCTTGCTTACCCAGGGTGGTTTGGACTAGATGTCCTTCAGAGGTGCCTTTCAACCCAAACCATTCTCTGACTCTCTAATGGAGTGCAAAGTTACCTGGATGAATAGAATGATTGCAAAAGCTTTCTATTTAACAAATACTTGAGGGGTGAGTGTCAAGAGATTCAGGCTGGATGTGAGGAGGAAGTTCTTCACCATGAGAGTGGTGAAGCCCTGGAATGGGTTGTTCAGGGAGGTGGTTGAGGCCCTGTCCCTAGAGGTGTTTAAGCCCAGGCTGTACGAGGCTCTGGCCAGCCTGATCTAGTGTGGGGTGTCCCTGCCCATGGCAGGGGGGTTGGAACTAGATGATCCTTGTGGTCTCTTCCAACCTTGACTGATACTATGAAGATGAAGGTGCCAGTCTTAGTTTGGTAGTGCTGAGTGATATGACAAGGAACAGTGGGTACAAGCTAGAGCACAGGAGGTTCCACCTCAACATGGGGAGACACTTGGACTCAATGATCTCAGGAGATCCCTTCCAACCCATAGCATTCTGTGAATGTTGTCTACTTATCCTTTCAATTCACACATTTATTCATGAATTTAACTTCTCTCTTGATGTTGAATCTTGTTTGTTGTTTCCCCCCCAGTAGCTACATGCAAGTACAACATTTCTGGTCCCTTTGTAAAGTTGTAACTGTTGCTTCCTCCAACCCAGCTACTTGAAATTCTGTAATTTCAAGCTATTGGTGACATTTCAGTGAGGAAAATTGTCTTTTTGAAGTCAGGGCCTGTGTATATAGTTTGGAGATTTTTGCTGTTTTTGTGTTTCATTCAGTATTGCAAAGTTGCTCTTTTTCATATTGGTAGGGGAAGAAAACAAGAGTAATGGGATAAAGTGAGGAAAAAAACCTCAGCAGAACCTTGCTGTGAATGATGAATACTTTCTTTTATCTTAATAAATGCTTTCATTTTGCAGTAAATAAGTGCCTGACATCTGATGTTGAGATACATATCTCACAGGTGTTTTGCATGTGTGTTTTGCAGGATGAATCAGGCTACAGGTGGCCACGGGATGATCATTCTCTAAGTCGGCATCCCGAATACAGGTATTTTATAAGACTTCACTGTGGTGCTGTGCAGAAACTGGGACTATTTAGGGATTTTTCCATTGTTATCCAAACAGTTTTAGAGTGGAGCAGTGAATGTAGAAAAGGACATTTGTTGAAGTAAAAGATGATAGTGGAGAATTGGTTTCTGGTTGTGTTGTTTGAAATACAAATCAAAGAAATGAGAATGGCTATGGCAGTATTTGTTTAATAAAAGATGTGAGGCATAATGATAGCATCTTCAGGATGTCAGCTTGGTACCATGTGTAATTTACTGTATCTCCTGTAGCAGTTGAAGTTAATGAGAACTCTTAGGTGTAATAGTTGCTTCAGTGACTGTAGTACCTTCATGCCACAATACAGTGTGAAGATACCAGTACCGTTTTAAGGGTTGCTGGGGTGGATTAATGGGATTATGAAGTTTACTATAGCCTTGTTCTGACCTCCCTGTTTTCTCAGCTGGGCTGACAACTAGTACCTCAGGTTCCCATCTATGAAATGTAAGGAATAGCATTAAAGAGTAAAGCTCTAACATACATACACCTGTGATGATGTTTGGTAAGACAAAGTGCACAGGATAGTTTTACACTCCAAATTTATGGGCAAGGATGAAACTCGCCTTAAATATTCAGACAAGAGTTAACTGTTAGCATAATTGCAATATTTAATCTAATTTAAGAATCTCATGGCTGTGCTTTTATATGCCACATACTATGTTTCCACATCTCAGGGTGGCTGCTATCATACCATGCCTGTATTTCCATGTACTGAATTCTGGTGTCATTCATAAATATCTTGTTCCATGTAGAGTAATTCTTTGTTACTGCTGTCTATATAAAACTCTGGTTGCATCGTACAAAGAACAACAAAAGTAAACCAAGTTAGCTATAGATGCCTGGTCAGTTAGAAAAGTTGCCATATGGTTGCAATAGTTATCCTTTTGAATGTGATGGTTTAGATACAGCATTAGGTTATTACAGAACTTCACCATAAAATAAAAAACCTTCATGTACTGTAGGATCTGTGCACTGCACTGCACTTCTCAAAATGGCATTCTTGGGCCTAGAAGCGACAGCAAAGAGTTTAGAGAAGTAGCAAGTGTTTTATAGAAACTTGTCTAAGAATTCTTCCATCTTTTCCTTCTACTTTAGAAGAATCAGAGTTGTTTAAAGCTGGAAAAAAATGAATCAAACAAACAAGAAAATCCCCAAAATGTGCAAAGACTGACTTAGTGCAGGGCAATTTGTTAGACAGAACAAGAGTGGCACCCAGTGGTCAAAAGTATTGTCTTAAATGTGTCTGGACTTACTCCACTCAAAATGGGAGGATGAAATGTCAGCTTCAAAAATGTGTTGCATGATAGGTAAAAGTCCCATTTGCTGTATTTCAGAATATGTATTTCAAAATATGTGACCGTTACACAACTGTGGTAACGGTATGGTGGAACTTCATGGGGATGCTTGGTTCAGTTGAGGCTATTGGAATGTATTTGCTGTTAAATTATGTAGATTTTTCTCAATGTGCACTTGCAGCCCGCAAATCCAATCAGATCCTGGGCTGCATCAGGAGAAGTGTGGCCAGCAGGTCAAGGGAGGTGATCCTCTCCCTCTCCTCAGCTCTGGTGAGACCCCACCTGGAGTACTGCATCCAGTTCTGGAGCCCCTATTACAAGAGGGATATGGAGGTGCTGGAACATGTGCAGAGAAGGGTTACGAGGATGATCAGAGGGCTGGAGCACCTCTCCTATGAGGACAGACTGAAGGAGTTGGGGCTGTTCAGTCTGGAGAAGAGAAGGCTCTGAGGTGACTTAATTGTGGCCTTCCAGTATCTGAAGGGGGCCTACAGGAAGGCTGGGGAGGGACTTCTTAGGATCTCAGGTAGTGGTAGGACTAGGGGGAATGGAATGAAGCTGGAGGTGGGGAGATTCAGGCTGGATGTGAGGAGGAGGTTCTTCACCATGAGAGTGGTGAGACCCTGGAATGGGTTGTCCAGGGAGGTGGTTGGGGCCCCATCCCTGGAGGTGTTTAAGAGCAGGCTGGATGAGGCTCTGGCCAGCCTGATGTAGTGTGGGGTGTCCCTGCCCATGGCAGGGGGGTTGGAACTACATGATCCTTGTGGTCCCTTCCAACCCTGACTGATACTATGATACTATGATTTTTTAATGTAGATTTGCTTTAGCCTGTCAGAAACCTGATTGTACAGAAGTGCATAGGAACAGTTAACTTGGATGTGAAAATCCTTGAATTAAATTAATATATGCAAAAATGCTTTCTCTTTGGATATGCTGGAAGTTGTTTTGGGTAAACTCTTCTGGAGCACTTCTGAATTTTGTTTTTTTTTTCTATGTGCTGGTAGAGGGAAACTTAAGGTTAATTTAACCAGAAATACTTTTTAAAAACATTGCATGGAATATGGCTAAAACCCAGTACAGAATTAGCTTTGTGAAGCTGTAAACACTCAAGAGACTTGTAAAGTTAATGAGTTTTCGTAGTCTGTGCAGTGACACAAAATTCTAGAAGCAATAGCTTTTACTGACAAAAATAATCAGTTTTCTTGATTTTTTTTTTTCCCCCCCTAAACTAATGCAGCAGCTAAAAATATGCTTTAATAAGTTATGTTTAATAGTTCTTAAACATTAACCATTCACATTTTTCTCCTTTGCTTTTGGGCAGCTTAACTGACAAAAAGTAGTTTCTGATCTCTTACTCTTTTTATTCCTTCTGTCTTTATTTGGAGTGCTGGAAAACATTATTTGAGACTTTCACAAAGTAAAAGAAGCTGCTTATCTGGAATATCAAAAACCCTTACATGATGCACAGTTTTGGAGGGTGAATGCTTCCAGTGTTCAAGAAACCAGCTGTTAGATTTTACTGGTTTTGTTGACGATGTTGTTGCTGCTATTGTTTCTTTGTGGATTTTTCTTTGTTTTTGTAATGCTTCCTGCCTTTTTCTTAAAAGTAGGAAGTTGCTGCTAAGTAAGCAGTTGCTGAAGCTGTGTTACTTGAGCTGTGATGTGTCCACTGAGCTGCAGTAATTCTCTCTGTGTGATGAGAGGGTTGTTGATGTTACTTGTCTTGGAGTAGCTGTGGGGTTTTTCTTGCCTTCTTTCTCCTTAGGGAGTTAGGCTCCAGTTTCAAAGCAGCTATCATTTGCCAGTAGTCTGCCACTGAGTGAACTATTACTGGATTATTCTGGACCACTCAATACTTTGGAAGTTTTAGCCCTGTTTTATCATAGTAGTATCAGTCAGGGTTGGAAGGGACCACAAGGATCTTCCAGTTCCACCCCCTCTGCCATGGACAGGGACACCCCACACTCTCTTTCCATACTCCAATACTCTTCTTTCCATGCAAGCTTCAGACCAGCCCTCTAGAACATTTTGTCCTGCATGTTTCCGTCCTCTAGAACATACTGCACCTACAAGGGGATAATCACAAAGTGGAAAGGTAGTTCAAGCAAAGATCTGAAAGGCATGATTCTTGGGCTTCTATCCTCCACTTTACTACCAATTAGCCTTTGGTAAACACAATCTCACTGAGAAGGTTTGTGTATTTATGAAAATTGTGGTGTGTTATCTTTTACTACCATGAAGATGTAACTGTAAATGTGTCAGATACTATGCTCAGTGAACAGCTGTCATCCTGGCCATGACTTTAGAGTAATGGCGTATTTTATATGTGAAAAAATGAAGTAATTCAGAGACTGTGCTGGGCATAGATGTCAAAATGCGTTCCCAACCCTTTTTCTCTTGTTCTGACCTAAGGGATTCTTGCTAGATTCCTGAACTTCGGGAACCTCATGTGCATTCTGTCACAGCCTGGTTTGAAGTAGGATCTCTTGTAATTTAATTTCTCACGTACCACTTGGCTCAAGTGTAGTTGGCATGTATAAAGACATACATATCAAAGCAGAATCTCCTAGCTTGGAGACCAATTTTCTGCACACATGGTGGCAGTTCTAATATCTTGGTAGCTGGTGCTGTGAAAATTGTGAAACTTGGAATTTATCAGAGGAGCAGAGATCACATAACTTCTTTCCACGGTCATCTTTTACGGATGTTGCTCACTTCTGAGGCTGTGTTGCTACTTGTCTTTAGTGATATATCAAACCCAGTTATTCGAAGCAATTGAATTATTTTATGCATGTCATTACTTTTTTTAAGTTACAAGGCTGTTACATGTTGAAGAACTCCAGCTTTACACAGTACTTCTGTATGGCCATCATAGCAATGGATTTTGCTAACTAGTGGGTGTTTTGTAAAGTCATTTTTCTGCATGAAATGCTTTAGAAGATTCACTTTAGTCTTACCAAGTTTTAATCCTTTTAAGTGCACAGAGTATTACTTCATTCATTTTTTTTTTCAGTCATCTTTTTCATAAGATGTGAAATAGGTGAAACTTGGCATCTTAAGATGGGTAAGACTCATCTTCAAAGAGGTAAATTGCCAAATGACGCACTTGTAAATCCCAGCTATATGTGCGTTAAAGTTGATCCTTAAAATTACCTGAGGTCCAAATTTTTTGTAAACCAAGGATTGCCATATTTGTAGACAAAGTGCTCTATATCAGTAGTAATGTTGGTTCATGTAATTAATACAGATTCCTGAGAAGTGTCTTGCATAGGACATTTTGAACATCCTCTCTCAAGCTGTTGATGCAAGTTTTAGTTTCTTTACGAAGAAAACTTGCTGCTGCAATGTGTGTTGTTTTATTTATTGGTTTTTGGTGTGTTGCCCCCCTCCATGTCCTGTTTGAAATTAGGAAGTAGTCTTAATCCAATCTTTAATAAGCAGAAGTAATACAGTAATTTGGATGCTGGAAATGAAACTGACAAAGTGTGGAAGCTTAATTTTAAACAATCGGTGATATGTGAGCAACAATGATTCATCACTCCGTTCTCTGTTTTGTTTTGGACACCTTTTAATTCAATGGCACATTGCCATTCCTCTGAGACTTATGTGTCTTTCTGACACATTTACAGTCACATCTTCATGGTAGTAAAAGATAATACACCACAATTTTTATAAATACACAAACCTTCTCAGTGAGATTGTGTTTACCAAAGGCTGAGGAGAAAATGGGTAGTAAAGTGGAGGATAGAAGCCCAAGAATCATGCCGTTCAGATCTTTGCTTGAACTACCTTTCCACTTTGTGATTAACCCCTTGTAGGTGCAGTATGTTCTAGAGGACAGAAACATGCAGGGCAGAATGTTCTAGAGGGCTGGTCTGAAGGTTGTATGGAAAGAAGAGTATTGGAGTATGGAAAGAGACCAAGCTGGATGAGGCTCTGGCCAGCCTGATCTAGTGTGGGGTGTCCCTGGCCATGGCAGGGGGGTTGGAACTAGATGATCCTTGTGGTCCCTTCCAACCCTGACTGATACTATGATATTTAGCAGGAGTGGGTATTTTAAATAAAACAAAAAAAAAACATTGAGTGAGTCTCCAGATAGACATTAAGTGTCACTAACTCTTCTCTTGATAAGGCAGGATCTAATGTTGAGGGTTCAGACGTGTCATAGGCCAAGGCAGTTACCTTCATTATCACTGTGCAGTTACCTTTGAATTACAGGAGGTGGCTTGTTGTGTGAGGTTTCTTTCCCACCACCCCTGTATATATTTTTTAATGAATGAAAACAGTAAAACTTGTTCAAATACTTTATACTAATTTAAAGCAGTGTATTGTAGTGTGGGAGGTCTGCAGGTTTTGGATTTAAATTTTCTTGTAATGTAAGTTGATCTTTGTCTCGCTTGCAGAAGTGAAACTTAGCCAAAGGGATTTATGAGATGGTAGTAAAAATAGAAGTAAGCCTACTTTTCTGTTGCAGTATTTGACAGATCATAAGGGACAGCATGCAAGAACTGCATTCTTTATTAAATAAATGTGTGTGGGGGAATAAATATGGCACTCTCCCAAAGAAAATGGTTTCTCTTTTGACAGAGATTGATAAGCAGAGTTCTAATCACATTCATTAACACATGCCTTTTAAATAAATAAAATATCTGCTGGAACATTACACTCCTGGGGTAGTCACACAAACTACTAGAATAACTTGTTTATTTACATACAAAATTGCAGTTTTCCTATAACACAGTGAGCTATTGTATCTGTCTATAACTCCAGGCAAGGACTTGTCTGTTGAAATCTTCAGTTCAGAAGACCCATTGTATTGGGCTGCTAGCTAAATTAGTTTACCTTGACTTGTATTTTTGGTGAGTGCAGAGAGTAGTTAGAACTTTTTGGAGCAAGCTAATAGATAACTTAAAAGTAGATTCTGTTTTACACTATATACTTAATGACTTCATGTTACACCAAGTGTCCTGTGCAGCAGTCTTACTAATTCAGTAGTTGCTACATTTTCTTCGAGAGTAGTTTTCTGCCCCACCATCTCTTTGGCTCTTTTGTGCGTGGGACAAACACTTTGGAACCAGAGATTTATGGTTTATAATTTTACTTCTCTTAGTTGGCCAAATTTTTCTGTGTTTAATTGTATTACTGATGTTTTGGGTTCCTTTGGGACATGGGGTTTTATTTTTGATACGTTTTAAGAACTAAGATCTTTTCATGCAGATAAAATGGAATAATAGAATAGAATAAACCAGGTTGGAAGAGACCTTCAAGATCATTGTGTCCAACCTATCATCCAACACCACCTAATCACCTAAACCATGCAACCAAGCACCCCATCAAGTCTCCTCCTGAACACCTCCAGCGATGGCCACTCCACCACCTCCCCAGGCAGCCCATTCCAATGGGCAATCACTCTCTCTGTGTCAAACTTCCTCCTGACCTCCAGCCTGAACCTCCCCTGGCGCAGCCTGAGACTGTGTCCTCTTGTTCTGGTGCTGGCTGCCTGGGAGAAGAGACCAACCTCTGCTTGTCTACAACCCCCCTTCAGGTAGTTGTAGACAGCAATAAGGTCTCCCCTCAGTCTTCTCTTCTCCAGGCTAAGCAACCCCAGCTCCCTCAGTCTCTCCTCATAGGACTTGTGTTCCGAGCCCCTCACCAACTTTGTTGCCCTTCTCTGGACACGCTCCAGCAAGTCAACCTCCTTCCTAAACTGAGGGGCCCAGAACTGGACACAGTACTTGAGGTGTGGCCTAACCAGATACCACTTAGCATTTTAAAATTGTGCTCTACTAAAGGCTATATATGATTAAGAACAATTCAGAACTATCTGCTATTGCAGGCCATTGCAATTGAAAGTGGGGAAAAAACCCACCTCATTTCAGACAAGTCTGATTTTGTTACTGTAATGCATCTCTTGCCTTAACTTAGAGACTTGAAACTAGAGCATTGACTCTTTTCTTTGTATGAATATTATGTCAAACTGAGTTTCAGCTTTTACCGAGTTGGTGGGACTCTGGGTTTACACTAGAAATTTAATTCACAGCCAGACTGCTGTCAGTCTCCTGATGTGTTTGTCACTTGAGGGGATGGGGGAGAAAGAAGAGGCTGACGAGCAGGACTTCTGTTGTAGAATTGCTTTGCTCCCGCTCTATGATGCAAAAATATGGAAAGAGGTCCTCATTTTCAACTGCATTTTTTGGCACTTTTGAGCTAGTTTTAGGGATATTCTGTAAGGTGAATGTTGCTTTCGCTGGCAGCTGGTTGTTCAGTGATTTATTTTAATTTTAAAATGGTTTTATTTGCATAGTGATTGACTGATCTTTTTGGAGGGCCCGTTTTATTTCCTTGCAGCATTCCTCATTCCAATTCTAAGGAAAAAAAGTTTGCTTTCAAAATTTGCTTGCTGCTGGAGTGTCTCATGGAACTCTGATTTAATATAGAATAGAATAGAATAAACCAGGTTGGAAGAGACTTTCAAGATCATCACGTCCAACCTATCACCCAACACCACCCAATCAACTAACCCGTGTAACCAAGTCAAGTCTCCTCCTGAAAGGAGGAAGGAATTTAGGAAGGGCAGATCCTGCCTCTCCAACCTGATCTCTTTCTATGATCAGGTGACCTGTCTGGTGGACGTGGGGAGGCCTGTGGATGTGGTCTACCTGGACTTCAGCAAGGCCTTTGACACCGTCCCCCACAGCAAACTGCTGGCTAAGCTGTCAGCTTGTGGCTTGCACCACTACACTCTGTGCTGGGTTAGGAACTGGCTGGAGGGCCAAGCCCAGAGAGTGGTGGTGAATGGTGCCACATCCAGCTGGCAGCCAGTCACCAGTGGCGTCCCCCAGGGATCAGTACTGGGCCCCATCCTCTTTAACATCTTCATTGATGATCTGGATGAGGGGATTGAGTCAGTCATCAGCAAGTTTGCAGATGACACCAAGTTAGGGGCAGATGTTAGTTCGAGGGTAGAAAGGCTCTGCAGAGGGACCTCGACCGACTGGACAGATAGGTGGAGTCCAATGGGATGTCGTTAACAAGTCCAAGTGCTGGGTACTGCACTTTGGCCACGGCAACCCCATGCTGAGCTACAGGCTGGGGTCAGAGTGGCTGGAGAGCTCCCAAACAGAGAGGGACCTGGGGGTGCTGATCGACAGCTGCCTAAACATGAGCCAGCAGTGTGCCCAGGTGGCCAAGAAGGCCAATGGCATCCTGGCCTGCATTAGGAATAGTGTGGCCAGCAGGAGCAGGGAGGTCATTGTGCCCCTGTACTCTGCATTGGTTAGGCTGCACCTTGAGTACTGTGTCCAGTTCTGGGCCCCTCAGTTTAAGAAGGACATCGAGACACTTGAGCGTGTCCAGAGAAGGGCAACAAGGCTGGGGAGAGGCCTTGAACAAAAGCCCTATGAGGAGAGGCTGAGGGAGCTGGGATTGTTTAGGCTGGAGAAGAGGAGGCTCAGGGGTGACCTCATTGCCCTCTACAACTACCTGAAAGGTGGTTGTAGCTGGGAAGGGGTTGGTCTCTTCTCCCAGGCAACCAGCACCAGAACAGTCTCAAGCTGCACCAGGGGAGGTTTAGACTCGAGATGAGGAGAAAGTTCTTCACTGAGTGAGTCATTCGTCACTGGAACGGGCTGCCCAGGGAGGTGGTGGAGTCACCATCCTTCGAGGTGTTCAAGAGGAGATTGGACGTGGCACTTGGTGCCATAGTCTAGTCATGGGCTCTGTGGTGATAGGTTGGACAGGATGATCCTTGAGGTCTCTTCCAACCTTAGTTGTACTGTGATACTGTAATTGCTTACATAGTTTTGATTTTAGGTTGAGGGGTATGAGCTGAAACTCATAATGTATGCTGTATTGACATTTTAATTTCTTTTTCTCTTAATCATTTCTCCTGATGAACTTATGAGGTCAGTGGCAGTATTCCTGCTGTTTAGCCAGGACTCTGCATTCTCTGGCATAAGTCTCAGCTATGGTGTGTTATTTTTTTTGGTCCCCTCTCCCCATCCTTTTTTCTTCGTAGCTGGTAGGAGACTCCTTTGACTTCCTGGTTTCAGGGAGTTCTGATGGTTCCATTTCATATCGGTATGGTGTAATGAAAGCTTTGTTTTTTCTAATCAAAACACTTCAAAATTTCTTATACAAGGGAATTGTCAAATCAGTAGAACTTCCCACTACATTATGATTTTATTTTTTTTTCCTACTGAGCTTGTAAATACACAGGCTCATGCAGTAGGCCTATGCAATTATCTCAAGTGTAGAAGGATTCTAAATCTGGGCTTTAACTCCTACTGAGAGCCATAAGAGAAAACTGGGTAAGCTTGTTTTTGAAGCACAGTTGCAGTTTTCACTCTGATTCTGTGTGCATTTCTTATGCTTTGGTCTTTTGAAATGTTTCAGTTGCATTTAAATACGGTCTGTATGTGTCCTCAAAAGGATTGACAAATCATGTCTGTGGTATTTACAAAGAACATTCTGATCATCTTAAAAACTTAACCTGAATTATCATTGAATAAGGAGCACTTAAACAGTAAATTGACTTTTAAGTAGTAAACAGTAAATATACAAAATTTGGTAGCAGAAACCCTAAAAGTTCTTATCATGGCAATTCTCAACTCTTATCATGTGTTTGTCAGAGTTGTTTTTTTATCTAAAGCTATGTCATATTTTAAGAATCTGTGGCTTTTTACCTGTACATCTGTTTCCTACTGCAGTGTAATGGGTTGGGGCAGACCCCCTCCCCACCACGCGCAGAAGTAACGACTCAAACAGATTGCAAAAGTGATGGAAAGTTTAAATAGAGAACAGTGAGTGCGTGCAGAAAGCTAGGAACACAGTGACAAGAAAAAAACCCCAAAACAGACCCAGAAAGATCCCATCCCCACCTGAGGGTGTACCCAAAACCCCCAGGGCTCCTCCTTCCCCCCCCCCCCCCACTGCTAGGCTAGTCTCAGCTGGCCAGATCTCAGACTGCCCATCCCCCCGTGACCTTGGGCCTAACCAGGCCCATGGCTGGGAGATCTCTCCCCCAGTTACCGGTTGTCGGAGAGGAAAGGAAAGAGGAAGTGTCAGACCCTGCCATAAAATTTATAGTGGTGCAAGGGATCATGGTAGGAAATACATAATTCCCTGTGTCCACCCACTGGGCTGGACTTCTGGACACAGGAAACACCCCTGTAGCAGAAGGCACCCAGCCCAAACTACGACATGCAGCTAAACTGTCAAATGACATTGGTGTCATTATATTTTCTTAACAGTGGCTATTACATGAAAAGGGTTTTCTACAGCTATTAGTATGTTATGTACATCTAGGGAAAAATTTGGTAGCATGTGCAAACTCAGATTTTGTAGTAACGTGGGTTTATTAAAACTGAGTCACATTTTAGGAAAATTGTTATTTTCTTCTTATCCGTGAGGTTTACATAAAGCTAATAAACCATAAGGAGACCCTCTGTTTACACAACAACCCCAGACAGTGCTACAGGCTAGGGTCAGAGTGGCTGGAGAGCGGCCAGGCAGAGAGGGACCTGGGGGTGCTGGTCGATGGCAGGCTGAACATGAGCCTGCAGTGTACCCAGGCAGGCCAGGAGGGCCAATGGCATCCTGGCCTGCATCAAGAACAGTGTGGCCAGCAGGAGCAGGGAGGTCATTCTGCCCCTGTACACTGCACTGGTTAGGCCACACCTCGAGTACTGTGTCCAGTTCTGGGCCCCTCAGTTCAGGAAGGAGGTTGACTTGCTGGAGCGTGTCCAGAGAAGGGCAACAAAGTTGGTGAGGGGTTTGGAACACAAGCCCTATGAGGAGAGGCTGAGGGAGCTGGGGCTGCTTAGCCTGGAGAAGAGGAGACTGAGGGGTGACCTTATTGCTGTCTACAACTACCTGAAGGGGGGTTGTAGACAGGCAGAGGTTGGTCTCTTTTCCGAGGCAGCCAGCACCAGAACAAGAGGACACAGTCTCAGGCTGCACCAGGGGAGGTTCAGGCTGGAGGTCAGGAGGAAGTTTTACACAGAGAGAGTGATTGCCCATTGGAATGGGCTGCCCGGGGAGGTGGTGGAGTCGTCACCACGGGAGGTGTTCAGGAGGAGACTTGACAGGGTGCTTGGTTGCATGGGTTAGTTGATTAGGTGGTGTTGGATGATAGGTTGGACATGATGATCTTGAAGGTCTCTTCCAAACTGGTTTATTCTATTCTATTCTGTTCTGTTCGATTCTATTCTATTCGAAGGTATAATGCTTAAAGATGAGTTTCAGTGCCTTCACTTTGTAAGGTCTTGTCTAACACCTCAGCAGGCTTGTCTGGTGCAGTTTTATAGCTGGCATTAAAATCGAGTGGTGGATGGTATCAAAACAGCAAGTTAATGCTGTATTGAGAAATAATGAGGCAAACACCCATGGGTAGCACTTGATTGTTCTGGAAAGTTTTCCTAACAAACATGTTGAAAAACAGTTAGGGACTGAGAAACTGTGGGGGAGGGAAACAGAACAGAGTCTCTCTGAGAGTCCAAATGATTACAACGACCAGCCAATGAAATGCCTTTGAGTGTAGTCATGGCTTTCTCAGGATGAGGAACATCATCACAGAGGGCTTTTACATAATTTCCCTTGGGAAGATAAGTTCTGTTTGTTATATTTCAAATATACCAAACATTCTGGGGAATTTAATTCTCATTGAGAGGGGATATAGGATACAGTAAAGGAGAGGAAAATGTTTGGTGCTATTGACAATATGAAAATACTTTGGTTAAGCATTTCTCCACAAAGATGATGTTTGATATGCCATTTCCACCTGCTGCTGAGCTTGAGTGTGTTATGATCTGCATCTGAGGAAAAGTCTCTATCAATAAAACATTTCTCATGGAATTAGTATTATTTTTAGAAGGTGATGCTATTTTTGCACACTGACAAGTTCTTAATAGTATCATAGTATCAGTCAAGGTTGGAAGGGACCACAAGGGACACCCCACACTAGATCAGGCTGGCCAGAGCCTCGTCCAGCCTGGTCATAAACACCTCCAGGGACAGGGCCTCAACCACCTCCCTGGACAACACCTTCCAGTGCTTCACCACTCTCATGGTGAAGAACCTCCTCCTCACCTCCAGCCTGAATCTCCCCACCTCCAGCTTCATTCCATTCCCCCTAGTCCTATCACTACCTGATATCCTGAGAAGTCCCTCCCCAGCCTTCCTGTAGGTCCTCTTCAGATACTGAAGGTAGCAGAATAATGTTGGTCTTGACATTTGTTCATTATACACATTTGCACAACCATACATGGTTCTTTCCCTTGTATATGAAGCTTGTAGTATTAGTTTGTGAGTTGATAACAAATGCCTTTGTTGAAGTGGAACTGAATATTGATGCCATGGTGCACAACGCTGTTGTGTCAGCAAGCTATGGGAATGTCTTTCTCTTCTGAAATCTGTCTTTCAACAGTCATGTATGTTAAGTGAGGTCTAGTGTGTCTAACCTTTTTGGGAACGATGTTTGAGAGTGTGTTTATGCATTTGCAAGTAGAAAGGAAAAGGTATTTTAATGTGTTGACTTAGAGACTCATAGAAGATTTAGGCTGGAAGGGATCTCTAAAGGTCATGTAGCCCAAACTCCCTGCAGTGAGCGGGGACATCTTCAACTTGATCAGGTTGCTCAGAGCCCACTCCACCTGTATTTGGAATGTTTTCAGGGATGGAGCATCTGCCACCTCTCTGGACAACCTGTTCCAGTGTTTCAAACACCATTGTTAAAAAACAAAACCAAACCAAACCAAACCCCACACACACAAAAAACCAAACCACAAAACAAAACCTCTCCTTCCTTAGATGTAGTCTAAATCTGCCATCTTTTAGTTTAAAACTATTACCTTTGCCCTACCATTACAGGAAGTTCTCTCCAGAGCCTTATCTTCTCCAGGCTGAACAACTCCCAACTCCCTCATGCATTCCTCATAGAGAGATGTTGCATCCTTCTCATTATTTTTGTGGCCCTCTTCTAGACCCACTCCCACAGGTTGATGTTTTGTACTGAGAACTTCAGAGCTGAACGTAGTATTCCACGTGGGGTCTCACCAGAGTGGAGTAGAGGGGCAAACCAATTGAGGTTTGGAGAGGTAGCAACCTCAGATTGTGGTTTTTTTCAGAATTTTGTGACAAAAAGATTGTTAACAGAGGAGGTTGAAATGACAAAACAATGAATTAACTTTCTTAAGCAACCGCTTCAGATACTGTTAATTTTCTTCTTTACTAAAACATGTCTCTAGTAAACAGTGTTCTGTTTAAAAATTAATCTTTGACTCTACATTTATTACTCACAGCCAGAAGGTTGTATTTTCAGTGTTGGTGAGATATGCATATCTGTTATTTCTTGAAGAACAAAATGTATTGCTGCTTTGAGTCTTACTGATGTTAACTTTGCTCTAAAATTCTGCCAAGGGACATGCTTTATTTATGAGAAATAATTAAAGTCATGAATGTTGCAAGGACATGGATCTTTTGCAGTAAAAATCTTGTTTCCACATCAAGTTAAACCTATCTGAGCTGGTGTCATTCCAGTCCTTCCTTTTCCTTGATACTGCATTAGGTGTTAGTACGTTTTAGTGAGCTGGCCCTGCATGCTAATCCGCCACAGTCAAATAATCATCTACCAATTTGATTGCCTGAGAGAAAATATCAATGCCAGGTTAGGCAAGGAGTGGAAATGGGGATTCCAGGAAGGTTAAGAAGATGAGGATTGCAGCAGCACCACTTTGTATCAGTATGACTTAATAATAATAATAATAAACCAGGTTGGAAGAGACCTTCAAGATCATCACATCCAACCCTTCAACCAATCCAACCCACCTAAACAACTAACCCATGGCACCAAGCACCCCATCAAGTTTCCTCCTGAACACCACCAATGATGGTGACTCCACCACCTCCCTGGGCAGCCCATTCCAATGGGCAATCACTCTCTCTGTATAGAACTTCTTCCTAACATCCAACCTAAACCTCCCGTGGCGCAGCCTGAGACTGTGTCCTCTTGTTCTGGTGCTGGCTGCCTGGGAGAAGAGACCAACATCCGCCTGTCTACAACTTCCCTTCAGGTAGTTGTAGAGAGCACATAAGGTCACCCCTGAGTCTCCTCCTCTCCAGATTAAGCAATCCCAGCTCCCTCAGCCTCTCCTCATAGGGCTTGTGTTCCAAACCCCTTACCAACTTTGTTGCCCTTCTCTGGACTCATTCCAGCAAGTCAACATCCTCCCTAAACTGAGGGGCCCAGAACTACACAAAGTACTTGAGGTGTGGCCTAACCAATGCAGTTTGGAGCTACTCTCTGAAATTAACTCACTGAAGTGTGTGAAGGCAGAAGGTAGTTGCAAAAGGCCTTTTAATAGGGAATTTACCCAAGTAGCATAGTGTGTCTCTGTGTTTAAGTAAGAGGTATTTGTAATGTATAGGAAATGGTCTTAAAAAAGAAGAGAGGGTGTGTGTGGGGGGGTAGGGCAAGAAATATTAATGTGTGTTACAGTGGCTGTAAACTGTAAGCAAAGTAAAATGAAAAAGTCAACTG
Source organism: Melanerpes formicivorus (assembly GCF_026170545.1). Lineage (NCBI taxonomy): Eukaryota > Metazoa > Chordata > Aves > Piciformes > Picidae > Melanerpes > Melanerpes formicivorus. The sequence continues at coordinate 33,445,209 of NW_027142355.1, forward strand.
GAGAAGACAAAAGATAGAATAGAATAGAATAGAATAGGACCAGGTTGGATAAATGAATAAAACAACCAGATAAAGCTGTATGGCTGAATATAAGAGGACATGTCTGGGTTCTGGGTTTTCCAATTTTGAGTGAACTGTGTACTTGACAGGAAGGAATGAGATTTAAAAAAAAAAGTACAATAAAGTGGTTTTTTTGCATATATGTAATGTCTTTTATCTTGATAAATACAAAAGCAGAGCTAGTTTGCTAAGTTTTATTGAAATTGGCTATACAGAAGTCTGCTTGTGCCCCGGTTTTGCAATAGTGATACAAACAAAACCTATGTGACCTAATTGCTTCAAATAGCACTTTAAGATTAAAAATATAGTGATTTTTGGAGCATTTTCCTGATACAGAGAAAAATGGAGTGTGTTTGTGATTTATAGATCTCATTAAGAGATTCGGAAAGAGAAGAAAACTAAATATAGTAAGGGTATTGTATGTCAGCATTCCTGACATTGGGTATTACTGCTTACAAACCTGTTCTACAACTTGCTCTTTCCTTTTGCAGGCTTTTGTTGATGGAAAGTTAACCAAGAGTTGATCAAATCGGTGCATAGGGCTACAGTGCACTTCTCATTGCTTTCTCTTAATAACAGCATAACAGTGAAAAGCCTTAAGAGCTCCTTTAAGCAGATATTTCCTGGTTTCTGGATTCTTTTGTTTAAGAACTTTGAAAATATCCTTTGGGGAAAAGAGTAGCAGCTTGCTGAACGTGAAATTCATGTATGCCCCTTAAAGTGTAGTGCACAAATGTGTCCTTCTTTGAGGTGGATGTCTCTATTGGGTTGTAGAAGTCCGAGAGAATAGCGAGCATGAGGTATTGTACACGGTTGCCTAGTAGCATCAATTCAACAAGAGCAAACTAATACTCCTCTTACAAACAAGAAAGATGTGCATGTGATGTGCTTTCATGTGCAGGAGTACATGCCCATTCCCAGGCATTTCACATCAGCAAGTGAGTGAATTTTGCTTTTTTATACTCTTAACCTGGGTGTCAGTTTTATAGTTACTGTTTTACGTAGCTTAAGCTGTATCATTTCATTTTGTAAACTAGGAGGCTCAGGAAAGGTGGTGTCTCTGATCCTTTGGCAACTGAAATCCGTCCTGTGTTGTGTTCTTTTGGTCTCCTGCTGTGCAGAAAGCTGTACCGTACCTTTGCCCAAACTGCATTTTTGTTCCTCTAGGAAACTTGATGGTTAACTGAAATAACTTCCAGTCTTATGTTCTTCCCTCAGCTTTACTTAGGAGGGTATATCAGGGTATGGCTTACTTATAAAATTTCAAGAGCTCAGCCAAGATTATCAACTTTAAGAATTTAATGGTTAAATTATGTGGAGGTTGAACATGCTAATAATACTTCCTGCTAATATTGCTAAGCAGTGCTTTCAGAATTAAGTGTGAGGTATGAATACAAAGTATAAAGATAAGAGGGATTCTGTATATGAGGCATTAATCCTGTGTTTGTTGTTAGGGGCAGTAGTTCTATTTTAAAGTCATAGCCAAGCACAAAGTTTTGCATCTCTATCAAATATTGTTCCTGCTCAATAAACCTTTTGAGTATGTGTTGGAATCTGAAGCATGTGCTTAACTGCTTTTGCTGAATTGAGTCCTTCATTGCCAAATTGCAGGTGTATGTTAGCTTAAATGTTTCAGGAGGGGGAGAAGGTAAAACAATGCTTATTTTGTTCTGTTCAGTGTAGTTTGTCACATTTATGGAAAACATCAGAAATGCTGTGCTGTCCAAAACAGATTGACTATAGTTGATGGCTTGAGTGCTCAGTGTGAGGTAGGGTCCTGTTAAGAAATAACATGAAGTAATGAAATGAAAACTTTAAAAAAATGAAAGTGAAAATTTACTTTTTCATGCATATTAATGTAGAAAGAGGCTCTAAAGTGCTTTCCTGTCTTAAAAGTGTGTTTCACTGATGCTTTATAAATTCTTCTGTGGCTGTTTGAGCATTTATTCTATGCGTGTGGCAGACGGAGCTCTGTAAACATTTCCATAATAAACTTCTCTGTGTACTAGGACTTGGTGATTTGATCATAAAAATGTGTTTTGGGCATAAAAGAGGCATACTGGTCTGCCAGAAAACTTACTCTTTAAAAATAAATAATATTACTTAGGGAGAGATTTAGAAGGAAACTGAAGAAAAAGTGTGTACCTAATTTCTGATTAGTGGTTGAGGGGGTGTTTTTGTTAGGCAAACTAAGCTAATCTTTCTAATATTCTTAAAGTCTGAACTCTGTTGCTACATAAAATACTCATACATGTAATGTAAACAAAGTGGTAGTTGTCTATTTTTCAGCTACACCTGGTTTGAGAACTTTTCTGGCCTCTTTAATTTTTATTAAGTTTAAGTGGACAAAGGGATTTGGCTGGTTCTTCATTAAACATGCTTCCTCAGTGCCTGATAATTTCCTTTATTTCCTTTGGGAAAGTCTCTTTTTAATCTACACATTGCCTAAAAAGTAGTGTCCAAAGGTGAGCACATTGCTCTTAGGCCTTTGAAGAAAGCAGTGGATTATCCTTCTGTGTATTTTGGGATGATTCATTCTTTAATTGCTACCGTATAGCTGCTATTAAATACAGTAGTATTTTACAGTTCCTTAATTGTTTCTTTTACTGGATTGCTTGGGAAGAAGAAAGTGTTGCAATAAACAGAAGAAAGAGGGGAAAAAATGTATGTCTAGGAAGTAAATGAATATTGGACAGACTGAAAGAGCTGGGGCTGTTCAGTCTGGAGAAGAGAAGGCTCTGAGGTGACCTCATTGTGGCCTTCCAGTATCTGAAGGGGGCCTACAGGAAGGCTGGGGAGGGACTTCTCAGGTAGTGATAGGACTAGGGGGAATGGAATGAAGCTGCAGGTGGGGAGATTCAGGCTGGATGTGAGGAGGAAGTTCTTCACCATGACAGTGGCGAAGCCCTGGAATGTGTTGTCCAGAGAGGTGGTTGAGGCCCCGTCCCTGGAGGTGTTTAAGACCAGGCTGGCTGAGGCTCTGGCCAGCCTGATCTAGTGTGGGGTGTCCCTGGCCATGGCAGGGGGGTTGGAACTAGATAATCCTTGTGGTCCCTTCCAACCCTGACTGATTCTATGATTGTTTTTTGGCACACTGATATAGATCTGTGTAACATTGTCTTGAATGAGTTCTGGTATGCAGAGCTTTAAAGGAAGGTTTTTTTTAGTAAGATACCTATAAAAGGCCACTGGTCTGGTGACAGTGAAATAATTATTTAATTGTAAAACCTGGCTGTGCTTTGCTGGCATTTTACTAAAAGCTGCAGTGCCTGAGAGCTGTTGATTCATACTTCAGTCTTGTAGGAAAGTTTTCAAAATAAAGATATGTTTGATTTTCCTGATGATGTGTTCCATCTGGAATTGGAGAAATAAACTGAAGGATTGTCCGTAGTTTTACTAGCTACATCTCTGCCCCGGTGATTTTTCTGTTTCAGAATAACCTCAATGATGTTTGTGCCCTAAAGCAGAACCACTCATGCAGATGGAAAGCATTCCATGCAAAAAGTAAATAAGTACTGTGTTAAACACGTCAATGTAACAAGGTTTGTATTGCTGTGGGTGCTACCTGTGTGGTTTCAGTAGTCCAAAACATCTTTGGCAAGCTGAAATCCCTTGTTACCAGTCCAAATACGGGCCTGTAGCATGCTGTAGGAATTGTACACAAGAGAGCTTTTTTCTTTTTCTCCACCAGCATACAATTAGGTATACCTGCATGGTACTTAAATGAGACCACTAGATCTTTGCTTGTCTTTGTGAGACGTTCCCTTTTTTAGAACACTGGACCATGATGAGAAATAGGAGAGAAAAGCAGTGAAGTCAGTACATTCTGGCTTACTATAAATGGTATAAAGCCTTTATTTTTACTTAGCAATGCTGTGGAGGAGCTGAGAAGTACTCAGTTCTCCTAGCAACGTGTCTTCTGACCAAGACTAGTGTCACAAGCCTAGATTCAGTAGGTGTTTACTTGGAAGCTTATCTTTGAGCTTCTTTAGGAATACTTCAATTTAATAATAGGTTTTTGACCTTTATGTATGCTAATATAATTTGCAGGCAAACAGAACATTTGGGGCATGGTCTGGAGTAACAATACACCCATCTAGTAGAAAATTTTGGTGTTTACTGAATACAGTTTTGAATCAGTTTGGTTTCATGTAATACTGAGTGTGTCTACAGCAGAGTTCAAAATTGTGTGTTATGAAAGACACTGACTTTTCAGTAGTATAAATCTTCATTTTTTCATTCAGGGTTTGACCTTGTCTGAATACATGGGCATGCAGTTAGGTATTCTGCAATTTTAGTTTTGCTCTTGGTAGATACAAACTGAAATCCCTCGGTGGCATTTCCCATAGCAAGGTATACGAAATCAAGTGAGGGACATAGTCCCTTGAAAATAAGGGAAAAACGGAGTTGAAAAACATCTGAGTAGTGTGAGCAATACCTGCATGTGCATTTTTAGATACTGTAAATGAAATCTGAATTTCCAAGGGAGGCATGGAGTGAATCTGAAGAAATAAAATATGAGAGTCCCAACCTCTTGAATGTGAACTCAATTTTTGCTACATTATCCCATGTGAGAGTCCCAATCTCTTGAAATGTGTCTCAATTTTTGCTACATTATCAAGAAATAGAAAGGAATTGGCTTCCAGGGAGGAAGTACTTGAATGCAATCTGAAAAAATTATGTATGTGTTGTTCTATTCTCCCATGGCATTTCATTCATTGCCCAATACTCTAACCGGGCTAAAGATTTCAGCTGTGTTCTGCAGATGACAGTTAGCTATTTGTTTTTACCAAGCACAGAATGTTGCCATTGCATTATCTAATGGTGTTCTACAAACACTGGAAGGGCAATTGAAATAACTTTTATTTTTCTGTTGTTTTCAAAGGGATGGCTTCAGAAGAAAAAGCTTCTATCCTTCTCATTATATGAGAGAGCGATCTCCACATAAGAGGGACTCGCCTTTCTTCAGGGAATCACCAGGGGGCCGAAGGGATTCTCCACACAGCAGATCTGGCTCCAGTGTCAGTAGCAGGAGCTATTCTCCAGAAAGAAGCAAAGCCTATTCTTTCCACCAGTCCCAGCACAGCAGAAGTATGTCATCTTTACATAAAAGAAATATTTCTTCTCAGCAAGGTAATGCTGGATTAATGATAACTGCTCACTGCAGCTCACTGTCTAAGCCTTTTTTCCTTACAGTGCTGTCTTTTACAAGGAGAAGACCAGACATTTTGCACCAATTATGTATTGTCTGCTTTTTGGTTGTTGTGTACTTTCAGTTCCCTCATGTATAGCATGTGGGAGATCGTAGGTGTTGCTTCAATAGCAGCTGTAGACAGACTGTAGGAGTTTCAGCTGTGCAGTTTTTCCCAGTATTGTCTGCTTTTTCTCCTTTTAGCATCAACTGCTTCCGTTAGGTCTTAATGTGCTTCATTGAATTCTCTTGCAAGAAGCTTTGCTGTCATCTGTTAGCAGATGATTTTTCTTCCTGCAGCCTGGGGGAAAGAGATTTAAAAAATGCAGAAATTAAAGTACACATTGTTATTTATTGCATTTTCTGAAAATGCTATTGGAATTGGGGTTTGAGTTGAGGGTTTTTTTGTTTGTTTGAGGTTCTTTTATTTGTTTTAGTATGCTAGAATCATAGTCCTTGCTGTTTGTTCAGCTTATGTAAACTAATCCAATTCAGTTTCCCTTTCTGCATATTCTTTTTAGTGAACTATACAAAACCTATTGGTTTCTTTTGGCAGCTTTTTGAAGAATATATATATATATATGTATGTATAAAAATTCACTAATAGGCCTAAAGTGTATTTCCAGAGTGGCATACTGGACTGTTATGTAGCACTTCTTGCCAGAGATGATCTTGTGGAATTTAGTTAATGTTGTTTAAATATTGAAGAAAATTTCACCCCTTGTAGAACAGAAAAGATCCTTCTAGCTCATTGCTGCAATGCTTTTAACATTTTGTAGTGATACTCACTGAACATGAATTCCTGGAGGTTTAAAAATACTATATTCAACTAAATTTGCAGGAGTTGTAGATGTACTGATCAAAATGATGAGAAACATGAAAAAGTGAGAACCTGTGTTGAATTTTTGAATGTTTCAGGCTTTTCCTAAATTTTTCAGTTGACTTTTATCACATTTGCAGCATTTTGGCAGTAATTACTCTAAGCTTTAGTAAGTTTGAGTGGTAGTAGTGCATTAGAAGGTGACATCTTCGTAAATCAGAAAAGATCCTGGTCAAGAGAGATTACATCTGTGGTTCTGGGGATTAGTTTTCAAAGTGCAGGACTAAACAGACCCCATCATCTTATTAAGTGAGTTTTAAGAAACCAGATGGCTTGTTACACTTGACTGTTTGTGACTGCCTGTTCTGGGGAAAATAGAGCTGCTAAACTTTTCCTTTAGATGACTGAATGGCCTATTTGCAAACAATAAAAGGGCTTAAATAATACTTTTGCAAATGTGTTTGAATATGATTTCTCTTAAGTAAGCTCATATATTATGTATTTTAAAAAGTGAAACATAGGTATGTAAGCAGGGCATTTTTTCATGTTTCCCCCATGGTCACAAAAGTAAAGCCACAGGGTAGGCCATAGTGTGTACCTCCCAGATTCTCTCCCTTGGCCAGAGGAGCACCTGTTCCTCATGCCTGAAACACAGAGAGGAGGAGAGATTTCCCTCCTTTTGTCCTTAGCCATCTTCCAAAACCAGAGGTAAGAACTGAGTGAGCAGCCCTCTCTTTCTCTTGTTCCCAGGCTCATCCTTATCTTTTGCAGGATGAGCTGCTTTTTGCTTCTTTACCCTTAAAGGGGCAGCTGATGCTGACACAGGTTGGTTGTGCGCAGCAGCCGTGCCTGCTATCTGAGAGGCGCTGTCTTGCTCCTGAGCGCTCCGAGCTGTCTCTTGGGAACTCCCAGGCTGACAACAGACTTTTGCCAAATATTTCAACAGCTTGTCAGGATTTTGCACCACAGAAAAAGCTTACCTAAAAACTCTCTTAGAGTGCCTCAAGCCTTAATTGAATCCTCTCATTATCTTGCTTCTTGTTTATCTCAACCCTTTTATCTCCTGCCAAAGTCTGATTGTCTTAATTAAGACAGCTTCTTTCATGCCTGATTTGGGCACCAAAGAATGCAATGGGTTAATGCACCCCTGTGTAACTCACCTGCTCCACCAACAGAACTGAGGGAAAAGTAAACCACAGAAACTTAGGAGTTGAGATAAAGAGATAAGGGTTTACTGAATAAATGAGATAACATAAATGCACAATTGCCTTAGCCAATAATCTAATTAATCTAGCAATACAATTCAGGCTTACCTTAGCTTAGTCCATTTGCAGAAGTGCAGTGAAATACAGGAGAAAAAAACTCCACCCACCATCTTTCCCACTCACCTTGCCGCCATCCCTGCGGAAAAGAGCCAGTACCCAAAAACCCAGGACCCATAAGCAGCAACTGGAACAGGAAGCCTTGCATGTTACAATCTGAACTTCAAGCTCTGTAATACTTTGCTCCAGCCAGTGCTTTCATTTTTGAAGCTGGCATGACTAACAGCAGCAGATTCAACTCAACCCATGACAATACCCATCACTAGCTGTGATGATTTCTGCAGGGATTACTAGGCCTTCATCATCATAGGAAAATCAGCTATTGCTATAACAATGTGCAGAAATGAGCAGGTGTTTGATCTTGCTTTGTATTAAGACTGCACTCTGCATATGGTATAAAAATGTGGGAAAGGAGCAGAAGACCAGTGAAACAATTCCTGTTGTTAAAGTATGCATTTTGGACAGACTTTTCCTTGCATTTTTTGTGTAGGTAGTGGTATTTGAAAATGCACAGTATGATGTGGTCTTATCCCATGGCAGTGAGTTAAAAAAGCTCAGCTATTAGGGTTAGGATGCCAGGTTTGTCTTCATTGCTTTGACTCATTAAAAGTGTATTTGTTCATAGTTCTAGCATAATTTGTATCCCAATTTTCCTAAGTCTTTGATAGACTTTTTAACTCATCCCTTTCTTAATTGTATTGAAACAAATTTAATAGAAGCCAAGATAAGTCTGTGTCATTTTCCATTTGTGAACAGTCAGCCATTTCCCAGTGAGTATGATCAGTGTAGTTAATTTAGGGCTCACTGACAGCACCTGCTGTTTGTATTTGCCTTTTACAGATCCCTTAGATGTAATCAGTGGACCACAGACTGAAAACTAGTAGTTTATACTGCAGCCACTTGTGCTGCTGTGGGCTGCCAAGGAGCACAGTGAATTTGAATTGCCATTTTGCTGATTTTTAATTCCTACAAGAAAAACACTGATAATACAGATAGGATCTAGCCTGTGGTTGATCCAATATAGGACTGTTTCCCATGGGCAGGGCTTTCGAACATACTGTGGCCTGCTAAACCGGTTCCTTCACTGCCAGGTTTGCTGGAGTGATTTACTGGTGTCTGATATTTCCCCCATTTGTATTATTACATGAATATTAAAAGTAAAACCACATCATCTTGTGAAATCACATTGATGCGCCCTTTCACTTTCTGTTGGAAGAAAAAGACAGCGTGTATTCCTAAGTATGTGAAACGATATAGCTTCTCTTTGGAAGGAGAAGAAAATGTTATCAATACTTATTAGATGGTGGAGCATGTAGATTTCCTGTCTGCTGAATGAATTTCACTGCAATTTTTGTCAGGCAAGAAGTGTATTTGCAACATATAGCTTTAAGATAATTTTACAGCCGTTATTTTTTCTTGATTGTAGGTAAGGAGAGGCCGTCAGTTCCATCGCTGAAAACATCAAGAGATGCGTCACCTTCAGGCTCCACAGCAGTACTGTCATCAAAGGTGAATTTTTGAGTGCTTCTCACCATGGTTTCAGATTGCTTCTTGTTGGATTTTTTTCCCCACAGTTGGAAGGAGATACTGTGTGCAGCTGTTAAAGCAAAGGAGCGTCTTGAATTGCTCTGCACTCTAGGAGGTTATAGGTCTCCCTTATCTGACGGGAAGGTGCTGATAACGTTCTGTATCTAATGATGACAGTGACAGACACTTTTATTTTGTATGCATTGTTTCATTTTAGAGAAAGGGTGTTTCCTATCTATTTAAAATGGTCATTTCCCAAAGTCTGAAGTGTGCTGGAAAAGGAATGACAAGGACAAAAATGGGAAAGCACTTTTAGGAGAAGCAGATGAATTGGACAAGTCTGTACTTGGATGGAGTTCAGTGCTTCAGTGATTCTTGAGATTTGGAAAGAGTGCAGTGGATGGTCTAACTGACTACAAAGATAATGTGAATAGCAGAGTTGACTCTGAAGTGGAATGCTTAAGGATGTGGCAAGAAGGATAGCACTTAGAATCATAGAGAGGTCTGGGTTGGAAGTGACTTCCAAAGGTCATCTGGTCCAACCCCTTCTGCAGTCAGCAGGGGAATCCTCAACTAGATCAGGCTGCCTAGAGCCCTGTGGAGCCTCACTTTGATATTTCTCCAGGGATGGGCCCCCAACTACCTCCCTGGGCAACCTGTTCCAGTGTTCCACTACCCTCATGGTAAAGAACCTGTTCCTAATATCCAATCTAAGTCTGCTCTTCTTTAGTTTGAAGACATTGTACCTCGTCCTATCCCTACAGGCCTTTTTAAACATTCTCTCTCCATCCTTCTTGTAGGCCCCCTTCAGATACTGGAAGGCTGGTATTAGGTCTCCCTGGAGCCTCTTCTTTTCCAGGCTGAAGAACCCTCAGCCTGTCCTCATAGCAGAGGTGTTCCAACCCCCTGATCATTTTCGTGGCACTCCTCTGGACCCATTCCATCAGGTCCACGTCCTTCCTATATTGAGGGCTCCAGACCTGGACACAGTGTTCCAGGTGAGGTCTCACCAGAGCAAAGTGGTCAAATCACCTCTCTGGATGCAGCCCAGGATGTGATTGGTTTTCTGGGCTGCAAGTGCACACTACCTGCTCGTGTCCATCTTCTCGTCCATCAGCACCCCCAGGTCTTTTTCCATAGGGCTGCTTTCTATCACCTCATCCCCCAGTCTGTATTGATAGTGAGGATTGTTCCAGCCCCGGTGCAGAACCCTGCATTTCTTCTCCATATGGACTTCAAGCCATTGAACACTACCCTCTGGATGTGACCATCCAGGCAATTCCTTTTTCACTGAACATTCCAGCAATCAAATCCTTCTCTGTCTGACTTGGTGAGTAGGATGTTGTGGGGCATTGTGTCAGAGGCCCTGCAGAAGTCCAGACAGATCACATCCATTGGTCTTCCCTTATCCATTGACATAGTCACTTTATCACAGGAGACCACTAGGTTGGTTGGTTAGGAAGGGAGCCATGTTACAAGATAGTTTGGTAAACATTGTTATTGTGTTCTAAATGATGTCCTTTGATTTTTCCATCAAATCTTGCTAATTAATTAAATGGACAGGCTAATAAACACTAATGAGCAATCAACATTCAGTGTTGTTCTGTCTGTCCTGTGGCAGCAAAACCAGTTTTACATCACAGACTGCTTGCCTATAAATCACGTTCAAGGCTGAACATTTCTACAGGAGTATTTTCTCAGAATTGCTATAAAACAATGTAATGAGAAATAAGGGAACAATGCATTGTATTGTTTTAAGTGAATAAAGTCTTATTAAAACTTAGAATTCACCGTAAGTACTAGCCTGGTTCTTGAGGTATTTTTAATAAAAGCACTGGAATGCTTAAACCCAAAAACCACCAAAAAAAGGGGAGAAAGAAAAGCACTTTTTGTTGTGAGAAGGTGAGACTGAAGAAAGTAATTAGGTGGGCAAAAAATAGTCAGGCATTGCTTGTGCTATGTCATTCTAAGTACTTACCCAGTATGCATCTCTTTTAGAACTGCTGTGCTAGGCATTAGCTATTTGCCAGTGTCCTTAAGGGGGGGGAGGTAAACAATGTATTTTCAGTAATGTAAATTAGGGAAGCAAGATAAAAGCTGTTATGCACAAGTTACTGATTTGGATTGGAAAATAAACATAATTATTTGTGTATATTGCTTATAGACTCAGCATTCTACAGTTTAATACCAAATCCTTGCATAATGCAAGCCTTTGAACCCAAGGAGGCATTGCAAAATCTCTTGCTTTTCTATTAGTATACAGTGAGAGCTTGAGATATAAAGTATTCTTTCAATGTTCTGCTTTCTTGTTCAGTCAAGTCTGATCAATGCTGGGTTAGGTTCTTTGCCAGCAGCTTGCATATAGCTGCTGGCAGTGGATATCCACTTGATGTAAGCTACACAAATGAAACTTTCTCTTTTATGGAAATAATTTCCCCAGACAATACAAATATTTATTTGGTATACATCATCTGCAGATAGGGAAGTACTTCAGTGAGCTTTCACTGCTTTTCTGTTGAAGTCCCCAAATCTTACAGTGCACTGTCCTGTGTCAGGGAAGCCTCTTGGGGTGATGGCTGACCAGTTAAATTATCTGAGTACTTCATTGACATAGAAATATCAGGAGAAAAAGTCTTGGCAAGACATGATGAACATCTCTGTGGCCAGGGTCTTAAAATCTGCTCAAACTTGAGCGATCTGATAGTGGATGTTGGCCCTGCCCATAGCAGGGGGGTTGGAACTTGATGATCTTTGGTGCTATTCTGTGAAATAACTTCGGTGCTTTATTGTCTAGATTAAAGGAGATAATTGTCAATGCTCTAGGTTATAATTTAGCTTTGAAATACCTTACAAAGGCATAGGCTTCTGCAGCAATATATCTTGTCACTCTAGTTACTATATTCAAATCTGAAAAGTTACTCTTATCATTAATTTTTTACATATTCATGCGTGTGAATTAATACATGTTGGTGTTATCTGATCTTAACCACCCATTTAATTGACTAGGGCATGAAACCTTTTGTGTTTTACTTCAACAACTGTCTGGACTGCAAGCCTTGAAGGTTCTATCCAACACAATTAGAGCAAAAGGCAGATGTGTGAGACAGGGAAGGCTTCCAGCAAAGATAACAGAAAACTGACAGGTTTTTGCTGTTCAGATGTTGTGAGTAAGCTGAGAAGAAACCAAAACCAAAAAAACCTCACTTCTCTGTTGAGGCAGAGGGGAAAGTTTGGTTGTTTTCAAGAAGATACACCAGCTTGGTAATTTCTTGCAGCCTAAATAGCTGCAGACATTTTCCTGTGAGAAATATATTCTGTTTCCTTCTGTTCAGTGGTAGGGTCCCTGTGGTAGTACTGTTATTTTACTGCATAAAATATACTCTAGAATTTTTTTGGTAGGTGCATGTGACCTGTAGAATTAAATTGTGAGATGAAATTAAACAGGCTTTATGCTGTGTTCCAGTAGATAGTGCAGCGATTAGTTTCTATTTACAGCCTGTGGAAATATTGGCGGTTATATGAAGTTTTAGTTATCTTTATATAATGCAAAGCTGACTTGGTGACAAAGGTACTAGGCTTTTCATTAGTCTTAGTTGGAGCAGCATTTGAGGAAAAGGAGATACTCATAACAGAATAAAATAGCATAGAAAAGAATAAACCAGGTTGGAAGAGGCCTTCAAGATCATCGCGTCCAACCTATCATCCAACACCACCTAATCAACTAACCCATGTAACCAAGCACCCTGTCAAGTCTCCTCCTGAACACCTCCAGTGGTGGCGATTCCACCACCTCCCCGAGCAGCCCATTCCAATGGGCAATCACTCTCTCGTGTAAAACATCCTCCTGACCTCCAGCCTGAACCTCCCCTGGCGCAGCCTGAGACTGTGTCCTCTTGTTCTGGTGCTGGCTGCCTGGGAGAAGAGACCAACCTCTGCCTGTCTACAACCCCCCTTCAGGTAGTTGTAGACAGCAATAAGGTCACCCCTGAGTCTCCTCTTCTCCAGGCTAAGCAGCCCCAGCTCCCTCAGCCTCTCCTCACAGGGCTTGAGTTCCAAGCTCCTCACCAACTTTGTTGCCCTTCTCTGGACACGCTCCAGCAAGTCAACATCCTTCCTGAACTGAGTGGCCCAGAACTGGACACAGTACTCGAGGTGTGGCCTAACCAGTGCAGTGTACAGGGGCAGAATGACCTCCCTGCTTCTGCTGGCCACACTGTTCTTGATGCAGGCCAGGATGCCATTGGCCCTCCTGGCTGCCTGGGTACACTGCAGGCTCATGTTCAGCCTACCATCAACCAGCACCCTCAGGTCCCTCTCTGCCTGGCTGCTCTCCAGCCACTCTGACCCCAGCCTGTAGCACTGCATGGGGTTGTTGTGGCCAATGTGCAGAACCTGGCACTTGGATGTGTTAAATCTCATGCCGTTGGACTCTGCCCATCTGTCCAGCCTGTCGAGGTCCCTCTGTAGAGCCTCTCTACCCTCCAGCAGATCAACTCCTGCCCCCAGCTTGGTGTCATCAGCAAATTTACTGATAATCCACTCAATGCCATCATCCAAGGTTTTAGCAGCTGGAGAAATGTCAAGGTAAAGCCAAACATCTGATGAAGAATCCTCTGAAGTTGGCAACAGATAGTTTGTAGTGAGGCTAGTGAAAGAATAATTGTGTAGTTTGGAAAGGTGACTTGGAATAATTATCCTATGAATTACCTCTTTCTGTTACCCCTTTCAAGAGCCCTCTTGCATATTGAAGTTTGTCATCTCCTGACTTAACTGGGTATAATTCTACAATTTGCATTTATAGAGAAGAGGGATTGCTATGGGAACATGGTGTGGTGCACGTGATGTCTTTTTGAAACAGAATCCTGGAAGGATTCTGTTAAATTATGTACTTGTGCTACAGCACAAAGAGATGTTTAGATAACTTCTTGCTTGAGGTAAGCACAAAAGGTCTGCAGATGAAACAGTGGCTTGCATTTATGCAATTTAGAATGAACAGACAAGAGGAGAGGGGGAGTGTTGCTTCTTTCTCTGGCTTTTGTTTTGCTTTGCTTTGCTTTTTGTCTTGTCTGCTGTGATGGAACAGGCATTGGGTGGAAATGGTGACAACCTTTTTCAGGCTTTTTGTATGTTTTTTTATATATCCATCTTAATGTCATAGATTTTAGTACTAGAGCTGTATAGATTCTTGGGTGGATGCTTCTGTATGTGCAGTTCATTAAAATGAAATAACTCTGTTACCCATGTAGTGGTAACAAGATTTATAAAGATAGCTGCTCATAAACTGGTTTTGGTACGTGGGTATGTGTCATTATTTGTTGCTCTGTTAGTAAAAGGCATCTTGTATTCTTAGGGAGAAAACCATTTTAAAGTATTATTTATATGAGTGTTTCCATCTGAAAAGGTAGATTAAAAGGCCATAAACCCATGACTGACTCTATTATGAATGATCAGCATTCACCAGGAATAAAAAATAATGAATTGTAATGGCAGCAGCTTTCATAATTTAAACTATGCATAAAATACTTTTTGACCCTAATTAGCTCTAGGTTTTATATCCTATACAGCACTTAACTGTTGAGTTTAAATTAGTTACAACTTTTTATGCCTAAAAATCCTATTTGAATTTTTAGGTCACTCCACACTTTGACTTCTTGTTGCCTATTTCAAGCCCATGCAGTGCTACATGTCAGAGTGGCTGGAGAGCGGCCAGGCAGAGAGGGACCTGGGGGTGCTGGTTGATGGTAGGCTGAACATGAGCCTGCAGTGTGCCCAGGTGGCCAGGAGGGCCAATGGCATCCTGGCCTGTATCAAGAACAGTGTGGCCAGCAGGAGCAGGGAGGTCATTCTGCCCCTGTACACTGCACTGTTTAGGCCACACCTCGAGTCCTGTGTCCAGTTCTGGGCCCCTCAGTTTAGGAAGGAGGTTGATTTGCTGGAGCGTGTCCAGAGAAGGGCAACGAAGTTGGTGAGGGACTTGGAACACAAGCCCTATGAGGAGAGGCTGAGGGAGCTGGGGCTGCTTAGCCTGGAGAAGAGGAGACTGAGGGGTGACCTTATTGCTATCTACAACTACCTGAAGGGGGGTTGTAGACAGGCAGAGGTTGGTCTCTTCTCCCAGGCAGCCAGCACCAGAACAAGAGGACACAGTCTCAGGCTGCACCAGGGGAGGTTCAGACTGGAGGTTAGGAGGAAGTTTTACGCAGAGAGAGTGATTGCCCATTGGAATGGGCTGCCTGAGGAGGTGGTGGAGTCACCATCACTGGAGGTGTTCAGGAGGAGACTTGACAGGGTGCTTGGTTGCATGGTTTAGTTGATTAGGTGGTGTTGGATGATAGGCTGGATGCAATGATCTTGAAGGTCTCTTCCAACCTGGTCTATTCTATTCTATCCATGTCACTTTAAGCTCAATTGCTCTCAAGTGGTCTTTTTTTCTCCCTGTTAGCTCTGTGCTGTGAACTTAATAAAAGTGATTCTAAAAGTATGATGCTAGTTTTAACATTTAATATTTTAACACTTAACATTTTTTAAAGATTTACCAATTTGCCAATTTGTCTATTTTTTCTTCTCTCCTTATTTTTTCTCTGTTCTAACCCCACCTAACTTTTAAAGAAAATGAATCACTTCAGCTTCCTTATTTCTTAATTTAAAGTGTTTTGGAGATCTGAATAACTTTCATGTTTGCTTCTTTCTTTTGAGGATGTTTTGCCATGTGTAAGTATATTTCATAGTAAACCTTCACTGTGCTGTTTCTGTACAGGTCTTGGATAAGAGCAACAGACTATCGGAAAAGGAGCTCGCAGAAGCTGCAAGCAAATGGGCAGCTGAGAAGGCAGAGAAGGCTGATGAAGGCAGCTTACCTCAAATAACAGAGTATGATGTAAGACAGGATTATTAATTGATTTAAAGTGTTACAACAATAGGCTCTTGTTTTTTTTCCTCTCCTCTCCTGAAAGGGACATTTTGTAACACCCCTGAATTTGCCTGGCTGCGCTAGTAAAGGTTTGTTGAAGGGGAGTGAGAGGAGACTAAAGCCTTATGATTTGATTGTTTATTCATGTAGTTTAAAAAAAATACACAAATCCAGAGCAGGCTTTGTAAATATAATTTGAATTCATGTTGAGCTGCAACTGACAAAATGAGGCTTCAGCTCTCCCAAGAATTCTCCATGGACCTCTTGCTCTCATGTAAAGTCTGTATGCCTACTGAACTCATGAATACTGGATGTTAGGAAGAGATTCTTCACAGAAAGAGTGGTTGGCCATTGGAATGGGCTGCCCAGGCAGGTGGTGGAAGTGTTTGAAAAGAGACTGGATGAGGCTCTTAGTGCCATGGTTTAGTTGTTTAGGTGGTGCTGGGTGATAGGTTGGACTTAATGATCTCAGAGGTCTTTTCCAACCTGGTTAATTCTGTATTCTGTAAAATTAGCAAGGGACTTCACATGTGCAAGTGCACATGTGAAACAAAAGACTAAAAGACTCTTACTACTTCCAGGAGGAAGTAGTTAGAGACCTGCTTAGCCCTTTGGTTCCCCACAAGTCCATGGGACCAGATGGGATCCATCCTAGGGTACTGTGAGAGCTGGCAGATGAGATGGCCAAGCCACTCTCCATTTTTCAGCAGTCCTGGCTCACTGGAGAGGTCCCAGATGACTGGAAGCTGGCCAACGTGATGCCCATTCACAAGAAGGGCCAGAAGGAGGAACCAGGGAATTACAAACCTGTCAGCCTGACCTCAGTGCTAGGCAAGATTATGGAACAGGTCATCTTGGGTGCAATCACACAGCACTTGGAGGATGGCCAAGGGATCAGGCCCAGCCAGCATGGATTTAGGAAGGACAGGTCCTGCCCCACCAACCTGATCTCCTTTTATGATCAGGTGACCTGCCTGGTGGATGTGGGGAGGCCTGTGGATGTAGTCTACCTGGACCTCAGCAAGGCCTTTGACACTGCTCCCCACAGCAAACTCCTGGCCAAGCTGTCAGCCCATGGCTTGGACAGCAGCACTCTGTGCTGGGTTAGGAACTGGCTGGAGGGCCGAGCCCAGAGAGTGGTGGTGAATGGTGCCACATCCAGCTGGCAGCCAGTCACTAGTGGTGTGCCCCAAGGATCAGTGCTGGGCCCTATGCTCTTTAATATCTTTATCAATGATCTGGATGAGGGGATTGAGTCCATCATCAAATTTGCAGATGACACCAAGCTGGGGGCAAGAGTTGATCTTTTAGAGGGTAGGAGAGATCTGCAGAGGGACCTTGACCGGCTGGACAGATGGGCAGAGTCCAATGGCATGAGGTTTCACACAGCCAAGTGCCAGGTTCTGCACATTGGCCCCAACAACCCCATGCAGTGCTACAGGCTGGGGTCAGAGTAGAGGTACTGGTTGATAGTAGACTTAACATGAGCCAGCAGTGTGCCTACGTGGCCAAGAAGGCCAATGGCATCCTGAAAAGAGAAAAAAGAGGGAGGTAGGGGTTAGAGTAAGGAAAAAGAAACACCAAGCAGATCTAAGCATGAATGCCATGTGGAGGAGAAAATTGATGTATGGGCATTGCTGAGAGGTTCAGGAGAGTAACAGTGAAGAGAAATGTCACTCCAGTTCATGGTGGGGAGCAAAGTGGTTCATATGGAGAAGGTTTGTTCAAAGCTTCTTCCATGCCTCAAAGACAACCACAGTGGCAGAAAGACTTGAAATAAAGAAAGATTCAAAATGAAGCAATTGCATGTGACTATAGCAGAGTCCAAGATGACTTAAAAAAGTGTGCTTCAGGAATGCTAATCAAGTGCGGCATCTCATTTTGAGTCCTGGAAGAAAAAACACCTCTCAGCTTGATGAGTAGACTATGCAAGATAAGCTTCTTGCAGTGCTTAGTAGGTGAGCTTTGCATTGCATTGAACTTCTCAGTAGCCTTTGCTCTCTCTTTCATTGTTTACTGCAGTAACAAGATTTGGGATGCTATCTTAGTGGTTTATATTGCTGCTAAGTTGGTGGAGTCACCATCACTGACGGTGTTTAGGAGGAGACTGGATGGGGTGCTTGGTGCCATGGTTTAGTTGATTAGATAGTTGGATGATAGGTTAGACTTCATGATCTCTAATGTCTCTTCCAACCTGGTTAATTCTGAGTTCTGAGCAGATGCTCCTAGGACCACTTAAGCTTATTTTTTGGTCTAATTATTTTCACTTTTATGTTGGTGAAGTCTTAAGATTCTTCACTGTCTCTTTTGTTTTCTGACTAGTAGAAAATGTTTTCTGCATCTTCTTCACTTCTCAAGTCTTATTTCAAAAACAAATAAATAAGATTTGCTGTACAAATCCACAATATTGGATTGAAATACCCTGCAGTAATTTCTTTGCTTCTTAAATCTTCTGTATAGACTCCTTAGAGTGAGAGTCTATTTCCTTTGGGTTAGGGAGACTGTCTTAATTTCTGTTTTGGAGGGAAGCATATCTAATTTTGGTACCTTGGTAAGAGATTTCTCTAAGTGCATGTTTGCTTTTGGTATGCAATAGATATCTCTGTTCCTTTAATATTAATCTGCATATTAACATGCATTAATATTAATATGCATCAAGAACAGTGTGGCCAGCAGGAGCAGGGAGGTCATTCTGCCCCTGTACACTGCACTGCTTAGGCCACACCTCAAGTACTGTGTCCAGTTCTGGGTCCCTCAGTTTAGGAAGGATGTTGACTTGCTGGAGTGTGTCCAGAGAAGGGCAACAAAGTTGGTGAGGGGCTTGGAACACCAGAAGCCCTATGAGGAGAGGCTGAGGGAGCTGGGGCTGCTTAGCCTGGAGAAGAGGAGACTGAGGGGTGACCTTATTGCTGTCTACAACTACCTGAAGGGGGGTTGTGGCCAGGCAGAGGTTGGTCTCTTCTCCCAGGCAGCCAGCACCAGAACAAGAGGACACAGTCTCAGGCTGTGCCAGGGGAGGTTCAGGCTGGAGGTCAGGAGGAAGTTTTACACAGAGAGAGTGATTGCCCATTGGAATGGGCTGCCCGGGGAGGTGGTGGAATCGCCATCGCTGGAGGTGTTCAGGAGGAGACTTGACAGGGTGCTCGGTTGCATGGGTTAGTTGATTAGGTGGTGTTGGGTGATAGGTTGGACGTGATGATCTTGAAGGTCTCTTCCAACCTGGTCTGGTCTGGTCTGGTCTATTCTATTCTGTTCTACCTGTGGTCTTGAATGCTGCAGGAGTTGTTGCTGACGCAAGAACAACGTTTAGATTTCTGTTGATGCCTGTTTAGCTTTGATTTTGTTGCTTTTATCCTTGCTCAGAAAACTGATCCCACTTTCATTGTGGATTTTTCTTGCTAGCTGGTGTTACAAATACCACATCTGCAAGTTCCTTCTCATCAGAGGGGTGGGTAAAGGTTATCTGACATCATTGTCTTTAACACAGTTAAGACTGATGGGGTTTTTTTGATGTCTTGTTTTCTACATGTTTAAAATGTGTATTTCTTTATCTGTTAGACTGTAGCAACAATAATTCAGTGTTGGTTGTGATATGCAGACATACAACTAACTGAACAACTATATTTGGGGTTTCATTTTGCTCTCAGAACTGAAATTTGTATTTTATTTTTTAAGGCTGGATCTTCAGCTCCTTTATACATTGAACAAGTGGAGGAAACAGAAACAAATATAACGGATAATACAGAGCTATATGAGGATAGCCAGCTGCTTGGTCGCTCAAAAGCAATTGCAACTAAGACAAAGGAGATTGAGCAGGTAAGTCCTCTTGGCAATGTGTTGCTGATTCACTGATGATACACCTGAGTAATGGTCTGATTCACTGGAAATGTGTTGAGTTAGTTTTTCCTCCTTGGAGCATAATATGAGTGTAACCTCGCTTCTTGGTGTTGCATGTTGTATGAGCAGAGTCCATTAAGTAATATCATAGTATCAGTCAGGGTTGGAAGGGACCACAAGAATCATCCAGTTCCAACCCCCCTGCCATGGGCAGGGACACCCCACACTAGATCAGGCCGGCCAGAGCCTCATCCAGCCTGGTCTTAAACACCTCCAGAGACGGGGCCTCAACCACCTCCCTGGACAACCCATTCCAGGGCTTCACCACTCTCCTGGTGAAGAACCTCCTCCTCACATCCAGCCTGAATCTCCCCACCTCCAGCTTCATTCCATTCCCCCTAGTCCTATCACTACCTGAGATCCTGAGAAGTCCTTCCCCAGCCTTCCTGTAGGCCCCCTTCAGATACTGGAAGGCCACAATTAGGTCACCTCAGAGCCTTCTCTTCTCCAGACTGAACAGCCCCAACTCCTTCAGTCTGTCCTCATAGGAGAGGTGCTCCAGCCCTCTGATCATCCTTGTGACCCTTCTCTGGACACGTTCCAGCACCTCCACATCCCTCTTGTAATAGGGGCTCCAGAACTGGACGCAGTACTCCAGGTGGGGTCTCACCAGAGCTGAGTAGAGGGGGAGGATCACCTCCCTTGACCTGCTGGCCACACTTCTCCTGATGCAGCCCAGGATCTGATTGGCTTTGCGGGCTGCAAGTGCACACTGAGAGCTCATGCTGAGCTTTTTGTCCACCAGCACCCCCAAGTCTCTCTCCTCAGGGCTGCTTTCCAGCCAGTCACTGCCCAGCCTGTATTTGTGCCTGGGATTGCCTCGACCCAGATGTAGGCGTTTAAAAGTTTGGTCTGGGTACTTGAAATGGGTGTAGCAGAGAATTTTGCACTAGGGTGTCAAGGCCAACGACTACTCATAGGTTGCTGATGTAAGAGTTTCATGCACTTCCTTATGTTTTGTCATTTAATAACATCCAATATACATTAATGTGTTGGGGTTGTTTAGTTTCTGTTCTTAAGTAGTTAAGGATCACCTTATGCTTTTAGCACATAATGTGCTGAAGTGGGGTTTTTTTTCAGAAGCGATGACAAATATGTCCCTGGTGTTAAATTCACAATTGGAGCAACTCAGTGTTGGTGTTACACAAAAGGCTATCTCTTTGTTTTTCTTTTATGAGCATGAGTAGCAAGGATTCTTGAAACATGTTATCTTGTCTAGACATCAAGTCTGCAACACTCTGTTAATTAGTCCATTATTATGTGTCCAGTTTCTTAAGTGTTGCATGTGGAAGTTGAAGTGACGTGAGTTACCTCTGAAAATCTCTTATTTTCGAAGACAAATTTAACAAAGGAGCCAAGTACCTGCCTTCCTTTTGGCCAAAAAATCAAACCTCTAAGTTTCTGAATGAGATTTGACACTCAGCCCTCGATTTGTGTATTACCCCAGAGCTCTGGCATGTAATTAATACATTCTTGAATGCCTTTTTTTCTTTGTACTGGGAATTACTGGCTGACTGGATCCTTTCAGTTCAACAGTGCTTTTAAATGTTCAGCAGAAAGATATTTTTGAATGTTCAAACATTTGGATTAATGGCTTGTTTACATGAATTTCTAAATTAGTATTGCTTGTTAGCAGCCCTAGATATAGTACACAGAAAGAAGGGAAAATGTGTGTGTGACTGGGTTAACAACCTCTCCAGATTCTATTTGCAGATCTGCTGTTAACTGCTTTTCTCTTGGTAGGTATATTACTTAAATATTTGGCCTGGAAGTTAGAGTGAAGTAAGAAAAGCAGTTAAGGTTTAGCAGTTGTAGCGTGTGTGGTTTCCAAAGAACTGTTTCTTGTTCTCTTGCTCTGCCAGATCTCTTGTTCTGGTAAAATCTTACCTAGTAATAACTGAGTTGTCTTTGTGTGCATTTAACACTTTTTAAAGGGTCTCTGTTCTCTGGAGGTGCTGCTCTAACAGAAGACTAACAGGTCACAAAGCGAAACTTTACATTGTGAGGAATTAAAGTTTTGGGTTTAATAACAGACTGTTCAACCAAAGCACAGGCATTTCTGTCATGACAAAATACTTACAATTTCTGTAATGTATGGAAGTGTACTGTATGCCATTCTTCCACAGCCCTTCCTGTAGCCATTGATAGATTTTTGGGGAGATTAACAGCGCTTCAGCGGTGCAAAGGCAAAAGAGGATAGAAATACGAAGTAGCTTCTGCGTCTTGGCTAGGAATAAGCTAAGGAGAAGCTGTGCTAAATCTGTCAGAAAAGTTTCCTAAGTTCTGAGTATGCTAAACTTTTTAAGTTTCAGCAGATGTAGTAAAATAAATCAGCTAATAAACTGGGCTAATGGGAATCCAGGAAGGAGCAAAGGAGGCTGTCAAAGCTGGCCTTGGATCTACCTTTGCTTTTGAATTCAGCTGAGCTAGGGAAACAGGTTACTGTTTCCTTAGATGAGCATGTCAGCCTGCTTGTGCATTTAGCCCATTTCAGGCTAAACTGTCCAGATTAGAAAATATCCCCTAATTAAAATATGAGTTAAGAGGTAGTAAGTTAAGTGAAGCTGAAGGAACTGGAACAGTAGCTGGGAAACATGTTTTAAAGGATTATTTCTGATGATGGATGAGGTCAGACATGCTTTGTTTCTGGTAAGAGTAGACCAGACAAGATGGGGAAACTTAGATTTTGGTCCCCTCCTACCTCAAACCATGTGTACTTAATACACAGTAGCAAGGCCTTAATGATGGACTCATCATCATCAGTCTGACTTGGCTGGTAGCAAAGTAAGTATTGTGCCTCCTCTGAGCTTATGTTTACTTCATTAAAATGTGAGATGTAATTACATGGGCTAATTTATTTTTTCCTAACCAATAAAACATGTTGTAGGCTTCTCAGTAAAATGGATGACAATTCTTGTACTTAATGATATCATCTGCCTATGATGTTGTGTCATCCTTTTGTGGTTTATTAGTTACCTTATGTACAAGGCAAGTAATTTAGTACTTTTTACACATTCATAGATACATTTTTGTGCATATTAATTCTGACTTGCTTTGTACTGTTGTTTAATATGGATTCTAGACCCCCTTGATTTTTATCATTGCAAATGAATTAAGTTGTATTGCTTATATGCATCTTTGTAGCTCACGCTTGCCTTGAGTCTCTTTTGTGCTGGGATCTTTCCATTTTCTAATTCTGACTATTAGAAATCTGTGTTTTCATGTTTGTGGAAGTGCAGGATAGAGAACATAAAAGCTTTTGATCAATATGTCCATAGTATCAATAAATCTCCTTACAAATACAAACCCATGGCTTGGACGGGAGCACACTGCGATGGGTTAGGAACTGGCTGGAGGGCCGAGCCCAGAGAGTGGTGGTGAATGGTGCCACATCCAGCTGGCAGCCAGTCACTAGTGGTGTGCCCCAAGGATCAGTGCTGGGCCCTGTGCTCTTTAACATCTTTGTTGATGATCTGGAGGAGGGCATTGAGTCCATCATCAGTAAATTGGCTGACAACACCAAGCTGGTGGCAGGAGTTGATCTGTTGGAGGGTAGAGAGGCTCTGCAGAGAGACCTCGACAGGCTGGACAGATGGGCAGAGTCCAAGGGCATGAGATTGAACACATCCAAGTGCCGGGTTCTGCACATTGGCCACAACACCCCCGTGCAGAGCTACAGGCTGGAGACAGAGTGGCTGGAGAGCAGCCAGGCAGAGAGGGACCTGGGGGTACTGGTTGATGGTAGGGTGAACATGAGTCTGCAGTGTGACAGGCAGCCAGGAGGGCCAATGGCATCCTGGCCTGCATCAGGAACAGTGTGGCCAGCAGGAGCAGGGAGGTCATTCTGCCCCTGTATACTGCACTGGTTAGGCCACACCTCGAGTCCTGTGTCCAGTTCTGGGCCCCTCAGTTTAGGAAGGAGGCTGACTTGCTGGAATGAATCCAGAGAAGGGCAACAAAGTTGGTGAGGGGTTTGGAACACAAGCCCTATGAGGAGAGGCTGAGGGAGCTGGGGCTGCTTAGCCTGGAGAAGAGGAGACTGAGGGCTGACCTTATTGCTGTCTACAACTACCTGAAGGGGGGTTGTAGACAGGCAGAGGTTGGTCTCTTCTCCCAGGCAGCCAGCACCAGAACAAGAGGACACAGTCTCAGGCTGCGCCAGGGGAGGTTCAGGCTGGAGGTCAGGAGGAAGTTTTACACAGAGAGAGTGATTGCGCATTGGAATGGGCTGCCCGGGGAGGTGGTGGAGTCACCATCACTGGAGGTGTTCAGGAGGAGACTTGACAGGGTGCTTGGTTGCATGGTTTAGTTGATTAGGTGGTGTTGGATGATAGGTTGGACACGATGATCTTGAAGGTCTCTTCCAACCTGGTTTATTCTATTCTATTCTATTCTAAGGCAGGGATCCTTGTTAAAGAATGCTAACACTTTAGCTACTTCCCTTGTATTTTTCTTTGTGCTTTAGAAGTTGCAGTCCTTCACTTCCATTTCTTTAGCTATGTTCTCTTCCCTTTCTGTGGACATTAATGGGTTATTTGGTATGCACTGCAGTGTTGGTAATTACAATCTGCTGCATATGCAAAATCAGTGCAGCTCACTCATTTTACTTCAGCACCTGAAGGTATAGTTTAATAAGGAAGTGTATTACCACATTTCAGCTTTTTGCCAGCAGCTTTTTTCATTGGAAAACTGATAAAAAGTGAGTGTTATTAATATGCAGTGCTCAGAGGGTAGCACTTTAAAGAGAACTTCACACCAGAAATGTGTGCATGTATCCAGTAAGAACAGGGTATCTCTTGAATGCATTAGACAGAATTCACCTTTAGCTTTCTGTCACTAGCGATCTATGGAAGATTTTGTGTTTGCCTTGTGTGTTTCAGAGTAAACAGTTTCTGGCCTGTGCTGAGCATAGTATTTTGAGGTGGGTGAATGCTGGGGGCTCAGCCCACTGACAAATGTAGTCATGGACACAGTTTTTGACATAGTGCTGCTTTCTTTATGTGTTCAAGCAGTACTGAAGATTGTAAGATGTCAAAGAGTACAGTTGGCTTGAGGACAGTCTTAAAGAAGATTGTTTATAGATGTTATAATTTGATGGCAAATCACTGGAAAGCTTAGTTGAAATGTGGCTAAGTAGTTAGGTATTTGGTAAAATTGTTGGACTTGGTTGAAACCATAGAAAATATGGAAGAAGGTTGTACCTGTTTCATTCTGTGCTCAGCTCTTTGAATCTGAAAGAAAAGATTAACTTCTTGGTAAGATAAAATGGAAACCTAAGAAATTTCCCACTTGATTGCATTTTCCAACCAATCACTAGCAGTGCTTGTTTGATTTAAAGTTTCTTTTTCTGCCATGAGAAACCAGGAGAACTTCACGGGATGAAAGATGACTTGGAAGCTGTAACAATGAGTAGTCTAGGAAAGAAGGAGGAATATTTTTAGGTTATTATGAGTCTAATCAGTATTGGAAAAGGAGTTAGGAAGAGAAGAAACCCTGGAATGGGTTGTCCAGGGAGGTGGTCGAGGGCCCGTCCCTGGAGGTGTTTAAGCCCAGGCTGGACGAGGCTCTGGCCAGGCTGATCTAGTGTGGGGTGTCCCTGCCCATGGCAGGGGGGTTGGAACTAGATGATCCTTGTGGTCCCTTCCAACCTTGAATGATACTATGATACTAAAAATGTGTGGGCCTAGATACATAATTAGGAACTAAGTAAGAGAAATTAGATACTGAAATAACTATTAGAATTTAAGGTGCTTGGAGGGATAAGCAGAACTGACAGTGGTGAAGCTCCTGAGAAAGCTGATGGACAAAGCTAGAAATGATTAACAGTCTAAGCTTTGATAAAGGTTGTGGTTTCTATGGGTGTAAGGTTTATTATTATGGGTGTACTTTTGTTGGTGGTGTTGATGAGGTTTTGTTATTATAGACTAATAACTTAATTTGGAGGTCAGAGAGAGCCTCCTCTCCAACTTTGTCTCCAGCTTATTCTTGCTTTAACAGAAGGGCATGGATGCACTTGAGAGGTGGGTTTCAGCAGTGTTTAATTTTTAGCTGGTTTAAGGGTAGAAGATAAAGTTCTGTCATAGTTGTTTCAGTGCACTGGGGCTTAATGTTTTAACTTTTTAGTATTTTCCTGAACCTTCTGTGTCTCGAACAAGGCATTTTTGAATGTGGAAGGAACATTTCAGCATTGCTTGTGGGGAAGACTGTATTTTCCTGGAATGAAACAAAATGGTAATAGGATCAGTGAAAAATAATTGGAACCATAAATTTCAATTGCCTCAGAAATAGCCCCAGCCCAAAGATCTGCTGCCTTGCATCTGTTCCACCCCACCCCATACAACTGATTTTGTGTCAGTTCTATCAGCATTCCTGGTATCATCTTGTCATTGGTCTTCTGAAAGACATGCAGATGAAACAGGAGTCCAAGTGGTGCTTAAAACAAGTTGTATGTAGGGCAAATGGAGAATAGAATCCTGAAGGAAAGGTTTCAGAACCCCATGTGTGATGGTGGGAAGGTGGTAACTGAGTGAATGCTGTTAAGAGACACATGAAATGTGGTGGTAGGATGGTAGGTGACAGGAGGGATTTGATGTTTGGCATGGAAGCTGGTTTCTGTTTCTCCTTCACTGACAAGAGCTTTCAGCCCTCAGGAGGTTGGACTAGACAGCAACAGAAGACTATCACACAGGCAACCTGGTGGTAGGGAAAATCTGCTGAAGTGTGAATCTGCAGTTCTGTGGGTTTTCATGTGTCTTTTACAGTAGGACTGATCTTAATATAACAGAAACCTGGGGTCTAGGTGATAGTTTTGCTGGTGCATGTAATTGAATCCTCCAATCCATTTGTAATCTGATTTGTAGACAACATTGGTGTATAAATATAGGACCATCTGTGACCAAAGATACTTTAGTGGCAGGTTGTGTTTGACACCTGGCTCTTAAGTTTCTCAGTGCCTAGCCTGATGTCTTATTTCTTCTGACGGCTGTGTCACTGAGCAGGTTAAACTCAATATGTTTAAAGATGGGTAGGCTACACTTCTTTTAATAGCTTGTTCTTTTCTGTGAGCATTAGTGATTTCGCAGCCATTGAGTGAGTGGCATTTGGAAAGCAAGCAAATTATTTAAAATGAAAAGGATACAATTTACAGAGGTCTGTTATGGTTTGGTTGGCTTTTTTAATTAATTTGAATGGATGTAGTGTTTAGAATAGAATAGAGTAAACCAGGTTGGAAGAGACCTTCAAGATCATGGTGTCCAAATTATCATCCAACACCACCTAATCAACTAAACCATGCAACCAAGCACCCTGTCAAGTCTCCTCCTGAACACCTCCAATGACAGTGACTCCACCACCTCCCCGGGCAGCCCATTCCAGTGGGCAATCACTCTCTCTGTGTAGAATTTCTTCCTAACATCCAGTCTGAACATCCCCCAGCACAGCTTGAGACTGTGTCCTCTTGTTCTGGTGCTGGTTGCCTGGGAGAAGAGACCAACATCTGCCTGTCTACAACCTCCCTTCAGGTAGTTGTAGACAGCAATAAGGTCACCCCTGAGTCTCCTCTTCTCCAGGCTAAGCAACCCCAGCTCCCTCAGCCTCTCTTCATAAGGCTTGTGTTCCAAGCCCCTCACCAACTTTGTTGCCCTTCTCTGGACATGTTCCAGTTTGTATAGGTTTGTATCTTAAAAGCTTGATATAGAAAACATTCATTTGCTCTGACCTTTGAAATGTAATCTTGGAGTTCTTTTTCATAGCTTATTCTTAGAAAGATGATCCCCAAAAACCATGGGAGTTGGAAACTATCCTAAATGGAGCACCTCTCCTATGAGGACAGACTGAAGGAGTTGGGGCTGTTCAGTCTGCAGAAGAGAAGGCTCACAGGTGACCTAATTGTGGCCTTCCAGTATCTGAAGGGGGCCTACAGGAAGGCTGGGGAGGGACTTCTCAGGATCTCAGGTAGTGGTAGGACTAGGGGGAATGGAATGAAGCTGGAGGTGGGGAGATTCAGTCTGGATGTGAGGAGGAGGTTCTTCCCCATGAGAGTGGTGAAACCCTGGAATGGGTTGTTCAGGGAGCTGGTTGAGGCCCCATCCCTGGAGGTGTTTAAGCCCAGGCTGGATGAGGCTCTGGCCGGCCTGATCTAGTGTGGGGTGTCCCTGCCCATGGCAGGGGGGTTGGAACTAGATGATCCTTGTGGTCCCTTCCAACCCTGACAGATACTAAGATATGGAAAAAAGCTATTTTGTTGCATGAGATCACAGTATCACAGTATCACTAAGGCTGGAAGAGACCTCAAAGATCATTGAGTCCAACCTGAAGATGCTTATGCATCTTAACCTGAGGATGCTTCTGCATGTGCTGCTTCTATAAGTTAGGAAAACATGAGGTTTTTATCTTGAAGTGTAAATGAGTAATGCTTATCACCATTTACCACCAACCTGCAAGGATCTTTTTCCTGTTGTGTTTAACTCTTATTTGCACTAATGTTGTGACTTTCAGACCTCAGTGATTATCTGGGCATACGCTGGTGTGGCTGTCACAATGCTACGCTTCACAAAGTGCAGCAGAAAAACAAGGGCCGAGATTCCCCACAGGACAAAGGTTACAGTGTGCCTATTTTACCCAAGCACTTGGACTTAAAAAGGCTGGCAGTTCAACCTGACCTATAATTCCAGAAGTTGAATACTGACAAAATCAAGTGGGTTCTGCTGTTCATGATTCTTTAGCTTCTCATGTAGAACAGAAGGATTGTTTATACATTAATATTTTGAGCTGTTGAACTTTGATTACTGCTCTAAATGACACTAATAACCTTTAATAGATGGGCTTGATATTATTTCTCCGTGGTTTAATTGGTTTGCTAACAATCTTTCCCCCTCTCCTGCCCCCCAGATAGCTTAAATGCTTGGTTTCATTGCAACATGAAATGTTGTACTTATGTGGGTTCTGTGTGTGCTTACTTGACTTTAATTACTCCCCACAAGCAGTTCACCACCTTGGCTTAGTAAGTAATTTATATATTAACATCTTTGGTCACATGCTACCCAAGTGAAAGAAAAAATCTCCACACAAGCATTTTTAAACAGAAAATCAGAAATAGATTAGAATATGCTGACACAAGCTTTCCAGTGGTAATCTTCAACTGGAAATGTGCCCATTTTATTAAATGGTTTTTTTAAAGTTGGCTTCTTGGAGAAACTAGCTTATGCAATCACAGAGTATCTGTGTATCTTTTGCCTCTGTTGTCAGCTTTCAACTGAATTCAGCTTAAGCGTAAACCAAGGTGAGTATTTGTTAACAGCCTTTGTAGAAATAGACAGGAGTAGAAACTCTGTGAGTTCCAGTGGAGAAAGATCACAATAAGATTGCATCTCATTAGGCATCAGAAAGTCCCCTTATGCAAATGCCAAAGTTGTTGGAAAAAAAATATCCAACCAACCAAAACAAATAAGACATGAGAAAGCAATTCCAGCTTGTACCAGGCAGACCTCACCTTTGCATTACAAAGAGTTTTGTAGCAACCATGGTTTAAGAAAAAACATCCCTGTCTTATATTGTCCCCAGGTGTCATAGTATCATAGTTTCAGTCAGGGTTGGAAGGGGCCACAAGGATCATCTAGTTCCAACCCCCTTGCCATAGGCAGGGACACCCACACTAGATCAGGCTGGCCAGAGCCTTATCCAGCCTGGTCTTAAACACCTTCAGGGATGGGGCCTCAACCACCTCCCTGGACAACCCATTCCATTCCAGGGCTTCACCACTCTCATGGTGAAGAACTTCCTCCTCACATCCAGCCTGAATCTCCCCACTTCCAGCTTCACTCCATTCCCCCTAGTCCTATCACTACCTGAGATCCTGAGAAGTGCCTCCCCAGCCTTCCTGTAGGCCCCCTTCAGATACTGGAAGGCCACAATTAGGTCACCTCGGAGCCTTCTCTTTTCCAGACTGAACAGTCCCAACTCCTTCAGTCTGTCATGTAGGTACCTGCCATGTAGTCTTGATGAGGCCTGGCTATGATTCACATCAGAAGAAAAGAATAAGAGTTTGCAGATATTTCCTTAAGTAGTTCTCTCATTCACATTGTGGTTCCTTAAGTGTGCCAACTGCCATAAGTGACCACTCACACTCTGTTGTGTGTTGAGCCACTGCCACCTCTGGTGTTCAGTGTCTTGAAAGCACTGCCTTAGACACTCAAAGTTATTTAATCATCAGGCAAAAACCTTCAGAAAGCTATAGTCTTTGGTGGTGTTTGCATTGTAACTATTTATTTTTGTCATAGACAAGGTAAAACTTAAAAAAAATACTTCTATTTAATTTCTGTCTAAAGGTGCTTTCACCAGAATGCTTCTTCCTTCAGGGCACTTCAGTGTCTTCTAACTTAAACAGCCTTGTTTCTATGTCTTTGGGAGAATTTACTCGTTTGGGAGCAGAGTGCCTCACTAGATACACTCATAACAGCTTCTTCCAGCTAGTCTGTTGGAGCTGAACTTTGATCTAGTTGTGAACCAAGCTGGTTACCAGACGCTCCAGCCCCCAAAGTTCTTCAGTAGGCCTTGAGAGGAAAGAGAAATCACAGTAAGTGGTATTTTTGGTGGTGAGATAGCTCAACTTTGTACACTAAATATGGTCCCTTCTAATTCAAACTCTAACATCATAAAATTCATTAAAATATTTGCACTTCAGGAAAATGAAGATCAAAAGATTACTGAATGTTTTATGTATTTTATTGCCTGTCACCTAATGTGATGAACTGGAAGTGTGCAATTACAGAGACATGCTCCCTCACCAAGGCACAACTCCTTGTGAAGAAAGCTGAATGCCCTTTTGAATGCTTTTGTTACCTGCAACAAAGACTGTGCTACAGATTAAGATGAAGATGTCTCTTTGTCTAATTTGGGAGATCCTTTTTCTACTTTGTGGGACCTGTGACCAAGAGGCAGCCTCCTTGAAACCTGTAATTAAATGCTTTCTACTGGTGGGGCAGTCTTGCTCACAGCTCTCTCAGCAAGGGGATGGACACTGTGCCTTTATCAGCTCTTGGCAATGACTGGTGCACCCTTCCACCTCCAACAAAACTTCAGGGCTTTTTTCACAGTTGAAAGGAGTGTACCCAGTGTGGGAAGACATGTGAATGTCAAGTTAGGAATCTTCCTGTGAAAGTTCCTTCTCTCTGAGGAGTGGTGGATCATGCCAAAGGGATAATAGCAGGAGAGGACTGAATGCAGGAGAGCATCCAGAAGGCAGGGGCAAAAGGATTCAAATGTTTCTGAGGAAGAGGTGGAGTGTAACTATGTCTAGCTGAGGAATGAGGTGACCTCTGAATTGGAGGGTGGAGGAAATCTTGGAAGAGATAAAAGGATTTGAGTTGACAGAAGAGGTTAGTAGAGTTGGGAATTGGGAGTATGGGAAGCTGTGAACGAGGGTGGGACTGGACTTGCAGTTGAAAAAAAAATAAAGATTTGTGCCAAGATTGGGAACTGCAGCCAAGAGGGTGGGGAGAAGAATGAGATGGGGAGTAAGAGGAACTTGGGTGGAGATGGGAATTAATTCCACAGCTTTAAAGCCCACGGGCAAGTGCAGTAGAGTTTCTCCCTGGCTGGAGGGTGGGGACACTACATCATGCAAGAAAACTTGTTGTTATTTCTGGTGCCAGAAACAAGTGAGGAGCAGTCAGGTGCTTCCAGCTTGATGTCTTCCCCTCTGGATGCCCTCGAGGCATCTTCAGGAATCTACAATCATCAGGCAGGAAACACAGCGTTCCTGCATTGAGTACCTGAAATCACTGAGGAATGTGATAAGCTGCTGAATCGTTCTGTAGTCCATTTGGTCTGGTTTACTGTAGTTCTCATCAACTACAAATAAAAAACCCAGTATGAATAACTTCTTTTGGTAAAAAAGAGTTTTAAATCCAATCATTAATCTGATTACCTAAGTGCAGGTCTAGCTGTAACTCAAAAATGCCTTGATTGATTTTAAAATGCCTTTGTCAGGTTTATTATTAGGCATAACTACAGCTCTGTAAAATTTCCCCTTTTTCTTGGTGATACTGCTGAAGGATGTTTTCTAGCAAGTATGGTTTTGCTAAAATCAGAAGCAAAGATAAACTCACAAGATTCTGTTTCTGGTTTCATCGAGGTCAGTTAATGCCTTCCTACCCTCTTTCCCCCTTTGATTTTCTAGTAACAGGATACCTAAATGTTTAACTCTGAGCTCTGGAAAGCTCTCTGATTCACCCTTGGCTTGGTTCAGACTGTTGGTTTCTTGAGCCCCTATGTATAACTAAGGTTGGAAGACACCTCAAGGATCATCGAGTCCAACCTATCAACACAGACCTCATGACTAGACCATGGCACCAAGTGCCACATCCAATCTCCTCTTGAACGCCTCCAGGGACGATGATTCCACCACCTCCCTGGGCAGCACATTCCAATGACAAATGATTTTCTCAGTGAAGAACTTTCTCCTCACCTCAAGTCTAAACCTCCCCTGGCGCAGCTTGAGACTGTGTCCCCTTGTTCTGGTGCTGGTTGCCTGGGAGAAGAGACCAACCCCTTCCTGGCTATAACCACCTTTCAGGTAGTTGTAGAGATGGTTGTAGCCAGGAAGGAGTATTGGTGCTTTTAATAACAGACTGAAATGATTCCTAATAGGTACAACCAAATTATTGGTCCTGCTATTCTTAAAATGTCCTTTTGGATTGTGATTTACCTCTGTACTCCCAATGTGACAATTATCATCTGTACACTAGTAAACATACAGTAAAACAGTTGCAGTACTGAGTCATTAACATACCTAGTACATTAACATATCTAGTACAGATATGATTAATCTAACATTGAGAATGTATACATGATTTGATAAGATAGAGTTAAATACAGTATGCCTTCTTGGTTTGCAAATTTTCTGCATCATTAGTCAATATTTGGAAAATGGGGGGCTGTGTGTCAGAAAAGTCTTGAGTTTAAAGTAATTACATGGTCTCTCATGACCCAGATGACTTACTGAAGAAACTCCATTTTAAGAGCATTCTATTTTAAGCAGGATGGGCTTTTTGCTAACAAGAAAAGCTTGTATCATTATAATGAGCTGGCTCTGGAGCCTTTTAATTTGTGTAGGTGTTACTCATGTCATAGTAAGCAGCCTGAGCAATGCTTCCAGGGAGAAGTATGTAGTCTACTATAAAGTGTATTCTCTCCTTGTCTATTTATATTGATCCAAGTAATATTTTTCTTATTGGTGGGAGAAACATAACTTCTGCCTGTGTGTATTTCTGACAGTGCAGTGAAAGTGTAAGGTGACTCCTTGCTTGACTTAGGCCTGTGCTGTATGTTGAAGACTTCTGGGAATGTAACCTCAGCTTCTAACACAAAGCTTTTTCTTTACTCTGCATATGAACCAGTTTGTTCACTTCTTTCAATTGTGACATTGATCATAAAAATGATCCTTTCTCCTTCAGGAAAAGAGGCTTCAATAACCCTTTTGCTGAAAAATCATACTGATTAGTTTTTAAAGTCTGATGCCTTTGTAGAATAGAATAGAATGAACCAGGTTGAAAGACCTTCGAGATCATTGAGTCCAACCTATCATCCAGCACTATCTAATCTACTAAACCATGGCACCAAGCACCCCATCCAGTCTCTTCCTAAACACCTCCAGTGATGGTGACTCCACCATCTCCCTGGGCAGCCCATTCCAATGCCCAATCACTCTTTCTATGAAGAACTTCTTCCTGACATCCAGCCCAAACTTTCCCTGGTGCAGATTGAGACGGTGTCCTCTTGTTCTGCTGCTGGTAACATGGTTCATGTCTTAGGTCTTTTGTCTTCTTCAGCTTCTCTTCAGTCTGTTGTTGTTTGAAAAATATATGTGCATATTGCTGAAGATATGTATGAATACATAGAATAAACCAGGTTGGAAGAGACCATCAAGATCATCGCGTCCAACCCATCAACCAATCCAACCCACCTAATCATTGCCCATGCCAATGGGCAATCACTCTTTCTGTATAGAACTTCTTCTTAACATCCAACCTAAACCTCCCCTGGTGCAGCCTGAGACTGTGTCCTCTTGTTCTGGTACTGGCTGCCTGGGAGAAGAGACCAACCTCTGCCTGTCTACAACCCCCCTTCAGGTAGCTGTAGACAGCAATAAGGTCACCCCTGAGTCTCTTCTTCTCCAGGCTAAGCACCCCCAGTTCCCTCAGTCTCTCCTCATAGGGCTTGTGTTCCAAACCCCTCACCAACTTCGTTGCCCTTCTCTGGACTGTTCCAGCAAGTCAACATCC
The DNA here is from genome assembly GCF_026170545.1 of Melanerpes formicivorus. Classification (NCBI taxonomy): domain Eukaryota; kingdom Metazoa; phylum Chordata; class Aves; order Piciformes; family Picidae; genus Melanerpes; species Melanerpes formicivorus. The sequence continues at coordinate 33,479,218 of NW_027142355.1, forward strand.
CTCCTAAATTGAGGGAATTAAGATATGCAGAGGCCTGTTAAAGCAATGAGCTTGTTTTTGCCCTTTGTGGATCTGCTGAGATTTTAAAGGAGGCAAGGTCATTTAACCTGTTAATTGAGTTTGAATACTCAATGCCTCATATCAGGTAAGATTTTCTTTGGTAGACTTGCTATACACTTCAAGATGAATTGCTCGGCATTTGTGTATAACATATAAGCAAATAGGTGGTTTTTTTTTGCTGTATTCCTTGAAGCTGTTATTATCTAAAATGAAAGCTCTGAGAGAACATGTGCATGTGGCTGTAATGTAACAGAGGGAAGTGTTTGTTCCTTAAATGTTTCCATTTAGATAGGAAACTTACCTCTTGTTTATATGTTTTGCATTTGATAGAAATGCATGAAATGTAAATGCATTGAAGCCGCAAGGTAATGTGAGGATGCTTAGATAGCTTTCACTTGTTGTGAAACATGCTTTCAATTAATTTCTGACTTTTCAGAGAGCTAAGTGTGAGAGCTTGAGTGAAGACTTGGTGACAGAACAAGGAAGACACATAGAATTATGGTGGCAGAAAGTAGTCAGAGTTAGGAGTGGTTTATTTATTAAGTATGTGTTGGCCAACTGCAGGGTCTATGGAGCAGGAAGAGTGATTTGACTTTGTCCACAGTGTAGTTTGCTGAGGAGTGCAGAATTAAGAAGAACAAAGAGAAGAGGTTAACAAGTGAAAGAGAATTTAGTACTAAGTTGAGGTAAGATGAAGTGAGTCAATGGATCCTATTAAAAACTAAGCAGTAGTTCCAAGAACTGGTTTCAGTGCGTTGTCGCTGACAAATGGAAGGTGTTAGTCACATTTTTTTTCATTAAGAGTGTGTGCTACTGACTTACCCTGTAGAAAAGAACATTTTAATATATATATATTTTATTTTTTTTTAATGAAACATTTACTGTTACCATTCTACACAGTCCAGGGTACTCTTAAATACACGAAAGAATCCTTTGTTCAGTGTGTAAATCATTTCTTTATGAATACTGATCCTTGAAATAAGATGTTTTACCTGCTGATCTGAAAATAGGAATGTTGCACTGCTTATACCCTTCATGTGATTTTTAGAATAAACCTTTGTTTAGAATAAACCAAACCAGGTTGGAAAAGACCTTCAAGATCATCGCATCCAACCCATCAACCAATCCAACCCACCTAAACAGCTAACCCATGGCACCAAGCACCCCATCAAGGCTCCTCCTGAACACCTCCAATGATGGTGACTCCACCACCTGCCCAGGCAGCCCATTCCAATGGGCAATCACTCTTTCTGTATAGAACTTCTTCCTAACACCCAACCTAAACCTCCCCTGGTGCAGCCTGAGACTGTGTCCTCTTGTTCTGGTACTGGCTGCCTGAACAAAACAAAACCCAAAAAAGCCTGCTGGAATTTCTAAATGAAATGAGAAAATGCCATTCGTTTTTGTTGGGGGGTTTCTTCTTTTATTTAATTTGGCTTCAAACTTTTTCCTCCTTTAATTCTGTTCCCAGACAGTGTAGCTCAGCCAGATCTTTACTAGCGTGAACTGCTGGGCACCGAGTGAGGAATGCCTTATTTTTCAGGATGTGTTTGTCCGAATAACCCCTCTCTATTCTGTATCTTTGAGAGCACATGGTGATCTTCTGTGCAGTAAGGTTAAGAGGTAAATGGCATGGTACTGTTTCTTTTGGCTGTTGCATTAAAGTGTTTTGACCTTTTGCAACCTATTTTTATCTCGGGCAGTAAACTGTTTAGTTCTGCTTATCAAAAGATCCCTCGCCGCTCTCTTTCCATGCTGTTCTTAGCCAAAACACACTGTATCAATCCAACATCAGTAGACTTCATCAGCAACAGCTATTACTCTGCTTACAGATAGAGCACTAGAAAAGTTTATTTATGTTGTAATAGTACATTTATTCAGTAATTATTTTAATATATAGATCTATGGTTTCCATTTTCATTATCTAGTTTAGATGTTCTTTTGTATTACAGCCTTATTTGCTTGCTCTCTCCCTGGATTTCTGCTGTTTGACTTGAAATTACTTGTTTTGTTGTCTGCCCTGAAGTAAATTACTGAATAAGTGAACTATTCAAACAGTAGTTTATATAACTTTAAAGGTAAGATTAATGTGACAAAGTATGTATGCTTCTGGATATTAACTATTTGGGGATGTCTTCAAGTCATCAAGGTGTTAAGGGTAATTTGAAATTTTAGGAAGTGTTTAGTTGAAGAATCAAGCCCCCCCCCAAAAAAAAAACACCCCAACATTTCATTGTGATTTGCCAGAGTGAAGTTCTATGCATTGGAGTGCTGGGTAGAGGAAGAACTTGCTGTATCTTTTCAGTGGCCTCAGTTCCTAATGCTGCTGCTGATACTCAAGAAATCTTTAACCTGAGTTGCTGGGCAGCTTCTAACTTTGTTCTAGTTTTAACTTTTTTTACTGAGCTGTCAATTTACACAATGCTTTACTGTCATTACTAGTGAACCAATTTTGGTACCATAACCAGCCTCCCTAATGTTTATGGTTAGAATGAATAAGACATTTCATGACAGTAAATATGAGAGGACTGAGTCTAGACCTGTAGTATCCTTGTACAAGTTTTGTCTCTTGAGTACTAGAAATACCTTTTTGGACTGTTTTCACTATTTATGGATGCCAGGGTTCTTAGAAGGCTGCTTTAAGCTGTGTAAAGAATACAGAGCTAAAGCTTTCAAACAAAAAAACCAACCCCACAAAAACAACAACAACAACCCCCAGATCCCCCGACACAAAAGAGTATTTGATGATCTCAATTTTCTTCTGTTGGTCGTAATACTTTTTATAAGGACTGACTGAAGCCAGACTCAAAAAGAATCAAAGCTTTTCAGTGGATGCCAGAATTTGAAGACAAGCAAACACTTCAAAAAGTCGTGAGTGTGTTCACATATCTTGCCAAGTTTGTTCCAAATCTGTCCTCTGTCAGTTCACCCCATCAGACAACTTCTGGAAAATGTTCAGTGACACTGGACTGAACAGGGCAGGCATTCCTTTAATGAGTTTGATAGGTAACAGTTCTCGTGCTGAAATGCTGCAGCATTGTTTAACTGTCTCATTAATAGAGGCTTGTAATGAGGAAGTAGGAAGCCAACATTCTTGGTTTCAAAAGATCTTTTTAAATACAAAATAGGCTTGTTTTGTGTAAAAAATAGTTCATGATTTAAAAACCAGTGATTCCCAAGCTTTTTCTGAGCCAGCTAATTGCTGTGATTTTTCAATATTACTTAGGAGCTGTAACCCAAACTTATCAAATAACTAATTCCAAGTACTGTGGGATGCAGTGGTGTATCCACTGTGTAAATGTAGAACTGCTGCTACCTTATCTTGGAACCACAACTGGTAATCACTACTCTAAGACATATGATTTACTAACCATAAAAGACAATCTCTACTCCTTGTGGCTTTCTCTCTGGGGAGAGGCATACTGTCTTATTACCGTATTTTTTAGCTCAAATTTCTGCTTCCAAATAAGTGGAAATAGCTAGAATTGTGGGAACAGATTCAGGAGGGATAGTTAGGATGTTGAATGCTAAAAATCCATAAGGAATTAATGTATTTGTAATGAGAAATGGGGCTTCGTCATACATCTGACTTTCACCTCCCCTAGCCATAATGCTAGGTTTATGTTGTGTGTCTTCATATGCTTTGTGTTGGCTGAAGATAGACACTAAGATCTGTGGTTCTTTCAGCACAGATCCTGTGTACTTTGTCTAGGTTAGGTGGCAGTTCTGTGGGCTGTCCTGAGTGAGTGCAGAGGACTGAACACACTGATAAAGCTATGGATAAATGTTCTTTCTAGACATCATCTACAGCTGCTTGTTGCCCTCTCATCTGGAATAGGCGATTGCTTCCTGCAGCCCAACTGATGTACTAGCATGTGGCATAATTGGGCTGATTTTGCCTGAAAATGAATTTTAATGAATTGTTGCCTCACACAAAGAAGTGGGGTGATGATTTCTGACATTGGAATGAATAGAATAGAATAAAATAGACCAGGTTGGAAGAGACCTTCAAGGTCATCACGTCCAACCCTTCAACCAATCCAACCCACCTAAACAACTAACCCATGGCACCAAGCACCCCATCAAGTCTCCTCCTGAACACCTCCAATGATGGCGACTCCACCACCTCCCTGGGCAGCCCATTCCAATGGGCAATCACTCTCTCTGTACAGAACTTCTTCCTAACATCCAACCTAAACCTCCCCTGGCGCAGCCTGAGACTGTGTCCTCTTGTTCTGGTACTGGCTGCCTGGGAGAAGAGACCATCATCTGCCTGTCTACAACCTCCCTTCAGGTAGTTGTAGAGAGTAATAAGGTCACCCCTGAGTCTCCTCTTCTCCAGGCTAAGCAACCCCAGCTCCCTCAGTCTCTCCTCATAAGGCTTGTGTTCCAAACCCCTCACCAACTTTGTTGCCCTTCTCTGGACTCGTTCCAGCAAGTCAACATCCTCCCTAAACTGAGGGGCCCGAAACTGGACACAGTAATGGTGACAGCTGGTATGGGGGCATAGTCTTTTCAACTGTTACAGCTGCATATGGAAAAAGATCCCCATCCACAAGCTCGGGAAAGCTTATAGAAGTCTTCAAAAACATGGCCTTAATTTACATTTTTCCTATTTAAAGGGAGTACTTAAAGTAAATGATGAGAGTTGCTGTTTAGAGAGTAGAAACAGGACTGTGACTTGGACATGAAGAAAATGTGATCCCATATTGAGGCACTAATAAAACTGATTTGTAAGGCTAATATAATGTGTGAAGTAATTCTAAACTTTCAGAAACGTTAAGGTTTAACATAAACTAAGTAATAAAATGTTGGTAATCTAAGTAATTGTTTTTCTTCTTGCAGCTGTTGCTTTTCCTCTCTGAAACGTTGTCCCTTACATACAGTAGTTTACTTATTTTTGTGTTGTATTTTCTGTGTGCTGCAAATGTGATCAAGCCCCCTAATGTTTGGCATGCTTTTTTTTTAACAGTTAAAGAAGGAAAAACATGAAGTTGCTATTTAAACAGTGATTATGAGAGAGTCTTCTCATATAAAGGCTGGTTCTTAAAACTCATTGACTGTACAATGGCAATGTTGCTGCTAGTTAACTGTGCAACTGAGCTGCTGGGAGCTGCTCTTAATTGAAAAAGGAAGGTTTTGTTTGTTTGTTTTCTTCTCTTGCTGCTCGTTTGCATTGTGCCATTGGAAAAAAAAAACTAAAAGCACAGGTGATCCACACCCCAGGATGAGATTCTGTCTTACCTAGTAGTGAAAGCGAGCCCTCTTAATGGAGAAGTTGTATTGGAGAATATTTGTAGCTGAGGATATTTCTTGAAATTGAAAGTGAGACATCCGTAAGGGCAACAAGGCTGGGGAGAGGCCTTGAGCACAAGCCCTATGAGGAGAGGCTGAGGGAGCTGGGATTGTTTAGCCTGGAGAAGAGAAGGCTCAGGGGAGACCTCATTGCCCTCTACAACTACCTGAAAGGTGGTTGTAGCCAGGAGGGGGTTGGTCTCTTCTCCCAGGCAACCAGCACCAGAACAAGGGGACACAGTCTCAAGCTGCGCCATGGGAGGATTAGACTCGAGGTGAGGAGAAAGTTCTTCACCGAGCGAGTCATTAGTCATTGGAACGGGCTGCCCAGGGAGGTGGTGGAGTCACCGTCCCTGGAGACGTTCAAGAGGAGATTGGACGTGGCACTTGGTGCCATGGTCTAGTCATGGGGTCTGTGTTGATAGGTTGGACTCGATGATCCTCGAGGTCTCTTCCAACCTTAGTTATACTGTTATACTGTGATCTTACCTTGAGGGAAAGCTGAATACCCCTTTTTGGTAAAAGCTCATGCATCATTGCTGATCTTGACTGCAACACAGTCCATAGTTGTGGATTTCAAACTACTGTACTTTCCATGCAAAGTTATGTGTGCATTTCTGTGATGAAGAAGGTGGGTTTTGTCACGTGATTGCCAGCCCATTCTGATGAAGCTTAAATGAATATTGCTTTCCTTTATGGTCAGTGGACATAACTGAGAGCTATTAAAGCATTTTTAAACAAGAGATTTAACATAGGCTCTTTTGTAGATAAACTTCACCCTTCCTGTTTTGGATAGAGCAACAAGTTTACCATGGAGCAGATTTAGGAAATAGCTTTCCATCAATTCAGTGTTTTATAAATAAAAATTGCAGGGCGAGGTCCTTCCTCTGGCATCAAGCTGATTATTTCCTGTTTGATCCTGAACTGGTACATTTCAAGTAAGGGGATTTGGTGGGTTTTTCTTTTTCATCCATCAGAGAGGAGAGCTTTTGGAATTTTATTTTCATTCATGGTCCTATGAAAATGCAGTTTTTGCACCTGAAGATCATTGTAGAACAAAGAGAAATTAATAGGTACATAAGTTGTTGCTCTTTCAGGCAGGGTTTTTTTTTGATGTAGCTGCATAGTTGTTTGTAGCTGGGCATTCTTAAACATAGCTGGGTATTATGCTTGAGCTGAAAAGGTGTCATTGGTAAATCTTTTTAAGAGATTATCAGCACTTCTAGTGAGGTTTAGGAAATGATGAATTGTAATTGCTGTGGATTACCTGAGTTCAGATTTATCATCTGCTCGCAGAAGGCACACGTTTTCTACAAGAAGAATATGTGAGAAGTAGAACTTTAAACTGCTCTTTTACTGAAGGAACACACAAGTCAATATATGAAGTAACATTACCCTCATCCAACACATCTGTTGTAAAAGAAGCCTATGAAATCTAGGCCACACACAAACTGGTCTCCAAGGGCCTGTAGTTGGTGTTAGAATGCCGTTATTATGTGGTCTGATTGGTTTAGTAAAGAATTATCTCCAGTAAAACCATGTAACATAATAGTTCTTGCTCTCCCACATGGGAGCTACTTCTGCTTGACTGAGCAAGACATTTCTTGAAGCAGTAATAACGCACTTGCTCTTGCCAAAATGTAATATTAAATGAAATGTATCATGATGTGCATTTCTGTTGTGTGTCAGTTCTTTTTCATTTAAACATTCGCTTAAAGTCTTCCGCCGTAGTATTGAAAATGATTTAAGTAAATGTGTGGGTTTCCTAGCAGTATACTTCAAGTGAACTTCTTCCTTCTTATTGAAAACTTGTTTGTAGTTCTTTTAAAGCAGTGAGGAACTATCTGGAAATTGTAAGGTTTGGTAAATGAAAACTCTGTTGCTGAACTTTGCAGTCATTATTTGCCATGCAGTACATGTCACAGCAGCTTAATGCAGTTATTGCTTTATTTGCCATGCAGTACATGTCACAGCAGCTCAATGTTTATCTTGCACCGTGCTGAGTACTTTGTGTGTGGTGCTTTCCCTGTTCACTTTGGCTTAAAGGAGAGCTGAGACAGTTCAATGGTTGACATGAGCAGTTTTCTGAATAGTACCAGCTTGGTTGGCTTTTGCTGTGATTGTTCAGAATTGTATAGCCTCGCTCTACGGATTTGTCCTTGGGTGACTCTGTGACACTTCCTGTCATTGTTGAGGACTTATCATTTTAATTGCCTCTTATTTTTATTGTCTCTGCTCAATAGTGTGATACAAAAGCTGTGTGTTCTTTATTTAGATTGCTTCATAAGCATTGAGTAAGTGCACAAAAACGTGTAACTTTTGTTTGGATGGAGAAGGGAAGAAAGGAGTTGAGGAGGGGTAGTGCTTTCCACAGAGATGATGATTAGAGGTATTACTGCTGAGGGGCAGAGCCCATCAAAGCAGAAGTCATAGGAAGATGAGGCTGATGTGCAGAAGACAAGGAGGCAGCATGGCTCTGTTTGGGCGCTCCTGTAGTTGCTGCACACCCAAAACTAGTCACTGGCTTCCCCTGAGCTTCCATGGTCACCACCCTGTGCAAACAACATGACTTTGCTGTAATTACAGAGGTGTCACCAGGGGCATGATTCAAAGCAAAGGAGTATCCAGATGATGTCTTGAGCTTAAACTGAAGATAATGCTTTCATGCAAGTAAATAATTTGACCTGCATGTTTTCTTCCCAGGGGATTACACAGCATGGAAAAGTTCTCAGGATCCAAGCCAACTTTTCAGGGTTTTCAGTCTTAAACTGTGTGTTTAAACTCAGCAGTTTGCTGTAGTTACACAGACCCACCCCCAGTTTTACAGAGCACTTTTCACCTCTTTTCATACTAGAATTCTACTTTAAAATGAAGTGGGAATCCTTGCAGTGGTATTGTTGTAGACTGCATATTCCTCTTTCAAATCAGTTTAATCAAAGGAATAAATAAAAATGCAGGCAGGAGATGCTGTGTGCTAGAAGCAAGATGCAGACCAGCTGTGCCCCCTATGCAGGGAGCAGCAACCAACACCTGGGATGTTCACAGGGGGGTGGCCTCAGTGCCTTCTCCCATGGGTCTTCTCGCAGCACCCCTTCCTGCTGCACTGTGCTCACTCCCTGCCCTTCATGTTGCTAGTCCTGGTCCTTAAGGGCAAAGCAGAGTTCAAATTGGAACTTGTGCTGTTTTTAAAATGATGCCTGTATCAGCATCTACTCCACATGAGGGACTTCAGCAGAACTTCCAGTCGGGTATTTAGATGCTGCTAGAGTCTATTAAACCAAGTGCTTGAAATTTTCAATGGAAAGGGAGCCAGAATTGTTTTTTAAGTGCAAACAGCTTTAATATTCTGCATATCTCCAGCAAGTAGCAAGTTAACATGGAATTGTTCATTGTTATATGGTGGATTCTTGTTTCCCCCAATTTGCATTTCAATGAATATCTAATTGGTCTATAAACACATTGGTTAATGGGTGCAGGAATTATTACGTGGATTCAAGGCAAAATTATTAGTGCATTTTTAACAAAGGAACAGACTTGTTGATATTTTATGATGTAAAATTGTGTGCTGCTATTGTTACCAGGTATTCAATTTGTTGTGTTAATTCAGCTCTTTGTAACCATGAAAAATAGTTCATCTTTAGTTGAAATCCAATTTTCAATGTCTTGATCATGGGAATTGTCTGCAAGGGGGTTTAATGACAGTTCTGAGCACTCTGGGCGCTGTGGAGCTATAAATTTATATGTTGTGCTCATAAATGTAGCTCTGCAATTACCCTGCCACTGCAGTAATGAAAATTTCTCTGTGCATTTTCAGCAGAGGATTAGCTTATTGTACGTAAGGAGAGTAAATTTGGAGTAAGCTAATAAAGTCTTATTTGCATGGTCGAGAAGAATCTGAGGTAGGATCTAAATACACTAAAAAGTAATGATTTGGGGAGAGGTAACATTTCCTTTAAAAAGGTGTCTTTGGCAAAGAAAAAACTGGTACCAGCAATACTGAAAGTGATTTGGTGTGTGGTAATTTCCCTGTTTGCTAGTATTTACATGTGCAATTGTAACACAACCTTACTGCACATGCAGTCGGCTTAGAGCTGGGTCTACATTACAAAATCTTTCAGCAAAGCTTTCAGTTAGGAGTACAAGAGAAAGTATACCTCATAGTCTGTCTACTCCTGCTGAGAAAACCTGGCATAGATGAGGCTGCGTTAACAGAAGAGCACTCTGTCAGATTTACTTTAGGTCTGCTGAGGAGGGGAAATCAGAAGCTGGCTTTATACCACCAGAGGGCTATACCAGCCTAACTGTCTTGGTTTAGCTACAGGAACTAAAGCTGTTACCTCTGTCTGGTGTAGAGGAGCCCTGGGGCATCACTGAAGCAGGAGAGACTTCAGGCCGTTTGCTCTTTCATTAATAGGATGTCTGGAGGAGATGTGGTACAGACTAGGGCTGTACTTGTGCTTTGTGAGTTCAAGCTCTGCCTTTGTCAGAAATCAAACGACTTCCAGGGAACATGCTGCTTCATTCCTCCTTTCATGGACTATTTGATACGTGTGGGAGATGTGCCCTCAGCAACTGAAGTTTCTGTCTTCTGAATATGTGTTAAATGAAAAGTTGCATGAATCACAGATACAAGATAGCAATTGCTGGGCATGTTTGGCCTTCCCAAGGGTGAGTTAGTATCTAAGGCTTGCAGGCTGTGGTTTATGAGCCACAACTCTTAACTCCTTTCTGCATATGAACTGAGCCTTGAATGTCTTTGGCCTTTTGGATGAGGAGCTGAGAGCAGGCACCTCTGAAGATGAGGGCTGACTCAAGCACATACATGTGGCGCAGAGATGCTCAAAGAGCCTAGAGCTGTGTTGTGGTGCTGTGAAAGAGTTCTGATGGGGGCGTGAAAGTGTTAATCTGTCAATGCGTGAAATGATAGGGATGCTCAAAAGTGCAGCAAAGATTGTGCTGAAAAAGAGCAAAGGATTGGAAATTCCAGATTAAATCATGAGCATCAGTTTTACTTGTCAAATCATCACATCCACTTAATGTATGTGATCCTTCTCATGCCTGGTGATCCTGCTTGTGTGTTCAAGCAGAAGTACCACCTTCTGCATTTAGATGAACTTGCTTGCCCATTTCTTGAGTAAAGCTGCTGGAGCCTTGCATGCACAAGTCTCTTGATTGCTATTTAAAAGGCTTTTACTTGTGCATAGAGCCAAGAGTCCAGAGAAGGGCAACGAAGTTGGTGAGGGGTTTGGAACACAAGCCCTGTGAGGAAAGACTGAGGGAGCTGGGGTTGCTTAGCCTGGAGAAGAGGAGACTCAGGGGTGACTTTATTGCTCTCTACAACTACCTGAAGGGGGGTTGTAGGCAGGCAGAGGTTGGTCTCTTCTCCCAGGCAGCCAGTACCAGAACAAGGGGACACAGTCTCAGGCTGCACCAGGGGAGGTTTAGGTTGGATGTTAGGAAGAAGTTCTATACAGAGAGAGTGATTGCCCATTGGAATGGGCTGCCCGGGAAGGTGGTGGAGTCGCCGTCATTGGAGGTGTTCAGGAGGAGACTTGATGGGGTGCTTGGTGCCATGGGTTAGTTGTTTAGGTGGGTTGGATTGGTTGAAGGGTTGGACGCAATGATCTTGAAGGTCTCTTCCAACCTGGTTTATTCTATTCTATTCTACTCTACTCTCCATGAGCATTCAAAACAAGTGCCACAGTTGTATTAATTCAAAACAATGGCAGGAGACCATAGTTAATATTGTCCACCTTGATATAAAATAAGCACATTTGTCAGAGCAGTTCTTACTGGAATGAGAAGTGAAGATTCAGTTGAGTCCTCAGAGGAGAAATTTGCATCTCCTACTTGCTACTCAGTTGTACTTTCTACCAGCTGTGGACATGGAAGGGATAGAAGCCAACTCGTAGCCTGGTGGGACTTGTCTCTCCAGTTGTCAGAGAAGTGCAGAAGCTGTAGTTGTTAGCTTCTCTGGATCACCTGGAGAACTTATAAATCCTGCACAGGCTGTAGAGCTAAGCTGGAGGAACTTGATGTGTGGGCTGAAACAAGGGTTGTTAATACCTTCATTTTAACTTACCCTTTTACTGGCCCTATTGCCCTTTGAATATTGTGTCCTGTTCTGCTGCAGCCTCACAGATCTCAGACGTCCTGATTTTTGGAAAACTCTTCAAAGTGAGCATGAATTTGCCTTATATACTTTCTTATTCAGAGGACAATCAAGCCTATACATTTTGCATGTGTATATAAAATAAATATTAATATCTCTATTTGGAAGAGCAGCTGCTTCTGCTTCTCTTTCATCTGCCTACTGAAGTGTTACTTATTCTGTCTATTGTGCTGGTATTTTACCTTTGTTCAGAGAATAAAAGTATGCTAGGGCCTCGGTGAATGATCACCCTATGGCTTTAGCTGTTTTCAGGATTACCTGACCTATATATCAGACAGAGTGATCATGTCATTGGTATCATTCCCCTTCTTGTTTTTCAATATAAGGAGGTTATTTCTTCTTTTCCCACACATGGAATCATTTTTAGTTTCTAGTTCCAGATGCTTACAGATGAGCTTTCCATGGTCTGAGCTCAAAATCAGTATCAGCTGGAACTTTGAAGATAAGGTTATTCTCAAACCTTGTTGGGTCACGAGTTTTTCCAGTGTTCTTCTCCAACAGAGAGCTTTTTTTGCTTGTCTGGAGCCTTTTCTGCAGTTTTCTTTCTTTCTCAAGTGTCATATTCTCAGCTTATTTTCCAGAAATCGCTGCCTCCTCATCTCTGGAGAAGATGGATTTTAACATGCCATGACACCTTTCTTTTTTTAAGGGGCCTTTGAGTGCTTTCACACTTCTATTAAATAGTTGACCATACCATTAGGCTGTAATTAATATCTTCTGTAATTGATATTCTTGTGATTGATAATCTCTGCTCCCAAAGCACAGTAAGTTCTCTGAGGGTTGCTGGTTGTGCACTGCTTCAGGTATAAACCGGTTTGTGAAGTTAATTCCACTTTAAAACTGTGGCTCACGGTTCTTTCAGTTGTGCTGATGCATCTGGTTTTGGAATTGAATCACTGGATTGCAGTGGGGGGACGTAGTTTTTAAAGGGATCATCTCAGTGATGCAATTTACATCTCAGCTATACAAATAGGTTTATCAGCACAATTGAGAAGGAGGCAGATTGCACCAGGAGGATCAGAAGTAGCAGCTGGGTTAGAAATCTTGTTGAGGGCAAATTGCTCAATTATTGTCAGAGGACCTGAGCTGCTTCCTTTGTTTTTGGTTGTGAGAACTGCCTTCCTGCTCCACCTTCACCCTCTTCCCCTATTTTAGGTCAGTTCTATTTAACACAAGCTATTGAAAATGTCCATCTCCTGTGTGAAGGTGTTTAGCTTCCAGATTGTTGTGACAGCAAAGTGACTTCTGATTCCAGATGCAGCAATGGTGATTACTCTCCTGATTCTCCTCCAAGTCTTTTGTGAAAGTTTTGAAGAAAAAAGTGCTGAGGGTCAGAGAATTTCATCTGTTTTGCATGAGAGAAATGGCAGATTGAAGTCTTTACCATTAATTTGAAGACCAGTTAAAAGCAGAGCATTTCTTCCAGCTACAGCTTTGAGTGCCTCCCTGTGTAGGAGACAAGGCAAGGTGTCTGTGTTCTCTATTAGTGCCAGAGTTTCACTCTTGCTGGGGTTGCACAGTGTCCTCTGAAGACTGACAGTTGCCAGGTTGGTTTACCTGTATGAAATCATAGATATGTCCTTGGTCTGCCCACTTCAAAGGTGATAAAATAGGACACATAGATATGCAATAAAAGGAAGGGGGGCAAGTTCTGAACTATTCCCCCAAAATATAATGGCTCTGAGGAGAAAGAACCTTTCAGAAATCATTCTGTGAAGGTTGCTAGCAAGCTTGCTGCAAGTACTTGAAAGGGATGAATTACCCCAAGTGAAATACCATCTGTCTGTCCTATGGCTAATCAGAGACAACAGTTCTTCCTGAGCTTTTCCCTTGGAAAGAATCAGAAAAAAAGCAACCTGGATTTGCTCTGAAGTTCTCTTAGCAAGTACCATGTTTTGCTTGCTGTGGAGCATGAACTCTTGAGTTTCGTGCTGATACTACCAGTCATCAGCAAGTTTGCAGATGACACCAAGTTAGGAGCAGATGTTAGTCAGAGGGTAGAAAGGCTCTGCAGAGGGACCTCGACCGACTGGACAGATGGGCAGAATCCAATGGGATGGCATTTAACAAGTCCAAGTGCCGAGTGCTGCACTTTGGCTACGGCAACCCCATGCAGAGCTACAGGCTGGGGTCAGAGTGGCTGGAGAGCTCCCAAACAGAGAGGGACCTGGGGGTGCTGATCGACAGCCGCCTAAACATGAGCTAGCAGTGTGCCCAGGTGGTCAAGAAGGCCAATGGCATCCTGGCCTGCATTAGGAATAGTGTGGCCAGCAGGAGCAGGGAAGTCATTGTGCCCCTGTACTCTGCATTGGTTAGGCCACACCTTGAGTACTGTGTCCAGTTCTGGGCCCCTCAGTTTAAGAAGGACATTGAAACACTTGAATGTATCCAGAGAAGGGCAACAAGGCTGGGGAGAGGCCTTGAGCACAAGCCCTATGAGGAGAGGCTGAGGGAGCTGGGATTGTTTAGCCTGGAGAAGAGGAAGCTCAGGGGTGACCTCATTGCTCTCTACAACTACCTGAAGGGTGGTTGTAGCCAGGAAGGGGTTGGTCTCTTCTCCCAGGCAACCAGCACCAGAACAAGGGGACACAGTCTCAAGCTGCGCCAGGGGAGGTTTAGACTCGAGGTGAGGAGAAAGTTCTTCACCGATCGAGTCGTTTGCCATTGGAATGTGCTGCCCAGGGAGGTGGTGGAGTCACTGTCCCTGGAGGCATTCAAGAGGAGATTGGACGTGGCACTTGGTGCCATGGTCTAGTCATGAGGTCTGTGTTGATAGGTTGGACTCTATGATCCTCGAGGTCTCTTCCAGCCTTAGTTATACTGTGATACATTAGTACAAGTTAGAAGACAGGAAGAGGCAATTATGCCTTACAGCTGAACCCCATGTTGAACCCAATCTTAGACTAGAATAGAATTAACCAGGTTGGAAGAGACCTTCGAGATCATCGAGTCCAACCTATCACCCAACACTATCTAATCAACTAAACCATGGCACCAAGCACCCCATCCGGTTGATGATCTCAAAGGTCTCTTCCAACCTGGTTAATTCTATTCTATTCCAGTCTTTGGTGTGGATCTTCAGTAGGACCTAACTCAACGAGCGTGCTAACGTGAAGAGCCTTGCATTTAATCAGTTTCTAAAATGTATTGTTTCTAGGTCTACAGACAAGACTGTGAAACCTTTGGCATGGTGGTGAAGATGCTAATTGACAAAGATCCATCATTGGAGAATTCCCTTCAGTTTGCCCTGAGGCAGAATTTGCATGAAATAGGTGAGCGATGCATTGAAGAACTCAAGCGTTTCATTGTACAGTACGATGCTGCCAATCAAGATCTATCGGAACCCTTCAAAGAGGGCTCATACTAAGGACAAAACCACGCTTTCAGATCCTCTGCATTGTGTATGCCATAACACATAAACCTGCTTGTCGTGGGGAAAGAGGAGAACTTGCTGAGGATTTGAATCCCAAGGTCTGCGCTCCTTCGTAATAGCTCTGGTGGCTATACCCCGTGGTCTCCACAAGTGCATTCTTCCTACCTGTTGACGCCTGTTCCTTGGAAGGGATGTTCTTTTCAAAGATGCTGTGCAGTGGCAAACTATTTTTTAAACTTTTATGCAGTTGCCTAGGGAGAAAAAAACTGTCAGTCCCATGTATGTACACTCATGTTTTGATGTTTGTAACTTCAGATGCTGTATTTTTTATTAAAATAAGGAGAAGCAGCTCTGCGTTCCTCAGCTCATCCAGAAATCTCTCTTGTTTTCATGTGTACTACAGGAAGGGAAGGCTTGCAAAACTGGTCACAGCTGTGATTTAAATTATTTATCATATTTTAATCTTCAGATTTAGTCTGTGATCTCTATTCTCGGACTGCTCTTGCCAGAGCAGCTCTAACTGCTTAAAGTAAGAAGTGCTGTGTTCTTTATCCTAGTTACAGGTTCCTGAAATGCCTGCTAAACGTTGGTGGTTTCCATATCACGAGTCATTACTAGTAAGCAGTATTATGTAGGATGATTTCCACTTCTTGTTACTGTTTGCTGCTAATCATTTCCTTGATGTTTTTTGCTACACCCTGTAACTGCAGGCAGCCACCGAGCAGGGAAATGTCCCTTCTCCTCCTCTCTTCCTTCCCCTGTTTGTATCTTCTCACCAGTTTTCATCCATTGTTTTTAACAATTAGAAGGCTGTGTGTAATCTTTATTGCTGACAGGAAGAAGGAGCAAGCATTTAGAGTGGCAAGGAAGGCAAGCAGGACTGTTTCTTTAGTAAGTCCAAGTTACTTTGTATTAGGTGGAACATGAAATTGAAACCTAAGGCCCCAAATCCATCATCATTTTAAACCTAGGTGATTCTGGACCATTCTATGAGTCTGTGAATGTCTGGCACCACTTTTGACCTGATGGAGCAACTTGAAATTGGGGAACAGTGGTTGAGGAGAATAAAGAGACTGCCAGTGCTACACAATGAGATGAAAAATACTCAGGACTCATTGGTGGTGTCCTGACTGTTGGACTGTGTACAGCATTACATTTCATAAGGTACTGGTTGTTATGAGTGTTTTAGGAAAGGAGTAATTCAGTCATAATCACAGAGAGGTAAGTATAAGCGTGATGATTTTGTGTGCATTTGCATTCAGAAACTTGAAACTCTGTAAAAGGACTTATGGCCAAACCTCACTGATTCTGGAGTGCACAGTGTTTTAAAATTAAAGAGTCTTTAAATTCAGCCTCCTTATTAAGACAGCTGCTCAGATTTCATCAGAATGTCAACTGAAATAGCAATGCTTTTTGTACAAAGTACTGTATGTATCACAGCAATTACACATGCAAATATTGATATGGAATATGAAATATGTGTGACATCAGCTTCCTGAGATGCCTGACTAGTTTTTATGTCAGTGGGATGTGGGTTTTGCAGTTGGTGTTTGTTGGTTTCTAAGAGTTCACATTGCTCAAAGGAGATGACCTGCTACTTAACCTTGTCGGCCCCTGGGATAATGTGGGCCGCACAGTGAGTGGGAATCAGCTCAGGGATCCTACAGGTTGCTAACTTGGGGAAGGAAATGGGCAGAGTGAGAACCTGTTGTGGCACAGTAGCTAGACCTGCTCTGCCCCTTCTGGCAATAACTTGGTTTGCCAAGATCAGTTATGAAATCACAGGCAAAGTCTTCTCTCAGGCAGTGGCATAACTACAGAACGTCACTACTTGTCTACAGAACCAGGAGCCTTCAGGGTGTGACATCAGAGATTCTGCTTTGGATTAGAAATGGTAATGAGGGAAAAAAAAAGCCAAAATAGTGTTTAAAATATTTTTGATTACAAATGTCCATTGTTACTGTACAGTTTGTTAGGAGTCTCCTTTGGTAGAAGCCTGATTAAATTTACTATGATGAAAGAATCTGATTTTTCAAGTGTTCTTCTGTAAAGACCTAAGCTTAGAATCAAAGAATCATAGAATATCTCAAATTGGAAGAGACTCATAAGGATCACCAAGTCCAGCTCTGCTCCTTGCTTGAACCACCTGAGACTAAACCATGTGACCAATGCTCCTTGAACTCTGGCAAGCTTGGTGCTGTGACCCCTTCCCTGGGCAGCTTGTTCCAGTGACTGACCACCCCTCTCAGTGAAGAATGTCTTTCAGATGTCCAATCTGAACTTCCCTGATGCAGCTTCCATTTCTTCATGTCCTGTCACTGGTCATCAGAGAGAGGAGATCAGTACCACCCCCTCTACTGCCCCTCTTGAAGAAGCTGTAGACTGTGAGGAGGACCTCAGCTGCTCCTTGTAAGTCTTGCCCTTGAGGCCTTGTAACATCTTGGCCACCGTTCTCTGGGCACATTTTTAATAGTCTGATGTCCTCCTTATACTGAGGCACCCAAAGCTGCACACAGTGCTTGAGGTGGGGCTGCACCAATGCAGCCTGGGACAGTCCCCTCTGACTGGCCAACCAGCTGTGCTGTGCTTCATTCACCCCAGGACACACTTGGTGCTTTTGACCACTAAGGCACACAAACGCCTGAATCCCTTTCCATAGGGATGCTCTCCAGCTTCTCATCCCTATTTGTACATGTAACCAGATCTGTCCTAGCCCACATGGAGAATCTGGGACTTGCTCTTGTTTTAAACCTCAGAATTGTTTAGGCTGGAAAGGACCTTTAAAGTCAAATCCAGCAATTAATCTAACACTACCCAGTCTGGTGCTAAACCTTAAGCACCATGTCTCCCTTGAGGGAAGTCCATAGCTCCTAGTTTAGTACCATCAGCAAACTAACATACTGTACATTTGACTCCTGTGTCTGTATCCTTTATAAGATACAGACATATATATATAAGACATATATATGTATAAGATATAAGAAGAGCAGTGATCCTAGAACTGCCCTGGGGAACTCCACTGGTGGCCATCTGCCAAGCTGATGTAACCCCATTTATTTTAGCTCTTTGAGCCAGCCCCTCAGCCAATACTCTTAGGTTTTTCAGATCAGCTAATAGGTCAGATAGATCTTTCAAAACTTTGTTAGGCTGTCCTTAGCTTCATCTGGGTTAAATCTTACTTATGGACTAAGGAGCCTTTTGGAATTTCCCTAAGTGCTGTTTCTATGAAAGGTTTGATTCACATTAATGAGTGATCAGTAACTGGTTTTCCATTCAATACTTGTTACACTGACTATTCACATTTAACCTTTTGTGCTATATGCTTCTGTTGATGTAAGTAAAATATTGTGCCAGTCACTTAAGAAACAAACATGGCTTTTAGTCTTCCTTCCTGTAGAAACAAACATACCCTTTTACTTCATCTCTTGTTCTTGCTCTTGTGGCCTCGATGAAGCACCTGGGAAGGGGTAGGAATTTGTGCTGTGCTGGAGGAATTTGTTTTGTCACATGCAAATAAAACTTACTCCTAGTGCTTATTATTAATGTGCAGATACTCTTAAAACAATTAAAGTGGAAGAAGAAAGGAAAGGAACATGGAAAGTCAGTGCTTCCTGCTGAAGCTGGGGTGATTCTGAACTGGGTGGGCAGCTTTAAGTGACAGCATACGTTGCTTTGAAAACAAGCAATGAAACCACTATGACTAATGCCACGTATCAGAGGAGAATTGGTTCCATGCACCCTGTCTTCTGTGCAAGGCTTTCTCTTTTGATGAGGATGTGGAAAATGTGTTGCCCTAGTATCTCACACTGTCCTGAAGGTTTGGCTTGGGATAAAGTTAAATTTTTCCATAGAAGGTGGTAGGTGATGCTACATTTTGGATTTGTGCTGGAAGCAGTGTTGATAACACAGGGATGTTTCAGCTACTGCTGGGCAGGGCTTACACAGTCAAGGCCTTTTCTCCTTCTCACATCACCTGCCAGCAAGTAAGCTGGGGGTGAGCAAGAAGCTGGAAGGGGACACAACTGGGACAGCTGACCAAAGGGATATCCCAGACCACGTGACATCTTGCACAACAATAACATTGCGGGGTGGAGGGCAGGAATAAGTTTCCCAGAGCTGCTATTGCTCAGGGACTGGCTGGGAATTGGTTGGCTGGTGGAAGCATCTGGTGTTTTTCTCTCGCATCTGGTGGTTTTGAGAGTCTATTTTGCTTTGGTGTTTTGGTCCCCCCCCCCCCCTTATTAAACTTTTATCTCAACTCACCCTTCCCCCCCCCATTTCCTACTTGGGTGGTGGTGGTGGTGAAGTAGAAAGGGAGCAACTGCTCATTTGCACTTAGGTGCTTACCAGGGTGCAAACTCCACATCTAGGTGCTACTTCTAATAACACAAAAGAGAACTTACAGCTTCAGTGATTGTATCTTGAGTCTTGTGCTGGTAGCCAACACTCTGTCCTGTACCATTATCTTTAGGGTGGAAGAACTGATTTGAAACACTGCTTCTAGGAAGTGAGCAGAAAGAATGAAGGAGAAATCTTTTATGTCAAGCTGACGTAAAAGACCAAGTTCTATAGCTATAGCCTTAAACTTGGTGTATTTTCAAAAATGGACCAAAAAAATCCAAGTTAGTCCCTCTTTCATTAAGTGTCCTTACAAGTACCTGTTACTCCTTCCCTGACACAACTGTTTCTTAGCAGTCTGTTCCTCAGCAAAGGAAAGCTTTCTAAGTGTTTTCTAATGTTGCTAATTACTTACGGTCCTGCAGCCTGGAACAGGTAAGAGAGATGTGTGTGCCTTGCAGCAGAGGTATCTGAACAAGCTGCTTAACCACTGTAAGACAACAACACTGGAGCACTGCTCCCCTAGGCATTGTGCTGTGCAATGGGATCTTCCTTGGCTGAGTTTGGTCTTGAGGGAAAACAGGTAAGAGCTCCTGTCTTGGGCTCTGCCAGTTGGCTGCTAAAAGAAAGCAAATGCTGCCTGAGCCACTATAGCAGCCTGCCAGCTGGAGACATCCCATGAGCACCCCCTTGGCCCATGTGATGCAGCATGATAGTACTTTGATCACCTTTTATCTACACAAGATTTGTTTGTATTAGAAAAATGACTTGCATGGTGAAGACCACCTCTGGGAGTGATGGATCTGCCACTTAATTTATCCCCAAAAGTACAAGCCCATAACCACTAGTTTAGTTTAGCAATAGCTTCCTTTTCTCTTGTGTAAGCCAGTACCCATGTGTCTCCTCCCTCCCTTACTTCATAGTATCAGTCAGGGTTGGAAGGGACCACAAGGATCATCTAGTTCCAACACCCCTGCCATGGGCAGGGACACCCACACTAGATCAGGCTGGCCAGAGCCTCATCCAGTACACGTCCAGGGACGGGGCCTCGACCACCTCCCTGGACAACCCATTCCAGTGCCTCACCACTCTCATGGTGAAGAACCTCCTCCTCACATCCAGCCTGAATCTCCCCACCTCCAGCTTCATTCCATTCCCCCTAGTCCTATCACTACCTGAGATCCTGAGAAGTCCCTCCCCAGCCTTCCTGTAGGCCCCCTTCAGATACTGGAAGGCCACAATTAGGTCACCTCAGAGCCTTCTCTTCTGCAGACTGAACAGCCCCAACTCCTTCAGTCTGTCCTCATAGGAGAGGTGCTCCAGCCCTCTGATCATCCTCCTGGCCCTTCTCTGGACACGTTCCAGCACCTCCACATCCCTCTTGTAATAGGGGCTCCAGAACTGGCCGCAGTACTCCAGGTGGGGTCTCACCAGGGCTGAGTAGAGGGGGAGGATCACCTCCCTCGACCTGCTAGCCACACTTCTCCTGATGCAGCTCAGGATCTGATTGGCTTTGCGGGCTGCAAGTGCACATTGAGAGCTCCTGTTGAGCTTCTCGTCCACCAAGCTCTTCCTTGCTTTTATTGCAAAACTTCCCTATCCTCAAGAATTAGAAGTGTAGTTCAGTTTGCCAGGCTTCTTTTTTGGGAATAAGTATCTGGTATTTCATTAGGTACCTCTCTTGAGGTGGTCAGAAAGCCAATAGCTTTGTCATTGAGTATCTCAGTTGGTGTGTGTCATTATTGATTCAAGTAACAATCTTCTGCCCTTTATCTAAAAAAACTGCAAGATGTTTACTGCAACTTAAAGTAGCTCCTGCTCCATGTAGGAGTTCAAGGCAACTCCTGAGATTACCTACTTCCTTACAAATTTTGCCAGCTTGCTTCCTGGAACAACCCAGCATCTCTGTTCTGTGATGCTCGTGGACTTCACAAACTTTTGGGGCAAGGAGGGGAACAAGTGAGAGTGATGGAACACTGGAACAGGCTGCCCAGGGGGGTTGTGGAGTCTCCCTCTGTGGAGATACTCAACACCTGCCTGGATGTGTTCCTGTGTGATCTGATATAGGTGATCCTGCTCTGGCAGGGGGTGGGGGTTGGACTAGATGGTCTGTCGAGGTCCCTTCCAGCCCCTAACATTCTGTGATTCTGTGAAGAACAAAAAATAACAATCCACAACCACAGAAGTTGCATATCTGTTGTTCTGATATATTCCAGGCTTGTGTGGTTTGTACATTTATATAGTTTACAGTTTGCTTGACCCATAAATAACACTTGCAAGATTAGGAAGGCCATAGTTTAGAGAGTATTTACATAGCCCCACCATGCATACAGAGCTTTGAATACCTAGTAGACAAAATTAAGCCGTTTTGCACTAAACATTTTTCAGTATTCCTCAACTTAAAACCTCTGGCTAAAATACAAGCAATATTTCTTCCATGGCGCTGCTGTTTAAACCCCTAACAAATCTAGTTTGGTACTGTAACAAACTTGTTCAAATTCAGGGATATAAAAATATTCAGCTTTTAAAATTTTTAACTGTACAATATGTACATTAGTATTTGCACTGTTAAATTATGAATACATTTAAGCCTATGAAATACTACATTATAAATATCAATGTTTGGTGGTGGGTTGGGGTGGGTTTTTTTGTTTTAATTATTATTTAGAATTGCAGCTAATACATTTTTTTTTTTTTCTCCTTAACCTGGATAATGGCATTTGGAAAGAGACAATTCTGGAGCCTAATCCTTTAAGCCCTTACGAAAGTATTTGTTACGCAAGTAGATTCATTGAACTAATGGGGTTACATGCCTGAGCAAAGGACTGCAGCAGTTGTACCTCTCTCTTTTACTGCTGGGGGGTGGGGGGACACGGCATGGAAAGCATCACCACTCACTGGCAGCCAGGTCCAATTCCAGCAGCTTAATTAATATCTGCCTTTAAACAGAGACACACACAAAATCCTTTTGGAGGGATGGAATTCTTTAAAGAACGTGGAGGCCACGGAAGTTTTATCAAGCATTTACGGCTGCTCTTGACTACATCAAGGCCTCCAGCATTTTGGCTCCCATTTCTGATTTTGGCCTCTTTTAATAGTGGACTCTTGGGAAAAAGCATTTTCCCAAATGGAAAAAAAACAAACCAATCAATTTTTTTTAAAGAAACCTGAAGGAGGAAGAGTAACCTTTAACCTTTTATCAGGAAAGAACGGCAACAGCATGGAGCCTTCCTTTTCTTGGTGGTAAGAGGAAAAAGTCAAAAGATCACACACCCTGTGTGAATATAGCTACAGCACAGGTCTGATACTTTAACTGGTCTTTGTTGAACCCCCTCTCTCAGGTAATTCGACTTAGGTGAAGAGCAAGCACAAAATAAAATGCCTACAGAACATCTGCATGAGGAACTGCAGTAAGAGTCAACCTAGCACTATCTGAGCGGACTGTCATTTGGCATGGTGACATTTCCCACTGTTACTTATACAATGTAAACTCCGGTTATCATTGACACTGGCAAAGCATTAAGAACCTTAGCAACTCGCCTAAGTATAATTATTACTATAAAAAGATGTGGTTCAGGCTGTAGCTACAGAGTTATTAACTGGTCTTCCCAACTGGTAAAATCAGTTTAAGAAATGATGCAATTTTTTCCTTTGTGTCCCCTCTTCTTCTTCGATTTGGTTGTCCTTTGTCCAAACTGAGAGCTAGATAATGCAGCAGTTGGACCAGAAAGGTCATCTGTGTAGTACGGGTATCTCAGTGATCGTGGCTGTGGAATTGGCTGTCCTAGAAAATACCCTTCTTCTTCAGAATCGGATGATGAGGATGAGGTTGAACACCAGGAGTCATCTTCCTCACCATACAATCCAAAAAACTTATCAACGACCTGATTCCTCAGTGCGTAGTCGGACCGCGTGTGGGCGTACTGTCCGTACAGCTCCGCGTTTTGGATGTACGCCTGGATCTCACGTGAGCTTCTGTTCTGAATAAACTTTTCATGGTCCTGAGGCGAGTAATAACGAAACCTCTCTCTTGGAGAACATCTTCTTTCTGTGGCCAAGTTAAGTGCATTATCTGAACGAGACTTCCTACTCCTCCTGCGATGATGGGAAGGACGATTTCCACGGTCTTCAAAATGGTAAACACGCCTACGAGTCCTTTCACTCATCGGAGGCTGACGTATTTCAATGTTCTCGTAACTTCCATTATCAATAACATCATCTGAAAACTTTACTTGCTGTGGTCTAGACTGGGATTTAGATCTTCTCAGTACAGGCATATGCACTGGCTTTTCCTCTGGCAAGACCTTTTCCTGACACAACTCTGAGCTCAGGCTCTTCAACGACTCTGTACTCCGATGGAGCATGGATGAGTTCAGAGTTCCCATGTTGCTCAGTTTCTCACAGTCCTCTGCTTCCAGTTCTTGGAAAGTTTGTAAAGAGTAGAGAGACGGTCGCGGCTTGCCTTCTCCATCCATTGACGCCCCTGTGGTGGGAATGGAGAAAGGAGGAAAAGGAAAATTAGCAAAGAGATAAGTATTACAACAAAATAGTAAACACTGCTTTTCATCCAAGAAGACCTGATCAGTGGGTTTTGGAACCGTTACCAGAAGGAGTAGCTTCATAGCAAAATAAAGCTTTGTTTTGACTGAAATCATTGAAGTGTTTGTTCTGATTACTAAAGAATTAGCTAAAATTAGGGTATCAAGAGTGGAAGATGTTTTTTAACAAGTTTAAAATTTGTGAACAGCTCTAGTATACACACTTTAAGAATTACTTTAAATTACTCTACAATATGTGCCTGGCATTCCTAAGGCAAAAATATTCCATGTTTCTGGTATTGCTCTATTCAGTATTCCGGCTGTTGCTACAGGAAAGATAAGCTGGCCTAGTTTACTCCACGTTTGTGTTCAATGACCATGCATTCCCACAACAGCATCATCTGCCCTCTGATCTTCCCAGGTGAAATACCTCCAGTTCCTCCTTCTCCTGTGCCCCCTGAACCAAGCTCCCCTCATTGGTTCCTTTGTTACCTCTTAGGCAATGCAGCATGTGCTTGGTCCTGAGCTACAGGAGTAGCTACAGTAGCTCCAGGTTACAGGAGAGAAATTGAGAAGAGGATAGGACAACTTTTTAAATGGGTATCTCATAACAAACTTGCAGGCTTGTGGTTTTTTGTAGGGAAACAGGAAAGGAAGGTTAAAACACCCCCACACACTCAAAAATCTGACTTACATCCCTGTGTCTAATTTCAATCACGTTTGACAAGGAGGTTCACAAAAGTGGATTATCAGCTTATCTTTAGTCAATGGAGAAAGGTATTCTCATAAAGCTCATTTCCCAAGGCAAAGAAAGCTACTGTCCTTTCAGATTTACTGCTTATTTTAGCAAGCAAATCAGGAAATTGAAGTGTTTTGCAGATTATTTTTCTAATATTATCCTAGTATGTAAAGCAACTTCTGCTTAAGGTATGGAAAAGCGAAACCTTCATTTACTTAAAGCAGTAGTTTGTATGTAACAGACACATAGTTCAAGACCATTCTTGGTGTTCTAAAGCATTTAAAGGAAAGATAATTCAAAAGGGAAAGAAGGATAAAGAGTTTTAAGCAGCAGAAATCTATCTTGTGGAAGAACAGGCACTTGATGAAAGCTCTTGCCTACTTTACACACGTTTCTTGCGACCACAGCTTTTTGGAAATCACAGATATGGAAAGTCCAACATGCATGCTTTGGATGACCTCTCCATCAAAACCAGTCATTTCCACCCCCCTCCCCCATTACCTGTTATATTAGATAAAGCCAAAGAATCCATGGAGTCTCGAACGCTTTGTTCTTGCTGTTTCAGGTCAGACAGACATTCAAGTGAACCTCCATACCATGGCGTTTGGTCATGTTTGTATTCTGAGGCCCTGTGTTCCATGTCTAGTTCCTGGATTTTTCTGCTGCTGGCAGGGCCTGGGTGGCTGCCGTATGCAGAGTCACCCAGGCCATCTTGTGACTGAGCCCAGTACATGTCTGATTGATACTTCTTACTTGCTAGACTGGGATTATTTTTTTTCAAGTCCAACTTGTTCTTGACCATGCTATCAGAAATCCAGTGTTCGCTTGATCTAATGTCTACCTCAGCAGGCTGCTGGAAGAGGCTTTTATCACCAAACTTCAGAAGAAGCTGAGTCATGTAGTCTTCATGTTCAGCCCATTCTTCAGGGTCTTCAGGCATTTCTTGCTCTACTCTTCCTTTCCAGAAGTCTTCATTAACAAAGCTTGCCTCTTCCCTTGAAAGGCTTAAGTCATCCATCTTACGAGAAAGTGTGTCATCAGCATTGCCTGCAAGGCCGGGGAATTTGTAATTGAGGGCTGGTGACAGCAGCAGGGACTGGCGGCACTGGTCGGCTGACCGGCTGCTTTTTCCCATGCGAACGCTCCTCCTGGAATCCCTGGATCGAGCTGACTGAAAGGCAGAGTCAGAAGAGTCGGAGGCATGAACATCCTCTCCCAAGCTGCAGGTTTTTGAACAATAAATCTGCCCTTGCTTTGGAAGGAAAGGGCAGCCGAGCAAGGACACCTTGCACTGAGCACAAGAAAAGCAAGTCTCTGTGGCATGCCAGTGCTGTCCATCGTAGGTCATCTGAGCATGGTCAACACCTGGAAAGGGAGGAAAAAAAAGACCAAACAATGCTTTTTGGGGCTTCTCTGAACAATTACTTGCAGAATCTACATTCCTGGATTGTGGAATAAGTCAGCCTTCCCTTGCTTTTAAGCTTAACACTTAAAAAGGACACACTTACCAATGTGCTCCCCGCAGGTCTCACAGTATTCTGCATAGAGAGATTCAAAACAGTTACAGCAGAATGGTCGCCCATCCTTCATGATGTATCTCTGTCCACCCAGGATTGTTTCACACTCGAGGCAACAGAAGTGTTTCATGTGCCAGTGGCGACCCTCAGCTTCTGTACACTCATCAGCAAAAATGATCTTTTCGGGGATAAAAAATAAAGTTTTAGTTAAGTGCCCAAAGTTTCACCTTGAGAGTTAAGAGGGTGCAAAATATCCTAACTGTGCGGTTCACACACGAAATTTATTCTTACTTAGCTGCCTTGGGAATACAAAGATAGAAACAACAATCTCCCATAGCAACTGCAGCATTCTGATCTTTTCTACAACAAAAATTAAGGAAACAAAAAAGAGAAAGCCAAAACTTGTACTTTTTAAAGCAGAAAACCCCCAGAGAACATAAAATCTTGGCCAAAAAGAAACTGTGATCAAGGTGATATTTTGGAGTATTTGTACTAATTCAATCTACAAGATTCAGTTCTAAATAGGAACAGGCAGGTGGCTGCTAAGTACCACCAGGCTGCTTGTAATGTTGCCAGTTTGATAAGAAGTCAAACACCCTTCAGCCTTCAAACATCTATCCAGCAGATTCCTGCCATAAAGGAGTGCACCTGAAGTTAGTATTGTCTCAGGCGAAGCAGTTTGTGAACTAAACAGGAAGGAAGATTGGCTGAAGATTGTGAATTGTTTACCTCATCACAGGCTGAACATCGAGGTTTGAGAAGTTCAGCATGGTGTCTGCCACAGTGAATTTTTCCATCTTGGTAGAAGTAGATAAGGTCAACAAGCAGCTCGTTACATGTGAAGCACACAAAACATGAGGGATGCCAGCACACGCCAGGTCCAGCTCTTGAGGCAAAAACTGCAACTTCACCCCCATTTACTTTAGTACCACACTTGGGGAAAAAGAACAAACAAACAAACAGAAAGTGAACACACTTTCCATCCCAAACCATTCGCTACTAACATTTAACCTGATTTGAAACACCAAATCAAATATGCAGGTTTTGTTCCAAAAGGGGAAAAACAACCTCAATTTTTGTCTAGACAAGCTGTGCATCAACTAACCTTGGGTGAATAGAAGTTATGGTAACATGTTTTAAGCATATGATATTTTTCTAATTGTCATTACATTGGCCAGCAACAGGGGGTTTAGGTTCTTTGAGCAGGAAGCCCCAAAGGTCCAGTTCATTCCCAGGATGCAAAGGCTATGTTTCACTTAAGCAAGCACTACCTTCTTTCTGTTTACATGCAGTATCAGAAAGAGTCTCCTCTGTGTGTGTGCACAGGCAGAGATAAGCTTACATTTGATATTGAGATAGTGTAGTTTCAGACTATTCAGCCTGCTAGTTAGCTTGTGGCACCAATGGTGTTACCTGTTCACAAACCGCATGCATCACTGCTCTCGAGAGCAGCTTAATAGTGCCTCGGCCGAGGGCCTCCTTTTTCCGCTGAGAGCTGAACATCTGCAGTTCCTTCTTTTCTTCTTCACTTAAAGACTGGCAGTATCTGACCTATGAGTGAAAACACAGGAGAACTTATTTTAGGTGCTGAGATTTTAAGGTAACAGGTTAGTAAGTGCATGTAGCAAAGAAATTCATCAGGTGTGCTGGCACTCATCATTGAACTTTTCCAACTGGTGGTTTTTTACCATCAAAATAGTCATCTAATACAGCATCGTGCACAAGTAGCACAGAGGGACGTTCTGCATTACAAGGGGGGGAAAATAACCTACTCAACTAAGAAGCTGTCTGAGCAAGAAAGGAGGTTTAAAAAAAGCCAACCCAAAACCTGCTGCTACCCTAAAGTAATGGAATGAACCTAAATCGGTCGTAACATTGTCCATTAGATTTATGGTTAAGTGCCCACAACTAAGTATTGCAGTATGCACAAGATCTTAAGCATTGACACCCCCGCCCCCTCTCCCTACAAAGAGCTTGTTTGTTATTTCCACTTCTACTCCAAATTACACTGCATATCTGAGATGCAAACCTTTTACTATCACAAAGCATCCTTTTTGTGCACTACAATGCAATCCCAGGAATTTGTAGGTTCCTGGTAATTGGTGGGTGGCTGCAAACACTATAAACCCAACTTGTGTTAGGTTTATTGCGGTGATACCAGCACCCCTAACAAGCAAAGGCAGTGTCCTTCCAGACAGCTCTTATCTGCACACAAGCCAACTGGACAGCTAAACAATGGACTCAGTGTACACACCATGCTGTTTTATAGGTCAGATGCCACCGCAGGCCACAGTTTAGGCTTGCAATAAATGCACAGGTAGGTAATTCTCCAAGTAAAAGCTGACAGGAGACATAAGCCCTGATGGTCCATCCTAAAACCTGTATTTACCTCATTATCATGGGGTGGCAGCTGATAGAGAAGTTGTTTAATTCGATGTTTCTCTCCAGGGCTGTTAACGTAAGGGACCTTCTCCTCGGGCAAACAGGCGAAATACAGCTGGACCTGACCAGGAGGAACACAGAGTTCAGACCAAGAGATGCACATCATCCGTGCACTGCAAGCTTCCTTCAGCTACTGTTTTATCTCAGGTCTCATTTATGAGGGAAGAAGGTTACGCTACATTAGATCTGTGACAGGGTTTGTGCTGGAAATAGGAGACCCAGATGAACCAGCTCAGCAAACCTGAATTGTCTCTGATAAAACTAGCACCCAGCTGCTGAATTGCTTTTCTGGAATGCAATTTGCAGTGACAATTAG
The DNA here is from genome assembly GCF_026170545.1 of Melanerpes formicivorus. Lineage (NCBI taxonomy): Eukaryota > Metazoa > Chordata > Aves > Piciformes > Picidae > Melanerpes > Melanerpes formicivorus. Next base: position 33,508,008 of record NW_027142355.1, read on the forward strand.
GGGGGTATCATAAATTATGCACGTTTAATGTTCTCATTATTCCCACCCCCTTCAGGGCTGGTCAACAACCCCTTGGAAATTCCAAGTTTCCCCTCTGCAATTTACCACATAAGGCATGAAGCTTTTCAGAAAACAGCCACTACATAAACACATTTAATTTGCTCTCTGCATTTTACACATTGTTGAGACAAAAGCTGTTTTGTAGTCTCCTGCTGATCAGGTTCACCCAAAGCATCAGCTTTCATTGCTTCCATGTGGGGCTTTGGTGAGAAGGTGGAAACATCCTTCCCTTGGGAGGAGGCTGGATCCACCAAAAATTTCAATCAGCTGCAACTGAACTAAGAAGTTTTCACAGGCTGGGTGTTTTTGGTAAAGAAATCAATATTATGTGTACACACCTATCAACCTTCCTGCCCCCCACTTCTTTCTGAACAGAATTATGACAGGAAAGCTGTAATGAACACTATGACAAAGCCCAATGGCACAAAAAATATTTTTGTGGAACAGTTACAGATTTATTGTTTTTCCTCTGCAGTTTCCAGCTTGTCACGAGGCCTGGGGCTGTAAATAAGAGCCGACCCTTGGCAAAAATATGACTTGCCAGCCACCTTTAAATAATGTTCAGGTCAACAGCTTATCACTGTGCAAGACAAATGAAAAAGAAGCAGTCATCAGTCACCTGACTCGGGAAGCAATTGGGAAAGGTCGCACAGGACATGACTTGGACTTCATTTAACCAAAATTAAAGCATCAGAAGCCTACTGTAAACCTGCTCGCTGCTGACTGCAGGGTCCTGCATCTGGGTCGAGGCAATCCCAGGCACAAATACAGGCTGGGCAGTGACTGGCTGGAAAGCAGCCCTGAGGAGAGAGACTTGGGGGTGCTGGTGGACAAGAAGCTCAACATGAGCTCTCAATGTGCACTTGCAGCCCGCAAAGCCAATCAGATCCTGGGCTGCAGCAGGAGAAGTGTGGCCAGCAGGTCGAGGGAGGTGATCCTCCCCCTCTACTCAGCCCTGGTGAGACCCCACCTGGAGTACTGTGTCCAGTTCTGGAGCCCCTATTACAAGAGGGATGTGGAGGTGCTGGAATGGGCCCAGAGAAGGGCCACAAGGATGATCAGAGGGCTGGAGCACCTCTCCTATGAGGACAGACTGAGGGAGTTGGGGCTGTTCAGTCTGCAGAAGAGAAGGCTCTGAGGTGACCTAATTGTGGCCTTCCAGTATCTGAAGGGGGCCTACAGGAAGGCTGGGGAAGGACTTCTCAGGATCTCAGGTAGTGATAGGACTAGGGGGAATGGAATGAAGCTGGAGGTGGGGAGATTCAGGCTAGATGTGAGGAGGAGGTTCTTCACCATGAGAGTGGTGAAGCCCTGGAATGGGTTGTCCAGGGAGGTGGTCGAGGCCCCATCCCTGGAGGTGTTTAAGACCAGGCTGGATGAGGCTGTGGCCAGCCTGATCTAGTGTGGGGTGTCCCTGCCCATGGCAGGGGCGTTGGAACTAGATGATCCTTGTGGTCCCTTCCAACCCTGAATGATACTATGATACTAAGAAGCTGCAGGCAAAGATAACAACAGGCAGTAAGAAGCAAAGCTTTAAAGATATTTGTCATGCCCTTTTCTCGACTTTATTGCACTGTTCTCAAGTCATTTTGGGGAAAAATAAATGCTGTAGTAAGTTTGAGCTAGCTGGATTATGAGCGTCATTAGGGCATTTAATTGCTCTGGCGGAACGCTAAGCTTGCTGTTTGCCTTAAGGTCTGGTTCCTCAGCATTTTTATACATGCCTAAGTGATAAAAACAATTTCCCTAAAAATAACCCATCGTTTGCCATTCCTGCTGACTTGTTGCTGCTTTAGTCAGGATCAAGAAAATCTCAGCAGAGCAAAAAGGAGACATCTCCTTCACCTTTTTAACTAGACTGTATGAGCTTGCCATCTGAAGGAAGGCTGCTCTGCCTCTGTTAGCAGATGCCACAAAGCCGCTCTGTCCATTTAACGCTGGTCGGAATTCTGGATATTACCAAGGATGCAGCTTCAGCACAGCTGCAATGAATACCCACAAGAGCTGCATTTTCATCTCCCATAGCAACTTTTATTTCCATCACTGTGATGCTATAGAAGAAGAAAGGAGAAAGGGGAAGGAACAGCCCAACCAACCTGTGAGTGTCGGGTCCAGAGATCACACAAAAGAAATCCCAGCGTGAACAAATTGCAGGCATACAACTATTTAAACAAGCATAACACACACTACTACTTGTCACACTAACAGAACACTTTCATTTGTGTGTGCTGTTGTAGCATACATGTAGAAGTCTGTGACTGTTTGAGGCTGTGTCTTTAAGAAAGGGACAGTGCTGGGACACTCTGGCTGAATGTTTTGGTGCATGTTTTGCCTAATTATTTAGAGAGTTGTACAAGTGCAGTGGAGTACTGCCCATGTAGCACAATGCCATGAGGTAGGATGCCACGAGCTTTAATTTCTCCTAATAACTTATTTCTGTGCTGCTTTTAGACTCGACACTACCTCTGTAGCCCATAACTTATTGCAAAATCCTGACTGGGATTTTTTTTAACATAAAACTCCTCCATGGGGAGGATTTTAGGATCCCAACACAGAGCTTCACTGGAATAGGACAGAAAACAAGAAGTGGGAAGTTCTATGTGCACTTCATAAGAAGTGAAGAGTTTTAGACACGATAAAAATGTAGTGACACTTGTAGAGGCAGCATAGCACTCCCTGAGACAGTCCTTGCAAGGCTGACTTTAAAAATGCAGAAGCACAGTTCGTACCTGCTCTGGTCTGAGGCCTGGGGGAACCCAAGCATATTCTTCCAAGGCACAGCCAGAGTCATCATCAGATGTTGAGCTTCGCTGACACCCAAAAACAAGATTGTTGGCTTTGGCCTCCATCTCCAATGGCATAGGTGTGAAGCGTTAAATATTTCAGCTGCAGCTCATCAAGAAATTGATCTGGAAGAAGAGATTAACAGAGCTTTAATAAATCTGAACATGCAATAACTGATTATCAGCACGAATGATCTTACAACGCTTTACTATTCCTTTGAGTTGCCCAGATCAGTGATTGAAGCATCATCACAGCTTGCCACAAGCAATTCAAAGGTGCTTAAAATAGTTACAAAAATAAAACCGCTCAAGAAAAAGAAAACTAGACACACACACACTACCGTGTTCAACAGCTGCAGTGCGTTTCAGTATTAACACGGCTGCTTTTACACTTCCGCTTGTGTCACATCCCATCTTACTTGCAGGTCTATCCAGGAAAGACTCATTGATCAGGTGTTAACCAAAGGAATGACACAAGTTCTTCTTCAAGCCCTTAGTACCACCATTCTAGTGACACAAAAGCCATGACAACCACTTGACAGAAAATAAATTACTAGAGAAGGATGGCTGTGTGTGCAGTGCGTGTGAGGTAGACACAGAGTAGTGAGTGTCTGCTGGATTACTCTGAGAACTTTGGAGGGGAAGGGTGTTGGTCCACAGAGTTGCAGAGGGACCTCGACAGGCTGGACAGATGGGCAGAATCCAATGGCATGAGATTTAACACATCCAAGTGCCGGGTTCTGCACATTGGCCACAACAACCCCATGCAGTGCTACAGGCTGGGGTCAGAGTGGCTGGAGAGCAGCCAGGCAGAGAGGGACCTGGGGGTACTGGTAGATGGCAGGCTGAACATGAGCCTGCAGTGTGCCCAGGCAGACAAAAGGGCCAATGGCATCCTGGCCTGCATCAGGAACAGTGTGGCTAGCAGGAGCAGGGAGGTCATTCTGCCCCTGTACACTGCACTGGTTAGGCCACACCTCGAGTACTGTGTCCAGTTCTGGGCCCCTCAGTTTAGGAAGGATGTTGACTTGCTGGAGCGTGTCCAGAGAAGAGCAACAAAGTTGGTGAGGGGTTTGGAACACAAGCCCTATGAGGAGAGACTGAGGGAGCTGGGGCTGCTTAGCCTGGAGAAGAGGAGACTCAGGGGTGACCTTATCACTCTCTACAGCTACCTGAAGGGAGGTTGTAGACAGGCGGATGATGGTCTCTTCTCCCAGGCAGCCAGTACCAGAACAAGAGGACACAGTCTCAGGCTGCGCCAGGGGAGGTTCAGGTTGGATGTTAGGAAGAAGTTCTATACAGAAAGAGTGATTGCCCATTGGAATGGGCTGCCCAGGGAGGTGATGGAGTCGCTGTCATTGGAGGTGTTCAGGAGGAGACTTGATGGGGTGCTTGGTGCCATGGGTTAGCTGTTTGGGTGGGTTGGATTGGTTGATGGGTTGGACATGATGATCTTGAAGGTCTCTTCCAACCTGATTTGATTTATTCTAAATAAAGGTTTATTATATATCTGAAATCCAGTTATGACAGATTAGGCTCTATAAAATACCTTATGATCTATTAATTCAAAACCCTACAGGGACATTCTTCTGTTGATTCATGAAGCCTGAAGAGCTGACTATCAGTGGGAGTCACAGCTGGCACAGAAGGCCCTCACTGACATCCATAAGCATTCTGCAGTAAAAAGCTTATTAAGATAAATGTCTTACATTAATTCTAGCAGAAGTTCTTAGGAAATTCAGACCAGGAATTTCAGTGAAATACAGATAACCAAAAGCAGAGTGAATGTATCCTACCATTTTTTAGAATTTAGAATAAACCAAACCAGGTTGGAAGAGACCTTCAAGATCATCGCGTCCAACCCATCAACCAATCCAACCCACCTAAACAACTAACCCGTGGCACCAAGCACCCCATCAAGTCTCCTCCTGAACACCTCCAATGATGGTGACTCCACCACCTCCCTGGGCAACCCATTCCAATGGGCAGTCACTCTTTCTGTATAGAACTTCTTCCTAACATCCAACCTAAACCTCCCCTGGCACAGCCTGAGACTGTGTCCTCTTGTTCTGGTACTGGCTGCCTGGGAGAAGAGACCATCATCTGCCTGTCTACAACCTCCCTTCAGGTAGTTGTAGAGAGTGATAAGGTCACCCCTGAGTCTCCTCTTCTCCAGGCTAAGCAACCCCAGCTCCCTCAGTCTCTCCTCATAGGGCTTGTGTTCCAAATCCCTCACCAGCTTCGTTGCCCTTCTCTGGACTCGTTCCAGCAAGTCAGCATCCTTCCTAAACCATGACAGACATCCTGACCAGTGGGGTTAGAAACAAGCTTGCCTTTAAAGTATGACATTATACATGAGCTGTGCCTTCCCCATTTTAGGCAATTCTTTTACCTGTTTGTCTAAATACAGATGGAACTTTGTCAGTGCTAGATCTGAGCTGTAGAAGACTTTACTATCCTTGACATACAATCTGGCTGATGGGTCTAAAGGGGAGAGCAATCTAAAAACTTCTGGTGGGTACCACATTATGTTTCCAATTTCATCACCACCAGGTTAAAGAAAATGAGTTGCTGCTAGATCACAGGTGGAAGAAAGATGTAAGAATGAGTACCCAAGTATTCTACTAGTGACCCAATAGGAGTTTCTCTTCCTTCAAGTGTGAGGTCCTGGCTAGTGCCAGGCTCTTTGATTCAGGGCATAAACCCAAACCTGCTCCATGAAAGTGGCCACATGCATGCAAAGCCTCAAATGCAGAGAAATTGTGATATTCAGTATGACACAGCCTATCTGATCTACCTAGCTCCATTTTCAATATGTCTATACAGTCCCATACCAAATAAAAAGAGATGGGCTTACTTAGCTCTTCCACTGGGCTAGTGCTCAAAAAATTAACTTGTTCAACTTTACTTCAAAAACTTCTGGTTTGAAAACATACACACTACTTTTGGTGCACTGCTAAGGCACCAACACACTTCTATTATGCTACACAGCTGCGCTGTAAGAAGGGATTCATTTAATATTTGAGAGGCAGGCAAACATCTCTCTCCTCTTTGAGAGCAAGCTGTTTCTACAAACCTTATGAGCTGTCAGGCAAACTTCTGAAATCTTACTCTAGCCAAACAACTGAAACTTGGCAAAACACTTTCTGAGCTTCTTATGGCCATACTGCAGTTTGTGTCATGGAAGGTAAGTAAAACCAAACTCAATCCTAACAGCTCAATCCTATATATGTACAAGAGAAAGACATCTAGGTCCATTGATTTGGTTTCCTTCAAAAACAAACTGTAAGGTAAGTGATACAAAACTGTTTCCTCTTTCCACATACTACTGGAAAGGCAGTCACAGAATCACAGAATGTATATGACTGGGGGAGACCTCAAAGATTATCCAGTCCAATGCTCAGCCAAGCATTAGGAAGGTTTTTCTTATTGCTTGTATAAAACTGGAGCGTGAGGAAGGAAGTACAGCGGGGTACTGTGACACAGTTAAGAAACCACTCTATCAAAAAGCAACAGCAGTGCTGACTGTTCTGTCCAGATGAATGGGGATGCTCAGGTTGGCAGTTAGTGTCCCACGTCATCTATACCCAAATAATTCTTAAGGGTAAAATCACTATGACCATCAATGAGAAGTCCAGGTCCTTCCAGATGACCTCAGTAGAATCATAGAATCAGTAAGGCTGGAAAAGACCTCAAAAATCATCAAGTCCAACCTGTCAGTAGATGAATTGCTTTGCAATTTCCCTTCAGAAACAGATACAGCTGGCTCACATGCCACTCACGCCTAAGATGCCATTTCCAATTACCACAGCATTGCAACACAAGAACTTGTGTTGGTTAGACTCACTTTTGAAGACACCTCTCCGATAACCCAGCAATAAAAGGAGTTACTAGGTGAAACATCTTTGCCAACATTACATTAGACAGCCTGACCTCAACTGCACCACAGGAAACAGATCTGCTACAGAGTTTAGGCAAAGATACAGGTTCAGCTCTGCCAGTCCTCGGGCACTCAAGCAGGGTGTACCTGTGGTTTACTCACACCCAACGCTCACCAGCACACAGGTAATTGAGTAATTGCTTCATACTGATTGCTCCAAAACCTTTTCTCTATAAGATCAAAGATTAACTTCTCTGACTAATTTTTTTTCCTTTTGAAAGACCAAGAGACAACCCAAAATTTGAATTCATGAGGCCTTGCTAACTTTTCTGAGCATTTTTGAGCTAAGGCTACACGCTGCTTCTACATGGCCAAAAGCCACACTAGATAATGCTGTATAGCAAAGGTACATTAAGTGCGGGAGCATTGCCTCATTCCAAATGAAGACAAGGCGTTGGTGTGAGCCAGACCACACTGCTTTTCCACAGAAAGTGATCCTGCTTGGGTTGCCTTTGACCATCCATTTCAGACAGCAAGCATTCCAGCTCCAACAAGAGAAAATCACAGACCCACAAGCCCATTTCCCAGCGATACAAGGCAGGGTGAAAGTATGGCTGGTAGAACATCAAGCCAACTGTTAAATACAACTTTACCATCGGGGTGCTGCTCCTCCCCAAAGAAGGCACTTGGAAATGTTTAAAGCGAGGTCTATAAACCTCCATGACCTGAGATGACTGAAAGGACAGCATACACTTTAAAAGAGAAACGCCACCATGGAGCTAATGTTAAGCCAGCTATAAAATGACTGACAGTGCACCAGCTATCAATACGGCCCTGTCACAAATATTGTGCTGTTGCTCAGAACAAGGTTTCTAAACCAGCCCACCTTAACAGCAGGCTCTCTGCAGAACTCCTTTAGCAATTGCTTGTTTAGGAGTTCTCCTTCCTTCTCCTGCTCAAGTGTAATTTGGTTTGCATTTTAAAACTACAGGCTTCTTCCTCCCCATCCCCCAACCACGCTCATCCTTCAAAGTGGTCCGTTTAAGATGAATACATCCTAAGGAGGACTCAAATGAATATAAACAACAGCTGAAAAAATAAATGCTTTCAGAGGGATGAGTAGAAAGGTGGTCTTTCTACTCTTGCCATAACATCTACAAAACATAGCAGGATGTTTTGCTTTGCTTTCTCAAGAGTCTGAAACATTTTGAGGTTTCAACTCCATTCAAATTATTACCTTGCAAAAAAAACTTCATAGGCTGCAAGGTATTTCGCTGGGAACTTGACAACTATGAATAACATAATTGAATTAAACAGCTAAATTTGGTTTTGAAAAGAAAAGCAATTAATACATTTTTTTTTCCACAAATGCATTACGCCAACTGTATTACGACAAAGTTCAAAGAAGTGAAGGGAAACTACACTTTTAACTACAAAACAAAGTATCAGGATAGCAAACTCAGAGCAAAGCTATTGCTGAACCCCATATGAAGGTTCCTACGTGCTAGGATTTCCAACTCACTGATTATGTTCACCCCTGATCAGATAGAGAAGGTCATGATTTGTGAGCACAGTTAGACAAACATCTCCTTGCCCATCCCCTGCTGTTTTACTCCGTCCTGCAGGGCAAATTGTTTAACAACTTTTTTGTTAGAAGGCTTGTTAACAAGGCTATAGGGGATACAAGATGCATATCGCGTGTATCCCTTCACAATGAAGGAGTTAAGATTAGCATGGCCAGCCCACTCACCTGTTTGTTTAATCCCCAGTGCATGATAACTACATTAGAAGAGGAAGAGCACAATACAGCAGCAATAAACTACCACAGAATAACCATTGTTTTTCTAAATTTCCAGTGTGTATGACATGAATGATCAGAAAGTCCCACTCCCTACCTACAGTACAAATCATGTATTTACAGGCAGCTCTACAGCTCTGTACGTGGGAAACCTGAATTCAGAGTTGATAAGCAGAATTTCATCAGCACCATCACACGGTGACTTCCTCTGGCGTTGGCTCCTTTGAGTAATGAACTATCCAGAATACGGGGGGAAGGAATGAACCCTGTATACTTGTTCATTCAGCAGACCTTTAGATGGACCTTAGAACTTTTTTCCCCTTTCATTTACCAGCGTGCAAGGAGGGAGGAGTTAACTGCTTTCCCTCTTTCCCATCCTAGCACAACGATCACTTTTGCAACTCGAAGGCCGACGGTGCTTCTCAGAGTATCTCCTTTTGACAAGCCACACTGCAAAGACAGGCTACCTGCAGTAACAAAAGGAGGAAGCCCGGTGACAAAGTATCACCCCCCGCCAGCACATCTGCCTGGGATGTTATGCTTGGCGCTGCGCAGCGCTGAGGGGAATACAAGCGCCCGCTGCAGTTAGGCAAGAACCAAACCTCTAGCCGAGGAAGAGGTATTCTCACGGATGCTTCTCCCCCCCTGCCCTCCTTAAGAGAGTGCACAGATTTAGAAAGAACAAAATCTTGCCTTTTACAGTCTCCCATTGATTTTTTAAATTCTATTTTAAACAGCAGCCAGACTTTACTCCAATGTACACATATACTCGGGTTTCACCCCGTCACCTGTTGGCTCCCGAACAACACCCTTCTTTGTTAGGGCTCACAGCCCTCATTTCAGACAAGTTTCCAGAGAAAACACTTCAAGAAAGTGTTCAGTAAGTCAGAAGACTGGAGTTGTAAAACTCCCCAAACTAATTCCGCGCACAGCCCAGTTTATTCTGACAGGCAGGCCGAGCCAGATGCGCTCATCTCAGAGGGGCCGGAACGACGCCTTCATAAGGCTGAAGGACAGAAATTTTCCTTCTCCTTCCTAAGTTTCAAGGCCGTTACGATGGGTCAGAGGCGCCCGAGGTTCCCCCAGTTCCTCCCCGTCGGCTCCCCACCGCTGCGCCGCGACACCGGCCCCCGCCCAGCGGCTCCGGCGGGCGCGCCGCGAGGGAGAGTGGCATCGGGACCGGCAAATTACCTCTTCACAGCACCGAAGAGTGGCTGGGCTGCTGGAGAAGCTGGGTGCGGAGGCGTAGGGGAAGTGATGCCCGCTGCTGACCCGACCTCTTCGCTGCACTCACTGTTTTAAACCGAGCCCCTGCCCCAGCTGTCCCCCCGGGGCTGCAAAGTCCCGGGGAGGCGTCCACAGCTCCCCGGCTGCGGGACCGGGCGCGCTGCTCCCCTTTCCGTTCCTTTCCCCAAGCAGGTCCGGAGGAGCGGCCAGCGCCAGGCACAGCCCCGCCGAAGAGGGGGGTAGCAGGGGGGGACTTCTGCCCAGTCCCTGCCGGGCGGCGCCGCCACTTCCCCTCCTCGTCCCGCCTGCTGGGAGCGCGGCGGGAGAGCTACCTGCGCCGCCCCCGCGCCCTCCTACCTCTCCACCCCCGGGGCTGCCAGCTGGGAAGGGAGCAGCCTCCCGAGCGCTCCTCCCGAAACGCGCCCCGGACCAGCACCGTCAGCATCGACCCCCGGCATCCCCTGCTTGGGACAGGAGTGCGGCGGCCACAGAGCGGCCCCTCACCGGTTCCCCGTCGGCCGCGGGAGGAATTTCTCCCACCAGCGATCTTCCCATCAAAGCGCTGCCCAAGGCGGAGCAGAGAGGGAGGGAGGAAGAGAAGCAAGGAGCCCCTCCAGCCGCCGTCTCCGCCGCCTGCCCACCCGGGGGACCAAGCGTTTGCAGAAGCAATAAATCTTCGCGCTCAGAACACGACGGACATGTGTTTTACCGACAGGGCTTTTGTTCTTGTTTACGCCCGAAATAGATTTCCCACCCCACCCTAAGCCGCGCTCCGGGCTGACCCTGCCCGGCCCGGCCAGCGCGGTCCTGTCACCCCGCAGCGCACTGCGGAGTTAAGGACCCCGAGTAAGCCCGGGAAAACCTTTGCTCTAGATCGCTGTGTATGAATAAAAGTAACCAAAAAAATAAAATCACTCCGAAGCCAAGGACCACAGCGAGCAGATGCCCATCACTGCCTTCCTTAGCACATCTCAAGTGAGAAAGAGGTGTTCGAGACCCTGCCTGTGCACAGTAAAGTGCACCTGAGCTACCTGGACAAACAACTGCCAGCCTTCAGCTTTATCCCACCCCCCCACCCCCCCCAGTGTGGGCATAAAACGCCCCGAGAGGCGGGTGGTTTGGCTTCAAAGGCTGGCGAGCAGCTTCGCCTCCGGCACCGTGAATGTAACCGTGAACAGCGCGCTCAGATTTCCTCTTTCCTCTTCCCTCCCGCTCTTTATTTCCCTTGGGAAGTCATTATCAAAGAGAACGACTGCCTCTCGGGGTCAAAGCGGCAACCTCGCTGCGAGGGGCAGCGGGGCAAGCAGCGCGGCAAGCAGCGGGGCAAGCAGCGACTCGCCTCCTCCCACTTTCCCAACCCCCACCGAGGCCGGAGGTGCCTTATCCCCCGTGCGGGAGGGCGACGGACGAAGGCACTTCGCGGACACTTATCGCTTCCCTCAGGAACCAATTTGCATGAATTTAAATTCACTCTTCTAAATTTGAATAACTTTGCCCGCAGGGTGCTATGGGGAGACGGCCCTGACGGGTAAAGGTGCGGCAGCTGCAGATGGCAGAGGCGCTCAGGAAAGCATCCTGTCCCTAGCGTGTACCCTCCTAGTTCCGACCCCGGCGCTCAGCCAGGCACACGGGAGATTCAAGGCGGGCCAGGAAGAACTGCTATCCCCCCGCTCCGCTGTGCTGATTAACCATCGCCAGACGCAGCCAGACAGAAAGGCAGACTTGATGGATCAGGACCAATACTGAGCTATCTGATCTTGAGTAGCCAAGCCCATCCTGGGTTAACGACGTTAAAAACACAGCCGATCCCCATCACAAAACCACAGCGACATGAGATGTACCTGGCGCCCTAACAGTTATATTTGTTACCGTAGGTGAGCAGCAAGATGTCGCGCAGATCCAGCCCCGTGAATTCAAAGCTGCACTCCGTGACTCCTGCAGCGGAAAAAACCTGCTGAAACTCCTGCAAATTAACCAGCTCCCATCCTTCCACACCCCATTTCACTTCCATAAACAGTTCCGCTGGTTGTACTACCCCCATTCCCAAACTGCTAAGTTGTTTCGAGGTCAAAGTTGGTGTATCACTTGGATGAACCAGAGATTGTCAGAGCTTTTGTCAGTGCTAGCTTTACAAGACCCAGACTGTTTCTATTCTGTTTGTTGGACTGAGCAGACCCCATCTGGTGGCCAGCTGAACATCTGCCAACTCCATTCATCATTAATCAAAAATGGAAATGTCAGGAATAATGTTTATTCTTCCCCACTACATGACTGAATTAAATACCAACAATTTGCATATATTGTCTACTCCTTTTCCAGGGGTGCCTGACCTTTTCTTAGCAGTTCCCTGCAGCGAGGGCTCACCGCATCTGCACAGCACACTTCAAAAAGGAGAATCTCATTTGGGGACTTCTGCAGCACAACCCACTCAATGGCTGCAGATAAACTTGCAAAGTTTCCTGACCTGGAGCCTACTGAAGCCAAAGAGGAGACACTCACTTACTTTACTGGGTAGTGAAACTGTCCCAAATCTCACTAACACTTTCCCCGACACTAAAGTGTTTGAGGGTGTACAGAGACAGTTGGCTGCACTGCTCTATTTTCCTGGCTTGAACACAGAAACTACTATATTGTTCTGGGCAATGTACTTAAAGATAATCAGGCCAAAACCAGCCGTTCTAGCCTGAACTCATGTGGTCAGAAGATTTCCCTGAAATTACTGTCTCTATGAACAAAACATTTGATTTTGATCTTAATGGAAAAGCCACCACAACCCCTGTTAAATCCACTACAGCCCTTGTTAAATTGTTTCAAGTAGTCTATTTTAAACTTCCCTCTCCCCCCCCCCCCTTTTTAAATTAAAAAAATATCTCAGCTAGGCTGTGTTTCAGTGCTCCAAAGCTGATGGTGGTAAAGTAGCCTTGAATGGTAGGCTAAAGAGCCAGCTATCATAACTCCCTCTAGGCATTTGCAACTTGTGAAGGCCATTCCTTCTCTTTTGATTCAGGCTGCTTCCACAAGAACAAATGTGGTGCTGTGATTTATTAATTTTTTTTTTACACAACAAGTACGACAGCATATAACATATTTGTTATGTAAAGCATAAAATATGCTACAGAAGTTGCCTTTAAAAAAACCCAACGGAACTGGAAAAGGGGGGGGTGGGGAGGGGAAAGGCAGAAAATGGCTTGCCCTTTAAGGCATGCTACAAATTCTTGACTGTGGCTGATCCTTCAAACAAACAGATGTTTCAAGGGACCTGTAATAGATATGGAACCTTTTGCCCTAAGGTATTAGCACAAATTTAGTCTAGGTAACAACTTTCTTGTACTGTTGACCAGACAAGGGGTGTTCTCTGGCCTGGAAGAAATTCCCTAAGCGAATCAGTGTGGTTTTTCAGTTGGCAATTACCCACATCAGGGAACAATCCCTGAGATAACACTGGTAATTGCTACCTTTGTTGGCAGTCACAGAAGAGAGACCAAGGAGCAGAAAATGAATTAACCTCTTGTGCTTCAGAGATGACTTCTCTGGGTGGGACAGTGGCATAACACCCATCTCTCAAGCCCATTCAGTTCTGTGCACAAACAGAGGAGTTCACCCTCTACATCATCACCCTGTAATGATCACCACCTCCACTCCAAGAGTTTTAATTAAGCATCATCTCACCCTGTTCATTTAAAAGAAAAAGTTGAGAGTCAGCTATGAAAGGTGAAAGTATGCAGTAAGGTGAATGGAAGCTACAATAACAACAAAAAATATCTGTGAGCAATAACTCTTTCAGAGAATGAGTGCAGTCAATGAGAAAACAATTTAAAATAATCCAGGTTGTGTGTTTTGAAACAAAACAAACCATGAAATGTTTTGCATGTTTCTGACAGCACAGGAGGAGTTCACAGAGCAGGAATTACAGCTGCTCCCCAAGGGTTTATGCACAAATCAAAGCCTGCCTGACGCAGGCGGGTATGCCCTTCAGGAATTTTAGGGACAAGGGCTCGACCATGTATGGTTGTGCCTGCAGGCTACAATACAGGGAGCTCTAAGATGTATTTACAGCTCTAGGGTACTTTCCACCTTGAGAGTGGTCCCATGTTTATGCCCTGAGAGAGTGAAAAGGCCACAGTAAGGGACCTTCGTTTCAGCTGATCTACTGGAAAACCCAACCCAGTGCAAATATGCAGGTTTAGGTCCCTGGACCTGCCAGTGTCAGCACAAAGGAAAGCAGGAGCAACTCCTGTAAGGCTGGACTATTGTGCAGTTCCAGGCTTAGCTATCAGCTTCACTCCCTCTGTCTTCTGGGCAAACTGGGTATCACAGGCCTTGCAAGCACAGAGGAAGAGGGTCTTTCTCAGTCAATGCATAAATGGCCTGATCTCCCAGCCCACAATACATAATGCTCAAACAGAACTGAAATTTAACTATGTTTGCCTTTGTGCGTTCAGCGGCATCTCTAGATACTTGGGCATCTCGTCAAACCTGGCCCTAGGCCTCCTCTCACAGGAGGAACGTGAGTGTGGGATTGTGCTTTCAGAGGTGGAAACATTTTGCACAGAGTTACTGCTCTATACGACCACTAGGAGATACCTGACACAGTGGATGCCTGGAAGCAAAGCTGAAGTCTTGAACGACCCTAATAGACCCCCAGAGGGAGGCCACCCACGTTCCTGCCAATCTGCACCTACAGCCATAGGGGAACCTTCCTTGTGTTCTCCCCTTTCAACACTGCTTCCTCCTGCACACCCAAACAGGGGAGTCTGGCACCAACAGTGGATCACCACGTACAGCTGATGCTGTGTCACTGCCTGCTGTCTTCCTGCATGTTCTTTTTTTCAGGCTGCAAAGAAAGGGTACAGCAGCAGTACCTCATGAGTTCTGATGGCTCCAAAGCCTGAACCTCTGCCTATTTTAAAATAGCATTCAAATATAAATAACATTGAAAAATACAGAGAATATCAGCTCTGCAGGAGATATGCAGGTGAAACACATGAGATGATACCCAACAGAGAGAGGATAATTCAGGTATTAAAAGGAAACGTGCGCGTGAAACACAACAAGTTAAAAAAATAAGCACTCTTGCCCCACTTCGGTTGTGATTGAGTCAGGATGCTTGGTTTCCACTCTTTGGTGCCTGTGATCCTCATAGTCTGCCCTCTGCCTGCCTCAGTCTCAACAAAACAGCATCAATGCCCCAAACAGCTTTTAAAAAGTGAAATCTTCATTCTCACCCAGCAAGCAAAGTCACAGGGACTTGCTAAGGCATCCAACAATAGGCGTCAAGGAGGGAAACAATGCCTGAGTAGCTCACTATGGAGAGTGGGGACTGGCTGGCATCAGCTACTGTTTGTTGGGAATGCAAGTTTAACAGAGGGGTTTTATTTCCTTTTCTTAACATTCTCAGAGCTGGAGACCAAAGCACCTTTTAAAACCACAACCCCGCTTTGCTTCAGGAGCAAAGAATTAAAGTTTCATTAAAATACCCTTCCTTGCTGGATCGGGCTAGGACTTGCTCCTGAACCAACAGGTCTGTTGCCATATCTGGAAACTCTTAACCCCACAGGCTTGTCTGAAGACAATAATCACGATTTTATCATAATTGGCTCCGTGCAGCCCACAGTCACACAGGCCAGGGGGAACTGCCCAGGTGCCCACAGCACCACCGCAGCCACGGGCTGACAGGTGTGAGCAGGGCTCTCCCTCCCACACCAACATGCCCTGGTTAATTAGCACCCTGTCTGCCGGGCTGCACAAGGCACCACAAAGTGCACTGGACCAGCACGCGCCTGCAGCGCTCCGCTGGTAAGAGAGGCTGAGGCAGGGTGGAATTGCTGCCTGGGTTTCTGATAGCAGCCCGGTGCAAACACGCCATTATGCAATGGGGAAGGTGTTGCAGAGCCGGCGCTAATGCGCTCTGTGCTTATTGAGGGACTTCTCAGGCAAGCGTTGCGCCAAAGCCTGTGAGGATGATGAATGATGTCACTCTTATCTGCGTCGAGCTCCGCTGTCGGGCCCTGTCTCCAAAGAACTCCTTGCAATTTATCTAAATTAGTTTGGAAATTGATTTAGATTACAAGAAAATAAAAAAGGAAATGATGCAAACCGTGTGGCTCTTCTGCTACGGTTAACACACATACCAGCACACAAAATGGGGAGACTGACCCCAGGAGTGGGGCATCCGTGCAAAGAAACTGATCTGGAAACTGTTATTTAAACAAATTTTTAAATGAGTATTTGAAAAAGTACATTTCAAACCCTTTATGAACACAGTTTTGTCACACAAGTAACATTCCTATAGTCAGTCTGCCCTGGCAATGCCTTTCCACATCCTAAACATCCAGAGAAGGGCAACAAGGCTGGGGAGAGGCCTTGAACACAAGCCCTATGAGGAGAGGCTGAGGGAGCTGGGATTGTTTAGCCTGGAGAAGAGGAGGCTCAGGGGTGACCTCATTGCTCTCTACAACTACCTGAAAGGTGGTTGTAGCCGGGAAGGGGTTGGTCTCTTCTTCCAGGCAACCAGCACCAGAACAAGGGGACACAGTCTCAAGCTGCACCAGGGGAGGTTTAGACTTGAGGTGAGGAGGAAGTTCTTCACCGAGCGAGTTGTTCATCATTGGAACAGGCTGCCCAGGGAGGTGGTGGAGTCACTGTCCCTGGAGGCGTTCAAGAGGGGATTGGACATGGCACGTGGTGCCATGGTCTAGTCATGGGGTCTGTGTTGATAGGTTGGACTTGATGATCCTCGAGGTCTCTTCCAACCTAAGTTATACTGTGATACTGTCATACTGTGATACTGTAAACTTAAGGAAAAAAACCCAGGTGGGTAAGTTTAATCAAAAGCAAAATTTGAGATGGAGGATTACTACTGATGCTGCAGCATTGCATCCAGGGAAAACAAAACACAGTGTTAAGCTGAATGTGAGATTTACAAAGGGTTGTCATAACCTCCTCTTGCTCAAAATCCACAGAAGGAGGGAAATCTAGCAGTCAATGAAACAGGTAGCCAGCAGAGTGAATAGAATGGAATAAACCAGGTTGGAAGAGACCTTCAAGATCATTGCGGCCAAGCTATTATCCAACCCACCTAATCAACTAAACCAAGCACCCTGTCAAGTCTCCTCCTAAACACCTCCAATGACAGTGACTCCACCACCTCCCCAGGCAGCCCATTCCAATGGGCAATCACTCTGTGTAGAATTTCTTCCTAATCTCCAGCCTACACCTCCACTGGTGCAGCCTGAGACTGTGTCCTCTTGTTCTGGTGCTGGTTGCCTGGGAGAAGAGACCAACCTCCATCTGTCCACAACCTCCCTTCAGGTAGTTGTAGAGAGCAGTAAGTTCTCCCCTGAGCCTCCTCTTCACCAGGCTAAGCAACTCCAGCTCCCTCAGCCTCTCCTCATAGGGCTTGTGTTCCAAGCCCCTCACCAACTTTATTGCTCTTCTCTGGACACATTCCAGCAAGTCAACATCCTTCCTAAACTGAGGGGCCCAGAACTGGACACAGTACTCAAGTGCTATGCTGCCATTTGTCAGCAGCTGTACCCAGCAGACTACACATATAGGGGAGAGACCACATATATGGAAAAGTACAACACTTGAATTAACTATGAGTATATTTTACCAAATTAATCTCACAGACCATACTTAAGGCAGACAGTGATGCAAGGAAGATGTGAAAAATGTCAAATGGACAAGAAGATACATCACATCTTTATTGGCTTTCTTTAGTAGAGCAGTTGCAAGACAGAAATACAGACTACCAGATTGATGAGGTGTTGAGACCAAAGGCTACGAAACTCTACCACCAAAAGCATCACCACAAAAGGTGTGTGTTTCAGTCTTTTGCCTAGAAAGATCAATGGCTCAGTAATTATCCCAGCCAGGTAAGCCTGGGAACAGTCCTCTCACTTCTTGCTCAGCAAAGAAAAAACCCTGTCTCAAAGACGGGCATGCTTCTACTTCAACAGAGGTTAATCACTTTTCTATGGGCCAGCTCACACTCTGATGCTACTGTTACTGCAGCTTTATTGATTTTATAAAGCTTCTTTTTCCTTCATACTAAAGAAGGCTTCTCATGGACTAGGCAGCATCTAAATGACACCCTGACTCCAAACATTAATGCACAGTTTTACAATGAGTTCCCATGCTTTGTTGCTACCTTAAAACAGAAATGACACTCACATCTCTTCTCTCCCCTTCTTATTCTCTGCTACCCTGAAGAAAGGGAAAAATAAAAGTCCTCCACCTAACTGAAGATCCTTGTATAAGAGCCAGGAAGGTTCCCCCCTCAATCCCACATCTTTCTTGAATGTGTCAGAAATCTTCCTATACTGGCAGCTTGCTAAATAAATTCCCAGTCTTGTTTCCCAATGGAAGTGCTGCAGTACAATCCACCGCTCCAGAAGAGGCACCTAAACAGCCTCCATTTACATGTCAGGACAAATAAAAATCACCAGTAAGGAGGTTTTGCCCTTAGTACAAACTTCACCTTTCTAACATTAATCTAAACTGTGCCTGACTAAATAAGATCCAGGGTAAATATGCAAGTTTCTTTTCCTAGGAGGGTTATGATTCAGAATGTTTTCTGGGAAACTCAAACAGGCTTTCTGCTTAACAGAGTGAGGAATGCTGGTTTGGAGGCTACATCTCTTTGTTTTTCTTTTTTTCCCCTTCTTTTTTAATGCTGTCTCTAAGTATGATTAGTTTTTCTCTGCTGATTTAGCTCCCAGAACAGGTTTATTGCAGGATGAGTTGAGTGCAATTGTTGGTATTAGGGAGGGCATGGGAGGGAAGCCCAGACTGTCCAGTCCCACTCCTGGTCAGTAGCTAAGTATTGTAACTACATGGATACATCAAAACCACATCAAAAGGCAGCCAGGGAAGATGGCTTCACCAGCACTTTACTTGGTTGCCTGCCAAGTAGCCTTGGAATAATGGACATATAGGTATAAACTGAGAAGAAAGACTAGGCAAGAAGTGCTAGATCAGTAAATGCCTCAGACCTAGAAGAGTCACAGTCCAAAGTTATTTGAATGTCAAATTTCTCATCCAAGTATTCACTTCACCATGGAACTAGATACACAGGATGGGGTGGCTGGAGACATAAAAGTGCTTTTTTCCTTCTCTTCATCTCCACTGCACTTAAAGTTCAAGGCCAAGTGGGCAAGTACTGTCTGTTCAAGATGAGAGTTCTGTCTGGTTTTCAGTAGGATAATAGTGAAGATCTCAGACAAATATTCAAATAGAACCCCAGTTAATTATATTTCCTAGCTAGCAATTATTACCCTTTCCACATGCACTAGCAAGATATTCAGTCATAACTACAACAGGGAAAATCAGTTTTATGTCCCCTCATCATCATGACATTACTATAAGGCAAGGCTGGAGCCTGCAAAACATATGTTCTTCCTTAACTGTATTTGTAGAAATGCTTGCAGATTCTTCTTAAAAATATATAAAGAATATTTTCAGAGGAGATTTTAGGTTATTCATAGTAATGAAAATCCTGATGTATGAAGCACACAATAAAAATGAAGATTGTTCTAAGAATGTTCCACTAGTAGCCTGAACATGAATGACCTTTGTATGAGCATCCATTTAGTCTTAAGTCTTTATGGTACTGTCAGATGCTGAAACAGCAACTGCTTGACAATACCAGACACCTGATAGTCAGCAGGCAGCCTCAGAGATTCAAAACACACCCACCTGGCCTTGCCAGGATATCCCAGCTTTTCTTATCAACTTGCCCAGGAGGATGGATTCCTTCGGATGTGTAGCCTTGAAGTAATAATGCCTAGCTTTGAAGGAGTACCAACATAGAACCATAGAAGTGTTAGGGCTGGAAGTGCTAATGCAGGCAGCCAGTACCAGAACAAGAGGACACAGTCTCAGGCTGCACCAAGGGAGGTTTAGGTTGGATGTTAGGAAGAAGTTCTATACAGAGAGAGTGATTGCCCATTGGAATGGGCTGCCCGGGGAGGTGGTGGAGTCACCATCATTGGAGGTGTTCAGGAGGAGACTTGATGGGGTGCTTGGTGCCATGGGTTAGTTGTTTAGGTGGGTTGGATTGGTTGATGGGTTGGACACGATGATCTTGAAGGTCTCTTCCAACCTGGTTTATTATTATTATTATTACAATCTATGGTCATAGACAATACTCCTTTCTAGCATGGACAAGTTCCATCCCCCATTTTTAAGAATACATTTATATTCCACCACTATGAAGTGAAGCATTTCATTGTCACCATGAGTTCCTAGATGAGAGAGTGAGGGAATCGTGCTCAAGTGTCAGGCCACTTTCACAAAGACAGTTCAAGGTTAACTTTGGTGGTTCTGAAGTTTGTAGGGGAAAAAAGGTGAGATAGTTTCAGGATAAGACAGCATAAAAACATCCAACCTTTCCACTATGTAATGCTTCAGTAGTACCTTTTAAACAGGTTTTGAAAGCAAGTATTTGAGATAGCAATGTGACCTCAAGGCAGAGCCCTGAGTTTTAACAAATCAGATTTTGTTAAGTAAAAGCTGTGAATCTCAGAGCTGCTCAGTATGACTTCAGATACGTCTGACAGGGGATTTGTTATGTCATGGCACTTTTACAGGTTTGAGAAATGGCAGTTGTCACATACAGAGTGCATGAAAAGTCCTCAGGATATTCATGTGTGTTTAGTGTTAGGTTAAGTTTTTGTCAGTTTAGTACCTTTAAACTTGCATATTTTCCTGGCTTGGTTTCTTGCCTACAATAATTATTGCTAAGACAAGATTAGCTCTCAGACAATTAGTAAGCAGAGGAAAGATGAGAATAGATGTTTCACAACAGCTACATACACATAACTCTCCAAGCTTGATATAATCTTTGGATTTTTGTGTTACAGACACATCCCTCCCTCCTCACTCATCATCTACTTTCTTGTCAGTGGTAGTCCTTCAGGATTCTCCCGCCCTGATATGCAGAAGTAATGACTCAGTGATAATTCAGTGATAGTCCCACTGGTTTTGTAAGTGCAATCAATTGACAGCTGGTCTGTCATTAATGATGTGGCCTTGCCACATCACATCAAGAACTCCAGTATTCTGAATGTACTCTAAACCTTGCACTGGACAAGTTTTAAAGCAAGAAATACTTTTTCCAACAAAGAGCAGGACAATGGTCTGAGCAAGAATCACTTTATAGGCTTGGATGATCAGCTTTCACTAGCTTTCACCTCCCAACTGGTGTAAGCTCTATTCACAGAAAGAGGACCTTAACAGATTACTAATGGACACATTAAAGAATGGAAAAACAATATACAAAGGAAAAATTAGCTGCAGTTTCATTAAGGAGACTTCAGTTACAGAATGGAGAATCCTGACCTTATTTTGAGTAGTGCCACTGCTTTCTCAACCAATTTGATGCCATTATGCAGCTGAATTACGAAGTCCTTCCTCCATCAATTCTTGGTGTACTGTCAGATAATATCTTTGTTACCATGCAAAGGTGAAGAAAGATGTCCACTCAGCAGGAGCAAAACCAGCTCTCACAGAATGTTATGTTGTTAGTTTGCACCACATTGAACTACAGAAAACAACCCAGACTGGCTCTCTGTCGGGACTACAGAGCCTCAAGTGTTACTCAGTGTTCTTTTGTAAACGAGATTAAAGCTGAATTTATTTCACTACATATTACACCAGGAAGACTGCTCCTGGAGAAATATGCATAGCCAAAACCAGCTTGTAGTGTTGGGTCAGAAGCACACAGCTGGCACTGTACCAAGTACCCAAATATATGATGACTTGTTAAAATTTCATCTGTATCAGCTCCTGCTTGATACCACTAGACTATGCCACCATAACTGACTGATTCTTCAAGACATAAATGATCGATCGCATGGCATCAGTTGTGCCACTGAGATGATGGACTTGCAAGAGGAACAGTAGTCTTCACAAATGAGAAGAGGATCTCAGGTAGTGATACAGGATCTCAGGTAGTGATAGGACTAGGGGGAATGGAATGAAGCTGAAGGTGGGGAGATTCAGGCTAGATGTGAGGAGGAGGTTCTTCACCATGAGAGTGGTGAAACCCTGGAATGTGTTGTCCAGGGAGGTGGTCGAGGCCCCATCCCTGGGGGTGTTTAAGAGCAGGCTGGATGAGGCTCTGTCCAGCCTGATTTAGTGTGGGGTGTCCCTGCCCATGGCAGGGGGGTTGGAACTAGATGATCCTTGGGGTCCCTTCCAACCCTGACTGAAACTATGAAACTATGAAACTATAAGAATGCTGTGGGAAATGGAAGAGGGTAGCTAGTTGTCTACAGCTTAGATACTGAAGACCTTTGCACCTAATCATAACCTTACTACCCAGTTGCCACAACTGCAATGGAGAGGCTGCCTCCTTTTGATTAATCTACAGAAGACAGCAGAGCTAATGTAATAAGGTAAAAAAATTCATTCAATATGCTGCTCCCCTTAGCAGTGGATTTTCAATAGAGATCCATTACTACACAGTGAAAATGACTACAGTAAGTTTAGGAGATGCAATTATCTGCAGCTTTTCTGCATTAAGCCTTGTAACTCTCTCAATAAGCATTTGAGAGCTCACTTACTTTAATTTCTATAGGAAGTTAATAACTTCACAGGAGACAAACAGTGGAACAAGCCATTCACATTTTGTACCATCAACAAATAAACACTGGAGAGGAAGTTTTTGGATCCAGCTATTACCTCTAATTACACCTATCCCTATGAATAAATGAAAACTAGTTTGCATTTCTTCTCTGATCCTTAGCCTCATTTATGTAAGTGTTATGAGGTCAGTCCTTTATCCATTAGCGTGAATTAAGCGATACCCTGCTGGGTGCAGGACTGTTCAGACATGCTGACTGGGGAGCAGCTGCTCTCCTCTTCTGGTATTGAATGTTGATTAGCATCACAGCACATGACACACCACAGGGCATATCGCGTGTCACACTACAGCACACAACGTTTAGTAAGAGCCCAAAGCAAATCCTGCTGTTTGGAAAGCCCAATCTTTGCTTGGAACAGCAAGTCCATAATTCAGCACATGGCCTGTCTTGGGAAAGACTGAATCTCTTGAACAGTGGGCATTCATTTTTTGGGGAAAACACTGACTACCTGAAGCAGAGCTGTATGTTTTAGTGTACTCAACTGGCAAATAGTCAGATCTAGTCATGTTTTCCAGCAAGACACTTGTGAGTTACCCTTTCAGTTCCGATCCAAGACAGAACAAAGCTTCTGTATCATTAGAACTAAGTGGAACAGTTAAATGAAGACATGGCAGACGTGAAAACAGAGTACATGATACAAACTGAAACCCTCAGATATGGATCAAGGTTTGGTATCACCTTGTGACCACTCACAGATCTTCGGCAGAACCTTTATGTTGTCACCTTTCTTCATCTGAAAGATGGGTTCACACTACACTGTCTCAAAAAGGTTCACCACTACTTTGAACACTACTTTGACAATGCTGGAAAATAGCACATCATTGTAATATCAGCATTTCACTCCTTTGACACTACTAACTGGAGGTAAAGAGAAGTTTTTGTCACATTAGTGGAGAAATTAATGTGACACCATTTAAATTTTCAGAGAAATTGGCTATTTTACAGCCAAACATGTTTCATGATAAGGAGCAGTGCTGCTGCCTTGACTCATCTGCAAAGCAGCATCTGTGACATACTGACAATGATTAGCTTAATCTAAATAACTAGAGCTTGATTAGTGAAATTTTCAGCATGCACATTATCTTCTCTAGAAGACCAATGCAGCGATGGAATCTGGTTTTCCATGTGAATAACATGTCTTACTCTGCGTAGCTCTGTCTTGCTCCCAGGAGGTGATGCAAGGAAAACAGGAGAATCCCTCTGGGAACAGTGGGCCAACTTTGGTAGCTGAAGTCTGTCTAATTACTGCCACTGCTGTACAACTATTTCAATGAGCAGAGCTAGAACACCACTTGCATGAGAAGTGTTAGAAGAAATCAGACATCATTAATCAGAAGAATGCTGAAGCAATACAAAACAACCTGCTGCTATTTCTGTGCTGTTCCCAACACAGTCACTTTGTAGGAGAACACCACAGCATTAACAAGGGCTCAAACAAATTTTACATCTACAGCTCAATCCATGGGAACAGCTAAGTGGGGATATGCACTTCTCCATTTTAAATATTAAGGGGGGTGGGGGTGGGGTGCAGAAATCACAATCCAAACTGCACGCTTTTCTTTTTCTCTTCTCACAACTCCACAGCACATTTTCAGATCTGGTGGAAAAGCTACTTCAGAGGCTGAGCTTTCTATTAATAAAAGTTTTGTCTTTTAAATCACAACAACAACAAGAAAAAAATCTGGGTTATGGCAGAAACTTTATAAACTAAGTTTCTGCTTTTAATGGCATCAGTCTCACTCCCATGACCTCAGTGTGACTCTGCTGGAATGCTTCAGTAGAGTTACAGATTATGTCACCTCTCTCCTTTCTCCTCCTCTCCTTCTCTTCTCTTCTCTTCTCTTCTCTTCTCTTCTCTTCTCTTCTCTTCTCTTCTCTTCTCTTCTCTTCTCTTCTCTTCTCTTCTCTTCTCTTCTCTTCTCTTCTCTTCTCTTCTCTTCTCTTCTCTTCTCTTCTCTTCTCTTCTCTTCTCTTCTCTTCTCTTCTCTTCTCTTCTCTTCTCTTCTCTTCTCTTCTCTTCTCTTCTCTTCTCTCTCTCTTCTCTTTCATCCTATATTAACTTCTCACAGCATATGCATGATAATTTCTGTATTTATCTCATGCAGAATGGCATTCTGGGGCCTGTTGGTGGTCACCAGAAAGGAAGCCCTCAGGAGCAGATTGGGCAGACAGCCCTAGTGTGCAGGTCACAGTAAGCAACTTGGCAGAGGACAGTGCTTAAAGCATTCAGCCTCCAGTTCAGGAAGCACTGCAGAGTACTCATACTGGAGCATGGCTTGGGAGGACCAGTGAGACAAAGCCATGAGTTTTTGGTGCAGCTGCAGCCTGGAGAGTGCTAAATACAGCCAAGAAGCACTTAGAGTTCCTTAACCCTTCTTTAACGTGAAGGACATTCAAGTCACCCCTGTACTAGTAAATTAAATGGGGCCAGGGCACAAGCTCAAGCACTTCCCTGCAGTCACCCACACCATTTCACTGGTGATATGCTCCATGGCATGGTTTTTGAATAATGAGCACTACAGAACAGTGTGGGGGATATAGGAAAAGCCACAGATTGTTCCTACCAGGTGGGCCAGAAAGAGTTTGGTTTGGTTTTCTCCACCCACCTTCTGTCGCCTTCTGAGGCTGTGAGCTAGTGCTGGCGGAACCACTCAGCCCATGCCTGCATGTATTACCTCCACACATGCAACACAAGCTCTCAGCTCCCTTGTGAGTATTTCAGTCATGTTGAAAGGAAAAAAAGACAATCCACTGCAGAGCCATGTCTCTGCAAAGGGCATGTGTGGTGGGGCACACAGCACAGTGCAACTATGAGCACAGGCTATGCAATGAGGATTTTGGTAGTCTGGCATCTGGTCTCAGGGTCAGGGTACCAGTAACTGCCCACATAGATGTAGAATAGAATAGAACAGACCAGGTTGGAAGAGACCTTCAAGATCATCGCGTCCAACCTATCATCCAACACCACCTAATCAACTAACCCATGCAACCAAGCACCCTGTCAAGTCTCCTCTTGAACACCTCCAGTGATGGCAACTCCACCACCTCCCCAGGCAGCCCATTCCAGTGGGCAATCACTCTCTCTGTGTAAAACTTCCTCCTGACCTCCAGCCTGAACCTTCCCCGGTGCAGCCTGAGACTGTGTCCTCTTGTTCTGGTGCTGGCTGCCTGGGAGAAGAGACCAACCTCTGCCTGTCTACAACCTCCCTTCAGGTAGTTGTAGAGAGCAATAAGGTCACCCCTGAGTCTCCTCCAGGCTAAGCAGCCCCAGCTCCCTCAGTCTCTCCTCATAGGGCTTGTGTTCCAAGCCCCTCACCAACTTCATTGCCCTTCTCTGGACACGCTCCAGCAAGTCAACCTCCTTCCTAAACTGAGGGGCCCAGAACTGGACACAGTACTCGAGGTGTGGCCTAACCAGTGCAGTGTACAGGGGCAGAATGACCTCCCTGCTCCTGCTGACCACACTGTTCTTGATGCAGGCCAGGATGCCATTGGCCCTCCTGGCCGCCTGGGCTTCTGAGAAGTCTTCCTTCCACCGACTTTAATAAACACATTGAATATGTGGAACAGCAGAGTAACTGTTGCCTTCTCTCAATATTTAGGCTCACAGAGGTTTCCTAATGAAATTGCATTTTGGAACTATGATTTACTCCTACCCAAGTACCGGAAGCAGTTACAGACCTCAGTGCAAAACTTCTGTGTGATAAAACACCGTTAGAACTTTCCCACCATTTGGTAACTTTTGGACAGAATCCTTTTAGCCTTTTGAGAAGACCATTGTTACAAGACTGAAAGGAAAATCAGAGATATTTGAGACTACCTTTTGGAGTTAGGATGATGGGTTTTAATTCATTTTACATTTATAAATGAACTCTAGAGCAGATGCAAGGAAGCAAAAAGAGACTTTCAATGTCACTCACACAGACATTATTTTCAGGGGATACTGCTGTTTTCAATCATGCTTAGCAGTGTTAATTGCTTCTCATTATCAGCAAAACAAAATAAGTACATGCTGACGATAAGGAAACAGCTTTGTTTATCTTCAAAATCATGTGCTTACCAGCACTAAAGCATGTATTTGCCATATGTGCCTCCCTGCCCCCCTTCTTTAAATTACAAATTCATTAATATAGCACAGTGGTGCTATAGTGTTAGTAAGGAATAAAGCACATTTTAAAGAGCAAGTAAGTAGGATAAAACTACTTGGAGAGAAAGGTTTCCCACTGCAGCAGTGTCTTAGCAAGACCAAAGGGGAAATCTGACACGAAGGAATGTCAGCCTGAACTTGATTAATTTGTGCTCAGAGCAATGTGTCCTGTCCTCCACTGCAGCTTCCCACATGGCTTTGCAAAACTCTTCCCTACAGTTTCCTTTGGTTCTAAAGGTTGTCCAAGAGATTAATCTGTTTAGATCAATATTTTTAATAGAGCTGTATCTTCTCTGTTATTGTCTCAAACATCACAACTCAAACCATCTGCATCGGATGTGTAGCCTGCCAGAGATGGCGGCTTTGCCAAACAGATTGCACAGGCTGAATATGCAACATCCCCACCCAGAACACGCAAAGCAAACTCAACCATTCCCCCAGACAACAGCAGCCTTTCCACAGGACCCATGCTGTAGTTACCTGGGAAGGTCATAATGGAGACATCAATAGCCCAGGAGAGGGACACATTAAGGCTCAAACCCAGGTCAAGTCTGAATTTCAGTTTCCTTCTCTTTGCATTTCTGGTAGTGAGAGTTGAGACAAGAAATCTAATCGTTCAGTTTTATAGCTCAGAAAGAAAAGCCTTGAAAAATCTCAATCCCTTCTTTAAATGAAAGCAGACTCTCAACCGCACAGAAAAAGCCTAGTGTTTAACAGTGCTTTGCTTGCAAACGTTACTGAGACAAATGCTGTATTTTTACAGACAAGTGCATCCAAGTGGTTTAACGTAGAAGAGACCATTAATTTCCATAGTGAAAACAGAAGTTCATTAAATACATTTCCTGATTTGTTAAAAAAAAAGGTATCAGTGAAACGCTTTCAGCTTTCTATCTGTGCTGTGAAGATGCCAAGAATATCCTCACAACTCCTCTCCTTTCCCTTGGGAGACAGGAGCCTTGGCTCTTAAATCAACATGCATTTGTTATTTAAGCTATATTGTCATTACTTCCTTTCTGTTGTGAGGGAGCACGGCATGGTTATTCCTTCCAGAATCTTTAAAGTGTGAATATTACAGTCCCCACACATCTACTAAACCAGAGAGAAAATACTTTTGCTGCATAGAAAGACAACTCTAAACATGCTACAATAAAAAAGCAGGAGCTGATAAAAATTCCATTACTTGCTTATCTGGAGGGATTCTTCCCAGTTCAAAGGGTCAGTTTCCCAGCAGGGCACCAGTGCTTATCAGCTAGCTCTGCTGAGCCTTTCAATTGCAAAGAGAAGTGTTGCCTCCAACTGGCATGACAATAGCACTATTAAATAGGCACTTCAAAGATATAGATGTTGTAAATGCTTTGATTTTTGCCAAGTTCTCTATGCCCTCACTATCCAACACACTTTTTCATGCAGAGGTCATAGACTTCACTGGGCAAATGAAAAGCAGGTAATAAAAGTCGTGTGAAATGCAGCAAATCCATCACTGTGCCTCTACTCCCAAAGCAGGTCCCCACGTTTTCCTAGGTAGAGAGAAGCCTGTACCTGACCTGAGACAAATGGGGCTACTACAGCATAAAGTTCAACTAACCTGCTTGTAGCAGGAAGCCAGGGTCAGCAGGACTTGCTTATATCCCACAAACCTGCAACCCTTTTCCCGGCAGGAATAAACACACAAACAGGGAGAACTGCGGAGAACTTGCAGGAGCAGACATTTGGAAGAGCAGATCTGTTGATTAGCTGCTTGTCTGACACCAGGCTGGATACATTCTAAGTTGGCTGCTACAGGCGGGAGAGACAATACACCCTCAGCTGATTAAAGGGACATGGTGCTTGTTTGTTACCTTGCCATAAGGAACGAAGGTGGGGAGATAGAGCACAGTCAGCATGGAGCACCTGGTCATTCTCCAGTGACCACAGGATCAAATTATATAGATCACACATATTAAGGTGCACATGCAGTCATCCAACATCTGACAGTTTGCATCAGTGCTGGATGCACACACCCATATCCTTATCTTAGGTGACTAGCCTCAGACCTTTCCCAGCATTTGATCTGTGACCTTTCCTCATGCATAAACCATGTTTTAAGTAAAATTCTCTTGCCCTAAGAGCAAGTTTGCCTGATATTCATTTTTTTAAACTCCTTTTCACTTAGGTCTCCCACAACTTTTTTCCAAGGCAATGTCCCAGAGTCCCAGCCTTGTTTTTCAGACTAACCATCTTGGACAGAACAGCTCTGCAATCTCTTTTGAATGTCTGCAGCACAGTTCCCTCGACCTATTAGCTCATAACCCTTGGGACACCAGTAACAAGATGTGCCAGAAAAGACTGCAGCACCGAGAAGCTTCATTTTCACATGAATGAGGACAGGACAGGAAGCTTTTCAACCCCAAACATTTCCTGTCTGATCAACAGGCCGCAGTTTACATACACGAGTAAACATAGGACCCACCACAAACCAAGGTCATCTACTCTGAAATGTGTTGAAAACACAGACTGTGATTAAATTGTCTTAATTCTAGAAAGTAGTTTACAACTCAGATAGAGGTTAGATTCAGTCTTCAATGAAGGAATTACATTTTTCTGGTTACTCTAGCTCCTTTCAGAGAAGAAGAAGAAACTTCCAGTTGGGCTCGGGTGTTACGCAAGCATGACACCCTGCAGAGGCTGCAACTCCTGTGTTCCCCAGTGTGCACACAAGGCATGTTGCACTTCTGATAAAACTGACCAAGCCAAAATAAACCCCTAATCTCCACTGTTGACAGGCTGATGTGGATACAACACACAAGTTATAAACAGTTTTGTCTTAGGGCTTTATTCCATCTCAGCTAACCTACATTTATACACCCTCCGCTTCCATGCCCCCGGCAGCAATGAAGTACAGATTGTGGTTGTGACTTGCACGCACCTAGTCTATCTTCCCCTCTTTTGTCCTCTCCCTCCCACCTCCCTTCTGTTGCATTATCTTTCAATTAGTCACAGGAGTACAGTAAAACACACAGTTCTCTGATCTCTTAGATGATCTTTTATCTACAAACATTAGAAGCAATCTTTCCAGAAAGAATCTGCTTTTGAGAGAAGAGCAATAAAGACAACACTACTGGAGGAATTAGGTAGGAGATGTATTAAATAGGTATGCTAGCAACCCCTAACAAAACCTTTGTTCTTGTTTCTGTCAAATATATTTAGAAAGGACTCTCAAAGCTTAAGGGCAAGCAACTCTAAGTAAATCCACCAGATGACTTCTGGAATGCTTACAAAACCAGCACAGACACAAACAGTCTCTCTTCTAGAGCTGCCCAATTTCTTTGGCCCTCAATACTCAAGTGTCAGAGGCAACTTGTACAGGTAAGTCTTTGTGATTCTGGAAACATGTTGTTTAAGGTGTTTACACTTTGAAATGGAAAGCATCAGCTTGGTCCCATCAGCTGTACTCCCTCAGCTCCCCACGACAGTGCTCTGCCAGAGGATGCTCTAAACCTGCACCAAACGAACTCCAGTGGTTGCCAAGGACCATCCAGCCCTTTCCCTCCATTAGCAAATACATGCAACACATTAATATATCTCCCTTCAGAGGAAATTCTAAGCCAGTATTACTGAAAAATTATCCATAAGGATATAACAACATTTATTATGCTCTAAAGGAAAAAAAACCCAACCAACAAACCAAAGAATAGAATAGAATAAACCAGGTTGGAAGAGACCCTCAAGATCATGGCGTCCAACCTATCATCCAACACCACCCAACCAACTAAACCATGGCACCAAGCACCCTGTCAAGTTTCCTCCTGAACACCTCCAGCGATGGCGACTCCACCACCTCCCCGGGCAGCCCATTCCAATGGGCAATCAGCAAACAACCAAACCCCCCCACAAACAAAAAACCTCCAGCAGCTAGTGTTCAGACCTCAGGTTTAGTGGCAACTAGCACCAGAACAAGAAGACACAGTCTCAAGCTGCACCAGGGGAAGTTTAGGCTCGAGGTGAGGAGAAAGTTCTTCACCGAGAGAGTCGTTAGCCATTGGAATGGGCTGCCCAGGGAGGTGGTGGAGTCACCATCCCTGGATGTGTTCAAGAGGGGATTGGATGTGGCACTCAGTGCCATGGTCTAGTCATGAAGTCTTGGGTGACAGGTTGGACTTGATGATCTTTAAGGTCTCTTCCAACCTTGGTGATACTGTGATACTCAGAGCCATGAGTTTCCAGCTTTATTGCACACGCCTGTGAAAACTGGTAATTTACAGGACATTTAAATATCATGACATTGTGCACTGGTTTTGGCAAGTTTTATAGTAGAAAACTATGGGGCAGCAGGCTAAGATGCACATGCAGTTTTTTGACTCATCATTCCTCCAACGCACTCATAAGCAGGGACCCAACTGATGACACAGCTCTACCATGAAAAGCTCAGTTAAGATCTCATCAGCTAATATCTAGATGGCTCTCTTTGACAACACTGCTTTAACTGCATTGCAGCTTTCCAGTTTGCAACTTTACTGGAGGAAAACCAACCAAAACACCGAAACAAGATTTTGCAATGTCCAACTTACCCTGAAACATCTCTTTATTCGATGAAGATACAGGAAGAAGTATTTATTAAAAGTATCACACCTAACTTTACACTGTAACATACAAACAAGCCAGGAACTGAACAAAGCAAGATTTAGCATTGTGCCAGTTTAACACAGCCCACTCCCACAAGCACATCAGGAGGGAAGGTAACACAAAAGGTCTTGTGGTTGAGATAGGGAGTTTAATGGAAATAATACAATGTACAATTACCTTAACCTGCTTCGCAGAAGAGCACAACAAAAGCAGAAATAACTGCAAAAGCCAGCAACAAAATGACCCCACCCATCTCCCAAGCCTCACAGTATCACTAAGGTTGGAAGAGACCTCAAAGATCATCGAGTCCAATCTGTCAGCACAGACCTCAGACTAGCCTCCAGCCAGCCCAACAGAAAAAGAACAACACCCCAAACTGGAAGCAGCAACCAGAACCAGGAAGCCTCTCTTATGTTACAGTCCAAACTTCAAGCCCCATGATACCTTGATCCAGCCAGCACTTTTGTTTTGAAGCTGGCATGAGGTCAGCATGGTATCAAATACTCATCAACAGATTAAACTGGCTAAACGAGTAGGTAAAGGTTGAATCAGAAACTGGTGGACTTGATTTCTAAAATTATTACTACTGATCTAGAAGAGCTGATTCATTGTCATTATCTTAAGTAACCTAAATCATAGTATCATAGTATCATTCAGGGTTGGAAGGGACCACAAGGATCATCTAGTTCCAACCCCCCTGCCATGGGCAGGGACACCCCACACTAGATCAGGCTGGCCAGATCCAGCCAGCCAGCCAAATCAATGATGATGGAGTAGTCTCATGTTGCTAGCCATGTTATAAGCACCCTAAGAAAGGTCTTGCTGGAGAGTTCATTTCATGATGTTTCACACCCTCTGTCACAGGTCACAGCTGCCCACTTGCTTTCTGGGAGAGTGCTTCAAAGTGGAAGGCCAGGCTAGTCCATCCAAAAGTCCAGAGTGTTCAAAACTTAGATATGACTCCAAATGCAGTCAGCAAAGAGAACAAGGCATCAGGCAACATGTCCTTTGCCATATGGCTGTTGGGCTCCTTGCCTGTCACAGCTCCGAAACAGTACTTGAAATGGTAAGATACAAAGAGCTACAACCATCTCAGACCAGACCCCTGAGCGCATCCATCTGCAAAGACGCGTGTGCTTACATCAAGCAACAGATCAGAAGCAGAGATTCACGAGCTAGTGGAGACTCAGTCTCATAAATCCACATGATGCAGTGCAGCTGGATATTCAGCTTGGGCCAGCAACGACATAGCTGCATTTACATAGCTCTTGTGCTGCTAAACTTGGATGTCTCTATTGCATTCCCTCACAGCTCTGCTTCCAAGGAAGTGCAGCCAATCTGGGAACACTGGGGATACACATCTGCGGTCTAGAAATGCTCCAAGTCAAAGCTGACAGGATGAATCACCATCTTCCTGCCAGCTAAAGTATGGAAGAGATTTAGCAACCAACCTCTTTCCCCATCCCCCATCCTAACAAGCAGCTGCAATATCCAGGAGCAGAAGGGGGGATTCAGGTGAACAAAAGAGTGAATGCAGACAGTCTGGGTCTGGAAACAGATGCCCACTGAAGAAAAAGAAAAAAGACAGCAAAGGAAAAAGAAAATGTTAGAAGTGCAAAACTGTCTAAGAGTAAATTTGAAATAGGACTTTAGTGCTTGACAAAAATCAGTCAGCTCAGAAAGGAACATTGCTTTCAGCTAAGTTTTTCAAACGTCTGTGCGTTAGATGCAAACAGCACTGATCTGCCAAATAGCCTAAAAATTATACTCAAGCTTTATTTTAATGAAGCCCAATGGGATAAATAAGCAGCACAGTCAGCACTGGCAGTGTTGGGAAAAAGCCAACACAATGCAGCAGATTAAGCTGGGAATCAGGAATGAGAGGAAACCTTGAAGGAGGCCTGTAGCCCCAGGCCAAAACAGGAGATACTTCTGTGAGGAACATGGAAGGGAAAGGCAACAGAAGATAACTTTCATTAAGCTCTATAAATCAACTACAACCACTAACAGGGAGTGAGAAGTACTGGGAAGAGAGATCTGACCACATATTGGAGCCTGAGACTGCTTTCTCTTCTGTCTTCTTTCATATTAATGAGTTAATATTGAAGCAATACAACCACATTTTCTTTGTTTTGCCTGCTTGAAGTGCTTTTCTTTTGAGTACAGGAGGCAGAGAAACACCATCATGCCCTCCTACTTCTTCTCCCCATACCCTGCTGTGCTTGTCTGGAGAATCCTGGTCCCCCAGGCTCCAGAAGTGCTGAGAGATTGCAGAGCAGGAGGAAGGGAAAGCTGGAGCAGGCTCAGCTACAGCATCTGCACTTTCAGAGGCTTCTCTTGCAGTGGACAAGTGGAGACACCACTGGGGCAGAACCACCATCCCCTAAAAGGCAAAGCTTCCAGAGCA
This sequence comes from Melanerpes formicivorus, assembly GCF_026170545.1. NCBI lineage: Eukaryota > Metazoa > Chordata > Aves > Piciformes > Picidae > Melanerpes > Melanerpes formicivorus. Next base: position 33,541,562 of record NW_027142355.1, read on the forward strand.
GCAAGACAGAAAGCTATGGTGCACCATGGTCTGAGAGGTTACTGTTCTTAGGACAAGGTTCAGAAGTGCAGGAAGGGAAAGATCTTGAGCCAGGGTGACAGGGAAGCAGGGCCCACAGACTGTGAGCTACACTGAAGACATGCTTGCCTGCATGCTCTCGCTATACACACGTAACAAGGCATACGTGTATCTGTGTATGCAAACGCATACACATACAGGCAAGACTGTATGAAGGCAAGATGATTCCAGAGCACTTAAGGACAGCGGTAGGCAGGCTGAGACAAGTAAGTAATAAGGCAATTTAAAAGAGTAAGCTGACAGCTAAAAGATGCAAAGTAGTTTATTTTAAGACATACCTCCATCTATTTTATGGTGGAATAATTCATTTTGTATTCAGGAAAATTTGTTTTCAGAGCAATTCAGGCAAACAGGCTTCAGATAACTTTAATTATTTGCGTGGGTACAGGATGTGTTTGACCTGAACTAAATTGATCTTGAAACCCCTGCCAAGCTTAACAAGCCTTAAATTGCTGGGGTTTTTTTCCTTCATTTTATTCTAAGGGCAGAGCCTAAATAGCTGTAGCTTTAGTTTGTGTAAAGCCATGGCTGCTTTTCTTAGCATGCTAACCTAGCAGCCAGGTGACACAGATCTTCCTGATGCCTGATTTGCGGTACTCCAGAGGTATAAGCCAGCTCTAGGCTACTGAAGAAAAAGCAAACCCTCTTCCACTTGCACAAAGAACCATCCACAGACCTTACATTTCATAAAGCTTCACCAACAAAGGAGAAAAAGGTTAACCTCTCTCCTTACCAGCCCCGAAATAAACTTCCTGAGTATGCAGACTCATGCTCTTTCTGGCAAGTGGCATGAAGATCTGTTTTGTTTCGACCACAACTCTTTTAAGTCACTGGAAAGCCTGAATGCAAGCACGTATCTGTGACCACATTTCACTTCACCAGGGCTAACAAATCCTGGATATTCCTTTCCACAGCAAGAGAGATTTCTGGAGCTCATCACTGGGGCTTTATCTGTGCTGCATTTTCAGTGCATGGCATTAAGCACATATGAATTAAATTGTTGAGCAAGACTACCTCTCCAAAACCCCCCCTCGAGAAATCCTGCATTTCAAACCACATCCTTATTAAAAAACTTAATAAGTAAATACTCAGAAGGGTGTGTGTAAACCACTGAATTAAAATTCCTAAACTCTAATCTTTTCCAACAATAAAACTTTTTCTTTCTGCCAAACCACTTGGTCCATCTGTTTCACCTTCCTTACTGTAAAAAGGAGTATGTAGCTTCCTCCACTTCGCAAATGTAGTCTGTGGACTCAACATTTATAGTGTCACTTTCTGAGTAAGCTTTGCTTATTTTCAAATGATTTTCACACTAAAGCTTTGGGTCTTGTTTAACAGTAAGCTCAGATGATTGTACAAGCATTAGTTCGTGTGCCAGTACTATGGGTTTTGTTGTTGTTGACAGAACAGCTGGAAAAAGTTAGGTTTTGACTTAGATTTTCTTGAGGGTTGAGGGATGGAGAAGAGAGCATCATCCTACATAAAATACCACAGCTCTCTTGGGAAGTCTGAATTCTGAAGAACCAGAAAAGCAGCTTAGCCAAACTGCTTCCAGGTTTCAGCATCTCATCTGAAAGATAGGTATTTCTCCTGAGAATCTAGATCTTTGAGAAAAATATAAACAGACATTGACTCTAATGTCTTTTCCTCATGAAGAAAAGCCTAGTGTATGAAAAGGAGAATTTTGTTTTAGTTAATCATTAAGCACTCATTAATACCTTTTAATACTTCAGTGTTACAGATCTTGAAGACATTTAATTTCCTGTCCCATATTTTGGTAAAGCTTCAAAAAACACATACTGTGGAGAACCTGACCACTAGGCCATCATGACCTAGCTGTCTAATTCAATACCCTCTGTACCTAAGGCAAGAAACAATTATTTAAAGAACATACGCCATTTAACTGCAATAATTTTTAGGCCTCCTACTTCAAGGTATGAAGCCAAGGTTGCTTGAAAGTAACTTCAAAAATGTCTTCTGCAGGCTACCTTTAGAGGCATTGCTCCTGTGGGTGGATATATGCAAATAAGAGTTTCTGCTCCTCAGGGTTTCAAAGGGAAACATTTACTAAGTTACACCAGCATAAATGGCTTTAAAATCTCAGAGCAAACCTTCTACTTCAACAGCAGATACTTCACCTCACATTTTATTTGTAATTAAAGTGTTCCACAGGAAATAATAACTATAGTCTTAATTAGGTAATTAAACCTGCTCTTGAAGACGTATGTAGTGCAAAAGAACAGTCATGCAGATGGAAAAGTTTAAACCTACTAATTATATGGAAGGACAAGTTATGAGAAAAAGCTTCTTTCTTAAATCTCTTATTTTAACTTGGCAAAATTACATGCTCAACAACCAGCTGCTGTGCATATCAAGTGAAGAGCTTATTAATGCAAATCTTCTATACTGCAGTGCTACACTAAAAGCCACACTTATTAATTCTCATGGAGTTAAGAGACTCCGAAGTAGATCAAAGATTCACAGTAAGCTTAAGTTTGCTTTCTAGATCCTCTTCTGCTTAGATGCACCAGGAGTTCAGAATAACTCACCCGTACATGACTGTAGATGTTCCCTCCCCACCTGCTTGTCCCACCCTTCTGAGTGGCAATGAGGATGTCTCAGCTGTTTTAGGAGCAGATGTTAGTCAGTTAGAGGGTAGAAAGGCTCTGCAGAGGGACCTCGACCGACTGGACAGATGGGCAGAATCCAGTGGGATGGCATTCAACAAGTCCAAGTGCCGAGTGCTGCACTTTGGCCATGGCAACCCCATGCAGAGCTACAGGCTGGGGTCAAGAGTGGCTGGAGAGCTGCCAAACAGAGAGGGACCTGGGGGTGCTGATCAACATCCACCTAAACACGAGCCAGCAGTGTGCCCAGGTGGCCAAGAGGGCCAATGGCATCCTGGCCTGCATTAGGAATAGTGTGGCCAGCAGGAGCAGGGAGGTCATTGTGCCCCTGTACTCTGCATTGGTTAGGCCGCACCTTGAGTCCTGTGTCCAGTTCTGGGCCCCTCAGTTTAAGAAGGACATTGGAACACTTGAACGTGTCCAGAGAAGGGCAACAAGGCTGGGGAGAGGCCTTGAGCACAAGCCCTATGAGGAGAGGCTGAGGGAGCTGGGATTGTTTAGCCTGGAGAAGAGGAGGCTCAGGGGTGACCTCATTGCCCTCTACAACTACCTGAAAGGTGGTTGTAGCCGGGAAGGGGTTGGTCTCTTCTCCCAGGCAACCAGCACCAGAACAAGGGGACACAGTCTCAAGCTGCGCCAGGGGAGGTTTAGACTCGAGGTGAGGAGAAAGTTCTTCACCGAGCGAGTAATTTGTCATTGGAATGCGCTGCCCAGGGAGGTGGTGGAGTCACCGTCCCTGGAGGTGTTCAAGAGGGGATTGGATGTGGCACTTGGTGCCATGGTCTAGTTATGGGGTCTGTGTTGATAGGTTGGACTCGATGATCCTCGAGGTCCTTTCCAACCTAAGTTATACTGTGATACTGTGATACTGTTCATGCGGCAGCTGTTAAACCTCCTTCCTTCAGAGGTATAAAAAGTAGGAGGAGTAAAGACGATGAGGTAAAAAAAAATAAAAAAAAAATCAAGTACTATTATTCTTCTCAGTGAATCTGTTTGTACAGTTGGACCAGAGAAAAGAAGAAAACACAGGTCTTACACACAGCTCCCTCTGCTGATTAGATCTTCACACTTTGTCATATGGCAAAACCTATATAGTAAACTATTCAGCCACCCAGATTTTAGAAGTCGTCAATTGTGTATTTAAGTATGAAGTCTCAGGGGGAGGAGAAAAATAGCAAAGCCTACAAACAGGTCAACCTTCTGTGCCCAAAATCTACTTAGTTCTAAGAAACTCCTGGGGGAAAAAAAAAGCACAACCAAAGACACATTTCTCACCTGGAAAAGAGCTGACCATACTGCAACCTCACAGAGAAGTCCAGCCTTTCAAAAGCTGCAACAATAACAATGCCAAACTTAACTAATACTTGCTAGCCAGGGGTTCCCAGAAATGTTAAATAATTTGGGATTCTTATCTCAAGATCACATAGGCATCTTACTATCAAGGAAAATGTAAATCATCTTGCCTATAAAGAAGCAGCATGCAATGAAAACTAGAAAATAGGTGACTTCCAGAAGTCCTAAATAGAATCCTACCTCCAGAGAACAGATGCTAACCATCACATTGCCATATTTATTGAAACTTTAAATGCTTAGGTTGGGTTTTTCTCATTTCAGTAGAAATGTCTGAGTTTAAATGTCTGAGTTTCTGCCCCTGTACACTGCACTGGTTAGGCCACACCTCGAGTACTGTGTCCAGTTCTGGGCCCCTCAGTTTAGGAAGGAGGTTGACTTGCTGGAGCATGTCCAGAGAAGGGCAACAAAGTTGGTGAGGGGTTTGGAACACAAGCCCTATGAGGAGAGGCTGAGGGAGCTGGGGCTGCTTAGCCTGGAGAAGAGGAGACTCAGGGGTGACCTTATTGCTGTCTACAACTACCTGAAGGGGGGTTGTAGACAGGCAGAGGTTGGTCTCTTCTCCCAGGTAGCCAGCACCAGAGCAAGAGGACACAGTCTCAGGCTGCGCCAGGGGAGGTTCAGGCTGGAGGTCAGGAGGAAGTTTTACACAGAGAGAGTGATTGCCCATTGGAATGGGCTGCCCAAGGAGGTGGTGGAATCGCCATCACTGGAGGTGTTCAGGAGGAGACTTGACAGGGTGCTCGGTTGCATGGGTTAGTTGATTAGGTGGTGTTGGATGATAGGTTGGACGCGATAATCTTGAAGGTCTCTTCCAAGCTGGTCTGGTCTTACACATACAGTGCAAACAATTTCATCAAAATCTATTCTATTCTATTCTATTCTATTCTATTCTATTCTATTCTATTCTATTCTATTCTATTCTATTCTATTCTATTCTATTCTATTCTATTCTATTCTATTCTAAATGTACAGGTTTTCATTTACAACTTGAAGGCTGATCTCTCAATGATTTAAAAAATCATTGGCCATTTAAAGACAATCTTGCAACTCTATTTTCAAACACATTGTGTGTCACGGAACTGAGAATCTGGATGAAGACTTCAAGCCTTATGGACTTCACTTAAAGACACTGCAGTTTCTTCTTTTTTCAGCAATATTTGCTTAGCAAGTGGCTGTAAATTAAAACAAGTCTCTGCAATGCAAAGAGAAGACAACCTAAGAACAGCAAGAAGTTTTACACTAGCCAATTCAAAGGACACAGTCTCAAGCTGCACCAAGGGAGGTTTAGGCTGGATGTTAGGAAGAAGTCCTTCGTAGAAAGAGTGATTGGCCATTAGAATGGGCTGCCCAGGGAGGTGGTGGAGTCACCATCACTTGAGGTGTTTAGGAAGAGACTTGATAGGGTGCTTGTTGCCATGGTTTAGTTGATTAGATAGTGTTGGGTGATAGGTTGGTCTCAAAGGTCTCTTCCAACCTGGTTAATTCTATTATTCTATTCTATTCTATTCTATTCTATTCTATTCTATTCTATTCTATTCTATTCTATTCTATTCTATTCTATTCTATTCTATTCTATTCACTGGTTTTAATTTAAGTTTAGAAAAGTTAACAACCTACTTCCTATCAGAAAAACACTACAGTTCTCTTTGATCTAAGAAGCTATGACTGTAAACAAGATACTCCATTCTTACTTCACCTGACCTTATCAGCAAGGTTTCACTTGTGCAGATCTAGATGACACAAGAGTATTGTGGTGTAAGAGCTGTGATCATTTGTATCAGTATTCACACCTCAAAACTAAAATTCACACTCAGGGTGCATCTGTTTTTGTCAGCTGCAACATAGGCCTAACACTTCTTTCATGTCCACAGTTCACTTAAGACTCCCAACATGCTCTCCTCATTTTATGCTGCATACTGCACAGTGGTTAACAACTGCTCTTTGCAGTTGGATTGTTCCAAATATTCATCTTGTACCTCCAGTTTAGTAAAACATTCTGGGTTTATTCCTCCCCCAGTCTTCTTCTGGACCTCAAGTACCAAAGAGCTGATCACTAGCCCATCTTTCCCATCTAGTAACAGACTGAAGTATCAGCGGCTTAACAGCATGAGGTCACTCAGCATGTATAATTTTTATTTTAGGATCAGTGGAAATAGCTTCTAGGTGTAACAATACGTGGAGAGAAATAAGAAAAGCATGCTTTGTAGCTGCATAAGCTTCAGCCTGAAGACTGTTTCCGTAGGCATGACAGCCCAGTAAGTGCCTACCTGGCTGTTGTAGCCAGGTTCTGGTTATTGTAAGGCCTTTATCTTGGCCTTCCACAAACAGATCTCAAATTACAGGTAAACATACCTACATGCATCCATTTTTCTTACTGTAGTTCTGCTCAGAATTCCTGCCCATTCAAGCCTTTTCCTACAGCTATCCAGAAATTCACAAAACAGATGCATAAAAATACCAGTTTTAAATACACTTCTCCCAAGGAATATCAATTACCTCTACCTTCAGAAATACTCATGTCCATTGGGAATGGATAGACAGAGCCATCTCCTGGCTAGATAGTAAAAGGAACTTCTATAAATACACAGCTTACTATCTGTGAACAAGCACAGGTATTAAGGTATTTCCATTGCAAGAGAAATCCTTTGTGCAGATTGAAGGGCTGGTTTCATATTTGCATACTATAGTTCCTCAAACCAATCAATTAGTAACTACATGCTAGAGAACAATCCATCCAGTGTGCTACCAGATTTTTGGAGAGTATAAAAAACCAAGTTAACAGCAATTCTAGAGTAAAAATCCCAAGCCCTAAACATTTTCTGCTGGCTTGAGAAACACAGACACAGCAGTGGAGTTTTATTCATTTGTCCTTACAGAATTCTCAGAAGAATAAATAAACTTTATTAGAATAAACTTTATTAGAATAAACCAAACCAGGTTGGAAGAGACCTTCAAGATCATCGTGTCCAACCCATCAACCAATCCAACCCACCCAAACAGCTAACCCATGGCACCAAGCACCCCATCAAGTCTCCTTCTGAACACCTTCAATGACGGCGACTCCACCACCTCCCCGGGCAAACTGGAAAACAAGGATTTGAACTTCCAGAATATCCAGGAGGCCCAGAAAGAAACTGCACAAAAAAGGAGCCACTACTATGTTCTCACAATATCACCAAGGTTGGAAGAGACCTCAAAGATACTATGAAGCATACCAATCTGCAACCCCATTAACTGTCAAAACCAAGTAATAGCAAGGTTTGGGCCATGGTGTTCAGGCTGTATGATTACATTAACATGATGAGTTCAACCCTCTTCAAGTTTCTAAACATCTCATGTTGTAGATTTACTTAAAAAGCATCAGATATAATAGTATCCTCAGCATTCAGTCTTTTCCTTCAGTAGGTTTCAAAGCTGTAATCAGACAGAAGCCACTCTTAGAACTCTCTAAAACCACTTCTTTGCACAACATATCTACAACCCATATACGAGAGTCATTTTCTACTTCTACCAACTGGGAAGAAAGATGTGGGTATGGCAAACAAGCTTGCTTCAGTACTAGAGCATATCTCTAGACTCCTTGTTAAACCAACACTCAGGACAGCCAACAGATGTGAGAGGTTACAGGTAAGTAAGTGGATTTTGGGCAGTTAACAGTCTTTGTTAGTTTACCTCCCTCCTAAGAAATGTATTTCCCTCTCTTCTCAGTTGCAAACACTGACCCACCTGTAAACATAAATGGTACAAACACTATGGGCATGTAGGGAAAGATGCCACAATCACTAGGCTGAAGTTTAGAAGCATCCGAAAATATAGTGGAATGAAAAACTTTCCATGGTAGTCATGCCAGAACTTGTCCTAAGTATCTTCTCCAGATAGTGAGTGCAAGCAGTAACTGCAGCTCTTTAAATCAGATTTTTATGATTATTATTATTGCACTTTGTAAGCCCCCAGCTCAGAGGGACTAGAAGCTTTTAGATCCTAGTTTTAACCTCAGCTGAGCAACTCTCCTTTGGTTCCCTTCTTAGAGGCAGATGAGGCTCAGAAGTCTCCTAAAACTAGCACTGGGGTGACCTACTGCCCATATTACCACTTTCAAAAGACATGTGATTTTGAACCTTGAAGTGAGAATTCAGCTTTCTCTGTGAAATCCTCATGAGTCAACCTTGACACAAGCTCTTTCAGCAAAGGACATTCTAAAGAATGTGTCAAAACACAGGATTTCCACAGCCTTGGTCTTCCTGCACACCAGCATTCAGTATGATGGCAGGAGCAGGTAGAGCCATTAGCAACAAGAGTGCCTTGTGTCCATGCACTAGCCCAAGTGGATCACATAGTCCAGCATTGGGGATCTCAGGCTAGAAAACTCTGTGACTCAAACAGAGCACTTTGGTCTTGCACAAAGGCTGTGATCCCCTCCTACACAAGTGCATGAGCAACAGCTAGATCATTGGAAGCATTTCACGTAGGCAGTCTGGCAAGTCACAGATGTCACTTTTAAGTAACACAGACATTATTCATAGCCAGTCACTCCTTGCTATCTACAGATAACTGATTGCATTCAGACCAGATTGGAAACAAGGTTGGCTAAAAAAGAAGTAAAAAAAGAGCCAGACAATCTGTTCTCTCAGAGCTCCAGCCATTCCTGCATGCAGAAAGTGGGAAAGACTTCGACAGCCAGGACCCACACTTCAGCACAATAGCTGCTCATAGTCAAGAATACAGCAAGAGAATGCATTACTAGCCAAGAGCTGTAGAAACCTCACCAACTAGAATCTGAGTCTGCTTTATACTGCAGCTGGAGAATCTGACAACTTTGTTCTCCAGCCCTTTCCTGCTCTCTTTGTGTATTCAGCTTTTTTAAGCATGCAGATGTCTGCACACAGTGTAACACTAGAAGAGATAGGTGACAGTTCAACTAGCCACGTGGAGATACACGGCTTGCTTTGCATCTCTGAATGGCACGAATCAATCTGGTGCTTCTTTTTTCTTCTTAACATTTATATTTAGAAGAGTACAGAGGAGAATTTAAAACACAGTAATAACACCACAGATTGCTGACATTACAGAATCTCTACACCAGTTTATCATCACTTAACTATAGGTATCACCTCAAATGAACTGATTTCTACACCCATTATATTCTTGGCTTTGTTGCTAAAGCACGGTGTGGCCTACTTATTACACAGCTGCAGTTGGGATCTCCCTTCCCTAAGAGCAGGATATAATGAAGTAACAATCTTTGGCAAGTACTTCATAGCCACAACTTGCCTAAAACCAAGCTTAATCTGTTTATTTAAAAAGAATATATAAATAAAAATGCATGAAGTTTGCTATCACTGGATTTTGGGAATCACACTAATGTACTGCCATCAAGCAGTTTGCCCTCTAAAAGAGCACACTGATACTTACAAAATGTAGTCATGTTCACAGCATTAAAAAACAACAACACTGAAATTACTGTATGATTTTTTCTTTCTTTTGATACCTTACCTATTAGATCACAAAGCTGAACTTCTAACAAGATGTTTTATACAGATAACTAGGAAAACACAAATTTGAGTCAGAGCACCATTCTTTAAAATAACAGTCAGCTAACTTTAATGCTCCATAACCCCTCCCTTCCTTGAGGAACTCATCTCTGCCAATACCAAAACCCAGCACTTACAGCTGAATGAGGAAGCAACACACAATTTGGCACCCTGCTTCTAAACAAGCTCTTAGATGTGGGACCTCTGAAAGCCTCATTAAAAGCATAGTAGTGGACACACAATAAGAATGCATTGGACTTTTCTTTTAAAGCCTTCCTGTTCTTCTACTTTTATAAATCTGACACAGGAAGCTGTTTATAAACACCAGCCCCGAGTCTGCATTTTGTGGGCACAGTACAGATCAAGCAATCAAACTAAAGACAGAATACAGAGGAGATACTTACAGAATCACACAGTATCACAGTATCACAGTATCGCCAAGGTTGGAAGAGACCTCGAGGATCATCGAGTCCAACATGTCATCACAGACCTCATGACTAGACCATGGCACCAAGTGCCACGTCCAATCCCCTCTTGAACACCTCCAGGGATGGTGACTCAACCACCAACCTGGGCAGCCCATTCTAATGACTAATGACTCTCTCAGTGAAGAACTTTCTCCTCACCTCGAGCCTAAACTTCCTGTGGCGCAGCTTGAGACTGTGTCCCCTTGTTCTGGTGCTGGTTGCCTGGGAGAAGAGACCAACCCCTTCCTGGCTACAACCACCTTTCAGCTAGTTGTAGAGAGTAATGAGGTCACCCCTGAGCCTCCTCTTCTCCAGGCTAAACAATCCCAGCTCCCTCAACCTCTCCTCATAGGGCTTGTGCTCAAAGCCTCTCCCCAGCCTTGTTGCCCTTCTCTGGAAACATTCAAGTGTCTTGATGTCCTTCTTAAACTGAGGGGCCCAGAACTGGACACAGTACTCAAGGTGCAGCCTAACCAATGCAGAGTACAGGGGCACAATGACCTCCCTGCTCCTGCTGGCCACACTATTCCTAATGCAGGCCAGGATGCCATTGGCCTTCTTGGCCAGCTGGGCAAACTGCTGGCTCACGTTTAGGCGGCTGTCGATCAGCACCCCCAGGTCCCTCTCTGTTTGGGAGCTCTCCATCCACTCTGACCCCAGCCTGTAGCTCTGCATGGGGTTACCGTAGCCAAAGTGCAGCACTCAGCACTTGGACTTGTTCAATGCCATCCCACTGGACTCCGCCCATCTGTCTAGTCGGTCGAGGTCCCTCTGCAGAGCCTTTCTACCCTCTATCTGACTAACATCTGCTCCTAACTTGGTGTCATCTGCAATCTTGCTGATGACTGACTCAGCCCCATCATCTAGATCATCAATGAAGATATTAAAGAGGACGAGGCCCAGCACTGATCCCTGGGGGATGCCACTGGTGACTGGCTGCCAGCTGGACGTGGCACCATTCACCACCACTCTCTGGGCTCGGCCCTCCAACCAGTTCCTAGCCCAGCACAGAGTGTTGCGGTCCAAGCCACGAGCTGACAGCTTAGACAGCAGTTTACTGTGGGGGATGGTGTCAAAGGCCTTGCTGAAGTCCACGTAGACCAAATATTGATGCAGACAAGGCAGGCAAAGGGTTACAACCTCTAATCATCTGGGCAGTAATCACAGGCAGTAACATCCCCAAGTATTTTAGGGCATGCCAACATCTCACTATTAGGAAAGTCACAAAAGTCAGTCAAGTTGAAAAAGCAGTAGGGTGTACCTGTAGAACAAGACAAAGCAAGACACACAAGAACTGGATACCTGGGAACTTTGAAGACACAACTTAACCCCAGTTAGGTTTGGAATGCTGCAGGGATTCTGCATTCTTCATTGAATGCTTCTATGGAAGGTAGGGATTTTTAAGGTCATTTAATGGAATCTGCCTGCAATGAACACAGATGTCTTTAACTAGATCAGGTCACTCAGAGCCCCATCCAATCTGACTTCAAATGTTTCCAGGGATATGGAATCTACCACTGCTCTGGGCCACATATTCCAGTGTTTCACCACCCTCATCATTAAAAGCAAAACCAACAAACTTCCTTCTATCTAATCTAAATCTACCTTCTTTTAGTTTAAAACCATTACCCTTTCTCTTGTTACAACAGTCCCAACTAGAAAGATTGTCCTCATCTTTCTGGCGGGCTCCCTTTAAGTAATGAAAGGACATAAGCTCTCTCCAGAGCCTTCTCTTTTCCAGGATGAACAACCCCAACTCTTTCACCCTTTCCTCATATGAGAGGTGTTCCATCCTTCTCGTAGTTTTTGTGTCCCTCCTCTGGACCTGCCTCAACAGGTCCATGTCTTTCCTGTGCTGAGGACTCCAAAGCTGGGCACAGTACTTCAGGTGAGGTCTCAGAGGGGCAGAATAACCTCCCTCAACCTGTTGACCATGTTCTTGTTAAAGCAGGCCAGCATATAGTTGGCCTTCTGGTCTGTGAGTGCACATTGCCAGCTCATGTCCAGCTTTTCATCCACCAGCTTTTCTTCCTCTGTGCAGACCACACACAGCCTCCTTGTGCCAGCACTGGCACTCAGCTGATCACATAGTGGAACTGTGCAGGAATTTAAATAAGCAGAAAGCTAACTCTGCCAAAAGAAAAAGGGAAAAAAAAAAAGTGAAATTTCCTGTTGATTTGATTCTTTAAACCAGTTCACCATGAGGTCAGACAAGCTATAATGCCACTACAAGGGGAAAGACAGACCACAGCTGCACTTACCTAAATAGTGCTCTAAGCCAATGGAACTAGGCCCTCTGTGAGCACTTTTCCATTATCATTGTGTCTATGCCCAGTGATTCCACTTCCATGCTTAAGAGTGACATCTTGATTCGTTCTCTTCTTTTACATTTTCACATTGGGATAGGGGAGGAAGATGACACAAAGATAAATTCACTATAGGTATGAATTAGCTGTTTGCATTAATAAAGGATATAAGAGTTTTAAAACATAACTCATGGACTTCTGTGGCTGAAGCATATGAATACTTGCCCTACACAAGCAGAATTAAGCACTGATTAATAACTTACAATAGGAATAAAAAGAAGTAACCTACTTGTCTGGAACAATGTCAACTGGCTGAACAGTAATACACTCACATGTTAGATGGTAACAGAAAACAAAAGAATGTGTTTCCTTTGGATCTTGGATTTGAGCACTGGTGCAGAACAGTGGAATTCCTCAGAAAGACGTTTTCCCTGCATGGCCAACTTACCTACCAGGGCCACCAGCACTGACTGGCAACTGGCTTGTTACACTCAGATACCTTGAACAGTTCTCTAATACCCTCAGATGCACAGAAGAGCCACAGATATCAAAGGACAGCCTCTGTGATAATCCCCACCCAAATCCAATTTCCAGCAAATTGCTCTAGATATATTTGGCCATCTGAAATCTCAGAGCTGTTCTTGTTCTTTAAAGCACAGCTATGACTTATTGAACTTCCCATTTACTGCTAAACTACCTGGAAAGAATTCACACTCCAAATTTTTCTCTGAAAGAGTACAAACACACAACTTCAGCTGCTTTCAAGAGAGCTTATGCAGATGTGCTGCATACAAAAGGAAAAGAAACTCAGAGGTTCAAGGTGAGATGCAAGATTTCTACTCATTCAGAACGACCAGTTTCTCAACCTTCTTCCATACCATGCAGATTTAGGAGATTACAATCTTTATTGCTTTATTTATGTTTTCCTCTCAAAGTACTCTAAACTTGCACTCATAAGCAGCTGTTTCTGAAGACTTTCCTGATCTTGTAAACATTTTGAGAACAAATCCCTGGCCATGCATAGGCTGTGAATGAGTAAGGCCTGCTGTGCCACGTAACGACCAAGCTGCCTCGCCATGACAGAGCTCCTTGTCCATCACATATCACCCATCTCCAAACAGCAGCATTAAGCCTGTATTTCATAAATATGGTTTCTAAATTAAGATTTTTCAAAAGAGAAACAATTTAATTGAATTTAATTGAATCCAAATAATCTCCTAAGAGCCCTGGAAGATACTGTTACGTCACACACAACCGTGCAGCCAGCTGCTTCAGCAAACTGGGACCCATGAATGAAGAAGTCACACACACAGTTCAACATGCTCTTTGTAGCAGATCATGATGCAGCAGTGCACCCTCAAAAAGGGAAAGAAAGCTGGAGTTTTTTTTCCTGTTACCCCCATTCTTCCAGTGGGACACAAGATTTACTAAAGGCATTCTAAGTTATGAAGATACAACTAGTAAAACACTAGCTTATTTATTAAGAGACCTGCTGCAGAAATCCAAAACCTGCATTGATACAGGGTGGTCCAAACTCAGTTAACCCTGCTTTGAGAGGTTAGATCAATATGACCTTCTGAAGTTGCTTCCAACCAGAATGATTACACAAAAACACTTGTACTTTCTCCTATGGGGAAGACAATGAGTAACTATGCCAGCTCTCACCCAGGCTTTGTACTGGGTTTGATCTGACACAGAGTAACGTGAATGACAAATCTAAGAGTCCAAAAATTGTGTTTTACAGTTGTGATCAACCCCCCCCCCCCCGTGCAGCAGGGTGACTGCTTCACCTTGGTGAGAACACAAAGTGCTACAGAACTATTGTCCTCCATTAAAATGAGTTTGTAAATTTGGTTCATGATGTTCATTGTATTTGCTTTTTAAGCAAACTATCGGTGGTACTGGAGCACTGTTCATACAATTAACTCTGTTTCCTGATTGAGCACAACACCCTAGCTGTCCTTTGAAGTGTACAACTCCCACTCAGGTCAGAGCTATGCAGATGTTTCATTACCAGTTTTATCAGGTCACTATAAGATTGTCTCTATGCAAATGAAAGGAGGAACTGTTTGAAAAGTAGATAAAGTAATTACTGTCTCTTCTGTCTCTCCAGATTCTTTATTTGTTGATCTTTAACTCTTGCATCTTTACTGTGTTCCCATGAGTAGTTTTCCTGCTGTAAAATCATCAAGGACTAAGTCATCCTTGAGTGGGAGAAGAATAGAACCAAGCCTAGGCCAAGTTAACCAGTGGCAGGAAAGAACATGTGTAATACTTTAGATGGAAATGAGACTATTCATGTAATAAAGTCTAATTTTCTAGATGTCCTCCTGAGGCTGATGGTAAAAAAGACTGGGGAAAAAAAACAACACAAACATAGAAACCCAAACACATCCATACTCAAAAAAAACCCCAAAAAAACAAAAAAAAAGAAGACTTTTAACAAAGCATCCATTAAAGATGGGAAAAAAGTGTTTGGGTGGAATAAACACAATCCTGTGTAAACCTGCAGAAGTAACTGATACTTGCCAGATGAGACTATCCCAGTTCTTTAAATTTAAGGTATTCCATAGCAAGAGTGCACTAGCATTTTATAAAACAAGCTAAAAGCAAATCTGATGAACAACTTAAAATCTATACATTGATATGAACACTTTAATAATAGACTTTTTTTTTTAAGTAACATATTTTTTGCCTTTGTTAGGGTACAGATGTTTGATTAAGGATAGATTTGATCTTAAGGGAGAAGCTTCCGAAGACTTTGCCAACAATAGTCCAAAGTTATTAAGTCTAATTATATTTTATATAAGGTGAATTTGCCCAAGAGTTGCCTTCATGAAGCACCAGTTTAGGAGAATTAATTTCAGAGCTGGGCATGCTACAGAAGTTGGCCTTTTTCAGTGTTTCAGATCTTCATTTTTTTTGATGTGCTAGGTTCCCCAGGGGTACTACATACTTCTGTGAAGCACTGTCCAGATGCTGCCCTGATGCACCATATTGTGAATTTACAGAAGAAACTCAGAAACCAGATCCATCAAATGAATTCAGTCCTGTTCAAGACAGCCAGTGGCACCACAGCTATGCGTTCTACAGCAAGAGACAAGGAGTATTTTAGGTTTTATGAAGCAGAGGTGCTTGTGTGGAGACAACAATCAGTAGTTATTCATATAATGTCAGCACTCTAGTCAGCTTAATTAAGCTTCCAGAAGAAGAAAAAAACACCCTGCCCTTGTTTTTGAATGTGTTTTGTTCTCATTTCAAGAAACATCTTTGACATTCAGTATAAGCTTCAGTGAAGATGAAGAGCTGTCTACCTTTTAAAGAGACTTTTTGAGACTGAAGCAGCAGTGAGATTAGTTTTGTTTACATGGCTGGCTTTCCTCCAGCTAACAGATCTGTCAATCTTAGCTTACTCTGGTCACAGCACAAACATTGAACTATGGAATAACAACTACAGACTGTGGCCTGCATGATTAATTTTTTGTATTCCTGTACCACTCTTTACGAGTCAGGGTGCAAACCCCAAAATCCCACATGATCCCTGAAGGTATATGTCATGCTGCCAGACATGATTAGAACGTGGTAAGAAAAGAATTTTAAAAACACTAAAGATCATGTGCAGGAAGCAGCTTCAGGGTTATGATGTGCCAATCCAATCTATTTCTAGCTTTGTAATTAATAAGAGATGGTCAGTCAGACAAAACATTCAGTTAGTATTTGCAGTAAGACTTACATGTTTTCAGTTCCAAATGAAAAGTATATGCACTTTTAAATGCAAAGTTTGTTTCTTAAGAAGCCATTGCTGCTTTAAGGAAAAAAAAAACCAACACAACCCTCTTTAAATAAAGGCCAGTCTCATTCACAGAATCACAGAATCACCAAGGTTGGAAGACACCTCAAAGATCATCAAGTCCAACATGTCACCCAAGATCTCATGACTAAACCATGGCACCAAGTGCCACATCCAATCCCCTCTTGAACACCTCCAGGGATGGTGACTCCACCACCTCCCCGGGCAGCACATTCCAATGGCTAATGACTCTCTCTGTGAAGAACTTTCTCCTCACCTCAAGCCAAAACTTCCCCTGATGCAGCTTGAGACTGTGTCCTCTCGTTCTGGTGTTGGTGGCCTGGGAGAAGAGACCAACCCCCTCCTGGCTACAACCACCTTTTAGGTAAACGTAGACAGCAAAGAGGTCACCCCTGAGCCTCCTCTTCTCCAGGCTAAACAATCCCAGCTCCCTCAGCCTCTCCTCATAGGGCTTGTGCTCAAGGCCTCTCACCAGCCTCATTGCCCTTCTCTGGACACGTTCAAGTGTCTCAATGTCCTTCTTAAACTGAGGGGCCCAGAACTGGACACAGTACCCAAGGTGTGGCCTAACCAGTGCAGAGTACAGGGGCACAATGACCTCCCTGCTCCTGCTTCCATATTTTGAAGGTCTGTAGCTGCCAGTCATTACTGAGAAAAAAATTACTTCTAGCTGTTTGCACTTCACTGTTTGGCTGTAATTTATGGACAAATTTGATCCTTGAAGTCAGTGTCTTGAGCAGGGCGCTCCAAAACAGGATGATCACAGGCATAACAGTTCATCAGACACTGAATCCTCAAGTGCTCCAATTGCTGTTGATGTTCAGATGACTGGCACCTCAGATGCAACCATGCTGTTATTACTGCGTCCTCCTATTTAAAAGAGCCCCTTTTTTTACAAAACTTATTCAGGTATACTTGAAGCTCTGCATGATCTGATGAAAAGTGAATGCTGATGGAATACTACTAAAAAATGTGGAGCTTGGTTTCCTTTTCAAAAGCAGTATGGCAGCACTGAGCATTTCCACGTGGTAATTTTAATGCCTCAGGATGGCACTATAAAGTTATCAGCCAGGCTGAGCAATGTTTAGCTGTGAATGCTGTCACTTTAGAGACCTCCCCTTTTCTAGAAAGGCACAGAAGTCAACCATTGTTATTTTTCTGCTGAGGGTAGCAATGGTTTGGTTTTCCTTAGTTACCCTTTGCTGCTGGCTAATAAGTACTTCCCAGACTGTGCTCATTGTACATATTCCACACCAGTAGTACTGCATATGTGCTTCAGGGTCTCACATTACACGCTGAGTTTCAGCGCATTTTAACACCCTAACTCCTTGCCACTCAATGGCCGACCTACATACTAAGTAATGTCCATCTCATAGTACATCTTTCTTCCACATCCCAGTATTGTGCTTTCTGTCCAGTCAAGAGCAACATATTCTGGTCAAATCCAGAACAGAAATACAAGAAACCTTACAAGGCAGCCAGAAATTACTTTATTTTTTTTTCCAGAAAGAGAGTGGAACAGCATGTTCCCATCAGCAGCTTACTGCTGTAACAAACTGAAAAGCACATGTGGACAACATTAGATAGGGACTATTCAAGATACACAATTAAAACCTGACATTTTTGTATAATTGCAGCTTCTTAGGGCAGGAGATGGTAGCATCACATGGACACAGCTGTATTTAGAGTCTCTGCCTATGCATCAGCAACTAACAACTGGAAGGAAAGGACTTGGAAGAAAAAGGCAGGAGGAAGACAGAAGGATTCCTCAAGGAGGTTAAAAACTGCTGCCACACACAAATGCCCTGTTAAACACTGACCAAGAATTTGTGTGCCATGTGGGAGAATGTTAATTGTTTACAGGTACTCAGGGCTGAAGGACTTGGATGAATACCAGGAAGCAGCAGTTGAGAAAGTCCATTGTATAATTAAGAAGGGAGAGGAATCACTAAAGGAGGCACTTTCATTTAAGCCCATCCTGCTAGTTCCTAACCTAATTATTTACCAGTGAGGGTTTCCTTTCCCAAGATTGAATTCAAGTAACAAAAAACCACTCCAAAAGAATGTTTTACTTCTCTTGTGGGAAGGAAGGTACAAAAGGAGACAAGTCTTGTTTGGTGTAGCACTAACCAGTATTTGCAGAAGATAAAAAAAAAAGAAAGCAAAAGCCTTCTGGTCTGTTTGAGAATGTCTTTAACACCTGCAACTCAGGTGACTCATTATTTGCACCTCTGTTTCACAGCCCCATCAGAAAGCCTATAAAAGCAGTAACAGTTTTCATGTTAATGGGATAACACTCACAGGAATTTGGCAAAATATATAATCTCAAAACATATGTCTAAAATTCTAAGGAAAACCCCTGGCTTCTATTTTTTAAACAATTTTTTGGTCAAGTTGGCCAGATGCTAGAGTTCTGCAGTGCCAGTAATTTCTTAGTATTTCTTTTCTGGAAAAGATTTTCTGAGTATTTAGTATTTTGCCTGAGTGTAATTCGTCTGCAGTTAGATAAATTTAATCCAAGTGGAAGAGTTCAACCATTCCTGCAGTTCAGGATTCAGCACTTGACAGCTTTGATCCACAAATCTTCTGGCTGTAGGCTACACAGGCTATCACCCTTTCTCATCTGTCAGGTGAGTGCCATCCCTTCCTTATTTGATAACCATCCTGTATCCATGGAGAGACAGACACTGTTGTTGCAAGGCACAACCCACCTGAAGTCACAGAACTCTTGAGATGCCTCTTCTCCTTCTGAGGCCTATTAGAGGCAATCCGTGGCAGGATGCAGCTTGCATCCCATGCAGAATTACTCCAGGTCCCTGAATTTAGTAGCTGTCCATCCTTCCTTCTAAAGGAGGACCAACAATTACTGACCCCAAATGGCCTCCTCATTTCACTCATAGTCTCAGACAGGTCTATCTCACTCCCATATCTTCAGGACAGGCTCACTTCAGTGCAAAAGCTCTGCAGGAATGAGGGTGATAAGGAAGCACTTCTTTGGCTAAGCAGCAGAGCCCATTCCTTACTCCCCCTACATAGAGTCTCTGGGGCTGGTTAGACTAGTTTGAGCAACTTATCAGGGGTCTAGAAAAAGACAGCAAAGTGCTTGGTTTTCTTCTGTTGGCTCCTGTGTTTGTGGAGTGACTGTTATTAGGCTGCTGACTCCATCTATGCACTCGGACCACTTACATGCTCATGAAGCTGCCTATGCAGCAACAGGCAACACGTGTCCTCACCCTGCCAGAGGGTCTTCCATGGAACAAAACCCTCGTGAGTAACACCTCACCCTCCAGGCATGGAGTGTGACAGCCTGGCTCCAGCCATACCAGCCACTCCAGTGAGCTCAGGGCAACCCAAGGCCAAAGGCTTCATTTCACTTCACATTCCCCCGTTTTACCTACAAAGCTAGGTTTTCTGCCACATTTTACACTGACAGAAAACAGGATGCAGGCTATCACTCCTAAAAGATGTACACCTAAAGATACCTCTGAGCATATCGGCTGGGACCTTCAAGTCTTAGCCTGGAGAAGAGGAGGCTCAGGGAAGACCTTATTGCTCTCTACAACTACCTGAAGGGAGGTTGTAGACAGGTGGGGGTTGGTCTCTTCTCCCAGGCAGCCAGCACCAGAACAAGAGGACACAGTCTCAAGCTGCACCAGGGGAGGTTTAGACTGGATGTTAGGAAGAAATGCTTCATAGAGAGAGTGATTGCCCATTCAAATGTGCTGCCCGGGGAGGTGGTGGAGTCACCATCACTGGAGGTGTTTAGGAGGGGGCTTGATGGGGTGCTCAGTGCCACAGTTTAGTTGATTAGGTGGTGTTGGATGATGGGTTTGACACAGTGATCTCGAAGGTCTCTTCCAACCTGGTTTATTCTATTCTGTTTGTTCTGTTTTCGTCTGGGTTTCAGCACAATTTTGGACAGTGCCAGATTAACACAGGGACACCTCAAGCAAAGGAGTGGAAAAAAATAGCAAGTCCTCTTTTTACAGTGGCAGGTTGCCATCTGTCCTTCAAATCTATTTATTTCACTCACTTCAAGTAGAATTATAACAATGTGTGAGAAATGGGAAAAAAAAAAAAAAAAAGAAAAAAAAGCACACTACTTTTATTTTGGTCTCAGTGTCACTGCAAACAAGCCTTGGAATACAGTCAGGCAGCTCTTCCAGCGCCACAGAGTACAGTTGAAACAAGCACAGCCTCGTTTCCTGGCACCCAGCGCTGCTTCTAACGGCTCCTCCGGCAAGGCCGCGGGAGCAGCTTACCACAGCGCCTGGACAGCCTGGCCCCGGGGCCTTGCGCCACTCCGGCCGCCCCCGGCGCCCGGCTCAGCTCTCACCGCCGGCCCACGCGCGCCACCTAGCGGCGCGGAGACTCCGCACACCGCTCCCGCAGCCGCTCGTTCTGCCGCCGGAGCCGGGAGCAGCGAGGCGGAGGGAACCCCCCGCTCCTGCCTCGACCGGACCCAAGCGGAGGTGTCCGGGGAAACACGCTCTGTCATTCATCGACCTTTCATTCGGCTGAAGCCGCCGTCACTAGCCGCACCAGCTCCGTGGATGGAAGTCCATCGCCCTTCTCCCAGGTGAAGACAGCAGAGTACATGGCGGTTTTCCACTAGGACCGTGAAACCCACACACGAAATTAAGAGGACAAAGCCCTAAGAGCACAAGTTATGAGCTTTGCATACCCCAGCAGTCAACTAGCGTATCTTCTGCCATCTTGGAGCCTGTGCTTGCCTGATGAGATGTGGCTGCTGCCCTCCCGGCTGCAATGCCCTGCCTCAAGCCTTTCCCTGGAGGCACCAGCTACAGGAGAGCCCAGGCAGGCTCCGTTACACCAAGCCTGGGTGTCTTTCAGAGATGCAGTTAGAGCTCAAACTCCACATTTCAGTATTTAAGTGAAAATGTCCAGGACTGTCCTTAATTTCAAGGTGACTACTCACAATCATTTCTCTTGCAGATAGCTAGCACAGCACTGACTCAAAATCCCCCAACACCTTCTCAGGCAGGTATGCTATGCCCTCTACAACAGTAACACACCTTCCAATGCTGGCCCAGCAGCTACAGAGACACTTCAGTTTTGAAGATGTGTATCTTGGCCTTAAAAAGTGTCCTTGGTGTGTATCTGTTGCATGAGGTGTGCAGAAAGTACACACAGGCTCACATCTGAGGTGTTTTACTGAAGTGCCAAACTCATAGGTGTACCAAGCTATGTGCATACTTTGGTCAGATAGTCAGAGATAACTGTTTTGCAGTGTGTCCTCCTGATACTCATTTTATTCCCTAAAGTGCTGCTGAACAAACTACTTTATAGTTGTGGGCTGGGACTGGTCTGGGGGAAAAAAAAACCCACCACACAAAACAAAACCAACCAAAGAAACAACTAAAAAAGGCCAACAGAAAAAAAACCAAAAGGATAACAGAATGTTATTAGACACCAATATTACAAATTTATCTTAAAATAGTAATTTTAGAAGGATGTCAATAAATATACCCTTCTACAATGTATCCATTTTTAATGATTTTTACCTTCGTTAAACAAGACAAAAATCAGATAAAGACTTAGAGCCTGATGAAACTTAAAACGTTGCTTTATTTTCCCTCCACTTGTCCTTAACCCATGCATATTCTGAAAGAGTTTTAGATGTTTTCTTAGAGCATACACCATGACACAGACCTGTAATGGAATGGAAGGATTGCCCATGAGTTATCAATTGACATTCCTTATCTCATACATTTTTTTGCTTATTGCCACAGAAGACATGGGTGCCATGCATCTGTCAGAGGTCTCTTGTCAGAAAGCATGTGTGTGAGAAAAAGTTAGCTTTTAGAGATGCCTGGCATAGGTACATAGTAAACTATTCAGTAGTCAGAGGTTTTAGGAGACCTACACCCAAAGCAAGACTGCAAGCAAATGGCTCTGGAATTATTTATTAGAAGACTGATTCCTAAAATTGTGTTTATTGCTACTTCCAAAACAGGTTTATGTCCTGCAGAAGGTTGCATCTTCAGCTCTGTATTTTGTGGTGACAACTCCTCAAAACTGTCTATGAAGAAGTTCAAGTTGTGGAGCTCCAAATCCATCCCCATTTCCTGAGGACAAGTCTCATGTCATCAGTTTCACAACAGGCAGAAAGTTATTTCAGGGTCTTCAGGGACATTTAGTCACCAACCTTTTTACACAATGTTGTCTTTGACTAGTTGTCAACCACTACAGCCAACAAAGAACCAGAAGCTTGCTTTTCTATACCCCTACCTTTTTCAGTGGAAGCTGCTTAGTCCATGAAACTAAGGTGCTTCATATTGCTTGGCAAAGATATCAGCCTATTTTGAAACTTGCTATATATACCCATTTGCAGCAGAGACTGATTTTCCCCAGATATTATAATTTAGCCACAGCACCTTTTTGTTTCTCTCATGCAAAAGATGACTTTTGCAACCAGATGTTATGCTTTGAAAATACTCCCAGCAGTAGTTTCTCTTCCCAACACGCACTGCAGCCTCCACAACTCTAGAGGGCTTCAAAATGCTCCAGAAAATGTTATGATAGAATAAGTCTCAAAGCTGCAAGATTGAAAATGAGTAAAACCTGACACCAGGAAGACCCCTGCACAGCTCCGCATTCAGAAGGCTTTCAGTTCCCTTCTCAACAACAAGGACTGCTCAACCAGAAAAAAGCTGAGAAGCATTCAGCTCCCAGCTGAGAAGAGCTTGAGTAACAACTGTATGTATCCCTATCATACATCCTTCTCTGCCCTCACCACTCTTCACATCAGCTACAGGCAAGCACTACTGCACACAATCATAGCAGTTCACAACAGCAGTGAACACCACACCATGGTTTAGTCTCCATCATCAAATTCTATGTAATTCTATGTAATCAAAAAGCCACAGTTAGTTGATTTATCATAGTAAAATGACTGTAGCTGTACCTCAAATGCTTTATTTTTCCCCATGGTAGGTAATGCAAAACCTAGAAGAGACAAGGGAGAACTTGCTATTGGCATTAACAGCTATGATCAAGAGGTCAGAAGCCTTGTTGTTCATCACCTCTGTGGCTGGGAAGATGGAAGTCTGGAACACTACAACCCTGTAGACCACTTCTGTGACAACTTCTGTCCCTGATACTTCTACTGATACATAAGGCCACCACATACTAGCTAAGCAGCCTCTTGACTTTTTGGGAGGGCAGGGGATTAAAGTTGAAAGGGAAAGCTTGAGGAATGAACATCATAAGAAGCTAAGCACCACAGGGATTTCACTTTCACCATAATCAAGTTAGAGATAAAATTGAAGCGATATACTAAGCCTGTCACATTCTTCAAGTTTAAAGTGATTCGCTATTCAAGCAGAAAACAAACATTTGAATAAGCCAATAGACCTACTCCAAGTTAGAATACGTTACAAGAGTCACCTATGTCATGTTATTTCTTTAAACTATAAACAGAGGCAGTCAAAGCAATGTTTCAGTTAAGTAGAGAATGCTGCATTAATTTAAAAAGCTAAATAGTGGTAAAGTTGGAGTCTGTTGCACTGGCTAATGAATGAGGTGACTGTTTTCAAAGATATCTACACATCTACAGATCACAGCTAGCATGAACAGTTTTTACAGCGCTGCTGTATAATCTCATTCAGTTATTTGACTACTGATGGTAATTAAGGACCATAATCCATTGCCAAAAAAATAAACAAATGTGAGCAACCACCAAACCCTATGCAATGGCAGAAATTGTATGTGGATATTCGAGGTTTATTGCCAAGCTGCTCAGAGGAAATTTGAAGTTAAAGTAAGTTCCTGTACATGTACAGAACACAAGAATGGAGCTGAACACTTTAAAAGCACAGAAAAACCCAATAACCAAGAAAGTTTTATGTAGAATTAGTATCTTAAACCTGGATAATGAGGAAGAAGTTTCACAAATCAGAATTACTCAAGGAAAAAAAAAACCCAAAAACAAACAACCAATCAAAACACAAAAACCCCAACACCACAAAGGAAGTTTAAGCTGCATGAATAGAGCAAATCCAACCTTCTCTCTGTTGGGACTTGCACAGGAATACAGCTACAACCCAGACTTTTTGCAGGATCCTACACTAGTAAAGTAAGTACTTTACCATGCATATTGCTGATGTAGTAGTGCTAAGATATTATATCAGAGAAATGTGCATCATGATTAGGGTTACTAGCTGTAATGTATTATATATGAAAATGAAAGATTATGTATGAAAAGAAACAAGCATAGCAACTGATATCTACAAACTGAAGTCACAGTGGCACATTGAACAATTTTAGGTTAACCAGACTCACTTAAAAATAGAAACCAGAGGCTGGGCTCTTCTCTCACCCCATTTCACATGTCTTTACTTCCATTGATTTCAAGTAGAGTTCTTCACAATTTATGCCATTGTGAGAGGAGAATCAAGCCTTGTGTGTTTGAAAGGAAACAGCAGACATGTTTCCCACCAGAGTGCAGGGGGAGATTTAAAAAAAACCCACAAGTATATGAACTGTGAAACCGACAGAGTACACAAGTGAAGGCAGGCAAAGAGGCTCTAGCTGGGGGTGGTGGTGGGGAACTTGCAGCTTATGCAGGGTTTTTTTTGGAAGCCGTAGGATTGGTATTAAGAAATCAGGAGCCCAGTCATTCTGCTGTCTTTAAAATATTAGAAAGAAATATTGCACTTTCTTCCCTCTCCCCCTAGACAGAACTGATTAGTATTTTCCTACAATTATTCTATAAAGTGATGAGCAGGCCATTTTCTTTGTGAAAGGCACGGACTTTCCATTCCCCAAAACTGGGAAGTGAGGGATAGGGAGAAAGGTCTGAACTACATTAATCACAGGGAATGGTGCCTAGCCATCACTCACACCCAAGCTTAAATAGATGATCTTCCAAAACCCTTCAGGATCATCCAACTAGTACTGCAGTAGTTACAAAGAGCAACACTTGTGACTGGAACTCAAAGTACTGAATGATTTATTGGTCACAAAAACACTTCATGGTTTGAGCCTGTGGCACAACAGAAGCTACAGCTTTATGGTTTATGTTTTGGGGTAGCAGCACATATTAAGGAGCTCCTCTTTCATCACCCTGGTAAGCAACTCTGCACACTAACACAGTCATTGCACTGATTTGGGAAGCTCACTTAAAAGCAAGAAACTCTGTAAGTCCACAGATATTTTAAACCATTTCCACATCCCTAATCAAGCTGTGCCAGCACAACAAAGCAGTAGCAGAAGGAAAATAGCTCAAGCATTTTACAGATGGGATATGGACATATTTTGTTGGTTTGTCAGGTTTATGTGTCATAGGAATGCAAGACTGAAGTAATTCATATTCAGAATCCTACAATGACAGAGTATTACTGCAACTGCCTGTTTGGGAATGCCTATCCCCCACCTTCACTCAT
The DNA here is from genome assembly GCF_026170545.1 of Melanerpes formicivorus. Classification (NCBI taxonomy): domain Eukaryota; kingdom Metazoa; phylum Chordata; class Aves; order Piciformes; family Picidae; genus Melanerpes; species Melanerpes formicivorus. The sequence goes on from NW_027142355.1 coordinate 33,567,142, forward strand.
GTGCATAAACAGGGTCGCTCACATACTGGTTTTTAAGTCCTTTACTGCACTCCAGTGGGAAGACATGCTGGCAGCTTCCTTTTAAAAACAAGTCTAGTCTCTTCTCACAATTGCATTAAATATTGGCTGATTTAGTACATGACAACACAGGAATAAAGTAAATGCACAGAACTGCACAAAGCAAGATGACTTCTGCCTGTGGAAAAAGTGTTGCATAATTCAAGATATACCTGCTGATTTTCATGAGATCTCTTCTTTCAAAGCATTAGTCACCTCCCAGAGACTATGAGAAGGTGGAAAGAGACCCAAGAACAAATGCATATGTCCTTGAATATCAGTTTTGAGTGGTTCAGAGTTAGTATTTGAATGCTGAACAGACTTACACATCAAAGTTTAAGTAATATTACTAAAAGCCTTAAATGAACAGGAGCCTGGTATCACCTCATTTCCTAAAATAAGGCTACCTAGTATACCTTTGCGACACTATACCACAGAGTCTTGTCCTATCAGTACCTCTTTACAGCATCGGCTCCAGGCTAATAAGATACAACTAATATGCAAAAAAAAAAAGGTTTATAAACAGCTATAATACAAGACAGACAGCAGGCATTAAAAGCTAACTTATCAAATTTACAGCCTAAGAGGTGGCAGATTCAGAAGTGTCAGGCGAGACTTTGCAGAGGAAGGTGAAAAGCAATAAATCTGCAGCAGTGAAGCAGATGCCTGCTTGTCACTGTGGTCACTTCAATCAAATACCTGCATTGCTCAAGTTCAATATATTAGCAACTACTCTAAAACCCCAAGAGCTGTTCTTGCATGAAATCAACAGTTTTATGTAACTGAAATCATACACAGAGAAAGAAATGGGCTATTAGCCTGGACCACTGAACTACAACTTCACACAACCTGAAATCCCCTGTGAAAACTATCTAAGCAGATTGTCTGTGCAAAAGGTCAGTGGGTAAAGCTTGATGTTTGCTGGATTCACAAACAGCTAAATCAACCATTCAGCTCACTAACCCATGTGGCAGCATCCTTCACTGTGAATGCTTCCACAGTCTTTTGGCAGCTCACGTCTGAACAGAAAGCAATATGTATGGCTTTCTTATTCTGTGGAGATTCTCTTCTGCCTCAGCCTAGTGGACAGGTCCCTTCCCCAGTTTCCTAACTGGAAGCCAATGCTCTGCAAGAGGGGACCCATACTCTGACTGCAGAGAAGACCTGCCATAACACAACTGATTGCCTTTTTAGGCAACTCCTCTCCTGAGTATTAGTAATACCTCCTAGTAGATACCTGTTGAAATCCAAACATACAGTATGCTGCCAAGAGAACAGAACCAAGATACATCCTGAGTAACAATATCTTTATCGGGCTGGAAGTTACATACTTTTCCCAGTACCTCAGTACAGATGAGAGCCTGGTCTGGTTTTTACATGCTTGGCAGTACTCTAAGACATTTGTTGGCTATTGGCCCACCAAGCTGTTTAGGCTTATAAGTTCTTCTGCACTCGCTTTATACTATTAATTTTGTTAAATATAAACATATCTTCTGTGTATCTTATTCCCATATTCCATATGCACTGAACAAAGTCATTTCGGTCCTAGGATGAATGAAAACTCAATATTTATCACAGAGATCAACCATGCTTTGCAAACAAGACTGAAAAAAAAATGAAGTTCACAATGAAGTTCTCCATATGATCTTTCTGATGAGCAAAGCATGAGAAAACAGTTCAAAGCTCTCAGAAAGCCATATGTATACTTTTGTAGAAGACATCTGCAATTCACCAGTGAGGTTTTAGACTCAGCTTAATTCATTTAGAAGTCTGTATGCATAGATGCAAATATATTAGGTTCAGACATTTCTTCAATGACTTCATAGAATTCTTTTTAAAGTATATAAATATTCACACTTTGAGGAGTCACGTCAAGTCTGTGAAGCTTTTATTTTTCCTACAAAACGCACTGATAGCTGCAAGGAGGCTAAACTAAAGTAAAAAATAAGGTAGTCCTGAAGTATGCACACAAACACAGCCAATTTCTTTTTTTATATAAACAGTGTTGAACTTCTGGGTGATTAACTGTAACAGCTGATTACAAAAAGAGATCTTTAAAATCATCTTCACTAATCATGCACTAATTTTGAACACACTTGAAAACAACCTTTTACCATGGCTAGACAAGTTGATCCACACTTGAAAGTGTAAGGAGGCTTTCAATTTGTGCCATGGTTATGCGTTTCTGTCACTACAGAAATGGGCCATGGGTGAGGGCAGTGTCCAACTAGCCCATGTGCTTGACAGGTTGAGCAAGAGTGCCTGGGCAGAGCCTCTTGCCCTAGTCTATCCCTGTCACAGGAGTACTTTGATAAGGAGAAGATTATGGAGGGTAAAACGGGTAAAGCCGAACAATTATAGCACTTGGCCAGATATGGTTCACAATGCTCCAATGAGGAACATGGGAAGACAGAAGAGATGCCTGCTCTGAGGGCAGTATAGCAGTATCTGCCTAAAGAAGTTTGAAGATTCAATTGCACAATTCTTGATGTGGATTTTTTCCATTTATTTTTCACACTGGCAAGAGAAGAGAACATGAGGATGCAAGAGTCCTACCATGCAATGTCATGGGAAGCCTGCATTGCCATACTCACAGCTACACCCAGGTTCTTACTTTCTTTTTAAAACACTCAAATACCTTCAGAAATGAAGATGTTTGGATAATGAAGACTCCTTCAAGAAAATTTAAGGGACTAACATCATCCTGCTTAAAAAGTGTGTTAATTTTATTATAAGCATCGTGATATAGACATGCAGATTGTTTTTAATCATGCTGGTTGTAATTACACAAATCACTCATCAAATCCACTGAGAAGTTAGTTTTCCTATACACCACATTAACACAAACACTAGGTATGGATTTGGCACATTGCCTTCAGAGAAGCCTAGCTCTGGAATCATGTGTTCTTTAGATTGGAGCTACCTAATGCAGGATTAGAAGGCAACGAGCTCAAAAAGCTGGCTATAAAAACATCAGAGAAAACAAAATTTACTTTAAATAAAAGGAAAGCAATCATATTTCAATATTTGGATGGCAGTTGGAAATACTTTTTTGGCACACAGCTGCTCCATGAAGCTAATATTGTGTGTAACTGGAAACATTCCAAAAAACCAGGATTGTTAAAGTCAAAGACAGTAATTGCAAGCTGTGGGACCTGTGCTTAGATAAAAGAGAAGAACTGAATAAAACTCTTATAGATATAAACCTACAAGCACACTCCATAATATTCTTACCACTTTATGGCCAACAAGGCAGTAGGGAGGAGGGTCTAAGAGAAGGAAAACGAAGGCAAAAAGCACACAAGGCAGAACAGTAAGAGCTATCAGGTGATATAAATCAATGTTTCAAACACCAACCTTAGACAGGAGCGCCTTACTTCGGTACGGAACAACTGAAATAAGAGTTCTGGCTTTTGTTGATGTGTAATCCACTCCAAAGGCCTCAGAGACTGTCTACTCCAGGTTTACTAAGCTAGTGAAAACACTCTGAGCTTGATAGGTTCAAAATGATCCTGAAAAGCTAGTCACCAACCTTATGGTTATACATTAAGAACTTTTAAGGCGTTAGCCTTCCAGGCAGAGTTCCAAGAAGAGGTAAACTAGCAAAAAAGCTGTCATTTCCAGATATTAAAAAAAAACACACTAAAAATGTTTGTATTGGCTCTTATCTCTTGTATTTGAGTACTTCACTCATTTTGTACATTTAAAAACAATTCTCCTTGCACAAGAACATGCTTGAGAAGTACTGTCAGTTTGTGCTAAGCAGTCACGTGCTCATTCAGTTCTGCCAAAATAAGTATGGGGTCGTTAGAGCAACATATTGACAAGCAAAATACAAAGAGGAAGAGTTACAGCAGAACACTTGTGAAGGTTTTGCTTCAGTGGCTGGAAATATCCTTTAACCAGCAGCCAAAGAGGTGTTTCTGTTAAAAATGTGTAATTTTGGTAAGTTGTGATCTGATAGTCTATCTGGGAATGCCTGCCAGAAATGCCACAACTTCAGTGTGCCATTACTTGCAAAATATGTTTCTTCCCTTCCTTCTCCAGCCACAAGATAGGAGGGGGAAAGATGGGCGATAGTTGTGCGGTATCCTTCCAAGCAAGCTGGTTCTTCCCATTATACAATTCCTAATCCAAACAATTTAAGCACACAAGTTAAAAGCTACTCATTTCTGTAAACATTTCCAGGAGCAGGACCTAAGCATGCGTGGCTTACACCAAGCATATACCAATGACTAGAGCTAACCTCGAGTTTACCTCTGTTTAAACAGCACAAGCATAAAATAGTGCTGGTCACATTAAAACTTAAGCCTTAATACAAAGGGGTAAACTGAATATTGACATAAGCCACTTGGTGATTATTCCCCCATCTCATAATCAAGTATTTTTAGTACAGTATTATATCACAAAGCAACTTCACCAGAACCACAAATGATGCTTTTTAACCAGGAAAAAAAAGGAGTAGTGTTTTAGAGCATGCTTTCATACCCAAACAGCAGGGATCTTTTTACTCTAAGATAAGGTGATGGCAGAAAACAAACAAAAAAAAAGCTTGTTTGTTTGTTTTAAATGGACTTCACCACTGCACATACAATTAACTCTGGAATGCACAAGACACAGCATCCAAGCAAACAGAGGCCTTAAATTTAAGTGCAACTGGCAGTCTGTGCTGTCACAAGCTGCGTAGAGCAGCCATCGACAATATATTATGCAAAATCTATATTACAATGGGGAAGGACTTTCAGGCCAGGATACAAAGGCTGCAGCACAAGAAAGGGTCAAAGCAATCTGCAAAACCCTAATATAGACCAAAGCCATTTAAATTACTCTGTAAAATGTAGACGTTCATTAGCATAGCAACATTTCACAGGAAAAGAATGACAAAGTAAAAAAGTCATCTGATTTTCATATCCTAATTAATTAAATATGCCAAATGCATTTAATCTCTTATTATAACCATAGGGGGAGACAGACCAAACTCTTGAAGTTCTGAAAAGCCAGGTCATTAGTGTGCCAAGTCATTCCTCAGATCTCCGCCTCATATACAAATTTACATTCCCAACTTATTATATACGTAAGTAAAACCTGGTTTCCCTCTCCTGCCTCCTCCATTTCTCCTTCTTTGGAAGACACTTGCTATCCCTTACTGCTGTATTCTAAACGTTTTGTGCAATGTTAGAAAGAATTTGTTTGCAGGGGGGAGGGAGGGGAAGAAAGGAAAGCAAAAAAGTACAGAAGCCATTCTGCCAAAAGCCCGAGTTAAATGCCCCTGTCCCCCTAAGATGCAGAATAAGCTAGTTGAAAATGGGATTAATAACGTTCTTGCACATATGCATTCTGGCACTTTTAAGTTCAGATGACATTTCTAGGCATTTCTTGCCTTTCCAAACATGAAAAAGATTTTGATGTTTACGTAAGGTTCTTCCTGCTTAATAAATCTTAAATTGAAACAGATTTTTGGGGTTTTTTTTTTAAACAATTACCTTCTTCAGAGTTATCATACTACAGGATATTAGGAAAAACCAGACTCTCCTGTTGCTTTTACCCACATCTGACTCCAATCTTAATAGTTTAGCTATTAACCCTGTAAGGTCCCCACACGCACACCTTGCCCAGTTATGTTAAAATTTTTATATGACTGATCTGGGCTTACTCATTACAAAACCTTTTGTTATACGGCAAGAGAGCAGCTCTGTGGACCTTGATTTACAGGACAACTGTGTTGGCAGAACTGCACCAGCCCTGCTCATCCGGGGCTCTGCGGTGAGAAACAAGTCTGCCACTGCAGTCAGAGAAACTGCTCCCCTCCTCTCGTCTGCTCGTCGTTGTCAAGTCCCCTCTGACCAGCTGGCATTTTGGCATGAAAACTTAGCCACTGTCCTATACTTGTGCTGTAGAGAAGTAATAGAAAAAAATCCATCTTAGAAATAGTAACTAGAGCTAAAGGGGGAATGTACTGGGGGGGGAAACACAGTCTGCTGGAAAATCTCAGTAGTCACTCTGAGTATGCAATGCAAAACATGCAGCATAAAGCCTTCAGTGACCAGCTAACCAACAAAAACACAGAACTTCGCCGCTTGTAACGCTAACCCTTTATTTTTGCCACCTTTTAGTTTTTAGCATGTAAGGAATATGCATTGTTAATCTTTAAATCCTCAGCATAAACATTTCGCAGAGCGCTTGTAAAATATTCCCCGCTGCGTTTCCTGACTCCCCAGTTGATGGCATTTAGAGACGCTGGTACCGGCGGGTGCTGTGTTTTGCTTTACTCGGCCACCCTGCTGGGGGACAATGACAGATGCCTGTCTGAGACCAGACCCGGCCGTCCCAGGCTCAGACCACAACGAAGGCGCCATAGACTGAGCCCAACCCGAAGATAAATGGTACTGCTGGAGTCTGAAATCCCGTGGAGGGAACAAATATTCTGGAAAAGGGGTTCAGGAAGTGTCCATCGACCTTCCAGAGCTCTTTTCATTGAGGAAGGTAAAAACAAACACACACTTTGGCCAAGTCTGTGTGTGCTGCATCTCAGCCGCTGTAGAGGCCCCCCCAGTAACACAACGAGAACTGGAAAGATGCCGTCGGGATGGCAGAGCGAGGTCGCCCCCTCCCCCGCAGAGGTCCCCGTCTCGGGGCAGGAGGGCACCCAGAAGCGGACGCTTCGCCGAGGACAAGGGAGAAGGCAGAAGCTGGTTGGAGAGGCCAGTTGTCACCCTACTGACAGGCGACAGCTGAGCTCCCGCATCTGGACCCTTATTCAGACCGGCAGCCCCGGCCCGCCGCGCCTCCCGCTCCGCCGGGCGCACCGAGCCGGCGCCGCGCCATCCCCCAGCCCCAACAGCCGCCGCCGGGCTCGGCAGGACAACACTCCCACCCACCCAGTTCTCTTGTGCTCGCAGCCCCCGTCTAACAACTCCGTGCAGGACGGCGCTACTCCAGTCGCGCTGACGAGTGCCGGTTCTGAGCTCGTACGGGCACGCCCTGGCGATGCAAACCCGGGGCGAAGCGCAGAAGCCCGCAGAGCAGGACATCGCGGGAAGGGCTTCGCTGCCGCCAGCGCTACGGTCCCAGCTAGGGCGAGCGCCCCGCCAAACCTGCCAGGCGTCCTGCCGCACCGCTCCGGGCTGCCCGTGGGGGGCTGTCACTTACCCTCCCCAAAGCGCAGCCGAATCACGGAGACGTATTCCCGGGTGGCTAGCGGCAGCGGGGTCCGTCACATCGACAGCTGGGGGAGGAGGGTATCCAGCTCTGCCCCGCGGAGTCAGCGCCGGTGGAAGACGTGCATCCCCGGCAGCGCCGTGGAGAGGACCGCCCGCTGAGAGCCTCCTCTGCCGCCGGCAGCCTCCACCGCCCTGCCGCGAGTAGCTGAACCCCACGCCCGCTCCCCGCCCTAATGGGGCTCTACCACCCCGCGCCCGGGACAGCGACATAAGCGTTCCGCCGCGCCCATTGGCTGCCGCCTACCGCTCCCGCCAATCGCCGTCGGGTCAGGGCGGCCGGCGGCTCGCAAAACCCGGCGGGGCGGGGCGCGGGGGCGGGACTCAGTGGACTGGCCCGGCCGACAGGCCCTACTCGGCCCCGCCTCGCTCCGCCTCGCTCCGCCCTGCCCCGCCCCGGCCCCGCCCCGGCCCCGCCCCGGCCATGTGCCCGGCGGCAGTGCGGGGTGGGGGTGCGCTAGCGTTTGAAGCTCGAGGGAGCGCGGCAAAACTTGAGAAAGCCTTTCTGGCCCTTAGTTTGGGACGGCTGCAGAGAAGACCAGAGGCTCCTCCCTCCCTCCGCTTCCCCTGGTCAGATGGAATTCTGAGCTTTTGCCGAGGGAGGAGGAGAGGGAATGCTGTTCTGTGCAAAGGTGGGCGTTGGACGTCCCTCCAGCTCTATTTGTGGCCCACTGTATTGTCAGAGGCTGCATCCAGGACACTGCTGGAGAGAATGGAGCTAGGATCATTGCCCTCTTCAGCCCTCTTTGTCCTCCTCAACCCTTTTTGCCCATTGCCCTCACCCACTGGGTGCATGAAGCCAGCAGTCACCAGCCTTGGAAAAGCTCCCTGAGAGTGTTGTCAGAGGTGGACACTTCCCAAATCAAAGCATCCCTGGTCTTAACATAAATAAGATGTCAAAATGAATGCAGTAGTCATTTAAGGGACACCAAAGTAGACAGGTATACATTTGAATCCCTTGCTTTACATTTTCAACAGCACTTTGGGTATCTGTTCAAGTTATTGGAATTCACAGTCCTTTATTCAGTTGCTTGTACCTTGCACACTTTAAGTAACATGAACTTAGTTTCTGATTCTCTTAGTGCTCTTGCAATGTTGAAGTCCCTTATGAAAAAAAAACACACCACAAAACCAGAAAAGGGTGAGTTATGATGAAGACATTTAACTTAATGTTGTAGTTTTTTCTGTAGGTGCAAACTGGAAGGTAAGATGATTTTACCAGCGTGCCTTCTAAGTGATCATAAACTCTTTCTACTTGGTGAAATTAATGTGCTTGGAACTGTGAAGACTTAAAGTCTGAGATTTGGTCTCTCTTTCGGCAGTCTTGATTCTTTAAACAAGGAATTATTTGAGGTTAGGAAATGGGAATTTTCCCATTGTGTTTTCAAGCGCATTTGGTTTTCCTGTGTTAGCAGAGTGAGTTTGTTATCTGGAATCTGATCTGGTCAAAATCATCTTTCTGTATCTGAAACAAATGAAAACGTAGCACTCACAGGAAACAACTTTAGACTACAACCCCAGGCTACAACTTTATTACAGGCAAGAGTGTTAAACCTACTTATCACCTTGAAAGTTTCATCTGCAGTCCTAACCCTGGATGCCCTGTTCTGCCATTTCCTTGCTGCCTGGGTGTAGTATCACCATCACTTTTTTTAAACACTTCCTTTTAAATCTTAACCAAGTTTGAAAGTAAATACTTCTAGATTGCATCTCCATGGAAGTTTTCAGGTGCTTGTACAGACAGGTGAAACCTCAGAAGAGGCAGTCTTTATCACTCTCTCCATCAGAATGAATTTGGATTTCTCATGTAATTTAAGAAAAAAACATAGAGGATGAAGTAGAAGTGTGGAAGAAATCATGGATTAAAAAATGGCAAAGGGGCTGCTCATAGCCATCTGCTGCTAGAGAGCTGGTTTAAAAACCCTTGTCCTGTGTTCTTTCCTGCCACCTATCCAAGCATTTCTGTAGCACTTATCACTAAGATCTAAATGCATTTAGACTGTGCTGGCAGCATTGCATGATTTCCGTCATTTACTTTTTCCCACTTCAGGTTCCAAAGGCATAGGAAATAAGATTGCTTGGCTTTTAAATAACCTTGTCAGAGGTGTTTGCAGTCATATATTAGCAGATCTGAATCTGGAATGAAAGAATTTATGGCCAATGCACTCTTTTAAGTTGTGTATCTGTTTATCTGATCCTCACTTAGAAATGCCTCTAATTAAGCTATAAACTCTTAGTTTCCCCTTAACCATATGGGTAGCCTGGGAAGTTTGCTACAGTAATGTAATCTACCTGTTCTACAGCCATGTCTGCAATGCAAATCCAGCATAACTGCTTTAGTGGTGTTACTATCTGCTCTGTTTTTCACAACATGGACAGAAACAAAGCACGATCAAATTATCCACCGCAGTTTTCTCTTTGGCCCTACACGACTTGCTTTGTGTCAGGGGAAAAGCACTCTGCAAAATACATAAACTTGCAAACAAGAGGAAATAAGGCTTTAAAAAATACAGTCTTCAAATGCAGGTCCTGGGAAAGGGGTTGTAATATTCTCCATCAATTTTATTTTTTATGCTTTCTGTGGGAGCTACTTGGCTCTCCTGTGATTTTGTTGAATTGCATCCTTGGCTACTCTTTGCAGTTTTCAAATTCACATACACATTTAACTCACTTGAAGTCTGGATAATTTGAGGATGGGGGCTTCTCTGCCAGTGGTGTGGGCTGAGAGAAGACATAAAGGAAACTTTCATATCAAAATGACGCTTACACACTTACAATATCTATTTATATATCCTAAGCTTTTATTAAACACTTCAAAATTACTTAAGCAAGAAAAAGACCATATAAAGTACTGATAAGCAAGTTTAAAAGGGGCTTGAGTCCCAATTTTGTTACCTTAATGTAGTAAAAAGCTGAGCTTCCTTGGGACTGTTACCTATTGTATGAAAAATATGTTCTATATTTAGAAGTTTTCTCTGCAAAGTAGTGCTGACAGCTGTCATGAATTTCATGCGAGGAATGCAATTTTTGCCCTATGTTTCAGGAGCCTAAGATTTGAAAATGGGAAGTAGGAAAAGTTTTTGTGTGATTTTGAAATAGGGAGAAAAGCATCTGTATAGATTCACACAGGTACTCCAAAAGGAAATGCCTAGAACAATCCATCAGGCCTTTTTTTTTCCAGTCCTACATCTTCTCTAGTGAACACTTTAAGTATTTTTTATTATCTTTCAAGTATCCCATGTTTTCCTATTGAAATCTTACATACAGAGTTGTGGCTGCAACTGCAGGAAGGTGAACAAAAAAAACTCCTTAGCTAGGTAGCAAAATTATCATCTAACACTGATGTGGCTTTGAGGCTAGCCCAGCTTGAAAGAGATGACTGGACCGGATGGACCCCTGATGTCCCTTCCAACCCGGATCCTATGATCTAGTGCTGTTGGATTCAGTCAGTGCAGAAGATACAGGTCAGACTATGCTGTCTAATTACTAAAGCAGTTTGAGTACTGGGGAATAGGAAAAGGCCATACCTGGAGATGGAGAGTTTGAGTGAAGCAGAGCAGTCTTTATACTGACATTAGTGTGTATGTAAAACAAAATTTGTGTTAGATTAGGGACAAGATTTTGATGTTTTGCAAGGGCAGATGGTGTTGTTTTGTTCTGTTTCAGCTTTGTGGTGCAAAGTGTAGGACAGCTTAATTTGGAGATTTTTGGGGAGGAGCAGCGCTTTAATTTCTGTTACTTTGTGCAGCACTAGACATTTGCTTTATATTTTCTCTTTTTTAGTCTTTCTTCAGGAAGGGAGCCCACAAATGAGTACAATGGCCATTCTTTTCCCATTTGTACTTCTAAGTAGGAGTAGGAGTGCCTCAGTCACCTTGTTTGCATGCAGAGCATAAAACTGTCTAACACCACATGGATCTTTTAAGGCTTAGTTAATCTTTGTGCAGCACTTGAGCTTTTCAGACAAAGAGCTGTATAGAAGCATATATTAACAAGAGCACCTTGTTCTGGTTCTGTGTTGGGTTTTTCTGGGCCACTTCGACTGGGATCAAATCATGTAGAGTGCCTGAAGCAATTAGGCATAAATTTTCACTTGCTGATTCTTATAACCCCAACTCTTTTATTTGGCTTGTACCCAGCAATATGTTTATCAGTTCTGTAGATTTGTCTTTAAAACCCAGTCTTAATGGCAATCTTTCAAAATGTCATTGATTAAAAGGGTTGTTTTCCACACTACCTTAGCAGGTGCATGGATTCCCCAGGAATCTCAACAATCTTGCATCAGAGCTACTTGGAATGGTCTTGGGTGGTCTTTGCAGGGCAGTGGGAACCTAGTCACCAGTCATTCAAACCAAGGATAGACTGAGGAGTACTACGACTCCATCTCAGCATCCAGATTTGATTTATTTTCTCAACCCGGGCTAAAATGTTATCCTTATGTGAAAGCTTCATGCTCTACCAATGATCACAGACTTCTCCATTAGTTATTTTAGCCTAGTTATCTCCAGTGGACTAGGATAAAATGAGCAACTTGACTGAGATGAAAAGAACAGCATTTGTTTACAGTACATGTAAGCAATACTAGTCCTCTTTCTCAGATCCAGTGTTATGCCTGGTGCTCCCTCCTGCCAGAGCTGGAGTGTCTCCTGATAGCAGCAGTGACATTTGGAGCAGCTTTGGAAAATATCCAAATATTTCTGTAGCCATTCCAGCCATGGATGATTGTACTCTGCCTTCTGAGTGGTCTCAGATTAATCTAGTTGTATTTAAAAAAACAACAATGACAGAACTCCTTTAATTTCTCTAGTATCAGATGAAAACTCAGAAACTCAGTGGTCCTTTGCATATGTATCTCCCAGTCCCACCAGGCATTAGACTCCTTCTTGTATGAGCCTACCACAGATTTTTCACATCATTTTCCCAGAGGGTGGCCATTTGATTGCCTGGAGATGTTTCTGTTTGAACAGAACACACCAAGATTGAGCAACCTTCTGTTATCCCTGCTTTGAGAGTGTAGGCCTGGCAGAGGTCTGAACACCACACAGCTGTTCCCTTGCTCCCACCTGACCCAATTTAAAAAAAGTAGAATTTGTGAGTTGAGATAAAGGCAGTTTAATAAGACAGAAAAGGTAAGGAGTTTATAGTAATAACTGTAACAGCAACAATAATAATATTATATAAAACAAATGATGCACAATGCAATTGCTTGTCACCCACTGGCCAATGCCCAGCCAGCTCCCAAGCAGTGAGCACTGGCCAGCTTTCCCCCTAGTTTATGCACTGCACGTGATATCATATCCCTTTGCCCAGTTTAGGTTAGTTGTCCTGGCTGTGTCCCTTCCCAACTTATTGTACCCCCCAGCCTACTCACTAGTAGGGCAATATGAGAAGCTGAAGAGTCTTTGGTCACTGCTCAGCAACAACTAAAATATCATCATTTTCATTCTAAATCCAAACATTAATCTACACATTATTTTCATTCTAAATCCAAAGCACAGCACTGAACTAGGTACTGGGAAGAAAATAACTCCATCCCATCTGAAACGAGGGCAGAGAGATGAAAGAACTTTGAAAGCATATGTCTGATCCCATATACATATGATTAACAGGTTCACAAGATCAACCCAGATTTATAAGCACTACACAGAAAGAACTTGATAGAAGGCAATAAATATTATATTTGATAAACAGCTGTGATGATTTTATCATAGTATCATAGTATCATTCAGGGTTGGAAGGGACCACAAGGATCATCTAGTTCTAACCCCCCTGCCATGGGCAGGGACACCCCACACTAGATCAGGCTGGCCAGAGCCTCATCCAGCCTGCTCTTAAACACCTCCAGGGACGGGGCCTCGACCACCTCCCTGGACAACCCATTCCAGGGTTTCACCACTCTCCTGGTGAAGAACCTCCTCCTCACATCTAGCCTGAATCTCCCCACCTCCAGCTTCATTCCATTCCCCCTAGTCCTATCACTACCTGAGATCCTGAGAAGTCCTTCCCCAGCCTTCCTGTAGGCCCCCTTCAGATACTGGAAGGCCACAATTAGGTCACCTGGGAGCCTCCTCTTCTGCAGACTGAACAGCCCCAACTCCTTCAGTCTGTCCTCATAGGAGAGGTGCTCCAGCCCTCTGATCATCCTTGTGGCCCTTCTCTGGACACGCTCCAGCACCTCCACATCCCTCTTGTAATAGGGGCTCCAGAACTGGACACAGTACTCCAGGTGGGGTCTCACCAGAGCTGAGTAGAGGGGGAGGATCACCTTCCTCGACCTGCTAGCCACACTTCTCCTGATGCAGCCCAGGATCTGATTGGCTTTGCGGGCTGCAAGTGCACACTGAGAGCTCATGTTGAGCTTCTTGTCCACCAGCACCCCCAAGTCTCTCTTATGAATCTGTTGTTCTTACTAAATTCAATTTACTTAAAAATTACACATTGAGGAGCTAGGGTGTTAGAAGTTACAAATAATACACCATGCCATTTGCCCTTTTCCTTCTCTATGGTAGCATAAGTGTAAATCACAACTTGTAACTTGATTAGCTTTTGTTTCACTGTATTACAGTTTTAACGTTATTTAAACACAGTTTGTTATTTAACTGCACAGATCTTAATCTTTTACTTAAATGTAAATTGCAAAGTACAATCGCTAAACAAATTGATTGAATACCATTGATTATTCATCAAATAATTGTGACAAATCAAGTAATCAATTATTCATCCTCCAGAGAAGAATAGATGACATGAAGAATAAGCTGTAATTAAGATTAAACACTATTGGATTCTGTGCTGATGATTTCTTTTGAAATTACAATTCTTGCAATTAAATAAAATTGAAATTAAAATGTGAGTAGCCTGATTGAGGCAGCCAGTAAAGGTGGTGCAAAAGTGTAATCTGCTAGAACATACTCCTGCATGGGTAGAGAGATGACATTTGTTGCCTGAAATATTTGTTTAAGACCAGGCTGGATGAGACTCTGGCCAGCCTGATCTAGTGTGGGGTGTCCCTGCCCATGGCAGGGGGGTTGGAACTAGATGATCCTTGTGGTCCCTTCCAACCCTGACTGATACTATGATACTGTGATATTTTCTGTATTTTCCCATGCCTTACTTCTGTTTAATGCAAGAATAATGTCATGATTGCAGATTTTAGTCTCCTCCATTATTATGTGACTGATGACACCAAGTCGGGAGCAGATGTTGATCTGATAGAGGGAAGAAGGGATTTGCAGAGGGATCTCGACCGTCTGGACAGATGGGCAGAGTCCAACATGATAGCATTCAACAAATCCAAGTGCTGGGTGGGGCACTTTGGCCACAGCAACCCCATGCAGAGCTACAGGCTGGGGTTGGAGTGGCTGAAGAGCTGCCAAACAGAAAGGGACCTGTGGGTGCTGATTGACAGCCATGTAAACATGAGCCAGCAGTGTGCCCAGGTGGCCAATAAGGCCAATGGCATCCTGTCCTGCATCAAGAACAGTGTGGCCAGTAGGAGCAGGGAAGTCATTGTGCCCCTGTACTCTGCACTGGTTAGGCCGCACCTTGAATACTGTGTCCAGTTTTGGGCCCCTCAGTTTAAGAAGAACATTGAGACACTTGAGTATGTCCAGAGAAGGGCAACGAGGCTGGTGAGAGGCCTTGAGCAAAAGCCCTACAAGGAGAGGCTGATGGAGCTGGGATTGTTTAGCCTGGAGAGGAGGAGGCTCAGGGGAGACCTCATTGCTCTCTACAACTACCTGAAAGGTGGTTGTAGCCAGGAGGGAGTTGGTCTCTTCTCCCAGGCAACCAGCACCAGAACAAGGGGACACAGTCTCAAGCTGCACCAGGGGAAGTTTAGGCTCGAGGTGAGAAGAAAGTTCTTCACCAAGAGAGTCATTTGCCTTTGGAATGGGCTGCCCAGGGAGGTGGTGGAGTCACCATCCCTGGAGGTGTTCAAGAGGGGATTGGATGTGGCACTTGGTGCCGTGGTCTAGTCCTGAGGTCTGTGGTGACAGGTTGGACTTGATGATCTTTGAGGTCTCTTCCAACCTTGGTGATACTGTGATGGACCAAAAAAGTGAATCAAATTCTTACAACCAAACGAAACATCTAATTCCAGTGCTAGCTTTATCTTTGGCCTAATTTGTGTTTTGGTTTTTTTCATACTAAGTCCCACCTGGAATCTACATTGAAAATGAACATGGATAAATTACATCACTGTAAGAACTTGGTTTTGCAAGTTTTTACTGATTGATTTATTATTTCCATGAATACAGGACCTGGCCTGCTGGACATTGAAATCAATGCAAAATCTTCAGCTGTGAAACATGCATAGAAAAAGTACCTCTAGGAAACAATAAAAATATCAGCATTAGTCTTCATCAAAACCACTGTTAATGAAATAATTCCTCAGTTAGTTGGACTCAGGTGAAAATGCAATCTTGACAACAGTCCCCAACACGTGTGAGTACTGTCCTGAAACATTCCACATTTTTTTGCTACCATGCTAAAAAATGAAAGAAATGAAAATGTTTTCCACCATCTGGAAGGTCACTCAAGCAGCAAATGCTGTTTCTTTTTCAAATTAGAAAAAGAAATATTCAGAGGGATTGGTAAACTTGGGTTGTTTTTTAACAGCAGGGAGGAATTGTTCTCTAGAAGTCATCACTATTCAAGCTATGTAACTGGATGCAGCTATTAGCTGCAAATAACAACCTCACATGACATTGTTTTGATGCTGATAGGCTGAGTGCAGTAATACACAAGGCACAAATATTTAGGTAGGTTTGAATTTTATGCACTGGGAATATGCTTTCACTTCTGATTAAGACCATGACTGAGATACGAACTGGCTCACAGATTTTTAGGCCTTTTTCCCTCAGTGATGTCCATTATAACAATCAGTTCAGAAGCCATAAAGGCAAAGATTTCAGGTAGCATACATAGCATACATACACATGGAAAAATGTAATCCATAGCCTAAGTAGCCATTGTTTTGAAAAATGAAAAGGGAGAAGAGAATTCAATCAGATTTAAATAACATGAAAAGAGAGAACAGAATTCAATCAGATTTAAATAACATTTTAGCTATACCACTAAAGTGAGGTAGAAATGGTCATGTCATCAGAAGTACCTTTCCACCCCCCCCTTCTTCTCTGCTAGACAAAATGCATTTTGTGGGTCTTTATATCGTCAACAAATTATTTTCAACATTTGTAGGAAAGTAAATATGAAAAAAACATAAGAAGGGCACAAAACCAAGTTAAAAATGCTCAGATTTCATAGTTTCATAGTTTCATAGTTTCATTCAGGGTTGGAAGGGACCACAAGGATCATCTAGTTCCAATCCCCCTGCCATGGGCAGGGACATCCTACACTACATCAGGCTGGCCAGATCCTCATCCAGCCTGCTCTTAAACACCCCCAGGGACGAGGCCTCGACCACCTCCCTGGACAACCCATTCCAGGGTCTCACCACTCTCATGGTGAAGAACCTCCTCCTCACATCCAGCCTGAATCTCCCCACCTCCAGCTTCATTCCATTCCCCCTAGTCCTATCACTACCTGAGATCCTGAGAAGTCCTTCCCCAGCCTTCCTGTAAGCCCCCTTCAGATACTGGAAGGCCACAATTAGGTCACCTCGGAGCCTTCTCTTCTGCAGACTGAACAGCCCCAACTCCTTCAGTCTGTCCTCATAGGAGAGGTGCTCCAGCCCTCTGATGCCCTTCTCTGGACACTCTCCAGCACCTCCACATCCCTCTTGTAATAGGGGCTCCAGATTTGTGTTATTGAAAGCATGCAATACATTTGCTTTCTGTGTTTTAAATGCATATGTTTTCTGTATTTGACATTCACTATTCAAATTATTTGTGTTCTCTTGCATTAGGCTGCATGACATTGTTTCTGTTATCTTATTGGGGAAAGGCACTATGCTGCTAGTGTGCCTATAGACAAATTTAACATTCTGCTCCCTTTAGCAGTTTGAAATGACTTTGAAATGCATTTTCAGAAAATATTTGAGTTGTAAAACCTGATAACATGGGAGTTCATGGAGACATAAAAGCTGCAAGTAAGTAAATCAAAGGATGTTCTTTGGAGATGGTGAAGAGCCAGAAATCCAACAGAAGGAAAAGGGGATAATGAGTTGGGAGTGTTTCTGAAAATCAGAAATGTTTACAGCATTTAAATGGTTGTTCTTGTTTCTCCCAGTATTTGCCAGGTTCAGGTATCAAGCAGCCTCACTGAAGATGCAACCCACACAGTTGATAATTATTTTTCAGTTGTTTTTTGTTTTTTCCCTTCCATGGAGTGTCACATTTTTTCTATAGTCCTGACAGCTCCCTTTTGGGTCTAAGTCTCTCTCTAGGTCTAGTTAGACCTAGTTGCCAAATTTGTCTACTTTTTTTCATTCTCCATCCTATAAGGTTTCTTGTGTTATAATTGCCTCTGTGAAGTGTCAACAATTAAGTAAGATGAGGTACTGGATATAAGAAGGCATCCCCATCCCTTTGGAGATGTTATTTTCTCAGACGCTGCTTATGTGTCTGTCAAGGCTGACATGTGAAAATACGTCAAGTCACCTGATTTGTCAGCTAAATATGGCTTATATTTCTTTACTTGCATTTTATGTAGTTAAACCTGATATAATGGAAACACCAGAAGGTTAAAGCACTGGAGTCAGCGAAGTGGGATTTGGCAAACCCACACTGAATTATTTGGCCAGCTTAAGCTAATTGGCAGAAAATTTCTCAGGACTGACTGTACTCTTCAGATTGTTTTGAGACTCCCTGTAACACAATAGGATTTTATTCTATACATTGTTTAATTGCACTGAAGGAAAGTACCTGAGCCAATGTACTTAAAATTGAGTTTAAAACAAAAAAAAGAAAAGAATGACAGACTCACAACCTTTTGAGAAATCACATTTGTTAAGTGAAAGCCTTTTCTTTTGTAATCTATATAGCTTTGAAATTAGGGTTTGGTCAAAGACACTGCAGAAAATACCAAGACAGCAAGGAAAGCACTCCTCTAGGAAATTTGTTTCTGCATTGGTTTTTCCTACAAGGTAGCCTTGACTTGGAAAATCAAGGGGATGCATCTGATTGGAGGAAGTCTAGATCCTGATCCACATAGCTGATGGTGGAGGGCATGATTCCTGTCTTTTGTAAGTCAGCCTTGTCAGCAGGATATTAACCTGAGGCCTAATTGTGGAATTATGGAACACTGGGTTGGAAGGGACCTTAAGGTTCATTTGGCCCAACCTTTCTTAGGAAAACCACAGTCTAGCAAAGATGGCCCAGCACCCTGTCTTGGCTACATTACTTCTTTTCCATCTACAGCTGAAGGGCTAAAATTAATATTTCCTGCCTTGCAGAGGAATGACCTGAAAACTATGCTAGAGAAACAGAGCATGGGGTGCTGGGCGGGAACGTAGCCATTCATCTGACCAGGGATGGTGCAAGAGGGAACGGGACTAAGGAGGAGTAAGGAAATACAATCATAAGAAAATACGACTGGAGGCCTGGGATTATTTGCCTTCCCAGCACTGTTTTGTATTTTACTAGTGACTGTTTAATTGCTGCTTCATGAGCATCCTGAGATACAGCTCAAATCCCTGCCTTTGGCTGGAAGCCTGGGCAGCACAGTCACACTGCAGCTGTATGCACTATTCTCAGCATCGTGCGTCCCACTCTTCTTCCTGAATGGTGATACAATTTTGACAGCAGCAAGTAAGAGCTTTGTTGTCTCTTATTCCTTTGTTACTCTACTCGGGGAAATTACATCATCCTAGGCCTGTCACTTATCCAAGTGCTTTAAAGAAGAAGGAATTAAGTAAATAATGGATAATCACCACAGGACGTCTTTAAAATAATGGAGAGTGACTCACTGAAAGTCAAAGAGGTAACTTAAGTGTCTGCATCCAGATGAAGTTGTCATTCACTAAATCACATAGGCATGTATCTAGTGTTTGTCTTCTTTAGAAGAAAGGTAAGATCTCATTTTTACCTCATTCATGACATTGGGGTTCTTTCCCCTGATATACCATTGCTGTACCACCAGCTTACTCAGAGCCTCTGAAAAATGACATGTAAGATAATCACACACAGAATCACAGAATCACCAAGGTTGGAAGAGACCTCAAAGGTCATCGTGTCCAACATGTCACCACAGATCTCATGACTAAACCATGGCACCAAGTGCCATGTCCAATCCCCTCTTGAACACCTCCAGGGATGGTGACTCCACCACCTCCCTGGGCAGCCCATTTCAACGGCTCAAAATGTGTATGAATTAGTGAATATGGTGCACTAGTTTGGACCTGCCAGTGTTAGATAACCCTTTCAGTGAAGTATTTTCTTCTAGCATCCAATCTGAACCTTCCCTGGTAAAACTTGAGGCCATTTTCTCTTTTCCTATCACTTGCTACTAGGGAGAAGAGTCTGACCTCTCTAGAACCTCCTTTCAGGTGGTTGTGGAGTTTGAGAAGGTCTCCCCTCAGCCTCTTTTTCTCCAGACTAAAGTCCAATTTCCCTGGCTTCTTCTCAGAAGACTTGTTCTGCAGACCCTTCACCGGCTTCGTTGCCCTTCTCTGGACACACTCCAGCACCTTGATGTCTCTGCTGTAGTGACGGCCCCAAAACTGAACACAGTACTCAAGCTGTGGTTTCACACAGGGGCATGATCACTTCCTTGGCACTGCTGGCCACCCTGTTCCTGATACAGGCTAGGATGCTGTTGGCCACCTTGGCCACCTGAGCACAATGCTGCCTCATGTTCAGATGGCTGTCGATCAACACCCTGAGGCTGCTTTCTGCTTGACAGCTTTCTGTCACTTTGTCTCAAGCCTGTAGCATTGCATGGGTTTGTCATCACCAAAGTGCAGCACCCATCATCACTAGGCCTTGTTGCATCTCAGTTTGCCTCAGTCCATCAATCCAGCCTGTCCTGGTCCCTTTGCAGAGCCTTCCTACCCTCAAGCAGATCAACACTCCCTCCCAACTTATTTTCCTCTGCAAACTTACTGAGGATGCACTCAGTGCCCTTGTCAAGATAATTGATAAATATATTAAAGAGAACTGGCCCCAGTTGTGAGCCCTGGGGAGCACAGCCCCCAAGGGATTTAACTCTGTTCAACACCACTCCTGGGCCAGGCCATCCAGCCAGTTTTTTTTACCCAGCAACGTGTCCTTCCAGCCAGCCATGAGTAGGCAGTTTCTCCAGCAGGATGCTGTGGGAGACAATGCAAAATACTTTATTGAAGTCCACATAAAGAACATTCACAGCCTTTGCCTCATCCACTAAGCCAGTCACCTTGTCCTAGAAGGACATCAGGTTTGTCAAGCAGGACCTGCTCTTCATGAAGCCATGCTGACTGGGCCTGATAACCTGGTTGCCCTGCACACATTGCATAACAGCACTCAAGATGATCAGTTTCTTTACCTTCCCTGGCACTGAGGTCAGAGTAACAGGTCTGTTATTCCCTGGATCCTCCTTCTGGTCCTGCCTGTAGATGAGTGTCATATTTGCCAATCTCCAGTCAGATGGAACCTTCCCATTTAGCCAGGACAGCTGGTAAATGATGGGAAGTGGCTTGGTGAGCAGTTCTGACAGTTCTTTCAGTATCCTTGGGTATATGCCATCCAGCCCCACAGACTTATTTACATCTAAGTGGGGCAGTAGGTCACTAACCACCTCATCTCAGATTATGGGAATTTCATTCTGCTTCCCACCACTATCTTCCAGCTCAGGGAGTTAGGGTCTGACAAGCAACTGGTCTTACAACAACAGACTGAGGCAAAGAAGGTATTGAGTACCTAGGCATTTTCCTCATCCTTGACCACTCTGTTCCCCCCTGCATCCAACAGTTTTCCCCCTAGTGTCCTTTTCTTGCTAATATATGTATTTCTTGTTCTCTTCAACAGCTGAAGCCAAATAATTTTCCAGTTGGGCTTTGGCCCTTCTAATCTCATGGAGTCTTCACTGCTGGCACGTCCTTCATAATTTCCTAGATACTAAAGAACAGGGCAGACCATTGCAGTTTGGGATGCAGAAACACTTTTCCTCAGTTATTCCTTCCTCAGCCTTGCTCCATAGGCTTGACCTAGTTTTAAAAATGCTGTCATCTGGAGGTATTCATTGCCCTTCATTACATTGACTAGATAGAATGTATACTTACAAACAGGTAATAATACTTCCTCTTTCTTATCTTTGCAATGCTGTGTTGTCTGAAAGCCAGTAGATTACCACCTAATAGGCACAGAGGAGCTGGGTGCCTTGGAAAATGTGAAAAGTCTTTCCCTTGTTTATTTCAAACCCAAAGCATGCATTCACCTCAAAACAATTTCCATGCAGCACATGATCTTTCATATGAACCCCTGGTTTTGTCTTAACTCACAAAACACTGGACAGTTTTCATTCAAGGAATTTTATTCATGCTCTATGCCTAAATTCAGGCTTGAAAAGTTAATTATTTTCATTAGATTTCCTCATTTTCTCACTGGTGCTGGGGCAACTGCAGTGGCTGGTTATGGCTGAATACCATAACCACAATTTATACAAGGTACTACAATCACCTGTCTCGAAAACCAAATCCAAACTGCAAGCCTGTCTCTTGTGTGAATGACTGATTTGTGAATGTAACTGGTAGCTAAGTACAGCTTGGACACTAACAGCAAGGAGAGGCATGATAAAGTGGGTGTTTCATAAAAAGGAGTGCCAGGGAATTTCTGCTTGAAGAGACAAAAGAAGTCACCAGAAAACAGCTCTAGACACAAGAGATCTTTTGCTACAGTGATTGAATATGATCAGCCTGACTGAGGCTGCCCAGGACAGGTGGCAAGAAATATTATTGCCCCATTTTAAGACTTACTGGCAGTAAGAACATGTCCAACAGACACTGAGATCCCTGTGGAGATCTTGCATGCTTTGCAACCCTGGCTAATTCCCTCTGCCATGTCCCCAGCAGCCACAGAGTATCCATCAGGGCTCTTGAGGACAGCCCACAGGATTCATTCACTCTCATTCATGAGCAGGGCACATTTTCTGTGGAATGTGGAAAAGGGAGAACGTGGAAGAGGGAGAGCCCCTTATTAACACCACAGGAGGAAAGAAGAGTGGACCAAAAAAAAGACCCATCAGTTTAGTCCCTATTCTTTTTGCTCTCTCAGAAGGCAGCATCTGCTAGAGTCTCCATCTGTCTTCAGGACAAGGAGGAGGGGAAAGGGCTGAACCCTCTCTGGACTGACCCCATCAGTAGTGGAACCTCAAATGCTACAGAAGGAGCAGGGGTGATGCTAGGTCAAGAAACAGATGTGAAGCTGAGGGCTGAACTGATCTATAGCTGGAGAGTATGTGCTTGCCTTTGCTGTCTAGGCTGAGCAAATTAAATTGTAGATGGGGGGATGAACATCAGTAAATTGCTGGGAAACAGGGAGACATAATGTCCAAATAAAGCCACTGTGAGCTGACCACAGGTGAGGCTTCCAAGTAGGGGTCTTGTAAAGAAGTTTCAGAAGCATTTCTCAGTATTCTAAATATTTTGGATCTGCCAGAACTGCAAGTACTGTATGGATATCTAGTAAGGGATGACATAAACTTAAAATATGATCTAAACATTCTAATGAAAAAATAAAAGAGCCAGAAAAAAAGCATATAAGGATTTTGGAGCTTGTAACATGCTGGCCTGGGGTAGGAGTTGAGATTCTTAAGTGCTTGAGGTTGGCAGGAATAGGCAAATATTGATTCAAAGCTTCAGGGTGTAATGTGACAGGAAAATAATCCTGTAAAATTACTAATAGATGTCCTGTGGAAAGGAACAGGAATAGTTTGTTGTTGTTTGGTTGTTTATTTTTTGGGGGGGTGGGTGGTTTTTTTTTTCTTTTTTTCTGATTCTTATACTTTTCCTTCCCCCCCCCGCCCCGAGGATTTCTATAAGCATGCCAGGCATTTAAAATTGTCTGTGCAGCCATAATGCAGCTGTAGTTCTGGGTGGTATCACTGAACACTCTTGTTTCCTTAGTATTCGTGTTAAGCTGGAAATGTTTCATTTCATTGTGACAAAATTCCCCAAATCCTTGCAGATGAGATATATCATAAACAGTCTCTGCAATTACAAGGTTTGGGAGAGGAAGTTTAGCTGGAAGACATGCTGCTGAGATGAGAAATAATGTCTACAATGAATTTTATTCTCATTTTTTCTTGATGTCTCCCTCTTTTCCAACCCACAGCTTTGATAAGAAATCATAGGACATATAATTACCCATTTTCTCTCCCTCTTCTTGCATTTGTGCTTGTAAAAGCAGTACGTTTTGGAAAGCCTGCAATGTGGGAAAATACTAAACCAGTGTGTCTGTTTAGCCAGGAAAAGACGGTATTAAAAATCTCTGAATGCTCAGATGGATTCTCAGCCTGATCTAAAACAGAACAGAGGGGGAAAAAAAAATCACCAGAGTTTCATAAATTGTAGGTACAACTTTGACAGAAAATGTAGTATAGGGGCCAGATCGTGTGCTTTGCATCCCAGAGTCAGCAGTTTCTGGCCACAGTATGGGTATATCTGTTCCTATAGAGAAAGGGGTGTGACTGAGATACTCTTACAGGGAGCTGATCCCCTGCCTTCTGTTCTGATCTCTTGTGGCTTAAATAAACCTGGAAGATCATTTTCACAATTAAAAATTACACTGTTAAAAAATCAGCAGTGTTTCCCTTCTGTTTCTTGACCAGCTCTAAATGTTACTAGCTGGTGTATGGCTAAGCTTGCTGGGTGTGTGGTCTGCAAACTGAGCCAAGGACCTGGCCTGGGCTGTCTGACTTTGGCCTGAGTTACACCGGTGTATGCGGCGCGGGACCAAATTCACTAGCAGAGCTGCAGTTAAGCTGGATCAGACTGCTCTGTGCCAGAGCTTTACATAGCAGGAGGTTAGAGCAATGCAGAGAAATAGCTGCCTCTGACTGCTTCTCCCTACCTGTGATATGACCAAGAGTAGACGTAGCTCGCTGGGCAGCGTTGCCTGAAGCTCCTGCTCCTGCAGCGTGGGACACAGCTGTCTTTGTCGGTGGGTCACAGTGCTGCAGTTACAAGAGCATCCTCTGTTAAAAGAAGTAATTTCCTCTCCTTTTTGACTCCTGGGGCTCCTAAGAGTTAATGCCTTGGAATTAGATCAGTTCAAAAAGAACTTGATTGATGAGGGACCTGCACCTTTATGACCCAAAACCAAACTAGGATTTGCTCTTTAGTCAAATGCTGCATTTGTCATGGAAGATTTTCAGTTTTCAGATTCAATCTAGTTCTGTGCTCCCCAGCTATTGCACAGCAGTTCTAAAGCACAGTGGTGTATCAGCAGGTTATCTGAAAACAAGAGCTATATCCAAGCAATCTGAAAACCAGAGCAATATGTTGCAGTAAAATCTTTGCATGAAATGTTCTTTTTTAAAGAAAAATAAGTGCAGGTTCCAGGATTTTCATGTTTAATGTCTAAGTAAGAGATATGATACTAGTAGATGCAAAGTATAAGCTCTAACAGATTTGTATGAGCTAGAAAGCATGAAAAAAATGCAGTACAGAATGTCTATTGAGTACAATGGAAAATCCTTACAATAAATCAATTCCCAGATTTCTTCCTTACTGCTGCTAAAAACAACTGGTTTAAAAGTCCAATCTTCCCAAAACCCAGTTGGGAAAAGGTCTATTAAAGTAGGGTGGGGAGAACTGAAATCAATCTCCTCAATTAATCCTCTGTTTGGGCTCCTTTTAAAGCTTTAGCACATGTTATTTTTCTTTAAAGGGGGGGTTTAGTACTCGTGGAAATGTTCCCACATATCGGCAAACGTGAAGTCACTGCTTTACTTTTCCCATAGCCCTTCCTGATTAATGAGGAAAAATATTCTAATATTGAATAAAGCTCTATACTTCCTGATCATTTTCATGCTTGAAACGGATCTCTTGTAAACTAATATAAATCAGAAGCAACTTGGTTGAAACCAGTGAAGTAAGATTAGTATAGGAACAGAGCTGTACTCATAACAGTGTTGCAGTAGATCTCTCTCCTCTCTCAAACTCCTGCAAAAGTATGCAAGTCAACAGCATGAATCAAGCATAATTAAGAGCAGAATTTAGCCCGAAAGGTTGCATGTAAGATGACACGCTTTGCTGCGGCAGCAGACCGATGTCGCACGCACAGACGTTTTTACTTTCTTCTTGCAGCAGTGAGAAGATCCTTGAGTTGGAGAAAAAAAAAAAACCCACCCCAATTATTCAGAAGTAAACATTGAAATCAGCGCTGAAGCAGTGTGGAGAAAGTACAGTATTACTGAGCGAGTAAATTGCAGTTTATATTACTGATGCTTTTTTGAACCTTTGCTTTAATATGAAACTCTGTCTTCAAGAAAAGTAACATAAAAGACAAAGCTGCAGCAAAGAAAATACGGTAACTTTAGCAAGGGTTTCATGTGTTTTTCCTGCTGTTTAAATGTAATGTTTATCTAATAAACAGTGTTTCAGTGTTAAACAGTAACTCTCTGTCCCATTTTGAAAGTCAGAGTGTCCTTCAGGAGTTGCTATGATGCCTTTGAAAGCAATTTTTCTCTAATGAAAAGGCATACTATGTCACTGGAACAGGGTCCCAAGGAAGGCTGCCCACCACTTTCTGCCTCTGGGTAATCTGGCCTCAAACACAACCCCACGTCAGTCTTTCTCATTTGCTCACTCCTTCCTGGTTTGGAGTAATCTAAGTAATACCTTGGAAAGAAAGTTTATCAAGACAATACCGCAGTCCGAGTCAAGCCCTCATCAACTGCCTGAATAAGTTTAAAAAGAAAAGAAAAAAAAGAAAAAGAAAGAAAAAAGTTTTTCTATTGCTTTTCCTGTGGATAAAAAGAAAAGAAAAGAAATATAATTGATCCTTTCAAGTCTTGCCTACTAGAGTACAGTGCAATATTCTTCTTCTTCTTTTGTTTTTAACTTCATTAGAGCTACTTGCTTGAAACTATGTGTGTACTTAAGCGTGTTGTTGAATGAATGCCCATACATGGTACCAAATGCCTCACCCTGCAGAAGACAGCCCTAATGTAACATCAAATGACTATTCTGCAATTGTGAAGCTTAGAAACGAGCTTCTCTTCTAATTCTTAAACAGAGGAAATTAAATTCATACTTTCCAGTACAGTTAATCCTGAGCTGTTTGACGTACTTGAACATTAGCCATTTGCACCGGGGTATGAACTGAGTGTGGCTTTCAGAAACACACTATTCCTGTAGACTGTTGATCCAAATTGGCTGTCAAAAGTTATCTGAAAAATTTCAACAGCTGATCTGTTTTATCATGGCCACCAGCTGCTAAAAGCTGTAGATGGTGATGAGAGCTTAGGTGAGAAAGAAGACTGCAGAGAGAAGTTAAAAGGCAGGAGAGCAAAGGAACTCGGTGAACTCTTTGGTCTTTGGCCCTCCTTTCTTACTTATTAAAGAGAAGTTGTGGCTGAACAATACCTACTGAGTTGGGTCCTTAGGATGGAGCCATTCAGAGAGAACAGGAAAATGGTAAGCTGTGGTGTTTATTCCAAGTAAGTGAAGCAGAGGATTATATACTTCATGTCTTGTGCTAAACTGTTCACAATCTAGAAACAATAAGGACAAAGCTCATTAAACTGTGTCAATTCAGATTGGGATTTATCTCCCAGGACTTTAGTATAAATAACCATGATTAAACAACTCCCTACATAACTGCTGGAGGGTAATAAACATTAGAGTAAGATTTACCTGGCATTCATTAGCTGGGAAGCCTATTCCTTTCTGTTAACGGTAAAGGGTAACTAATGGTAAATTGGTAACTAACTCAGATACAGTCAGATATGTTGCATTAGGTGAGCCCCATTCTCTTACTTTCTAACAGTGGATTAAGGAAGAGGAGAATAAAGGAGTTCCTCTGTAGATTTTGATTTGACATTCCCAAGACCCTGTAGTTTGCAAGATTTGTACAAAAGGTCACCTTCACTGCTCACAACATGATTTTTATTACTAGAAAAAGATAATCATTTAGGGCAACAAGAGTATACATTAAAAAAATCCAGCCATTCCCTTCTTCCACTGCTTCACTATTTCTCCAAGCTTCATATTTTGGTTGTTTTGAACAGGGCTAAAATGAACATGAGAATGAATGAAGACAATGAAGAAGTACTTTTCTGATCAAGCTGCAGATGTGGCTGAACGTTCACATATATTTTCTGTCACCACTGTTTCTCTTACTCCTTTTTGACCAGTCCAAGCAAGGGAAACGCAATTGTTTATCATGGCAGTCCTGAAACAAGTCTCCTGATTTACTTGATTGCAGGGTCATAAAATTCCGGTAGAAATGCAGACAAAATGGGTAAATACTTGCTGGCAGCAGTGATGGTGTACTTTATTACATCAAACCAAAGAGACGTAGAGATAATGGTGGACAGAGCTTTAATTTTATTTTCACGTTGTGCAGAGGAGGGGACAGAGCATGGGAATGGGATGGAAGAATTCCTGAGATCTGAACTCTGGATGCTGAGACTGTGGCCTCAGGCTAGTCTAGCCTTTCAGTACTTCAGCAACTGACACCCTATAAATATACAAATAATAGATAGGAGCAACTTGTTCTGGAGGCCTGAATTCAGGAGGTGCAGACAGTAGTCTCCCGACAGTCTGCCATATGGCCCATGAGCTTTATGCTGCAGTCACTTTTCATCTTATTCCCGAAGTGCCTATGAAACAAGGCTTAGAAGGGGTACATCATCCCTCTGCCTCATCAACAAAATGGGTCTAATAGAAATATATATATATATAGTTTTAAATATGTAAGCTTATTCACAAGACTGCCAAGGTTTAAATCAATGACAGAATAAGCAATAAGCCACTATCATTTCAAGAGTTCTCTGAAATCACCAGTGGCTGTGTGCCAGTGACCAAGAAAACACCACATGCCAGATCATGAACATCTTCTATTGGTGAACAGATGCTCATACAAGGGGTTACACTGAAGTCTGCTGGAGTTTACCCAACTTTTGGCTGTTGTGAGTTGGGGGACCACCGTCTGGTCCTGTTTTACTAGTGATGTTAGGGCAACATTAGCAATAAAAGATGTCTAATCAGTACCACAACCTGTGAGAAATGAAAAAAAGATAATATTTTTTAACAGCAGATAAAATTGTGAAGGGCATGGAGGAATGATGTAGGAAAAAAATTATTACTGAAGACCACTGCAAGAAGCTTTAATGTAATTATATACCAGACTGAATAATACATAAACTCTGAAATTAATGGATGTAAAACATCAATGTGGATTTCTCCCTCTCCCTCTCTTGCTGATGTTTGTAATTCAGAAGAATGAAAGGAGACTGATTACTAATTGGGAGGAGTTCAATAGGTTACATTTTCTGAGAGAGTTGTACTTCCGCAAACTCTTTGTGGCCAGATCCTCTTATCCCAGCTCAGACAAAATTCACAGCAAAACTCAGCACTGATGTGCTTTAGGATTAGTTCTTGTCTTTGTTACCTGCCTCTGCCTTTGGGGTCACTTCAGATCGCCTGTAGCCCCAAGTGAATGAATTGCTTTTAAATAAGAAGTGTGTTTATTTGAAGCTGAAATATGAAAGGGGATATATATTGGATTCCTATACACTGCACATAGCTTAAAATCACCCAGCACATACTAAAAGAACTGACTGTAAGCTGCAAAGCTCAGCCTGAGACTCGAAGTTCACCCAGTCTGGGTAATGTCAGCGCTGAGAGGACTGATTTGGTGTTGTGCTGTGGAGCATTGTGCAGGAGGCTCAGCCCAGGGGAAAATTAGGAACAGCTAAACTCATCTCTTCCTGACATCAGCACATCCTTCGGTACACAAAAGAGGCCCATGGCATGGCCTATCTGGATTTTCTTGTGCAGGTCTCCAGGGGAGCAATGGAGCAGGGGCTGCACTCTCCAGCTACATCTCTCTGCACTCTGTGGGAGCTCATGTCTTCTCTTCATCCACACTGCACACATACTGATTAATGCCCACACTCTGTTGCCCCAGGGGAAAAAAATACACAAAACAACCAAGCAAAAAGGATGAAATTGCTCTCTCCAAACTCCTCTCAAGTGTAAACCTGCATCTATTTTGTGATATGCATTAGAGAGCAAGCCCTGCTGGTGTTTGCAGATCCATGTCCATAGTGCTTGTTGCTAGGACAAATGTGTCCTTACTCTGAGAGCTGCATTAGAAGGTGACAGCTGTGGCTTCATGTAGTTTGAAGGGAAAAGGGATGGTTGTACAGATTTGCTTTATAGGAAAAGAAGGAAGGTGCATCACTCTTGCAAGTGTGCACAGCTGAGTAATCCATATTGCTCATGATTCATCTTCAGGTATGAATGCTACCAGCTAGAGAGTGAAGTTAGGGTTTATACATACTCTTCATTGATGTGATTCTGCGGTATGATGGAATGATAGGGGCTATTGTAAGGAAAAACTCGTGTTGTACTTGCTTTAGGGACTTGAAGTTCCCCTGGAGTCTGCTGTGGTCTTTGCATAATACCCTGAGTCAGTGCAGCAGCAGCAGGTTTGGGTATAGATTCTCACTGCAGGCTCAGGACCTCTGACTTCCCAAGGTTGCTAGAAGGAACAATACATCAGATAATCTGCACGTCACTTGTGTATAGCATTGTGTCTTGCCCAGGGAGGTAGTTGAGGCCCCATCCCTGGAGATATACAAAGTGAGGCTCGACAGGGCAGCCTGATCTAGTTGAGAATAGAATAGAATAGAATAGAATAGAATAGAATAGAATAGAATAGAATAGAATAGAATAGACCAGACCAGACCAGACCAGACCAGACCAGGTTGGAAGAGACCTTCAAGATCATCATGTCCAACCCATCAACCAACCCAATCCACCTAAACAACTAACCCATGGCACCAAGCACCCTATCAAGTCTCCTCCTGAACACCTCCAATGATGGTGACTCCACCACCTCCCCAGGCAGCCCATTCCAATGGGCAATCACTCTCTCTGTATAGAACTTCTTCCTAACATCTAACCTAAACCTCCCTTGGCACAGCCTGAGACTGTGTCCTCTTGTTCTGGTACTGGCTGCCTGGGAGAAGGATGCCCCTGCTGACTGCAGAGGGGTTTGGACTGGATGACCTTCAGAGGTACCTTTCCACCCAGACCATTCTATGATTGGTCTACTGTTTCCCCTCTGTGTTATGTGTAGAGGAACTGCTAAACTTAGCATAAAGAGAGAAGTGCTGTTTGAGCACACATGACTAATATTAGAAAATTATTCTTAAGTCTTTCACTCACTGAAAATTAAAGAAAACCCTACCACAATAAAACCCAACAAACAAAACAACAAAACTAAACAAAAAAACCCCAAACCAAACCCAAAACGTCCTCAGGCTCTTGAGACAAACACTTTGATGTAGCTTGGAAAATAACAGAAAAGCTGCTCTGAGTGCTGGGCAACCCACCAAGAGTTCATAAGTCAATAAGACTCAAGAAAGCATTACTGTAAGCAGCATTTCAGTTTGGGGCCTTAAATTAAGCATAAATTTTCCATAATGAAGAGATACGCATGCTTGGGATTTAAAGAAAATGCAAAGAAGGCGACGGGAATAGGGCAGAGTAAGAAAAATGTCCCTATTATGCCCTGTGCTTCTCTGCATACTAACAACACCAAAAATATCAACAATAAAACCCAAGATGCTGAATTTGTCTTTCAGAAGCTATGGAAGGTATTTGCTCTGGGATTGTGATTTGCAGATAGTCTAGTAAATAAAATGGACCGTGGCCTCTGAGGGCGGTGAGCGGAGGCCCTTGGCACTCTGAGGGCAAACAAGACAGCACACAAACTGTAGTGTTTTCCCCCTCAAAACAGAGTTGCTAATTAGGAACAATCTTTCATAAGGACTCACATCTAAGTGTGAAGAGTGTGAGCTTTGATGGGGGCAGAGATCACAGAGAGCCTGCTAACAGCTAAACAGAATGGATAACCATGTGCCTGGTCCTGTTGAAGTTAGTAGCATACACCGGTAAAAACTGAGGCCATGTTATGGCTCTCCTACAGTTACACTTGAGAGGCTTGCTGACGTGTCCCATGGAAGGTCTTTTCATGATGTGCTTAAAAGGGTTTCCTGAGGAATAATGGAGTTTACTGACTCTGCCTTTTTTATTTCGTTTATTTTAGAAGTTGGGATGACTTTGTTACTGTACTACTGAAGTCCCTCATGATGTTTGGTGTGGATAGCCTCATAATATCCTGTTCAATTAGGGGAACCACTTTAGGAATAGGGAATCATATGCAGAGCGGGAATTTCTAGATAGATTATTAAAGATTACCTGGAGCACCCTTTGAAATTGGATATTTTTTCCACTGTGTTAGTTCATCCTTTTGAGTTCTAGAAATGTAGGTGTCTATTAACTCCATGGAAGTCTCCACAACATTTCTAAAGATCTGTAGAGCGTAGTTCAACGTGTTCCTGGTAATTTAATCTGTGTCTTAGACAAGCTTGTCTTATAATTACTTTAGCAAGACAACCGTATTTGAGATGAAAAATTTTTAATTGAATTGCTACTAAATCAAGAAATGTTTCAGAATAATAACTTGTGAGCATTCTTCTTAATGATTCAGTAGGTAGTTTTGTCAAAGCATGGAGATAAAGGGAATGCTAACTGGCACAAACCAGAGACCTGTGCCTAAGCAGTGCAGATACAAAGTAACCGCATTGCTGCTCCCTCACTACTTGATGCTCACTCACTACATTGCTGCTCCTCGACGCAATTAGGCTGGCTTTTAGGAAGAAGCTCTTCAGTAGGAGGGTGGCAAGCCTCTGGATAGGCTGCTGAGGGAGGTTGTGGATCTCTCCTCTCTGGGGGTGTTCATGGCCAGATTGGAGGAGGCCTTCAGCAGTCAAGTCTAGTTGAGAGGCGACCCTGTGCCCATGGAGGGGAAGTTGGGGCAGATGATCTCTAGGGTCCCTTCCAACCTAACCCATCCTGTGTAACTCTGGCTCTGAAAGTAGGTGTAGGTCCAGCCTCAGAATAGCATAATGTATTCTAGAGATCCAGGTGCTCTTTCAAAATCAAAAAAATTTGAGCAAATTGGTCTTGAGAAAAATGCTTGTGACTACTTATATTGCCATGTGCTGTTAAAAAGTTTGTGTCTTATCCTTGAAAGATGGCAGTGAGTGATCCCTATGTGTGCAAATGATTTCTAGATCTATGCAGTCAGTTTGGGGATAGAACACTGCTGTTTTCTTAAAAGCTATTTTATTACTTTTAAATTAATTTAACTTCTCAGCTACTTAATCAAATATCATTTCCAGCCATGAAACAGGATAGGGTTTGGTGAAGGGTCACATTTATTTGACATACCTAACTTTTGTGACTGTCCAGATGAAAAATTAGTTTGACTTTCAGAGCTCTCTGGTAACCGTAGCGATCCAAATGTAGTTTCCTGAATTCACAGCACCTTGTTTTCCTTAACGCTCTTCTTTGTTTTAATCTTCAAGGACACCTGTATGCAATCTTTCCTACAGGTGTTCAGCTGTGGTCTCATCTCTAGATAGACCAAAGGAGGATTTGTGTTGAGCTGGTCTATGTCTTATCCATTCACAACATGCTAGAGCACATTTTTAAGAAGTTCACCGACTGATACCCACACCTGATACTTGGACTAATGTAAATAAGCTGTCAAAGGCATAAGCAATGCTTTGCCATTCCAGCAGTCAGGATGTTTTGCTGGCTTTTTACATAATCAAGGACATCACTAAAGTGGAAATTAAAAATTATGAATGTTTTGCAGCTACTTAAATGGATCAGCTTGATAAAGAAGGGTGTGATATACATTTGCTTTTGTTTGACACTGGCCAGTGTTTCATCTTGCATCCTAGCCTTCTGATGCATGCAGCTATTCCTAGGCTATGGCAGAACTGCCTCCTTTGTTAAACGAATCCTGATGCTTGCTTGTGTCTGGCAAAGCTGAAAACTTCTTCCAAATGATACTGCATCATGTATCTTTGAGATTTTTCCTTCATGGTCTTTCAATGTTGTTTGTGTATTCCGGTACCTGAACTGTAGGAACAAACAGAAACTTGTTCTCCACATGAACCTCAGTGTCTGCTGTCTGCAACCCCAAAATGTGACTAATACAAAGTGGGTCCTACAGGGAATTTGTGGAAAACATTTGTTATTAATTTTACATTTTATGCATCACTGCCATCAGGAGCAGGGAGGTCATTCTGCCCCTGTACACTGCACTGGTTAGGCCACACCTCGAGTCCTGTGTCCAGTTCTGGGCCCCTCAGTTTAGGAAGGAGGTTGACTTGCTGGAGCGTGTCCAGAGAAGGGCAACAAAGTTAGTGAGGGGTTTGGAACACAAGCCCTATGAGGAAAGACTGAGGGAGCTGGGGCTGCTTAGCCTGGAGAAGAGGAGACTGAGGGGTGACCTTAGTGCTGTCTACAACTACCTGAAGGGGGATTGTAGACAGGCAGATGTTGGTCTCTTCTCCCAGGCAGCCAGTACCAGAACAAGAGGACACAGTCTCAGGCTGTGCCAGGGGAGGTTTAGGTTGGATGTTAGGAAGAAATTCTATACAGAGAGAGTGATTGCCCATTGGAATGGGCTGCCCGAGGAGGTGGTGGAGTCGCCATCACTGGAGGTGTTCAGTAGGAGACTTGACAGGGTGCTTGGTTGCATGGTTTAGTTGGTTGGGTGGTGTTGGTTGATAGGTTGGCCGCAATGATCTTGAAGGTCTCTTCCAACCTGGTCTGGTCTGGTCTGGTCTGGTCTGGTCTGGTCTATTCTATTCTATTCTATTCTATTCTATTCTATTCTATTCTATTCTATTCTATTCTATTCACTGTAACATGGTCACCAAAGATATTAAGTACAATTTGAGTACTTCTAAAACTAAGAATCCTGCTTGGTTTAAACTCTTCATCTGAGTGTTGCATCAAATACTATGAGCTTGTCTAGGGAAAGGTTTTGTTATCAAACATTCTTTCCAGTGAAAAAAAAATGTTTGTAAAGGAACCAAGATTTTAAAGCTTCTCTTAAACATCTGTGTGCGTGTGTTCACTAGGGAGAGAAATCCCTCTAAAAGTATGAATATATGAAATCTGTTGCCTAGATGTTATTAATGTAATTCAGGATTTGCTAGGATTGGAAATGAATTATTTAAAAAATGGTAACTAAATCAAAAGCTACCAACATTGGAATGCAAGGATGCATTTCTGCTGATCACACAACAATAATAATGCATTTAAAGTATTTTCTTGAATGGACTCACCCCTTGGCACCAAGGAAATGTTTGGCCTGTAGTCTATTGTGTACCAAGGGCATTCAGACTAATATGGTTGTCTTGGTCTGATTCAGCCTGTTCAGAATGAGTGTGATATCTGTTATGGTGACATGTTGAATGATCCAGTCATTCCTGTTTGGATGCAGGAGCAATTGAATGTGTAAGGAAGGTGTTCTCCCATTTTGGAGCACTTCAAACTTTCTGTGAGCTGTAACAAAGAAATACCTTGACAGTGAGAATGGGGATTCTGACAATAAAATAAAATGCAAAATCTACATTGAAATCACTCATAAGATAGGAAATGCCAAAATTAAGCTGCTTGTGCAAGCTTAGTTCACTGCATTTGCTGTGCCCATTACTTATTTTTTATGTATTTGTTTGATCACAGATCCCATTTAGCAGATATGCATCAATTACTGAATGAGCAATTACAGTATCACACAGTATCACAGTATCACCAAGGTTGGAAGAGACCTTAAAGATCATCAAGTCCAACCTGTCACCACAGACCTCAGGACTAGACCATGGCACCAAGTGCCACGTCCAATCTCCTCTTGAACACCTCCAGGGATGGTGACTCCACCACCTCCCTGGGCAGCCCATTCCAATGAGTAATGACTCTCTTGGTGAAGAACTTTCTCCTCACCTCGAGTCTAAACCTCCCCTGGTGCAGCTTGAGACTGTGTCCCCTTGTTCTGGTGCTGGTTGCTAGAGAGAAGAGACCAACCCCTTCCCGGCTACAACCACCTTTCAGGTGGTTGTAGAGGGCAAAGAGGTCACCCCTGAGCCTCCTCTTCTCCAGGCTAAACAATCCCAGCTCCCTCAGCCTCTCCTCATAGGGCTTGTGCTCAAGGCCTCTCACCAAATTAAAGAGCTCCAAGGAAAGATCTGTCTTCCAGGACAGCAAAAATAGGGTCAAGTGGTACTAAACAGTGCTTAAGCAATATAGATAGAGAGATATCTCTTACACTCTTTTGAGGCAGTTTCTCTGTAGTAGAAGTGCTCAGTGCATAGAGGCACCAGCAACATGTCTGTGACTGTGTTGTGTAGGAGTGAATTCATGTGCCTATACATAGATACCTATTTTTACTTATGATTTTTCAGTCTAAGTTACCTGAAATGTGAAGACAGTATTGCAGACTGGTGTTTTGATAAGATGATGCTGGGGCTGACAGTTGTATGCCTACATGTGAGCACATACTATGTGTCTTGCTGGAAACCAAACCTCTCACAGCAGGCAGTGATTCCAGGAGTAAACTATCTCCAGAACTGCACTTGGCTTATGCCTTAGGGAGAACCTTTTTTTTTTTTTTTCTTCACTTAGAAAGTGAACCAACATATAAGCAGCATGGATAAGACCAATTAAACTGATGAACTCTCTGCAATCCTATGAGACCAATGTTTATTGCTCATTTCTGGTGGTCAGTCCGAATGATAGACTCTGGTGAGGTGGGTGTATCTCCTTTGGCTGAAAAAAAGATATCTGTTTTCCTAGAAAACTATTATACAACTAGATCCACCTCTATAACATGGTAACATAACATGAATAGACTAGACTAGGCTAGACTACACTAGAATAGAATAAACCAGTTTGGAAGAGACCTTCAAGATCATCGCGTCCAACCTATCATCCAACACCACCTAATCAACTAAACCATGCAACCAAGCACCCTGTCAAGTCTCCTCCTGAACACCTCCAGTGATGGTGACTCCACTACCTCCTCGGGCAGCCCATTCCAATGGGCAATCACTCTCTCTGTATAGAACTTCTTCCTAACATCCAACTTAAACCTCCCCTGGCGCAGCCTGAGACTGTGTCCTCTTGTTCTGGGGCTGGCTGCCTGGGAGAAGAGACCAACCTCTGCCTGTCTACAACCCCCCTTCAGGTAGTTGTAGAGAGCAATAAGGTCAGCCCTCAGTCTCCTCTTCTCCAGGCTAAGCAGCCTCAGCTCCCTCAGTCTCTCCTCATAGGGCTTGGGTTCCAAGCCCCTCACCAACTTTGTTGCCTTTCTCTGGACACGCTCCAGCAAGTCAACCTCCTTCCTAAACTGAGGGGCCCAGAACTGGACACAGGACTCGAGGTGTGGCCTAACCAGTGCAGTGTACAGGGGCAGAATGACCTCCCTGCTCCTGCTGGCCACACTGTTCTTGATGGAGGCCAGGATGCCATTGGCCCTCTTGGCTGCCTGGGCACACTGCAGGCTCATGTTCAGCCTACCATCAACCAGTACCCCTAGGTACACACCAGAAACTGCAAGCTGCTCAAGAGCAGAAGGAATCCTATAAGATGCTCTGTATTTGTGCTGTGCTATGAACCTTGGGACTGCATTAGTGGCTGAAACCAAAATGCCACTTTATTGAATATTGTCTGTTGACCACGAAACTGCCATAGCAATGACATGACAGTGGCTCTGGAGGTAATGGGAGTAGAGTGGCTGCTGCCATTATTCATGCTGTAACCCCTGTGTGGATGATAAGGGAATTTAAATGCTTTCATATGGCATCCTGATGGTAAAAGCCGTTGCCTTTTGCAGCACGTACATGAGTTAAAACATTTTGAAATATAAAGCAGAATGCAAGAAGAATTCTTGCAGCTCCCAAGTACAGCGCAGTCTACATGGAGAGAAAATGTATTAGGACTTGAGATCCTAACAGAGACAGTTCTGCTAATGCAAACCACATATGGCTTTGGTTTTGCGATTCTGAGAACAGGTATAGTTTAGATACTAGAAAATACTTGGAGTAATTTCTGTTTAAAATATAATATTGGGGGGCAAAAAAGGGTAGGTTGCATGGTATCTGAGAGTTGCACAATTGAAGAAAGACTGAAGAAGCAGATTCCTCTGCTAGTCATTCTTACTGGTCTCCCAAAGAAGCAGCCTCCTCCTGGGCTTTGACCGATCCAGGGAGGGCTCAGGACTGTTGTTGTGGTCTGATAACATTCCAGTCCAAATAGATGTCATTTCCTCATTTAGTCTCATCAACTTTTGGGGTCATACTAAAACGCTCATGACTCTGTACACATGGTTTGGCTGACCAGGAATTAGAATTAGAATAAACCAGGTTGGAAGAGACCTTCAAGATCATCATGT
This sequence comes from Melanerpes formicivorus, assembly GCF_026170545.1. Taxonomy (NCBI): domain Eukaryota; kingdom Metazoa; phylum Chordata; class Aves; order Piciformes; family Picidae; genus Melanerpes; species Melanerpes formicivorus. The sequence goes on from NW_027142355.1 coordinate 33,604,781, forward strand.
CCAACCTATCATCCAACACCACCTAATCAACTAACCCATGCAACCAAGCACCCTGTCAAGTCTCCTTCTGAACACCTCCAGTGACGGTGACTCTACCATCTCCCCAGGCAGCCCATTCCAATGGGCAATCACTCTCCCTGCATAGAACTTCTTCCTAACCTCCAGCCTAAACCTCCCCTGGTGCAGCTTGAGACAGAACTCTGCTTACAGGGCAGGAGAGGAAGAGGAGGACAAATGAAGAACCTGCCTGTGCAGCTCTCTGAGACCAACAGGACATGGAAAGGGTCGTGGTCAGGCAAGGGACTCAGACTAAGATCCAGCATCTGGCAGAAATCCCAAGTTTCAGATTTGTGAGAAACTGTCTGGGGGAGAGAAACATCTTTACACTAGATGTGAAACAGGAGGGCCTGAGGGAGGGTTGGAGAGGAGCCCAAGAATGAGCACAGCCTGCTGCAGTCATCAGCTCCAGTCAGGGCCTCCTTTCTTCCACTTGCATGAAACTATTTCTATTGTCATTAAGCCTTAAAGAGCAGTTGTGTATCTGGATGTGCACGTGTGTGTGTGTGTGTGCATGTGTATGCAAAAGTGACATGTTTAACTTCAGATCTGACAACATGCCTTTGGCAGATTCAATGTCAAAATTAACTTGCTCTGTGTCCTTTTTTAAATTATTACTTTTTTTTTTAAGAATAAAACAAAACCAGATTGAGCTTTTACACTTAAAGCCCTAAGAAAATCATAAAAATGAATTATGGGGTGAGAATTACTCTTTAAAGGAAGACTTTACACTGGAGTAAACTTGGAACTTTTATACATAAAATATTGCATATAACATTTATGTGCACAAAATCTGCTGAACTAGCCAATTTCTGACCATTGTATAAACTTTATGTATTTGAGAAAGCAGACTTTCTTTCATAAAAAATAATTTGTTCTAGCTTCTATTATAAAACAATGATCCCTTGGTATCAACACTTGATGCTATTGTCACAGGCTGTCTCCTCTGTGTGCTTTTTGGTTGAATAATTTGTCGTTTGTAGATTAAGCATAAGTGCAGCACTGGCCTAGCAAGCCAAGAGTATGATGTGAATGAGGAGGAGAAAAGTAAATAAGGCTGAGATGGGAGCATGTACTGCAGACAAAGAACACACACACAGTTTTGGGGTGCAGAACTTGTATCTGAATCGCTCCATGTTCAAGGTTAGCTTGAAGAAGTCTGGATCTGGGCAACTGTACAGACAGTGAGTTCTGAAATTTAATCATGCTGATAAAAGCCAGAGCCCAGGTTTTATAGCCAACCTTTGAGATATCTTGGAAGAACAGACTAGAATGGGGTCCCCAAGGAAGTCAGCATGCAGCAGCACAGAACCAGTCACAAGAGAAGCCTTGGGAAACCTCCACCATGAGAGAGCCCTTGGGGCTGCTCACTCCTGTGCTTTCTGCCTCACTCCTGTGAGCAGGGAGTGTACTCAGCAGCCTGGGGACAAGAGCCCTAATGGATTAGAATACACCTTTATTAGAATAAACCAAACCAGGTTGGAAGAGACCTTCAAGATCATCGTGTCCAACCCATCAACCAATCCAACCCACCCAAACAACTAACCCATGGCACCAAGCACCCCATCAAGTCTCCTCCTGAACACCTCCAATGATGGCGACTCCACCACCTCCCCAGGCAGCCCATTCCAATGGGCAATCACTCTTTCTGTATAGAACTTCTTCCTAACATCCAACCTGAACCTCCCCTGGCGCAGCCTGAGACTGTGTCCTCTTGTTCTGGTACTGGGTGCCTGGGAGAAGAGACCATCATCCGCCTGTCTACAACCTCCCTTCAGGATGTCCCAATGAAGGACTGTGAGCAGCAGTCGTGCTTCTCCAGCACCTCCCAACCCAAGAGATGAGTCCCATCTCCTGGGACATCCTGGGTGATAGTGGTTTGATTTCCCAGAGTAGCTGAACCATGTAAACACTGAAGAGATATTAAGTGAACAGGCCTGGAAGGATTAATGTTCTCTACTGTGTGCAGTGATCTTAGGAGAAAGGAATGACAAAGCATGAAAGAAAATGCAACAGATAGTAATGCTGTCACTTAATTCATGTCTGAATGTGCTCAAATACCGTAATGACAAGGCCTCACAAAAGCCAGTGCAATGCAGAATAGCCTGCAAAAGCATTTATGTGGAATAAGCTGCATTTTGTAGCCTACCTGTGAAGTACTGGCTATTTTGTCAGGTTGTCTGGCATTAAGCTGTTCAGGTGAAGTGTCTTTCTGAAAATCCACTGCTTGAAGGCTGTGACTTCCTTTTGCAGAAATTATTACAAAATTATCTAGAAGAGTAGATGAAAACCAGAGACTGATCACAGAATTGTAAGCTGTAAAACTGTTAAATTTTTTCCTATTAAAATCTGGAAAAGAAACTAAGCAATTCAGTGCCCTCAGAGAAATGCAGCATATATGATCCGCTTTAATTGCCTGCAGGGGAAAAGCTGTGATTATGAAGCCCTCTCTGGTCTGATCCCATAGCAGCTTTTTCCTTAGACAAAAAAAAACCTCCTTTTCCTTTCACTCCTCAAGCATTGCATCGTTTTAAAGAATCCCAAAATGCGCTTTTCACGATGAAATAAGCATCGACGCTGGATTAACAGACTCAAGGTTTGTATCCTGGAATCATAGGAAGAAAACAGATGAAACATTTAATTGAATTGCAGATGTTATGTCTAGAAGAGCAAAATACTCCGAGGGTAATTGAGAAGGTTGCCATCCACATTAGGCAGAGATTTTTAAAACAGAATACATATGGAGAATGCAAATGTGCCGAATGCAAACATCTGTGTTGAATGTTAGTTTCAAGTGGTATCAGGAAATACACATTTTTCTCAGCTTTTAGGACTCGGTGGTATCAGTGGAAATAAAATTGAATATCTAATTATCTCGCTGAAGCCAGCAAAGAGCACAGGAGAATCTTATTCATCTTCCTGAGAGACATTTATAATAAATCATTTGTGGTGCATTGAAAAAGTACATTATGTCCATGGGACTAAGTGTTTTCCTATTCACCACAGGAACAGAAAAGGAGGAGATTGAGTAATGAAAAATATCTGCTTTTGTGTATATTTAGGTGACATACCAAAAAAAAAGGGTCAAAACTAGCTGTATGATGTCGTTCAGCCCCTGAAACTTCATAGCAATTTAAACAACTTTCTAATGGATAGCAAAAGCTGAAAGAATGTCTCAGGGAACCTGCGTAATATAGAACCTGTAAATGATGTTTTCTAGTTCTATAATGCAAGCAATTATTCTGAAGATAGCGATGAGGAGGGATGATTGTGTGGAGATAGAAATGCTTCATCAAATTTCAGCTTCTCAAGTAAGAAGGAATGTGGGATTGTGGATGTTATATTAAACTATTCGTCTTAGCGCTCATTTACATTCCAGCTTGCAGCACAGAAGTCTGCATAACTAAGAAGATTTTAATTAAATAAAAGGACAAAGCATGACAATTTAATGACCCGATATGAAACCTCATATGTTTCCACTGGCCTCAGGAGTCTTCTTGAAGAGAATACAGTAAGAATCAGATTTTCTGATCTATATTTGCTTAGACAGCCTGTTCCCAAGAGAAATGACTAGGAATCAGGCTTTATTACCTATTGCTGCTCAAACCCTGCCCAAGCCGCATCAATTCTGAATCGAATAGATACTGTAATTGTATTAATTAGGCAAACATCCCAAATTAATTATGAAACTTATCTTCTTTGGTTGACTGCAGTAGAGCCTTGTTGAGGCCCAGCCACATTTTTCATTTATAGATTTGGAGATAAAATCAGTGTGGCAAGTCTTGCTCTTTTCTGATGTTGCAAACAATACAGATGATTCTTCTTCTCTTTTCCCTGTTCATGGTGTAACTGTTTCTGTGGTTTAATTCTAGCTTGATCTGATAACACACTGATCTTCTTGACACATTAAGAAGGAAATGGTGTTTGGATCACTGCTATGGCTTGGCAGGAGGTATTGATGTGATGCCTGCTCTTTGTCAGATGGCTCAGGAAATTCCACAGCCGATACTCAAAGCTTTAGTTCAGCCAGGGATTTCTAATCCCTGATAAGTGTGAAGTTCACAAGAAGTTAGCCACTCTGCATTTTCTGCATTTGAGGGCTGTATCAAGGCTTGCATGATATATGCTGGTGGTCAGAGCTCCACTTAACACCAGACATCATTATCACAGTCTGAGGTGGTGAACTGGTGGATTATTTGACTACCTCTCCCTCTTACTGCAAGGGAGGCTGAGGCTCCTTACTAAACAGGGTGTAGTAGCTGAACCTGACATAGAAAATACAACCCAGATACTGTGTGGTTATGTAAGTATTGAAATGACTAATCAGGTAATATGAACACAATTCAGAATTCATTCCATAAAATGAATTCATTTCACTTCTCTTCAAAAAGACATGTTTAGAAAACATAGGTAGTTGGAAAGCACTTCAACAAATGCTTGATTTCATGATGAGAAAGGAATAACATGTGAGGACCTTGAAAAGTTTCACTCTATTTAAAATATACGTGGAACTGGTACAATTGAGGGCAATGATCCGTTGTCCTCTAATGCAAGATTTGGCTTAATTAGCTGAGGTTTCATCAAAGGAATGTAGGTTAGGTTAGTAGGAAAACATTTCAAATGATCAGCATATCCTGATTGGTACTGGGACAGTGATATGGGGAAGTTTTAGGCTTCCTTCTATCAGAAAATTTTAAGAACCACATTATGTAAAATTTTCTCAGATGTGTTTTATTTAGTTCTTCAGCACAGGAGAAAGTTGGATTAAGACCTTACTTCATGATTCTAAATGAAATGGCCAATATTATCCAAGAGATTATATTGGTTGGTGAGAAACATCCTTTCTACTGTACAAATTTGCTTATAGTTTATGAATTTACCCATACATAAAGACCAGAGTTCAAATCCAGCGCTGTTGATTCGAAGAACATTGCATTACTCTGTTATTTTATTGGCTTACTCAGACTCTCCCATGCATTACTTTATTATTTTAATGGGTTATTCAGACTCTCACAATGAATCATTTTCTTAGCTTAAATAAGTCAATCACATCTGGAGCTGGTCAGAATATTTGCAGTGAAATGAAATATGTCACCTCATCAAAGCCAAAATGTTGTATCAACATATCAGTTTTGACAAACATTTCTTGAGAAAGTTTTTGCTTAGGGTTCCCTTGTCACTTATGGCCAGAGGAGAAAGAACTTGAGCTGGAAAGATCAGGTTTTCTATCCAGAAACAGACATTTCATAACAATTTCCATTTGCAAAAATGGTTGAGGGATTTATTTTCATTCCTCTGAATAGTGAAAACAAATTCTGAAACCTCGAAATTTACAGCAAAATGGAATCCTTGTCCTCTGAACAGCTCTAATCACATTTGAGCGTACAGAATGCTGATTCAGTAGCACATATTTAGAGGATTTAGGTATAACAGAAGGCAGAAAATCAGGAAACCATAAGAAATGTGGCCATATCTTCGTAGCTGGCTGCTTCTTCCTGGAAATAGTATTCATTTAACAAACAGCATGTAAACATCATTGAATTTGACTCTTGCCATAGAGATATCTCTGCAAAACATGCATGGCGGCACATTTTCTGTCTTTCACACCAAGGATTAGAAAAGAACATAACAAAGTCCTTCCTAAATGATGCAGGGTACAGATTGGTCCCTAAATGATTAGAGGAACATCAGAAATTTGTTTTCTTTAGCTCATTAAAATTTGTCAGCACTTCAGTTTTTTCAGTCACAGTTAAAATATGTTGACTACTCCAAGGGAAAAAAAAAACACCCCAAACCACTTGTATCAGCTGGAACAGGAGATTCCAGTGCACACTGATGAAGCTCATTAACTGCTTGATTACATCCTGGAAGAAATGGGCATTGTAGATGACTGTGCAGGAAAGAGGAAGGTATGGCTGTGCTAGGCACTGCCCTTACCTTCCCTGACTGGCATTTCATAATCATGTTTCTGTAATCCATTTGTAGCCATCAGAAAACGAGCTTGCAGAATATGTGTTTTGAGTAGTTATTATTAAACAGGACAAAACCTGTGGCTGGAACAGATAATTCTGTTGTTTTCAAAATGAAGGAGACAAAATATTGTAAGCAAAACGGCTGAAAGTTCTGCCTTTTGAAACTGAGCTCGTAATAAAGAGCGGGTTAAAAAAGCATTTCTGAACACTTTCTGCACTGATTCTTGAGAAAGATAATTTTCTTCAGACAGAATGGTGGAACAGGTTGCCCAGGGAGATGGTGGAGTTCTCATCCCTGGAGGCATTCAAGGTCAGGCTCAATGGGGCTCTGAGCAATCTGGTTTTCTTGGGGATGTCCCTGCTTAGTGCAGGGTTTTGTCCTAGGTGATTTTTAGAGGTCCTTCCCAACTCAGTGCATGCTAGCATTCTAAGATTCTGTGATCCAAGTGTCAGTGGAGGAAGCTGAAGTCTGTCTTCCAGTCCTCACACAAAACTGTAGTATGTGCAGTATGCATGGATATGTGTGCAACAGTGTCTGTGCACTTCCCATGTGTACAGACCGGTGTTACCAGAGGTAGAAACACCTTCAGAGAAGGCAGCCCTGAGGCTGAGACCCACCTTGGTGTAGAAGGAGGCTTACCAGAGCAGCGTGCCTGCTACACCTGTCCCATCTTCTCCATGGGTGGGTTGTACCAGAAACTGCTGAGAGCCAGCAGAATCAGCATGTGAGAAAAGGCTATTAAGGAAAAAAAAATAATAATTCAGGAGATACTGATTTCAGGAAAGGGAGTGCTAATGCTGCACAAAGCCAGATGTGTGACCACATATACACATGTGAGATTGTTCCTGTTATTCTCTAAGAGTGGAGTAATACTGCCTATCAGGAGAGCTCACATTGCAATACAGGCAGTAATTTTTCTGTAGGGAATTGGTTTACTCAGTTTACAGAAATATTAAAGCATAAAGTGTGGGTTTTCAGGAACCATCTTATGAAAAAAATACTATGGGATGAATTCCTTGCAATGAAAACTGTGGAAAAAAATCTACAGCTCTGATTTTTGTCCCCTTGCCTTTAACTTCAGAATATTTTTCTTAAGCTGCTTTTACAGCAGAAGTCCAGATTTTAAGGAGTCTGGAAGACTCCATTTTATCTGTGGAGCTAATGGCACTATTCTGTGATAAGACTTGAAAGTGGAAGCTGAATAACAGAAAGGAGGCAAGATTAAAGATTTTATTTCAGTTGGTACACAGATTAGTTTCAATGGATTTACGGCTGTTGGTTGCAATTACGGAGTCAGCTGCACTGCGTCTCTGATTTACTAGTACCTATTGCCAAGCCACACAACTGAGAGGTCTGGTAAGGCTTCAGAAGCCTTAATAGAGAGTGTGCACACTTTTGGCAGCCTCAGCCTGAAAACCAGAGACAAACTTAGAATAGAAAGTGATGTACAGCTCCACCTCCTAGCCCTCCAGAAGCGGGTAACTTTATACTGTGTTTTTGGCCTATCTTTTGAATATGTGGTAATAAATTCACAGATGCTATTTTGTCTGAGACTTGTGGATCGACTGCTGAGCAAGAGGATGGGGTCGGAGTGGCTGAAGAGCTGCCAAACAGAGAGGGACCTGGGGATGCTGATCGACAGCCACCTGAATATGAGCCAGCAGTGTGCCCAGGTGGCCAGGAGGGCCAGTGGCATCCTGGCCTGCATTAGGAATAGTGTGGCCAGCAGGAGCAGGGAGGTCATAGTCCCCCTGTACTCTGCATTGGTTAGGCCGCACCTTGAGTCCTGTGTCCAGTTCTGGGCCCCTCAGTTTAAGAAGGACATCGAAACATTTGAACGTGTCCAGAGAAGGACAACAAGGCTGGGGAGAGGCCTTGAACACAAGCCCTATGAGGAGAGGCTGAGGGAGCTGGGATTGTTTAGCCTGGAGAAGAGGAGGCTCAGGGGTGACCTCATTGCTGTCTTCAACCACCTGAAAGGTGGTTGTAGCCAGGAAGGGGTTGGTCTCTTCTCCCAGGCAACCAGCACCAGATCAAGGGGACACAGTCTCAAGCTGCACCAGGGGAGGTTTAGACTTGAGGTGAGGAGGAAGTTCTTCACCGAGCAAGTCGTTCGTCATTGGAACGGGCTGCCCAGGGAGGTGGTGGAGTCACCATTCCCGGAGGTGTTCAAGATGGGATTGGACGTGGCACTTGGTGCCATGGTCTAGCCATGGGGTCTGTGTTGATAGGTTGGACTCGATGATCCTCGAGGTCCTTTCCAACCTAAGTTATACTGTGATACTGTGATACTGTGATAATTCTTATTTCTTACATATGCCACCGTGTTTGTTCTGATTGCTTCTTTTTAAACTGAGTAGCTAAAAATACTTTTATTTTCTGATTCAGAAGCACTAGCGAACAATGCTCATGAAACACTCCTAAAGAGGGAAAATAAAAGATATAATCTTGATGCAGCTGGCAGGGTATACAAGATAAAATGGTTCTTTTTAAATGGAATAATTAGGGGAAAGATCCTATTTGCTTGAATAATTAAATAAAAGCCTTTACTATGGCTGATAGCAAATGACTCAGTGAAAAAAGGAAACCTGAATTTAAAATATTAAGGATAACATCTATCTTTGCCAGATCTGGACATTATTGGCGGTCTCCATAAATCATCCTCTTTTTAATTTAATATGAGCATCTGTAAGGTCCAGAGATAAATTAATTGCTGCCAGATTTAAATAATACGCTTGGTTTCAGGCATTTCCTGGGGATTAATGACAGGTTAGAGGGAGCCGAGGGCCTAAAGTTCAGCCAGAAACCATTAACCTCAGGTTATCATTAACCTCAGGAAACACCCTACATCTCAGCTGTGTCTGCTCCTACAGAATGGAAATGAAAAGCATAATGCCGTGTATTTTGTTTAGGAGTTGATGCCATTCCAGGTGGTACATTCAGGGAAGTTTAGCAGGTCATGTTCTACCTGGTTAGATGGCGTGAATCAAATGTGTGCATCCACTTGGTCTATCTGGACTGCTACAAAAGGAAGGGTTTCATGCAAATGGTGTCCAGAGAAGGGCCACGAGAATGATCAGAGGGCTGGAAGACCTCTCCTATGAGGACAGACTGAAGGAGTTGGGGCTGTTCAGTCTGGAGAAGAGAAGGCTCCAAGGTGACCTAATACTGGCCTTCCAGTATCTGAAGGGGGGCTACAAGAAGGCTGGGGAGGGACTTCTCAGGACATCAAGTAGTGATAGGACTAGGGAGAATGGAATGAAGCTGAAGGTGGGGAGATTCAGGCTGGATGTGAGGAGCAAGTTCTTCACCATGAGAGTGGTGAAACCCTGGAATGGGTTGTCCAGGGAGGTGGTTGAGGCCCCATCCCTGGAGGTGTTTAAGAGCAGGCTGGATCTGTCCAGCCTGATCTCATGTGGGGTGTCCCTGCCCATGGCAGGGGGGTTGGAACTAGATGATCCTTGTGGTCCCTTCCAACCCTGACTGATAATACGATACTATGATAAATGGTATCTGATGTGGATGCCTTCTATTTGGAATCCAAACGATAAAAGTGAAAAAGCCCACGGAAATCAAGTTCTGAGTTTGCATGGGGTGGGTTGATGTGTTGAAGGCAACATTAGGTTTGCAAATGAACATTGCCTGGGCATGTGGAACACATCTTCTGGTCTCTTCATTACTATCCTCAGCCGTTGCACAGTGGAGTTTTGGTGCAGGGAAGCAGGCCTCATGTTTCTTAATTTAAGCAGTACAAAATTGTGTCAGGAGGAAAATTTCAGAGTTCCCAACTTGAGTTATTAAGAGCCATATTTTGTCCTACTTTAAAATCGTGGAGACCTCTGGGGACATAGTATCAGGATACAGAAAAAAAGAACAATATTTATAGGAAAGATTTTGCACATTTTTTATCCTGAAGGTTTTCAAGCATTTTAGGAGCATTTATTAATTAATGCCCACAACATTCCTGTGAGATACATATTAGCCCTGCTCTCTACTAGGAATGACACTGAAGATGGTGAGGAGAAAGTTCTTCACAGAGAGAGCTGTTAGCCATTGGAATGGGCTGCCCAGGGAGGTGGTGGAGTCACCATCCCTGGAGGTGTTCAAGAGGGGGTTGGATGTGGCACTTGGTGCCATGGTTTAGTAGTCATGAGGTCTTGGGTGACAGGTTGGACTTGATGATCTTTGAGGTCTCTTCCAACCTTATTGATTTTACGATTATATGAATCTATGGTACCAGAGGAAATATGGGGAGAGAGGATGAAAATGGCACCACTGAAGGACAGGGCTCTGAGAATTCCCACTGCTCCCTCATTTCTGCTGTGGACATGGGACATGCTTGCGGCTCTGTTGACATAGGAACCAGGAGCTGAAACTGGTGTTGTATATAAGGGCATGGAAAAAGATCACTATGAGTTACCATTCTGATGAAAAAGAAGAGAGTAAATTAATTTAAGCTAGTTTGAAAGTGCAGCTGGTGAGTCTTTGGTGGTTTTCAAGCACTGGTCCAGTGAGTGCTTGGGCTATGAGCAGGTTTTGGTGGACTGTAGCAGCTACTTATGTGTGCAGTGGGGTTTTGATGCATCTTTCTAAGTACCAAATTCCCTTACTTGATATTAATCACATACAAATTGGTGTCTATCTTCAGCTAGACATTTAGGCTTCCTCTGCATTTAACATAAATTCTTCTACAGTTTTAAAATAAGTGTCTAAAATACTCCCTTTGCAAGTGCCCTGTTTTCCCCACATATCTTATGGTGGGACTCAAAAAGACTGTTTTTATCAGCTGGAGTTAGTTGGGGTGAACACAAGAGCAGGAGAAGGCCTGGATATTTCCAGTGAGGGAACAGCAAAATCCCAGAATCACAGAATCACAAAATTTCAGTGGCTGGAAGGGACCTCAAAAGATCATCTAGTCCAACCCTCCTGCCAGAGCAGGATCACCTACACCAGATTAACACAGGAATGCATCCAGGAGAGTTTTGAATATCTCCAGAGAGGGAGACTCCATAACCTCTCTGGGCAGCCAGTTCCAGTGCTCCATCACCCTCACAGTGAAATTTTCCCCCCCTCATATTTACATGAAACTTCCTATGCCTCAAAATGTCCAGTTGGTTGTTAAATGCATGAGGGCTTTTGGACTGGGGACTGGACAAATAGGCTACATTTACACACAAGCAGACATACACCAGTTTGCCTTAGGCAGCATAAAGGCTACAAGCTCATGTTGGCTTCATGGAGGGCGATGATGGATGAGTGTGGAGAGATACATTGGGAACAACACTGGCAACACAGATTAATCTTACTGAAACTTGGTATGCTGACAGGGCTGTTCTTTGTTTTCTGGTTTGTTCAACTGAGTTAGCTTCAATGTTAATTTTTTATGGTAGTTCTTACATCCACAAATGTACAGTATTGTATACATCTAGATGGTTTTGTATCTGTTTCTCATTATAATGCAACTTCCTTGTACATTACTAGAATAGGTTTTAATATAGAAATATTACCTAGTTTATGTTTTTGTAGCCTACATGTTGCTTATGTTCAGATCTTCTTATTGCTATATTTTAAATGCATCTGCTGCCAGGCTTCTTTAAGCCTGCTAATGGCAAACCCCATTCCTTTAAATCTGTAGCAATTCTGCACATAACTGTAGAGCACTTTTTCATGGATTTCAGTTGCTAAAAAGAAATGTTGCAGCTGCCTTTTAAAGCATGTTAGGTCAAAATTGTGGCCAAACTGCAGCAGTATAGCTGGAAAAAAGGGCTCCCTGGAAGATGGTAACAGAAGAATTTTCTAAAGAGAACTCCAAATATAGAGCACACGACTTCTTTCCAGAAGCTGGCAGAAAACAAAGGATTAAACTTAACTAAATCTCTCTCCTGCTCTTAGTTCACGGTTGGCTGCAAAGAAACAGTATTAGGCCAGCTGTACAGCACAATCTAATTCCACACAAAAATATAATAACAGTGGGCTATGGAGTTGGAGTCTTAACTTTCATATAGGTTGGCAGGATAATATATCTCTGGTTTACTAGAACTTACTTACAATTCATAGGCCCTGTACTTTTGATTTTAGCAAATCTTACTGTATTTAAGCTTTACTGACTTGAAGGACAAACAGTTCATGCTGCTTTCTGATTGCATACAAGGAAGGGATGTAGAAATGTCCTAATTATACCAAATACCTGGCCTTTCATGTTGTTGGGATCGATCACTTTTGCAGTTCAAACTCTTTTTCACTGTGCTCATGAAAGTCTCACAGATGTAGGTGTTACTAATCTAAGTTGGATGTCTTCTACAGTTCTCAGCAGTGCCATGATGGTCTCTGTCAAGGTGATGAGGCATCTCCCAAAGTTTTGGAGTCCAGACAAAAACTCTGCTGTGTGAGCAAGATGGGGAGAGTAAGCAAGGATACACAAGAGGTACTGAAGGCAGGAGGGGTTACCTTCCTAATGCTCTTTGGTAACTTTCTTCCCAGACCCACATTTGGAGGTAGAGCACTAGCTGTGCAGTGATACCATCCCACAGATGAAGCTGCCAACCCAGTCTTGTCCTTCAATTCTCCTTACAATTTGTCATCTTACAGAGACACACCTTGATCTGCCTCACCTTCCAAAATCCCACAGTCTCATGGATCAGGTGAAAAAAACTGTGCTGGCAGAGGGCTGGTGTGCTGTAGAAGGAGTTGAAAGTCCTGCATTCCTAAAGCCACAGGGAAATAAATCTTTCCAGGAGCAAGTGGAGATCAGAGCTATATCTTCCAACTGGACTCTGCGCTGCTGGTCACAACTCTCTGAACTCTGTTGTTGAGCCAGTTACCAGCCTACCTCATGGTCTAATCATCTGACCTACTTTTCTTGAGTTTATCTACAAGGATGGTATGGGAGACAGTATCAAAGCCTTTCTGAAGTCAAGATAGACAACAGTCTTTCCCTTCATCTATCCATTTGGTCATGCCTTTGTAGAAGCCTATCAAATTAGTCAAGCAAGATTTCCCCTTAATGAATCTATGCTGGCTACTTTTGATAATCCTTCTTTCTTTCACATGGTTAGAGATGGCCTCCAGAACAAGCTGCTCCATCAGCTTTCCAGGGTTGGAGGGTAGGCTGACTGGTCTGTAGTTGCCTGGCCTTCCTGCCCTTTTTGAAGGCTGGAGTGACACTGGCCCGCTTTGAGTCCTCAGGAACCTCCCCGGTGCTCCATAATCTTTCAAAAATGATGGAGAGTGGTACAGCAACAACATCAGCCAGCAACCCATCAGCACCCATAGATTCCATCCAAGAGATCTCTAGCCCAATCCACATGGACCGGTGGAGGCTCTTCCTCCCTCCAGTTTTGGTCTCTTACCTCCAGTGTCTGAGATTCCTGAGGGTTGGTCTTAGCAGTAGACTGAGGCAAAGAAGGCATTCAGTAATTCCACCACCTCTGCATCATCTGTCACCATGCCTCCCACTTCATTTAACAATGGCCCCACTTTTCCCTCATTCTTTCTTTTACTATTGATGTATTTAAAGAAACCCTTCTTGTTATCTTTCACTTTTGTAGCCAGGCTTAGTTACAAGGGATCTTTGCCCTTCCTTTTTGCATCTTCACATATTTTGACAGTTTTTCTATAGACCTCTGAACTGCCCAGACCCTTCTCCAGTTATTGCAGACTTCTCTCTTCCATGTGAGTTTTTCTAGCAGCTCCTTGCTTATCCATGCAGGTCTCCTGCCTCCTCTACTAGATTTTCTTTTCAAGGGTATACATTTCTCTTTGGCATGAAGGAGGTGGTGTTTGGATATTAACCATCTCTCTTGGACCCCCATACCATCTAGAGCCCTTTTGTTTCATTTTCCCTAAAATATGCTCTTTATGCCTACATTATATGCTGTGGCAGTTTAGGCTGGATGCCTCCTATTGTGGCCCCACAAGATACACCTCCTGTGTCCCTGTCCAGCCCACTGGGTGGACACGAGAAATAGTGTATTTCATACCCATAATATCCTGCACCCTATAAATCTGTCTGCAAAGTCTCTCACTTCCTTTTTCTTCCCTGTATGCTCCCATGGGAGATGATTCCTATCAGGTAATGCTGGAGGAGTTATCTCAAGACCTCTTAGACCTGGGTGAGCCTAATGCCAGGAGAAGAAGGGGGGAGGGGAATTCTCAGACCTGGCCAGCCTGAGACCAGCATAACAGTGGAGGGGGGAAGAAAGAGCCCTGGGGGTTTTGAGTATACCCTCAGGTGGGGAGAAGGGAGATGTTGGGAGGTTTTTGGGTATGCTATAAGATACTCTGTATGCTTTGGGACCTCTTTTGTCACTGTGCTTGTAGCTCCCTGTAAAACACTGATTGCTTTTCCATTTAAACTTTCCATCACTTCTGCAACCCATTTGTGTGAGTGTCATTCTTTTGCCCCCTTTGGAGGCAAGAGAGGATCTGCCTGGCCTCAACCTGGGACATATGCTTGTATATCTGTTACATAGGAGCAACGTGTGTTCACTCAGAAATGGCACTTTCCAAATCATCCTCAGTTCCTGTGAAGAAATGTCATGAAGACATACAGATAAATGAGTGTGTTAGGGAATTTCAAAGGCACTGCTGATTCTCAGAAAAAGGAATCTCCATTGTCACTTACTCCTACCCAGGTTAAACAAGTTATGTAAATCACCAAATGTAGCATACAAAATGAACCAGGTGTAAGTAGTCTAATATTCCAGGTTCATGCAGCCTTATTTCAATTGTCTGGAACTAAAAGCAAAAGGATACTTGATATCATTAAAAATAAATGGGGGTTATAATTACTTAAAGGATTATAGCATAAAATTTGCATGACTGATGTACTGCAAAATACAAGGGGGATTTGCTAGACAGAATTTAATGTTGCTCTGCTTGTAGATGCAGCATGCATCCAGGCATATCAAGAAATAAGATCATTTAATGCTTTATTCATTCTATTTAACAGAATATACACATGGCCCATCATCCACATATTCACCTGCTGTCAGCTGCTATTGAGCTCTATAATGAACAGCTGTGGAAAGGGCAAAAAAATGTACAACAACCTCTGGCTATTTGCATTTAAGATATTTAGTTCTGTGTAAGAAGAATGACATGCAATCAACTAGGCACACGGGTAAAAATAGCAGACTCCAATTTTGCCAACCATTTTTCTCTTCCCTTAGAGATGTTTACAGAATTCATGAATTATTTGCATTTTGACTTTCAGAACAACATGCAATTTTTATAGGGCAAAGGGTTAGATTCTGTCAGTCTTGTTTCCGAGGTCTAACCAGACAGGGCAAGCTCTTCTTGCTGTGCACTGTAGGAGGAGAGTCTGATTTGAACTGTCAGTGAATAAAGCCTCATTAGCGGGTCAGCGACAAAGAGTGATGGCCACACAGCAGGAGCATCACCTTGATAAAGAAGCAGATTTAAATATCACCGTAGTAAACACTGGAGTTGTACTGTGTTGATAATGGGCTCTCTTGCAGGAGGTGGGACACCTATTAAAATCTGTGGGAGCTGTGCAGTGACTCTCAGAACAAATCTGCTTGAAACAGGATCGCAGCTCTCGTACCTCTGGGGTGCATTCAGATTGATGAAACAGTCTTGAAAATAATGGACTCAACTCTGTGAAGGCCCTGAGTGTCTTCTGAAAGGTTGACAGGACTCCTGCCTCCCCTATATTTCAGTGGGAGCTGGGAGCCAAACCAGGCCCCTCCAGAAAGCAGGAGAAAGGAGACAGTGAGCGGCAGGGTTCTGCCTGTGACTCGGCTGTTGGAGACTGAACAATAAGTCTGTTCTCAGATAAAATTCTCATACAAGTTGCCAGACATCCGTTGATTGGGAAAATATGAGGGCTCGTTTGATACCAAGAGCAGCCTTATCTGCTATTATCTACTCTGGGTTAGAAAACTCTATTTTAAAGGTTATTTACTAGAAACAACAGGAACATTTAGCTTTCCAGTCGTAGTCAGTAAAATCCGTCCAAAGGAAATACATCCCAGCTTTTCCAAATAACAAACAAAGATTCTTCAGTTATGTGCCTTTAAGGTTTCCTCTCAGCTTGAGGGTAGTATGTAATAGATGGAAATAATAAAAAAGATACTGAGAAAGTGGTGTTCCATGAGCCAGTTTTCAGGAGACCATGTGACTTTGATGCTTGGAAAAAACCAGTAAGATTACAGTGCAAGCTTGTAAATATTAGGTGTAGCTTCTAAAGCCTCTTTTAACCAGTCAAAATGATGACTAAATCATTCCAAGAAACTGGAATAAAAATAGGAGATATTATAAAGCTTTGCTAAGTAAGAGAAGAGACAGTCTGATCTGAAAGTCAAAAGCAGCATTAAAAAGGTGGAATAGCCACCTTTCTGCAGTCACACCAAAATGCTTTCATTTTTAGAAGTCAATTTGTTTTTTAGACAAACTTGTAGCATAAAGTGAAAAGAACGTTATCTATTTGGGAAACATCTAAAATAATTCTCTGGTTAGTTATAAAACCAGGTTGCTCTGAGCATTTCAATAAAGGGACTTCTGCAAGCATGTGCAGAACTGCATGAACCGGAAAGGCCATTTTCAGAATGAATTGTCCCATTCTTAACAGTCCATGACCTACAAATGGAAAAGCCAAAAGGCTGTTTGACACAGAATCACAACAGTAGTGCATCTTATCCTCTGTGGTGTGATGTTGAATGGAACTGAGTTATACTGAGGTCACTCAGTAACACCGGGGCTGAGGAAACACTGCCAAATGGAAGGCGACTGAAAGACAACACAGAATCATAGAATCATCGAATGGGCTGGGCTGGAAGGGACTTCCAAGGTCATACAGTCCAAACCCCTCTGCAGTGAGCAGGGGCATCCTCAACGAGATCAGGCTGCCCAGAGCCCTGTTGATCCTCACCCAATCACCTCCCTGGGCAACCTGATCCAGTGTTCCACTACCCTCATGTTAAAGAACTTGTTCCTAACATCCAATCTATATCTGCTTTTCTCTAGTTTGAAGCCATTGCCCCTTGTCCTATCACCATTTCACTCATTATGTGATTTCCTTACCTTGGAGACTCCATGCAGAACATGGGAGTCCTGCTTTTGGCCATTGCCTTCCTTTCCCATGCTCTCAGGATGGTATCCTGATCACTTCTCAAGCACAGTGCCAACCTGCAGTCCTTCTGCCTGATGACCTATTGAGGAAGACACAGCAGTTGCCAAATCATGGGCAGAACTCATGTTCTCTGCTTTATTGTTCCATGATCAAAGGACATGATCCCAAACTAAAAATTTGTATCTGGGCATCCTCCTCCTGGCACATAAGCTGACGGTTCAGACATATCCTTCACTATGTCAGAAGACAATTCTCTCTTCTACAGAACATTGTGCAATGTGTAAGAATAATCAGGAAGAACTGAAGAATAGTTCTTCATTCCTCTGCAGTTTACAGATCCTGAGGGTAGCTCAACTCATCTGGATAACAGAAGAAAAGCAGAGATTAGACATTAACTGTCTTATGTGATGGAAAAGAAATAAAACGATCTTTTTTTAGTGTAAGGTAAAAAGAGAAGATCTGGATATAGAAATTACTTAACCTGAAGACCCATCAGACCTTATGATTTAAACTTCAGATATACCATGAGATTAGTCTCAAAATATTTCTGCCTATGAAGATAGAAGGGGAAAAGAGAACTAACAAAGAGCTTCTGTGAACAATTTGATACTCAAGTTAACAAAAAATGCATGCTGTCTTTCTTGTCAAACACAACGGACACCTAGATCAAAGCTGAGATTTAGGGGTTTTTGCATTGTTCTTGTCCTGTCTCCAGCACAGCCTTTAGGGCTCAGGCCCATATTCATGCTCCTAGACTCAGAGACAGAAGGAAATAGAGCCTGACTAGTGTTCAGCCTTTCCCCCCTTGCAAACTAAACCAGAAATAACCTGGTCTAAGGTTTGTCTCTCAGGCTGAGAAACCCACAAAAGCAAAGAAAGCAGTTCACATGGAAACTGGAACCATATTCTAGCCCTAATAGTTCCTTTGGATGCTTTTTCTTTTATGAGAAGAAAGGTCAGGAAATCAGTCTGGATTCCAGCTGCTGCTCCAAATGTCCATGCACCTATGGCTTTAACCAGATAATTAATGCTGTGTAAACGTCTCTCTCTGTGGGTGGAATTTGCTTCTTGTCTGGGTTAGAAATCGAACATGAGCTACATGCTTCAGCTCCATCAAAGCCATTCTTCTCTCCATTGCCTTATGTGTAGTGCCTACAGAAGTATCAATCAACTACTAATGGAAAAATAGTCATGCAGGCTTGCCTGCTCTGTGCACAGTACCCCCCTTGCACAGCCTGTCACACCCACCTTTTGTTTAAACATTTGTAGACTGAAATATCCTGTTGAGCCCTGTTCTGTGGGAGAACATACTTGTGAGACAAAGCAATGCTGTGGTCTACCAGGAGGTCTATGACTCTCTCAGTGAATTATTCACTACTTTGCTGTGGTCTACATGCCAGGTCACCCGTGTTCACAGCAGAGAATGAAGCATTATTCATTATCAAACCTTCGGTCTTCTCTTCTAGGAGGTTCTCCCCCTCGACTCCCGTTGCCCTTTCAGGTTTTAACAAGACATTGCATTCTTTCAGACTTCCCCTGGGCAGCAGTTTTTTGCACTTGCAGAGGTACGACAATAATAGGTGGAAAGCCAGAGCAGTTGTAAATTGTAGCAGTTAATGTCAAATTGATGGGGCAGTGATCAAATGAAGTTCATAACCACAGAATGCAACCTGGGGGTGGAATGCTGTTTCAAAGATTGCTAATGACAGGGTTATAAAATCATAAAATAGAAGGCTTTTTCCACTGTGAAAGTCTGAAAGAATTTATTTGGCTGACCAAAGGTATTAGCAGTGTTAGGGTCACTCTTTTATAAGACATTTAGTGCAATTGCTAATCAACAAAGGGACTGACTGTCTGTTTTGCAGAGGCACTGAGGGAACAACACCTGCATTGTGTTTCTATTCTTGGACAACCCAAGCGCACCTTTAATGATCTTCAGGTCCTCTAGTATGGTGCTGTTTAATTAGAAACTGCTGAGACAAAAGGAGAGCAATGCTTGACTCAAAATAGCAATTTTTGGGGTTTCAGGTCTGCCTTTTAACTTACCAGCATTTGAGAAACCAAAGCAGTGGGCAACGTCACAATGTTAGCACAAGGGAAAACTTTTATAGCTCTTCAAAGCTGGACAGTACACAGCTGTATCCCAGCTGGGCTCTCCAGCCACAGTGCTAGAAATGGCTCAGAGATGAAAAAAGAGGTTAGACCCATAAAAATGTTGCAAGATGAATAGGCATGGAAAATACTGAAAACAGCTCACCGCATAAGGAATAAGGAAGGGACACTTTATAAATGCATCCTTCTGTGTTTTCAGATTTGTTTGTTTGTTTGGGACACTTTTTTTTTGTGGCTTCTGCTTCTGTTAGCGAGAATAGTCTGACATGTTATTTGTCATGCTTTCCTTACTCATTTGTCCTTATCTTAGTTAAGAAAGGACAAAGGAAAAAAAATGCTTGACTTGGAACTGCCCTTCCTTTTTCTTTTGCTTCATGGAAGAACATGGAAAAAAGGAGAAAACCAATTGTAAAAGCTATAACATGAGAGGGATTAATATTGGTTAAAGCAAAGCCTCTAATCTAAACAAACCTTAGGTTCTCTACCAGAAATGCCAGCTTTGGTCATATCACCCGAGTCTCTTTGCATGGTCACTGTGTTTGGAAAAGACACAGGTTCAAAGCAATGTCTGGCATCTTTAATTGCAATCAGCTGCCCAATTTCTGATAGGATGGAGGGCTATGCCAAACAATAATTTTTCCTTCACTTCCAGTCTTTTTGCTTCTGCCCTGGTTCCTAATCAGAAGATCTTCACAGTGGGGCTACTGAAGCTGGAAGACACCTAGAATGTGCTGTTTGACCCCGCACCCCTCTGGTTGCTTCCCTTCCTTCCCAACCCTTAGAGAGCAAAAATTTTCACATTTTATGGTTTGTGCTCTCTGAACTGGATGACAATCATCTCAGAAAATACACCCCTCAGAATCGTGCCTTTCAGTGCTCAGATTCATGTCTTTAAAGGGTTTCTGGTCTTTAAAGCCATTTAGGCAATTTCAGATGCTTCAGGCATATAGCCTTTTGGGCTTTGTATGGCCTAAGCAGTACCCATGAGAGTCCATCAGTTCCACAAAGCTCTTTGGCCAATTCCACCAGATGCTTGTTGTTTTAATTTAGGTCTTCATATAAGAGACGAAAAACCACAACCACACATTTCTCCATTAGTATATAGTATGAGACATCTGGCTTCTGTGCTGAGAGCATAATACAGATGTTCTGCTCTATAGGGCTGATTCATTGCTAGCAACCATTTACATAGCCTTTAAGAAATAGATCATTGTGAGTCAGAAAATAACCCAGGGCCATGGGGCCATCAGCTGAATGGGGGTGAGCTGTGTGCCGTCACTGGTAACAATATAATCAGTGCTGAGTTAGTTGTTGGGCAGCTGGTCAATCTGGTATCACTCAATTTTGTATTGCAGATGTCCCGTGTAAATGGTCTTGAGAGAAGGTGGAGAGACACAGAGATATGCAACCTGGTTGTGATTTTTGGGAATAGAAGGCAGCTGGTTCCTTTGGTGCAAAACCTGAAGAATATTCTCCTTCTGGTAAGTAATTTATACTTTGGCAAAAAATGTTGGAGATCTACGCAAATGTAGAGATCCACACAACACTGATAACAACAAGCTGTCTGGTGGATCCCTCTGTAACATCTGCTACTGCATTCATCAGCCAGTGATGTTTTCACAGAAGTGACCTGTGAAATAGATAAAAAACTTGATGTAAGAAGTCGCCTTGTGCGTGTAACCTAATATTCCACTGTTAATATTACATTGAGATGAATGAGTGCAGGTCATATATCAAAGCTGTTGTTTTCATGGTGTTTGCAACCTCAGAGAATTCATACTGGCTACCTGACATTTTCCTTTACTGTTGATTATGCTAATGCTTTTACTGTGCTCAGAATGAATGTTTGTATTTCTGGGGCAGGAATGCGTGGCTGATTAAGAAAGAAGAACAATTAGGTTGAAACACGTGAAGTAGTGTGACATTAAAAGTGGCCCTGATAGAAATCCTGAGAAACAAAACCATTTCAAATGGAACTTTCAGCCACTGATTTACTGCAAAGGAAGAGACTGCATATAGTAGCTCAGGTTTTTGTGTGTTTTTCAAACAAGGTCTTTTCAAACAGGCCAGGTTAAACGTCTGGAGCTGGCCTGTAGTTTCTTAAATTCTGGGCTTTGTGAGCAACCTGGTAAGGATTTTATCAAGTCATTCATCTCATGCTTTTTGAACACAGAAATCTCATGTCTTGCAATCTATGACTGACTGAAAACAATTTCCTGTAGAGCATCTTACTTACTCCTGGTTGCCCAGTGACAGGACCAGAGGCAAAATGCACCACAGAAACACAGAAGGATCTCTCTGAATATCATAAACCACTTTCTCAATGTGAGAATGTCTGTGCATTGGCACAAGTTGACCAGGGAGGGAACTGGAGATATTTGAAAGCCATCTGGACATGATCCTGGAGTATTGGTTCTAGGTGGCTCTTCCTGAGTGGGGAGTGTTGGACCAGGCAATCTCCAGATGTTCCTTCCAGCCCCAGCCATTCCATGGTTGTGGACTCTCTCTTTTCCTTCAGATTGGTTTTCAAGACTCCTTACTACCACAGTGTTCATGCTGAACTGGTGCAGGGTGGAAGGTGTCCAGTGATTACTAGGATCTTTTGTTTCTTTTAGAAGAGCATGTGTTGAAGCCACACTAAGCCAAACTGTCCTGCCATATGACCTTCCTTTTCCCTTCTTCTCCCTTTCCAGCCCTTTTTGTTTGCTTGCACCAAGTTGTCACATTTTGTTGTGAGATCCTAAAATATTCTAGGAAGGACCTATTTCTCAGATTGTGTTTGAACAGCAAGTAGAACTGGATGCTCCTGGTCTGACAAGCTACCGCCAGAAAAGACAACGTTGTTATTAATGCCACCCAGCTGGGCATATTCTTGAAACCAAACAACTTCTCTAATTAAATGTAGATGTTCAACAGTTTATTTTTCCTTAAAAAAATCCCAGAAGACACACACACACAAAACCAATGACAAACCAAACCCAAACAACCCAATCTTTTTGTAAAGGCATGTGACTCAGCTGCACTAAATTAGGGTCAGGTTTGTTCCTCCATGCCTCTTAGCCATCAGGAATCACTGGGACAAACATTGTCTTTTTCAGGGCTTAGAAGCCATAGGAGAAGTCATGGAGCTTAGCATGAGTAATGAAAATAAAGCAGCATTCTCTCATGTTGTTACTTGACAGTTCATTAAGATATACTTTGTTTACCTGCTGCAGCTTCCACATCAGATTTAACTCTCTGCAGGAATCTGAAGGCATTTAACCTGCAGAAGCTGTAAAATGCAGTGGAAAACAAACCACTTCTGCTTCATGCTTTTTTGAAAAGCCAGGCACTTAACCAGTGACTGAGAGCCCACTCATCCCTTCCAGATTTGTCACCATGGCAGATACCAGTGTTCAACAGAAAAGCAAAAAGCCAGATCTGATGACCTTTATTTATTGGCGGGCTGGGAAACACAGCACATTTCCTATTCAACTCTTTGGGCTTTCCATGAGACGTTATAGTCTCCTTTGACTTGTTAACCACTACTGAAGCAGACCAGAATTCATTTGCACTCTTATGCTACTCCGTGACCCTCCAGTGATGTCAGATGAGAACACTGATGTTTAATTAAAATCTCAGTTTTCAAGTATATTTTGCAGTTGATATATGGTGAGAAATTCTGACCTGATACACTATTTTGCTAAGTAGTATGGGTTCACCTGTTTTCTTCATAATCTTTGAAGCAAAAAGCCACAGCTTCACTCCTGAAAAATGTGACTTCATGGAACAGTGACTACAGGAATGGGTGATCTAACATACGCACCAGGAGTTCCCCATTGAGATGAAACACCAAGTGTGTGAGAACAGGAAAACATTCTGTGGTTAAAACCAGCACCAGAACAAGACGACACAGTCTCAAGCTGTGCCAGGGGAGGTTTAGGCTGGATGTTAGGAAGAAATTCTTCATAGAGAGAGTGATTGTCCATTGGAATGGGCTGCCTGGGGAGGTGGTGGAGTCACCATCACTGGAAGTGTTTAGGAAGAGATTTGATGGGGTGCTTGGTGCCATGGTTTAGTTGATTAGATGGTGTTGGATGATGAGTTGGACTTGATGATCTCGAAGGTCTCTTCCAACCTGGTCTATTCTATTCTATTCTATTCTATTCTATTCTATTCTATTCTATTCTATTCTATTCTATTCTATTCTATTCTATTCTATTCTATTCTATTCTAAAAATATTAAAAGCCCATGATGGTGCTGTTTTATAGAACATAGCCACTTGCTATGTAATATACAAGAAATTGCTACTTACGGTGTTCCCATGTTATTTATTTGACTTTTGCTGGTCGTTCAGATATTTAAATCCATCGCAATAGGCATCCATGAGACACTAGTGACTTTATCATTACTCTGAGGTCCTCAAGATCTAGGAAAGCATTACCCACCCCGTTATACTGGGGCACATGAAGTGTCAGGTCCAAGATCTCCAGGTGGTATAACCAGTCAACAGAAGCAGAGAAACATCTCATGGAGCTGCAAGAATTTGCATCTGCATATTCAGAGAATAAAAAACTCACGTGAGGTTGCACAGAAATCCTGTGACGCAGCTGGGAACCAAATTCACATCTCTGAATTGCAGGCTTGTGTTCAGCTTCCTCACCTCACCTCCACACAGTGCTTATAAATGTTATAAAATATTTATTTTGTCCACTCACAAGCCATTGCACTTTCAGTGAAGATGGTTGGTTGCACACATCAGCTTCAGCTGGCTGTTCAGGAGCAGGCACAGTGAACAAGGATGTTTCCTGATCAACAACAACAACAAGGCAGTTCTGGACTGCTTGCAACATAATAATAATTTGGTTTCACTTTGGGACATCACTCAAGAAACCTCCAAGGGCCAGATTGATAGGAGGAATGAGGTCAATATGAGAAGCTGGTATTAGAGTTGTTCCTCCCTTCTGTGACCTAGATCCCAGTGCTGGACATAGATATCACATGTGGAAAACTTTGGGTCTGATTCCTTCTTTTAACACCAAGCTGCCCCACTCAGAAAACACTGTGAGTGCTAAGCTGCAGTGTGTGCTGAGGCAGGGGTCTCATGGCTCTTCTCTTATGACTGGACTACTTAACAAAAAGGTTTGGGGATAAAAAACCCCCATACATCTCACTAAAATGGTGGTTAGGTCTTTTGAGAAGGAGAACTTCAGATATTTAGTTGCTACTCCAATGAATGTTTATTTACAAATATGACTGGAAACATGTTGGCAAGAGAGAATGAATGCTGTACCTTATCTGTCACCTAGACTTCAGCTCCAGGGAGCTCCCATGGGAAGCAGTGCATTTTTGACCTGATGGCTAATACCAGACTTGGAATGAGAGTTGGGAAAGGGACCACTGGCTTCATCTCTAGGAATACAAATCAGAATGTGCAAATAATGTTGTTGTATCCCAAACTGCAGTTCTGGGGCAGACTATTTAGCAACAGAAGTCATTATCCACCTTTAGTAATACCTTTTCTTTTTAAGTAGAAAGCTAACAGAAAGCAATAATGTCTACCAGAATGTAACACCCTGGCCAACCTCTGGCCCAGCACTCAGTTAGGAAAAGAAAAAACAAACCAAAAAATCCCCAAGAGAAAACAACATCCAAACTTTCAAGGTGTGGGTGAGTGGGCAAGTCAAATGTTGAAGGAGACGTTTTCCATTTCTTCTCCCTCACCTGCCCTTTTCTTCTGGGGGGAACTCAAAATTATGAGGTTTCTAGATCATAATCTGCAGAGAATTCCTTATAAACCCCTTGGATAGGTTTCATTTTTGCACATTGTGCTGAACTGGCTGTTACTCTTCTGAACAAAGAAGCAAAAAAAAATCAAAAGCTTTCAACTAGGTCATGCTAGTATTATCATGAGTGAGTGTGAGTGGTATCATTTCACACATACTGCATCTCTCAATTAAGGAAAATGCCAGACTTCTGTTAGCAAGACAGCTGGTGGTACTCAGTGACTAAATATAGTACTGTCATCACCTAGGAGCACAGCCAGGACATTTTAATGGTTGGGACAACTGATATTTTGGTTTAGCCAAAACAATTTTTGATCATATGCTATTATTTTAAATAAGTAGTGTGCAAAATCAGTGAATGAATGTCTTTTAAATGTATTGTACCAATTTTATTTATTAAGTCAATTTTCAACTAATATGCAACTGATTTTTAAAGAAATTGCATGTATTGTGTACACTGGGGGTAGGAAAAACAGCTAAGTAAATACAGCTGGCATTCAGCTGATTCTCTGATTGTCTGTATGGTAGACAGTCTGAACTCCTTTAGACAGCCTTTTTATTGTGTTTACAGTCCCTTGATCGGTGGGGCTTGGGTCCTCTGAGGAGTGATTATTAGGGATGACTCTATTGCTCAGGAGATGCAAAGCCACAAGCAAATACATGGAGATCATCTTAAGTGAAGGTTGATCTGGTTCACCTCATACTTGATGAAAGTGTTTTAATCTGCAATTACAGCTGGATTAGCTCCTAAATTCTGGTAGTTCACGGAGAATTCACCTTCCTGAAAAAGTCTTCTTTTCAGGAGGGTAAAAGACTTCAAGGTTCTTATGTCTCTCTCAGTGTCCTGGGCATTTTACCTTTTTGTGTTAACACTCTTTGTACTTACTGTAGACCAAGCCACAAAGATGGTACATGATTAGGTACTCCTAAGGATGAATGGAAACAGCTTTCTGCACGTAATGCTGTTGTGACTTTAGAGGTCTATGTGCCTAAGGCTGCCAGGTTTACAAATAAGCCCTGTGCTTACGAGTAGCTGAGGAGCAGAAATGAAGTGTCTGTTTCCTCCTTCTTTCCAAAAAAAGATTGAGTTTAGGTCTGGTTTAGCTATGATTTAGTAAGTATTTTGAAATATTTATTAACATTTTTATTGCTTTATTTCTGCTGCCAGTTCTAAACAATAGGGGCCAAGAACACTAGCCTTGTTTGTACTTCTATTTAAGCCATTGTTGTCTGTCGACGTACATGCAGAGGTATCATCTGCAGCCAATGGAGGATGAGTTGTTAGTCCTGCTACATGTTGAATGTGAGCAGAAAAATGATAAAGCCAGAGAGCTTTCTCAAAATGAACCACCAGTGTGAAAACCTGACTGTTTATCTCTCAGCTAATATTAACAACAGATTGTTTTTCAGCATCTATCCTCTTTCATCACCTTCCTTAGCTAGAGCAATGAAGAGGGTTTTAATACTAAGAAAGAGTCTAAACCTTTTTGGGTTTGTGATTAGTAAAACAGGTAGGTAGAAACTAGGAAGAGAGAGAGAGAGAAAGGCTTTAATACACTGCAGGGGCAAGAGAATCTTGTTATCCATGCAGTCAAGATAATGTGAGCAGCAGCACTGCAAATTTCCCCTTTGCTCTCGGCCAGTTTTCCCTTCAGCATCCCTGCAGCCTTGGCCCTCACAGGACTGTTTTGCCTTGGGCCCATGCCTGGGTGAAGGCTGACTCCAGCAGGGCCACCAGCAGGCATGCCAGAGCTGATCACTTGTTTCAGTCACTCCTTGCTTCAAATATTAGGTAATAGCTGGTATGTATCCTGCGACAGACCGCAGTAAACAGAGAGGTGTGTGTGTGCTTTGTTCTGTCACTGCTGCTTGCTGCATTGTTTGCATCCAGACGGGAAGGCTCAGCTGAAGAGAAAACAAACTCTGAATGTGACAAGAGCAGTTTGTGTGGCGCTTCTGCACAGCTTCCCTTCGCTATGCCCTGGGGGAAACCAAAACTCTATCAAGCTTTGTATGGGAAATGAAGTTTTCTTCATTGCTCTCTACCAAGAGGTTTTTTGCTGATCTGACTTATTACTGGGAAAATAATAATAATAAGGGACAAGGTGTGCTTGCTGTTGTGCCAGTGCTGTTGTGCTGGCTTGAGGGGAGCACTGAACTGTACACTTTGAACTGTACATGTTGAACTGTACATGCAGCTCCTGACACCTGGGAAGTACCCCTTCCTGTCTGCTGGAGAAAGCCAACCGCTCTCTTCCTCCCTTGCCACTGCAGCTGCAGAAGATCTTGGACAAATTAATATCAATGTTTTGCTTTTGGATCCTTCTCTTAATTGGATAGTTTTCAGACAGGCATCTATAGCAAGGATATCTTTCTAAAGAAAACCACAACTGGGAAGCATTAGTTTGTGCTTGAAAGGTGTATGAAATTATTTTGTTAAAAGTAAGAACGCACTGTTTACCTGGACCTGAGCAAAGCCTTCGACACTGTCCCGCACCACATCCTGGTCTCCAAACTGGTGACACATGGGTTTGATGGGTGGACCACTAGATGGATAAGGAACTGGCTTGATGGCCGCACCCAAAGAGTGGCTGTCAATGGCTCCATGTCCCAGTGGAGGCCAGTGACAAGCGGAGTCCCTCAGGGATCAGTCCTGGGACCTGTCTTGTTCAACATCTTTGTGGGTGACATGGACAGTGGCATTGAGTGCACCCTCAGCAAGTTTGCTGATGACACCAAGCTGTGTGGTGAAGCAGACACGCTGGAGGGAAGGGAGGCCATCCAGAGGGACCTTGACAGGCTGGAGAGGTGGGCACAGGCCAACCTCATGAAGTTCAATAAGAGCAAGTGCAGGGTCCTGCATCTGGGTCAAGGCAATCCCAGGCACAAATACAGGCTGGGCAGTGACTGGCTGGAAAGCAGCCCTGAGGAGAGAGACTTGTGGGTGCTGGTGGACAAGAAGCTCAACATGAACTCTCAATGTGCACTTGCAGCCCGCAAAGCCAATCAGATCCTGGGCTGCATCAGGAGAAGTGTGGCTAGCAGGTCGAGGGAGGTGATCCTCCCTCTCTACTCAGCCCTGGTGAGACCCCACCTGGAGTACTGCGTCCAGTTCTGGAGCCCCTATTACAAGAGGGATATGGACATGCTGGAAGGTGTCCAGAGAAGGGCCACGAGGATGATCAGAGGGCTGGAGCACCTCTCCTATGAGGGCAGACTGAAGGAGTTGGGGCTGTTCAGTCTGGAGAAGAGAAGGCTCTGAGGTGACCTAATTGTGGCCTTCCAGTATCTGAAGGGGGCCTACAGGAAGGCTGGGGAAGGACTTCCCAGGATCTCAGGTAGTGATAGGACTAGGGGGAATGGAATGAAGCTGGAGGTGGGGAGATTCAGGCTGGATGTGAGGAGGAAATTCTTCACCATGGGAGTGGTGAAACCCTGGAATGGGTTGTCCAGGGAGGTCGTTGGGGCCCCATCCCTGGAGGTGTTTAAGCCCAGGCTGGCTGAGGCTCTGGCCAGCCTGATGTAGTGTGGGGTGTCCCTGCCCATGGCAGGGGGGTTGGAACTAGATGATCCTTGTGGTCCCTTCCAACCCTGAATGATACTATGATACTATGATACTATTATAAACAGAGAAAGCAATAAATGCCAGATCTGAAAAAGTGGATTTAGCTAATTGCATTCTAACTTTTTTTTCTATTGTTATTTTTTAAATGTAAGAGATGATTTCACCTATTTACATATTGCTAGAGGCTAAGGGAAAAAAAAACATTCATTGTGAGTTGAGTTTAGAGAGTCTGCTTTGCCAAAAATAAAGCCAAACACCTCAATATACAGACCTTCTCAAAATCTTGGCAGCATGAGGAATGTATTTGAAAGAAAAGCAGCAGGTCTGATTTGTCAGTCTGGCAAGTACCGACGGAAAAGTCCATCATCCAGCAACAAACCTGCACAGTTGGTCCTGCAGTTGTGAAGGGTCTGCAGAGCATTTCCCCTCCTAGGGACTCAGCCTCTGTTAGTGCCTGAGGCCATGTTGGCTCTGCTCAGCAGTATGGCCAACACAGGAATGCAGAAGTTAAATATACTGCAAAGACAATTTTTCTACATAATATTAAATGTGCTCAGCAGAGAATTTTACAAGCATATCCTGGACCACCCGAAAGCTGTAGTGATTAATCCAGAAGTCTCCCCTGTCCTTTATGGGATTATTTCAAATTGTTCAATCTTTATGATATACTTTATACTGTTAAACATGACCACATGGAGTGTGTTTGCAAAATACATATGTAGTCTAAAGTACACATGCAATCTAAAGGCTTGCTTCTCTTGTTACAGTAGAGCTCCAGACATAAACTCCATCTTTTTTTTTTCAGGAATTCAATGGTTAGATGAAGAAACCTCTTCAAAGTTGAAAACAGAGAATGATCAATTTATAAACCTGAGACTTAAATGCAGTTGTGATTTTAATTTACTAGACTGAAAACCACTTAGCTTAGTGGGTACACAGACAGGCATATCTTTATCAATGATTTTTTTTTGGCAGATAATTGGTTAACTCTAGTAGCAATGGCATTTTTGAACACTAGAGGAAGAACCCCCTCAAATGGATGCCCCTTATTTTATGGGGAGGCAGTGAAAGCTTTGGTACACTTTCCAAGAAAGATTCCAAGGACATTGAGACACTTGAACGTGTCCAGAAAAGGGCAACAAGGCTGGGGAGAGGCCTCAAGCACAAGCCCTGTGAGGAGAGGCTGAGGGAGCTGAGATTGTTGAGCCTGGAGAAGAGGAGGCTCAGGGGAGATCTCATTGCTCTCTACAACTACCTGAAGGGAGGTTGTAGCCAGGAGGGGGTTGGTCTCTTCTCCCAGGCAATCAGCACCAGAACAAGAGGACACAGTCTCAAGCTGTGCCAGGGGAATTTTAGGCTCAAGGTAAGGAGAAAGTTCTTCACAGAGAGAGCTGTTAGCTATTGGAATGTGCTGCCCAGGGAGGTGGTGGAGTCACCATCCCTGGAGGTGTTCAAGAGGGGATTGGACGTGGCTCTTGGTGCCATGGTTTAGTCATGAGGTCTGTGGTGACAGGTTGGACTTGATGATCTCTGAGGTCTTTTCCAACTTTATTGATTCTTTGATTCTGTGAATATGTTTGCCTAGCAGTTACGCTGACATATATTGATATATGAACCTCTATGTGTAAGACATCTATGACCAGTAAAAGTAACAACTCTGGGCTATTAAGACGTCTAAGTATGTTTTTACATAAAAGCCTGAAAGAGCAGCACAGGGAGTCATGTTAGTGTATTATGTCAGGACTTGCTAACTCAACATGTAGAAGTCAACACTGACACCATCAGCTGTGATATAAAACGCTTGGAGGCTGGCTTCACAGGGTAGGCAAGATCCAAAGAGTTCAGCACGCACCAGTTCCCACGTAGGCAGCTGAATGAAGTGACGAAACTTTAAATGCTCTCAGCTTTTGTAGGAGTTAGTAGTTGCTGAGTGGATTTAAAAATCCAAGCCTGCTTGAAGGTGATGAAATCTTTTGGAAAATCCAGTTTTGCCTGGGGTAGCCATGCGGTCTGCTATGCGCTCCTGGAGGGGTGGAGAGGGGGACCAAGTCAGCCAACAGTGAGCTGTGAAGACGTCTGCTGAGGCAGGGCTCTTCTGAGTCCCATGGGGAATGTCTAAAGCATACTGAAGGCTTTTTGTGTATCTGTATCTGTAATATCCTTGCCACAGCACAGAGTTAATGAAATTAATTAAAAAAAGAAAGCCAAGGATTACCTGCTCTGGAAATGTCCTCTGTCAGATCATAAGATAACGCTACATTTACTGTCTGAATGCAGCATCTGCCGCAGAAGACTCTTATTCTGAATGGCTTCAAACATCCTATTCCAGTACACATGAAAGCCAGCACAATTCACAGAATGCCTTTTATACCCTGGTGATTTTATTTTAAAAAGATGCAAACAAAACAATGTGTTAGATTACATTCTGGAACTGTTGTTCAGATGTTTTATGCCATTGCTTCAGCAATAAAGGGAACATTAAACTCCTGTGGCCAGACGGGGTCTAGCTATTTTCGGCACCTCTGGCAGGCTGGAGTGGAGCCGAGGCACCTGGATGCTGGGGAGCCCTTCAGAAAGCCTGTCCCCCACTCTTGCTGGCTGGCCCCTTGCTCTGGATCTGCAGCTCCCTGTGGGGGTAAAAATGTCTCTGTTATTGCAGGAGATTGGTTTTGTTCATGACATTAGAGAGTGAGTCCATAGAAGGAAAAGTCACCATGGGCTGTCAGACACAAAGACATCAGCAATTATGCCCCAAGGTGGGGCAAGCACCAGAGAAACATGGATGTATGGCTTGTCCTCTTCAAATCTTCCTCAGGCATCGGCACTGCCCTATGCTGGAGGCAGGACAGTAGATTGGACAGACCAACTGTCTGTCCATGAATACACTATCTGGTTTCTCTCACCATGATTCAGAGGTCCCTGACTGTCACCTGACTCCCTGGAGACGCCAGTCTGCCAGACCTGCCCAAAGCACCTGGACTCTTCAGCTCTTCTCACTTCCTATTATTTTGGTGCTGTTTCCATGCTCAGCAGTTCAGTGGTCTTTCCAAAGACAAGGTTATGACTTTTCCCTGTCACCGACACTGACCCTCTCAGTGGTCAGCAGGGTGTCCTTGTCAGCATTCAGTTCAAATTCAGAGTTAATTAAGCTCATGTTTCCTCCTGGCCAAGTGTTTCATCAGTTGTTTTCCCATTATAAGTTGTGGTGACAGAACTTTCTCTTCTGCCATGCAGAGGTAGGTACCTACTGTCTGGAGTAAACTCTGAATTTTAGATCCCAACTGGACAAAAAGATCTGTGACATAATTGCACAAGTTGCAGAGGAAACATCCCTATGCCTGGCATTTCCACTGGCCATGTCTAGGTAGCTGTGCACACAGCATGGAAACATTAAATTGTTCTTTGGTACTGAGTGTAATGAAACCCCAGTGATGTTGTACTTAATACACCCATAATTTTGGGACTTTCTAACCTCTCTATGCTGTACTTCAGTGATCTTTTTCTACAGTTTCAGGGGCATATGTAATAGAACGATACAGTGTCAGGCTGATTTGAGTAATAGATGTGTGATCTGATGCATCTTTCTCCTGTCTAAGAGGAGATAAAGTTGAAACAATTGTCGAGTACGCTACATTAGGATATTGTTTCATGACAGTCCATTGCAGAGATCATGCTACATTCCTTGCAGAAAGCCATGGAAAAGTTTGACCCCCTGCAAATTAACTGTAAGCTACACAGAGCAAAATGGATCTTCTGTAGGTAAAATAAAAAGAAACACAGGAGTGATGACTTGGACAAAGAAAAATTAGACATTTTATTCCTCCTCAGGCTCTTTCATCTCAACTGACATTCTACAAAATAGGAAAGCTGAAATCTATGATTTATTATCTTTAAAGTTTTAGGACTTGCTCCTTTGGTTTTTTTTTCTCCCTCCTTTCTTTCCCCATAAGCTTTGTCAGATTATAAACTTCCATGAGATTCTGCCTTAAGTCCTTTGAGAATTAATAAACAAAAGGTTCCAGTTGCAGACGGAGACACATTTTTCACCCTTACCTCCCTCCCAGTGACTTGTTTTCCATGTTTAGCCTCCACAGAATGAAAGGGAGAAAAAAATTGCAGCCAGCAATGTCAGTTCATGTTATTATTCTACATACAGAAATGCCTTAGCCAGCATTTATATGAAGCTTGGTGGAGTGTATTTAAAAAAAAGACTGAATTTCTTATGACTTCCTTGTTTTACTTGATTATTTTCCCAAGTTCAGACAAAAGGGTGATATTCATTTGACTTATGGTGAACTACATAAAACTTGATTTTTTTTTTCTTACTACACTGTTTGCCAAGCTTGTCTCCACAGCCCTGTCTCCCCCTAGATGAAGAGAAATATCTGCATGTGGTGGTTTGTCTCCTTCTAGGATGTGCATCATGGGAGGGCCCTCTTTGTACTGGGTGCAAAAGACAACCCAGACGAGCGACCCCACTAGTGTCTACGTTTTGGATGGCTAAACTTTGGCCTCATTTGTTCTCCTCTATGTTCAACTTTCCATTTAGAAATACTCAGGGGGGCAGAATATCTGAAACAAGTGCAGTCCTAATGTGGTGGTGAGAGAAGGCCCAGCTTTCCCTCCCCCCACAAAGAAGGAAAAAAAAACCCATGGCTGGCCCAGTTGGAGCAGCAAAGGATATGCTATATTTGCAAGCAATATGCAATGCAGGTTGTATATACACAATATATACAGTATTTACAATATATATACAGAAATATACAGCAAAGAAGAATACAGGAACAAAACTCCCTCCTCTGGACAGAGGAGGGTTCCCCCCCTGTACCCTCCTCTCTCCCCCTACCTCCCTTTTTTTTTCCCCCAAAGAGGGTTAGAAAGAGAAAAGGCAGTTATTAAGGAAGAGAATTCTTATTAGGCCTCCAAGCACATGCAGGGATTAGTTTTGCTTATCTGTTACTCAAGGTCAAAACTCCGGCTAGTTGCTCAGAAGCAGACAGGCTGGAAAGGGAGGAACTGAAAAAGATTCCAACTGCACTAAAACTTAAAGTTGCATTCTACCAATCTACCAATGAAATTTGTTTAGACCTCTCTTTGCTTTTCAAAACATTCAGCCAGAGTGTTCCAGCACTGCCCCTTTCTTAAAGGCACAGCCTCAAACGGTCACACCTGGCAACAAAACCCTCTCCCTTACCAGATTACCAAGGAAGTGGCCACCATGGTATTTCCTGCCCCTCAGCATTATTTTTCCTGGTAATGGTGGCCAATATGGTATTTTCTGTATTTATATATGCACAAATATAAATTAATACATATTTTATGACTGGTCAAACACAGAAAGCAAACAAGACAAAAAAAATCCAGCAAGAAACAGAGAATTAAAAAATCAATGGAAGAATTAAGGTGGCCACTGGTCTACGATTCACTAAGTCAGCCTCTATACAAATGAGTTGAAATGAATTTCCTGGTATGAATAAATCCCCAAAGCCTCATGAATTTTAGTATGAATGATTCTGAATGCCTTAAAAATCAGATTGGAAGTGAATTAATTTTCTCGTTGACAAAGTCCTCGTCCTCATCCAATCAAGGCAAAGGCTGCACAGTGGGTTCCTAGCTGTGCTCAGGGAATGTTGAGTAGCACCTATCAGCTGAAAGTTTGTCACAGAAAATATTTGGTGGATCCTTGAGTACGCAGAATGCATTAGAATGAAATTAGAATTGATTTGCAAGTGATTCACTGAATGCAGAGACGTCTGCATTTATAACGAGTAGTTTAACAGCCTCCACACACATTGATGGTTCATATGGGGAACATCTGTCATTTAATTAAAAAAGATAAAAAAAAAAAAGAATTAAGTAGATAGATTTGATCAAGCCATGTGTATTTTAGCAAGGTATTAGGACAGATGTCAGTTCTCTGTGTATTCTCCTAGCACAGACCTTATAAAATGGACAAACCGACACAATTACTGCTACTGATATGGCCTGATTCTGCTTCCTTACAAATGCAAGGTGTCTACTAAAGCTTAAGAACTTTATGTATGTGTTTGTTTGTTGTTTTTTGGTTGTTTTTTTTTTTTTTTAATGTAAGAAAGGGAAAGAATAGACCCCATGTATGGGTTTTGTGTTCATGTCTGTTAATTAATATATAATAGATATTTTTCTTGGATTACACAGAACATCCTAGTCCAGTATGGTTTGTATATTACTTTATGATACATCTTCCCTGACTGCACAGCTTTTTTCTTCTCATTTTTCTTCTTCACTGACACGAATGGCAGGTTGTGCAAGTGCCTTCCATACCCAGGGCAGCAGTTACAGGTCAGGGTCAACCTTTGGAAAGTCTGGGAAGACACCTGCTGCCTGATGGCACAATCAGGGCCCAGAGAACAACTGAGCTGCTGTGAGATGAGCGTTAGTTCTGCGGTAAGCAAACAAATTACATGGCTGGTTTGTGATGGAAATTACCACTTACACCAAAGGGTTCTGCAGCCACTTGGTACTGCATTCATGGGGTTAACATGAAGCTCAGATTCTTTATTTCTGTTCATTAACCAGCCTCTTAATGTTGCTTTGCTGGGGTGGATTACTCAAAGGACATTACATGTCCACAGCATGTACACGTTCTGTATAATCAAACAATGAACATCCTGGAGGGGGGTTATATGGAGAGCCAAAATCCCTATTGGCACAGCTCCACAGAGTCATTAGAGTTAGACCAGCAGGGGAGCTGACCCCAGCCCTCGCTCAGTGATTTGGCAGGCCACCTCACCAATGAGGACATTCCACTGCTTCCAGCGACTTGAATTTGGAACTAAGAGTTATTTCAGGGGGATGGCACTGATGGTTGTTTGGGTTTTAAAGAGCTACCACATCATGTTAAAATAGTGTCTTGCCTTAATGCAAAATCTTGATTCGGTGGTATCTTATGTTCTATTAATCTGTGAAAAACAATGTAAACCAAAAGATAACAAATGTAAACAGCGATTAAACCGCAAGCATTCCTCAGAGCAAATGGCGATACAATCAAACTTGAACTCCACAATGCAGATTCTTTCAGTGCATAATTGAAATTGTGTAAGATGCTTTGGCAATATGTTTAACATTAACTTAAAGCAAGCAATTTTAGGCACCAGGGTCTGATGTTTCTCTTGTTGACATCAGTTGTGCAGCTCCCTTGGGCTTCAGCCCGAGGAGCTGAAGGGCGACCCACTGAGAAAGTCAGGGGGTCGGAGCACCTTCTCGCAGCTGTCTTACCTTCCTGGGAACAAAAGAGCAACCATAATGTGTCCAAACAGAAGTCCATCTAGCCCTCTTGTCTGTTTCTGATATATATACTTGGGAAGAGTATTAAAATAGGTAAGTAGTATTGTGCCTCAAGAATATCCTCCTACATGTCTACAGGCTTCAGGTTTGGGTCTTTGGATTTTCTACTTTTAAATGATGTACTAATATTCCTTCTTTCTGGTCAGTATGTGTGCCTGGGAATCAGGATGCTATCAGTTCTTGCTAGAAAGTACCTAAGCTTTTGCTTTAGGTCTTCAGCTCCAAATTTTAAGGAGATTGGATAACAGTTTAAAGTTTCCTTCATGTTGCCCACTGCAGATAGTTTTCTAGACATCTTGGCCAAGGGAAATACTTTTGAAGCCCACATTTCATATGCTTACTTTGCCAGCTCCAGGACACCAACACCAAGGAGCTGTAGTCTTGTGCCATTCTCAGGGCAGTGAACACCACACAAGAGGCTCATCCCATGTGCACTGCTGCACAGCCAAGACCTAGTTAGGAAGATGTCTCTGGCTGATTTGCCTACTTTGCCTCAGCCCCAGATGATGACTCGAGGCTTTTTAAAAGAAGAAGAGAGTCAGCCAGGGGACAAGACTAAACCAATCTTTTGCTGTTAGTGTCTTTCAAAGTGGAAGTGAAATTCAGGCAAAACTCTCTTTAAAGTTGATCTGATTGAATTTAAAAAAAAAAAATCAAATTATGTATTTTCATGGCACAGACTGAAATCAAGTTACCAATGCCAGCAGACACAGAGGTTCAGTTTTGGAGCTCTAACTAAACCCATGGTAAAAAACTTGTAAAAATTCCTAAAGCAATTCACACAGTCCTGATCCTCAGCCATAGATAATTAGTGATCCCTGCACCTCTGATTTCTGACGTGGTCCAGCATCCAAAGAGGTTAAAATCACACCAGTACAATCTACAGAGATGAACAGTGAATTCTCAGCAAACTCCTGTTTTGGAAAAGGCTCATGTATCAGATGCCTTTCTCAGTGTGAGCTGGTATTTCTTGATGAACTGTCCTGTGCATACCCAGAATCACTGTCTGTGCACACTCAGAATCACTGTCTGTGCACTCAGAGCCTGGCAATGGCTGCTTTGGAGGCTTGGCCCAAGATCCCATATACCACAGAGGGTTGTCTTTTCTTCTCTTTCAGGGAGAAACTGAAATCCTGCTTTCTGCTGGCCCTCTTGATTTTTTTTTTTGGCTGATGTAGTCAGACAAAGGATCCTGTTGAGAAAATGGATCTTGAGGAAACCGTAAAGAGACATCTGTTCTTAAAGAGATGTTGCAGTAGTAGGGTGGCTGCCTCGGACACTGTGGGCGGCCAAGGAGCTGCTGCTCGTGCGGCTGTGCTGCCCTTAGCACCGCAAAATGGCTTGCTCTATATTTAGCTCAGAAAGGATACAACAGGGAATGTGGCTGCTGTGTATGAAATACTGGCTGCACCAGGCAAGCTAATTAGGACACTTCATGAGGAGGCAGGGAGAAGTTTAAAGCTGAGAGGAGGCTGCACTTTCTCACATGAGAGGGAATGAATTTGTGGACACAGCTGCATCATGCTGTTAGTGCTCCGATCCTAAAAGGATAGAAATGGAATTAGAAGAATTTAATAGTGGGGAAATTCATAGAGACTTAGTACGCTACTCTTTCAGAAAAAATAGGTCTTGGTGAAACAGAAAATGTTCCTGAATCTTTCTCTCCAACTTTTGGGATATTTTCGCCCATCAGATCCCAGACAAGCAAGGTTGCTAGTCTGTGGCAGGGTGGCATGTCTTATTTTCCCATGGTGATGTCTGCTAAAAGTCAGAGTAAATTTATGCTGTTTAACTGAAACAGATATTGGGGGGGGGGGGGGGGGGGGGGAAGGGGGAGGAATGGGGGTCAATCAGTTTGAATATTTACAGATACTATGAGACTGAAAAAACTTCTACCATCCACACTAGTCTAACTACAGTTTCAACCACAAATAGTTCGATCTTTCCATTTATAGGAAAGGTCAAGAAAAGTTTGAGTCACCTTTTCCTATGCCTAGGAGACAGCTTTTCTTCTCATACTTCCCAGCCACAACATTTGTCTGGATGCCCCAGCAGAGGGGCTGCTGAAGGGGAACACTCCCTATTAGTCCATTATGTCTGAGCTGTGCTTTGCCCTGGAGTCTACATTTGTAACCTGGACACGCTGCAAAGCTCTTCCCTAGGCTTTGGTGGGGGTGAAGAAGGAAGATGGGGCACTTACAACCCACTTTTGAGGACAGACTTTTTTTTCCAACATGCACACTGATGATAGATGCAAGTGGGTTGTACATGATGCATTTTTGTCTGGGGGAGAGAACTATCCAGAATATGGGATAAAATTCTCTGTTAAATGGTCTCAAAATGGATCTGGGTAAATAGCACACTTTTTCTATCTTGCATTGTCAGTACCAGAATACAGCAAAGCAGCCAGCATTTCACACTCCTGCTCAACATTTCTAGGTTTTGTAGGTACCTTTGCTTCTTTCAAAGCAGTGTCTCTCTGTGCTGGTGCTTTATGAAAGAAGTATAAAGATGTGAAACGTCCCACCCCAATCAAGTTATTGCAATGGGGGAAACGGACAGCAACTCCTCAAAAGAAAACGACCAAACAGTTAATCTGATCTCTCCCATTTGTATTAGTTTTAAGTACCAGTTGCTATGGCAGTAGAGGAAGCTATTTCAAATTGAGTCCTTTTTAGATTTGCAGAATTCTTTTGTATTTCAGCAGCACAGAGCACATTAGTGCCAGAGATATGTTGGACATATTTTGGTTTGTAGCTGAGCAGTGTCCAGCTTAAGCTTTGTTTTCGATTGACTAGAGATTTGGCTAGATATTTAATTTCTAAGTTTTTCTTTTTTTTTACTTTAAAAGGACAAATTTTAAACTATAAAGACAAAAAAGTTATAAAAATATGCAGTATTTTAGCCACTTCCATTTCTATGCATTGTAAATATCTATAGGGTAAGATCTAACATTGTGAAAGCTGCTAAACAGTGAAACTTTTTCAGCAACTCTTTTAGCTACTTAAAGAACTGAAAGAAATTATTCAGCCATCTATATTTTAAAGCATAAGTTACTTCTACAGTCCTTGCTAAAATGCTGTTTCCACAAAGTTCATTGTAAGTTGTAAAGATATTCTCACCTTCGGGGATTTGCAGTAATCAGTCCAACATGTATGTTTTTATCTTACAGTCACTCACCCATTGCTGCCTCCCACTTTACATAATGATTATTAGGCCGTTGCTGAGAAATGGTCTCTTAAAAACAGCATACAGAAAATAAGGAAGAAGAGCCAGCAACAGAACAATCAAAGATAGCAGTAATGAAGATGCTGAAACAAAGAAGACAGCAAGATAGGAAACAAGGGGATTCAGAGGTCAGCGGAGAGAGAGTGAGCAGGAAATGGAGGTAGGAACTGGGCAGAAGCATCTGATAGATTCATTGACTTGCATTTTTTTAGGTTAAAACTTCCTCCACTGATATTAGCAGCTGACCTGTGTCGCCTTCCATCTTAAACCTCCAGTCCGTGTACCTGACAAACGCTGCCTGGTGACTCTGCATTTAGATTCCTTCTGCAAGTCTTAAACAGGTGAAAATCCTGGTTGGTCTGTAACAGGAATGTAAAAACATCCAGGAACTAAAGGAGGAGAAAGATTTGCTTCACTAAGGAACATGTAGAAAACTCAAATATTGGACATGTTTACAATAAGAACTAATCAGCTGAGGTTAAAATTGCCTTCTCTCATATATAATTATTTCATGAAAATTATGAATCTTTTTGTCAAAAGGGATACAGTGAAGTTTGGGCTATTTCACTGCAAATCTTAAAGGCTGTTCATATTTTAGAGAAAGGAGGTTTATTTTAAATCCAGAGCTGAAAGACTGTATTTTATTAGGAAACTAACAATGGACAAAGGATAGAATAAATAAAGCACAAAAATGTTTGCAAACACATTAGGCAATTAATTAGCCCAAAATTGGTCGTCTGGTAGTAGGTAGAAAATGCAAAGTAAGTCTTCGATTGTGCAACAATAACACAGTTTATGCACATGTCGTGCACATAGGCAGCACATGAAATAGGTGCTAATTAACATTTATTTGGGAATGCAACTGTTAAATTAATTTTTTAAAGAAACTGCTCAGACTGGATCTCATAGTTTCATAGTTTCATAGTTTCATTCAGGGTTGGAAGGGACCACAAGGATCATCTAGTTCCAACCCCCCTGCCATGGGCAGGGACACCCCACACTAGATCAGGCTGGACAGAGCCTCATCCAGCCTGCTCTTAAACACCCCCAGGGACGGGGCCTCGACCACCTCCCTGGACAACCCATTCCAGGGTTTCACCACTCTCATGGTGAAGAACCTCCTCCTCACATCCAGCCTGAATCTCCCCACCTCCAGCTTCATTCCATTCCCCCTAGTCCTATCACTACCTGATATCCTGAGAAGTCCTTCCCCAGCCTTCCTGTAGGCCCCCTTCAGATACTGGAAGGCGACAATTAGGTCACCTCGGAGCCTTCTCTTCTGCAGACTGTACAGCCCCAACTCCTTCAGTCTGTCCTCATAGGAGAGGTGCTCCAGCCCTCTGATCATCCTCGTGGCCCTTCTCTGGACACGTTCCAGCACCTCCACATCCCTCTTGTAATAGGGGCTCCAGAACTGGACACAGTACTCCAGGTGGGGTCTCACCAGGGCTGAGTAGAGGGGGAGGATCACCTCCCTTGACCTGCTAGCCACACTTCTCCTGATGCAGCCCAGGATCTGATTGGCTTTGCGGGCTGCAAGTGCACACTGAGAGCTCATGTTGAGCTTTTTGTCCACCAGCACCCCCAAGTCTCTCTCCTCAGGGCTATCCTCCAGCCAGTCACTGCCCAGCCTGTATTTGTGCCTGGGATTGCCTCGACCCAGATGCAGGACCCTGCACTTGCTCTTATTGAACTTCATGAGGTTGGCCTGTGCCCACCTCTCCAGCCTGTCAAGGTCCCTCTGGATGGCCTCCCTTCCCTCCAGCGTGTCTGCTGCACCACACAGCTTGGTGTCATCAGCAAACTTGCTGAGGGTGCACTCAATGCCACTGTCCATGTCCCCCACAAAGATGTTGAATCTCATTAAATAGTTTTTCTTGCTTTTCACTGTGGTATACACGCGTTCTCACAGCTGCTCAAGAGGAGCGTTTATAAGTTCATGCACTATTTGCAAAGATCTGATGTTGAAAGGTCTGATGTGCAAAGGTCTGATGTAAAACAATAGATGTTGCACTAAATCAGCAAAAGAGTATAACCCTGATCAAACTACATTGCCACATGTTCACCACCTAAAGCACATTAAAAATTCATTTACAAAGGAGCAATAAATAAACCTTAGAGCAACAGGTACCATATTTGCAAATAGAGGCTCCCTATTTGTTTCCCTCAGTACCCTTCATGAAGCCGGATTTAAGAGTATGCTCAGCCTGTGATGGGCACACTAGGACCTGTTACTGTGCTAGATGGACCTTTCTTTTACCTCAAACTCTCATATTCTGATAGTGGCCTTTTGCTTAATTAATTACCTTTAAATAGCATAGCATAGCATAGCATAGCATAGCATAGCATAGCATAGCATAGCATAGACCAGACCAGACCAGACCAGACCAGACCAGACCAGGTTGGAAGAGACCTTCAAGATCATTGCATACAACCTATTATCCAACCCACCTAATCAACTAAATCATGAAACCAAGCCATTTACACATGTGATTCTGATAGGACAGGGCTGACAGGATCTCCTTGTCCCTCTGCATGCTGTGTCAAGTGTTGACTTGCTGGAAAAAGTCCAGAGAAGGGCAATGAAGTTGGTGAAGGGTTTGGAACACAAGCCCTATGAGGAAAGACTGAGGGAGCTGGGATTGCTTAGCCTGGAGGAGAGGAGACTCAGGGGTGACCTTATTGCTCTCTACAACTACCTGAAGGGAAGTTGTAGACAGGCAGATGTTGGACTCTTCTCCCATGCAGCCAGTACCAGAACAGGAGGACACAGTCTCAGGCTGCACCAGGGGAGGTTTAGATTGGATGTTAGGAAGAAGTTCTATACAGAGAGAGTGATTGCCCATTGGAATGGGCTGCCTGGGGAGGTGGTGGAGTCGCTGCCATTGGAGGCTTTTCAGAAGGAGACTTAATGGGGTGCTTGGTGCCATGGTTTAGTTGTTTAGGTGGGTTGGATTGGTTGAAGGGTTGGACGCGATGATCTTGAAGGTCTCTTCCAACCTGGTCTATTCTATTCTATTCTATTCTATTCTATTCTATTCTATTCTATTCTATTCTATTCTATTCTATTCTATTCTATTCTATTCTATTCTATTCTATTCCCATTACCCCAGAGTCTTTCCCTAGTGCCTTCCCCCAGTGTTCCATGTATTCCCTCTAGCGAGCCATCCTCTCTCTACTTCCAGCACTGATGCTAAGGATGTAAAAATGTACAAAGAATGACCCAAACCTTTAGTCCTGTGAAAATGTTGTCCTGTTAATTTTGCAAAATGTATTTTGCATGAGTGTGTGTTGATTGGCATTTCTTCTACTGCCTTCTAAAATATTTTATTAATAGCAACCACCAGTAGCTGTTGCATCGCCATTGACAGCAGGTTGCTGTGAGCGTGACTGCTCAGGTTGTCCCCGTGTACTTCTAATGTATTGCCACAGCGTCAGATTTCTTTTAATCCTCTGCAGTTACTAGGTGTTCCAAAACTTACTAGAAATGATGATGAGCATGTAAGAGATCTTTGTCTGGTTTTTCAAAAAATCATACATGGGAATTATCTGAGTTGTGGTTATTTTTCTTAATTAAAAAAAATATATTCAATCTTCATTTGGAATCTGCTGCTCAGCGTCCTCTTTAGAAATGGTTTATAATTGGTATGCAAAATATTTTATCATATATATAAATCTGTCTTTCTTCCCAACCACAAGATTAGAAATATTTATTAAGTACTTCTGCCCTCTTGCACTGAAGTAATTGTTAGGATTCCTTTTATTTTAGTTATACTTGAATTTTGTTTTGTCCTTAACCTTGTTTTGCTGTAGATTTTATCTCACGTCCCATTTCCTGCCTTATTCACTTCCCACTCTACCATGATATTTGATGCTGTCAACCTTCTTGCTTTTCCATTTGTTTTAATAATTTTGTGACTTTATTACATCTTCCCTCGAAGTTATGTTTTGTTAAACAAAGCAAAACATTGTCTCTGTCTCTCTCAACTGCAGATTTTTGGCACCTCAGAGAGTGTTCTTAAATTCCCAATTAGCATGAGTATTTTTATATCTCTAATAGAAAATGTGGGCTTGATGACAGAAGTACTGTTTCATAACCATGTGATTGAACTAGAGAACTGGAATGGCACTCTCTGGCCTTGTAAGCAGTAGGAAAATTTAGGAATACTGCCCTGGGATCACTAATATAGAGTTGCATATTTGTTTCTTGAGCTTGCATTGATAACATTACTCTGCAGCTGTTCTAGTAAAGGAGGCTGAGCCCTTTCCAGAGACTTGCATGCTTGCACTGCTTTGAAATGTATGTTGGCAGCAAAGGTGTTCTGTTAAGTGTTTCAGACACGAAAACTCCTCTGCATAAGTGCGTTTTGTCATTTGTTTTATTCCTTTTTCTTTTGCAAATAAGTGTTTGTAA
This sequence comes from Melanerpes formicivorus, assembly GCF_026170545.1. NCBI lineage: Eukaryota > Metazoa > Chordata > Aves > Piciformes > Picidae > Melanerpes > Melanerpes formicivorus. The sequence goes on from NW_027142355.1 coordinate 33,648,314, forward strand.
TATTCTTACACTGAAAGCAGCATTGGTAACCTTCCAAAAAGCAAAATCGTTGATGCCCCGCTAGCACGCAGCTAAAGAGGAAGTCATGACATCCGAGAAAACCAGCAGTTGCCAAGTCCAGAACAAACAGAAGGACTCTTCTCTGGGCTTCCTGCACTATTAATTCATAGGCCTTCATGTCACAGAATTCTGTGTACAATAAAATTGCAGACTTATTCAGGAATGGATTTGATGGATTCTTGGACATAAATATCGACGGATGGGTATTAGTGAGAAGGACGCCAACTCTGATTCACAGACATCCCAAGGAAGTGCCATTTTCTGCTTGCCTCATGGTTCTCCTGTTTCCTGAGCATCTACTGTTGGGGACTCACGCTGGGACAGATAGACTTTGGTCTGATCTATGTGGCTGCTCTTTGTGATTAATCCTGTCTGAGTCAACAGAAGAACAATTTGGACTGGAAACAAGGTTTGACCTGCATGGTTTTTTGTTGAAGTATTTATTATTCTGATAAACCAAGGCTGAAATTAAAGAATAAAGGAAGCACAATAACTCTTTGCCTAGTTCTTCTTGCTGTGGTTTCACTCCTTTGTTTCATGATGTGGATTCCAGAAAATTAATTGAGCATTAAGACCTAAACAGCAGTACTTTTGGGGCTGATTATTGCATGCCTCAGCTGCTGTAATAAGGTATGAGTTAATGACTTTAACCACCTGAAAAGTGCAACAATTTCCCTGTAAATTCAGTGCCTGGAGTTACTTATTGCCTGATCACCTAGTTGGTAGAATCAGGAGAAAGGGGGAATTGAAAAAGCAGAAAATTACTGTTATTATGTTAAAGAAGAGATAAATAAAAATAACTTTTAAAATGAATTCAGATTGTTGCAGTTCCTGGACATTATTGTCTTCAGTGTGACTTGTCTGGCTGTGAGTCAGCACGTGGCACTCACATCTGAAGTTTGGAAGCTGTTTCACAACTCAAGAGAAACCTGTGTCCAATCTGTAAAGGTAGCCAGGCCTGAATCTGGCAGCACCAGATATTGCAATATTGATGTTAGATCAAGCTTAGCTGGTATAGGGATTGCAATGGAGCTGAAGTTTGAGCAGAGTGCTGCTGAGCTCTGTGTTCATTTCTCATAGGTCAGTCAGTGCTATCAGTAACTTTCCCTCTCAGCTCTGTTCAAAGGAAATGAGCAAAAGTCATGTCTGCTTTGAGTGCTTTTCAATGCAAGACAGAAATAAAAGGGGAAGCTGAAATTCAGTGCCCCTCATGTTCCTGGCACCCCACCTCCCCTGCATAGAAGGGCTACAACCTTTCCCTCACATAGACAGCACTGTTCGTAACACGTTGAACGACTGGCCAGTGAAAATGACAGGGTCATCCCAGCAACGTGAGGGGCTGAAAGGCTCACTTTAAGATTTCAGACTCTTCAAGAGAAAGACCATCCTTTCAACTGTGTTTTTACAGTTCTTGAAGCAACGGTCTCTGCTCCTCATTGGAAAGTGTGCCTGCTGTAATACTGTCTGCGTTTATTAATAGCAATAACAACAAAAGGCGGAAGTTAATGGAGACAAAGGATAGTGAGCTGCAGTAATTTGTGTTATTTTCCCAGCTTTGTCACACACTTGCTATGTGACCTTGAAGAAGTTATTTAATCTCTTTCTGTTTTAATGTTCCTCCAGAGACAGGATAACAGTGTTTAGCAAGTGTGTCGGGCAGCTTAATTCAGAAGTGCTTGTGAAGCCCGCCCATCTCCACAGAGGCGACATGTTTTGCACATGGCACAGATAATTGTCCTGGCTGAAAACAATCTGCAGAGAATGCGAGCAGGTCATCAAAACATAAAGTCTGATGTTGAAAAATATCAGCCTGACCCTTTCTGCCACCACTGTATGGTTTGGAGACAGATAAGGTGAAATGAAGGAATTCCTGTCTCAAGCAACACCAAAACAGGAAACATTCCCTTTAAGGAAGCAAAAAAATCCCCCAAAACCCACAAAACATAGAGTGAGAGATCCTGTCCTGAGTACACAGGTTGTTACCATTGCCAAGATCCAAAATCTCCTCTCCTTTACACCTGTGGGGTCTCACTTCCATCAGTGAAGCTTTCTTAGCCTTCAGCAAAGGCTGAAAGGAGCACTGCAATTGGCCTTGGCTCAGGCATTCCCAGCCATGCCAGGCCCTTCCCAGCTATGTTGGGCCCTTCCCAGCCATGCCTGGCCCTTCCCCTGCTAAGCATCACTAAAGCAGCCCTTCCAGCAGCGGGCGGCTGGCGAGCTCCCAGAAGTCAAGGAGGCTGCCAGGCCCTGTTATCTCCCGGGGCATGCCTGTGAAGGGAGCTGCCCGATGCTGTGATTTACAGTGTGAGGCTGAATCCCATCACTTGTTCTGAGTGAGCGGTGTGGTAGTGGTGAGAAACACCATCTCCTCCAGGAAGGAATGGAGCTGGGATCCTGGCTGTCAGGGATTAATCCATGGACAGACTTGGATGTGATACAATCCAAACCTCCTTTTTCCTGTAACAAATCTGCAGCTCAGAGGATCTTATTTTAAAGTGCCACTGGGAGATACCACGCTTCCTTTCTCCTGGTTTATCCTTGCTGCAAAGTCACACCATGCTGTGCCATGCAAATCTGGCCTGCCTGCACTTCCTGGCATGCAGAGCTATGCCTTTCCCAATGAACTCCTCAATCATGTCACCACTGTAAATGATCTTTTAATGCTTTAAAAAGTTTTTATTACAGAAGCGTGATGCTTTCAGGCAGAGGCTCTTGCTTGAAGACACTTCACTGAAAACCATCAGGGAGTCACAGCTCCTCCATGAGATGATCCTTCTTTATAGTCTGAAGAGCAGACCCGAAAGTCCATGTTTCATTTATGGACAGTCCTTTCTCTCTCATGGGTGGAAGAGCTGCCAGAAATCCACATAAGAATGTGTACCTAGACAAGTGAAAAAAGTGTCACTTGACCATGGGAGTAAATTTTGTGGGTGTATTTTTTTTTTACACCATTTAGATGGTTCATTCACTTCCTCAGATTAGCTTTAACAAGAAGATGTTTAGATAGATAGAATAGAATAGAATAGACCAGGTTGGAAGAGACCTTCAAGATGATCGTGTCCAACCTATCATCCAACACCACCCAACCAACTAACCCATGCAACCAAGCACCCTGTCAAGTCTCCTCCTGAACACCTCCAGTGATGGCGATTCCACCACCTCCCCGGGCAGCCCATTCCAGTGGGCAATCACTCTCTCTGTGTAAAACTTCCTCCTGACCTCCAGCCTGAACCTCCCCTGGCACAGCCTGAGACTGTGTCCTCTTGTTCTGGTGCTGGCTGCCTGGGAGAAGAGACCAACCTCTGCCTGTTTACAACCCCTGTTCAGGTAGTTGTAGAGAGCAATAAGGTCACCCCTGATCCTCCTCTTCTGCAGGCTAAGCAGCCCCAGCTCCCTCAGCCTCTCCTCATAGGGCTTGTGTTCCAAGCCTCCCACCAACTTTGTTGCCCTTCTCTGTACTCGTTCCAGCAAGTCAACATCCTTCCTAAACTGAGGAGTCCAGAACTGGACACAGTACTCGAGGTGTGGCCTAACCACCAAGCCCATGACTAGATGCAAACTAACACTTGGCAGCATTTTTTCGCTTTCGCGACCTTCCTTGTCAATCTATTTTGGTTTAGTTGGTATCAGGATTGGTCTTATTCAGAGATGAAGAGCTGTGGCAATTTATCATGTGAAATAACTCAGGAAAGATGAAAAAGAAACACAAGTGACAACAGCCACGTAAAAAAACCAACCCTTTCTACATTTTGTTTAACTTTTTCCTAGCGTCCTCTGTCAAGAACAACGCTGAATAGGAACAGCTTGACTTCACACAGCAAAACAGTTTCGTCATTTTATAATATTTGGCATGGCTTTCAGAGAAGTAGAATGCATGTCATGGAAGGCGTTTTCAGCTGGGGCATGTCGCTGCTGGATGCGCTGGCATTTTGTTTCACTGACATGTGTGCTATGTGCTGTTGAAATGCTACAAATCTCACTGGTGTGGGGTTTATTTTTTGGTTTGGGTTTTATTTTTTTGGCTGAATCCCTTGGTGACAGTAAACATGGCATATATGAGAGAATCCAACCCTACAGTTATTTCTGCATCACTTTACGTCACTCCAAACTTGCTAGATATGCTCTGCAAAACGCAGGAAGAGAAAAAGGTCACTATTTTTAAGGTCTGCTTTTAATTCCTGCATTTTCCAGTAATGACAAACAAGGATGAAGTTTCAGTTTCGTGATTCTGGGCAATGAGTGTACTTAATCACTGTAGTTGCAGGAATAAATGCCAGACAAAGAATGTGATCCACCAGATAAAAGAATCAAGAGAAATGCATTGATTTATGATCTGCTGGAGTAACATTTCAGGTATTTGAGGAGAAGGTGGTCCAAATCAAATGAACAAAGCCTGCAACTTTTCTGTGAACAAGATAGGTACTTCAAGAACTCATGCTCTATCCAGGATCTCTCAAAATCTATTTAATAAGATTGAATTAAAGTCTTCTGTTTGTCATTAGTGAAATGTAAATAAGTTAGAAGTTTAAGACAGAGTGAATGCTGAAAAATGTCAGTGACTAGATCACACAGCTAGAAGCTTTCTCTACCATAGACTAGCTGAACAACATTGAATAAAGCTGATAAATTCCCACTTTATTGAATCTTATTATGGAAGACCACTTAAACCCTAAAAACTTCCTGCCTCTGATTTGCAACCATCCTTACTGATTGGAGAATCAAGAGCACATAAAAACAAGAGCTGAGCAGAAGTTCATAGATCTAGCTTTTTGGAAATGAAAGAAAGAAGAAATCCTCATTGAGTCTTACCAAACCAGAATTTCAAAACTACTCTGTGAATTCTGAAATGAGTGCCCTTTCCTTTTATTCTGAAAGCCATGTTTGGGCTCCTCCAGCCATGGTGTTAAACAGATGGCTTCCCTGACCAGCAAATGATTTTCCTATCTCTTTAGGAAAGAGTAAAGCTCCTTTGTTTGGTGACTAGTTGTTTCCAGCTTGCTTCAAGGTCTGAAATATCTTCAAACTCCTGAATGCTTTGTTGAGTCTCAGTACATTCTCCTGGCTCTTCTTTCGGCAGGTTTAATCATTACCTGACTGAGTTTCACAATTAAGTATGTGGGGTTACAGAAATCATTTGATACCATGAACTTGGGGAGTTTCATTATCTGACTATCACTGTGGCAGAAAACACTGCACAAGATCTAAAATTTAATTTCATGCTCCATTCATTTTTGTGTCACTGCCGGTTCTGTGACACACAGATCTGAAGGTCTGTCCTCCCTTCCCTTCACATAAATATGTGGAAAGACAGCAACATTTGGATAGACATTTTAATCCAAGCTTTCCAGCATCTGCTGAAAAGCTCAGAATTCATTGTAGCATGCAGGTGCCATCTCAATAATCAATCAATGAGTAGATAGCAGAGGATAGTAGAGCACTCTCTCTGAGAGTGAAAGATGTCCAAATGAACAATAGAAGCCTTTCCCATCCCTATTCATAGCACATCAGAGTGCAACAAATGTAGCCACAATTATACTAATCGATGTACATTTAGTTAGTGAACCTCCCCACCTGATGTTGACCAGCCAGATTAGAGAACTTCTGAAAAAAGTTCTTGTCACAAACTAGATGGATATGTTTCCCTCTGGATGGATGCATTGTCCCTTAAACAAGCAGTAATTCAGAGAATGGGACATACATCATTTTTAATTGATGAAGGTTAGTCCCTGAACACAATTAATTGAAGCTTAGTCCCAACTAATGAATCTGCTGTGCAATACCACTGTAGCACTTCGGCCTGGAGTTTGCGCTTCTTAACTACCATTTAATTGTTTCAGTTCATATAATTTGGGTTTATGAATAAGGATGTATTTTCCCTGGGGCTCTTCTAACCCTTTCTTGCTGTGGTGAATACAACAAAAACAACTTTTCAGTTTTGATACTTCTGCAGTGTTTTGACTGAAGCACTGCTGATTTTCTAAATTCTTATAAGCATTTCTCAGGGTAGCATCACTGTCACTTGCAAGGACGCTGAAATCACTGAAATCTGAGATTAAAGGTGCTAATGGAAAATATGACTCAATGTGTTGTTTCTCTTAAACTCCCTGCTGTTTCCACAAGTTCATAATTTAAATCCTATTAGCTTTATGTGAAAACATTTCTGTCCAGAAATACACAACAGTATACAATCTTCTTGGCCAGTGAAATGTCATTATCACAATTTGTAATTAACTTTAACTAATTAACATTAATATTTCGAATGAAAATTCAAATTACCTAATAGCTGTCTGTTTACTCTTTTGCCAGTTGTCTATGATTTTTTTTTTTCCCTGGGTCTCTTTGCTAATTCAGTATCTGAAAAAACTAATAACGTGTCATTCCCGAATGGTAAAACTGATTTTAAAGATGCAAGATCCAAGTGCCGGGTTCTGCACATTGGCCACAACAACCCCATGCAGTACTACAGGCTGGGGTCAGAGTGGCTGGAGAGCAGCCAGGCAGAGAGGGACCTGGGGGTACTGGTCGATGGTAGGCTGAACATGAGCCTGCAGTGTGCCCAGGCAGCCAAGATGGCCAGTGGCATCCTGGCCTGCATCAGGAACAGTGTGGCCAGCAGGAGCAGGGAGGTCATTCTGCCCCTGTATACTGCACTGGTTAGGCCACACCTCAAGTACTGTGTCCAGTTCTGGGCCTCTCAGTTTAGGAAGGATGTTGACTTGCTGGAACGAGTCCAGAGAAGTTGGTGAGGGGTTTGGAACACAAGCCCTATGAGGAGAGGCTGAGGGAGCTGGGGTTGCTTAGCCTGGAGAAGAGGAGACTCAAGGGTGACCTTATCACTCTCTACAACTACCTGAAGGGAGGTTGTAGACAGACGGATGATGGTCTCTTCTCCCAGGCAGCCAGTACCAGAACAAGAGGACACAGTCTCAGGCTGCGCCAGGGGAGGTTTAGGTTGGATGTTAGGAAGAAGTTCTATACAGAAAGAGTGATTGCGCTATGGAATGGGCTGCCCGGGGAGGTGGTGGAGTCGCCGTCATTGAAGGTGTTCAGGTGGAGACTTGATGGGGTACTTGGTGCCTTGGGTTAGCTGTTTGGGTGGGTTGGATTGGTTGATGGGTTGGACACGATGATCTTGAAGGTCTCTTCCAACCTGGTTTGGTTTATTCTAATAAAGGTTTATTCTAATAAAGATGTGATGGACTGAGTAAGTAAATTACCTTGTTTTGCCCTAAATTGCAGATTAACAGTAGAAGCTACATTCTAACCAGTTAAACTTGCAAGTCTCAACTTGCACATTTTTTTTCCCCCCTGGATTTGGTGCTTGGTGCCATGGGTTAGTTGTTTAGGTGGGTTGGATTGGTTGATGGGTTGGACGCGATGATCTTGAAGGTCTCTTCCAACCTGGTTGTTTATTATTATTATTATTAGTAGTAGTAGTAGTAGTAAATGAAGTATTGATTTTGAAAGTTTTGTGTAGGCAAAAGGTGGTGACAATTTAGGCATCCAAATCTTGCAGTGGTGTTTTGTAAATGCTAACAGAGCTATCTGCAACCTTTGGCCCAAGCTGAGAATTCAAAAGCCAGAGGGAGTCTCCTCATAAGCAGCAGGTGAGAAACTGAGCTTTCATGAACTGGGCTTTTAACTTGATCACTTAACATTATGAATAGAGCCTGGGGGGGGTGTTGGGGGTGGGTGTGGGAAGAAAGGTGTATACATTTTGTGTACAGATGCCACTGAACAGACTTCAATGGTGTTTGGCACATAGCTGCTTAGTTTGAAAGCTGAAACTTGGCTTGTGTATTAGAAAAACATAAAAACCCATGACTTCATCAATTCGTTTTTCATATGACAGATGTTGAAGATAACCTGCGTGTATTAGTCATATTCCTGTATTGAAATGGTATATTTGGAAGAAAAATATCTGTCAATAAGTGGAGCCACATGAATTAAAAACTTACATATTGTTTGAGATATTTTGAAGTGAGACTCTGGGTTTGAAAGCAGTGATTCTTGCTGGGAAGACATGGTAAAAGGGAAGTACAGACAGAGGGGAAAAAATGGGTTTACATAGTCTTGAAGACAGTTTTGAGGGTCATTAAAGCAGATGTTCTGTCCTGACAGGGTAGGATATCCTAAAAGACTGGTTTCAATTACAAGTGCATACTATGATTCAGTTAAAATTAGACCACGAGAAATTGCAGCTGCTTTAAGGATAGCCAACTGCACTCCAGTCCATCTGCCAACCTCCACTGTTTGATTCTGTGGATGGAAAAAACCCCCAACAACCCACAAAGTGAGATAAGAGAAGTTATTCAAGATAAGAGTGACACAGTTAGTTTCCTAATCAATCATGACCAACATCTCTTCACTGTGGCTGTCATGGTGTGTAATATATCCCTCTTTTCACCACATGCTGAAGACATAGGTGTGGGGCCTCTCTCACCAGGAGAGGTGCAGCTGGCTCCATAGGGATGAGCACTGCAAGGTATTCATTCACTGTGCTGAATATGGGTGGTGAGATGGCTGCAGCTGTTATATAATTGTGTTAGGTAATATGGGATATTCACCCATTCCAGGACACTGGTTATTTTTTCAGTTTATCTTTTGTCTGGGCCTTATTTGATTGCTTGCTCTCACTTTTATTTGGCTTGTTGTTTTTGTTACTGTTGTTTGTGGGTTTGGGTTGTTTGTTTTCTTTCTTTCTATTTTCCCCCTGTGTATAAGGAAGCTATCCGAGTTACTTCAAAATAATCTTATCAAGTGGATTGCCCTACAAAGATTGCTTAGTTTTAGTCTGAGGCATGGCTGGCTATACATTTCAGGAATTACACTGAAAAAGTATGTATTGTATTTCAAAGGAAAACTGGGTTTGTGTTTAATGTTGCAAGGAAACGTTGATGTGATTTACCAAGAGCGTGCAAATGCTGCACTCACTGAGAATGCATCGCCCCATCTGCTCAGGAGTTGCAGTCCTTGCCTTTTCTTGTTCAAAAAGATATTGTTTATGAGTATAGAACTGCAGGAAGAGTCATCATCTTTGCAATGCATTTTTGGTTTGCAAGCTAGGGGAAAGGCAGTTCTACAGCTTGGGATGGGCCCTGCTCTAGCAGCTTCAGGGATTTTATAATCATTTCCAAGGACATGCAGAGAGTACTCAGGCTTCCTAAAGATGACATCACAAAAACCCCAAGCAAACAAAATTCAAACCTACCCGCAATACAAAATGCTCTGAAAGGACTTGGGAAGAGGAAGATTTGTGTTACAGCTGGATAACAGAGAACAGTGCTGAAAGGGAAATAGAAAACAGGAGCCACATCATCATTGGGAGGGCTCAAGTTAAAATATAGACAAAGGAGTGTCAGAAACATATATCTATATATGCATAATTTAAAAGGGAGAAAGTGGAGGAGTCAGCAACCTATGGAAACCTATATTTTCCATATATTAATGTCTCCTGGTGATATTTATTCCAAGACAATTACTAAAGCCCTATGAGGAGAGGCTGAGGGAGCTGGGATTGTTTAGCCTGGAGAAGAGTAGGCTCAGGGGAGACGTTATTGCTGTCTATAATTACCTGAAGTGAGGTTGTAGCCAGGAGGGGGTTGGTCTCTTCTCCAAGGCAGCCTGCACCAGAACAAGAGGACACAGTCTCAAGCTGCACCAGGGGAAGTTTAGGCTTGAGGTGAGGAGAATGTTATTCACAGAGAGAGTTGCTGGCATTTGAAAGGGCTGCCCAGGGAGGTAGTGGAGTCACCATCCCTGGAGGTGTTCAAGAGGGGATTGGACGTGGCACTTGGTGCTACGGTCTAATAATCATGAGGTCTGTGGTGACAGGTTGGACTTGATGATCTCTGAGGTCTTTTCCAACTTTATTGATTCTATGGTTTTAAACATTGTGCATTAAAGTACACTTCTGTGTATATACAGGTATGACTATGAAGTGCACAAAAGAACACAGGAGAGTGTCGCTAGAAACATTGGCTGAACATTTTGAGAAGCTGCTCTCTACAACTTTAATTGCCAGTTAGACTTATGCAAGAGTTTTAGGTGATTCTTCAGGTTTTCTGACATCCCTGTCACTGTACCAGTGCCAGTGGACTTGTAGTAGACAGCTGGGTGCTGTTCATCAGGCAAGTGCATCCACTGGAGAGTGCAGCTTCCACACTGCCCAGTGAAGACAGGGTGCTTGCACTCACGACTCACCAGCAAAAACTACCCCACCCTCAAAATCCTGGATAACAAACCTTGAGCAGCTGTTAAAACAAGGAGCTGATGACCAGTTTTATAATGGGTGCTGAACTTGGTCAACCTGAACTCACAATCAGGGCTACTGAGTTCATAGAATCAACCAGAATCATAGAATTGTTAGGGTTGGAAGGGTCCTCAAGGATCATTGAATTCTAACCCCCCTACCATGGGCAGAGATACATCATACTAGATCAGGTTGCTCAGAGCCACATCCAGCCTGACCTTAAAAACTTCCAGGGACGAGGCTTCCACCACTTCCCTGGAAAACCTCTTCCAGTGTTTCACCACCTTCATGCTGAAGAACTTCTTCCTAACAGTGCCTGGGATTGCCTTGACCCAGAGGCAGGACCTTGCCTTTGGTCTTGTTGAACCTCATGAGGTTGTCATGGGCTCACCTCTCCAGTCTGTCAAGGTCCCTCTGGATGGATCCCTTCCCTCCAGCATGTCTGCTGCACCACACAGCTTGGTGTCATCAGCAAACCTGCTGAGGGTGCATTCAATGCCACTATCCATGTCACCCACAAAGATGTTAAACAAGACTGGTCCCAGTAGTGATCCCTGAGGGACTCCACTTGTCACTGGCCTCCACTTAGACATGGACCCATTGACAGCCACCCTTTGGGTGCAGCCATCAAGCCAGTTCCTTATCCACTGAATGGTCCATCCATCAAACCCATACTACACCAGCTTGGAGACCAGAGTGAGGAAGCAAGGTTCATGCTAATGCAACCTTAGCTCTTCCTCCCAGGATGGGCTGTAATCATTTGGAGTTATCTGCTGGAGAAAATTCACCTTGGAGAACTTTTTTTGTTGTGTTAAAACTTGTTATTTTGATCTGAAAAGCACAGATTTTTCCACCAATCAAAATGATAATGATGGAAAGGTTTCATTGTAATAGCCACCATGCTGCTTTATTTCATGAAATATTGATAGATTTGTTCTTTTTGCATGGAGGCAAAGCAAACCATGAACTGCAGTTGTGCATTATGAAAGATTTATGGAAAATAAAGTTATTTTTAAATCCCCTTCTTTCCCACCACCTCCCCTTTCCAACCTCATCTGCCCCTTTTCCACCCCACCTGCCCCATTTCCCACCTGTTCCCCCTCAAACCCCAGAGCACCTGGGCTCTGTTGGAGTCTCCTCCCACCCCAAGTGTGGCCACTTTGCCTTCCCCACCCATTCCCCTATTTAATCCCCCCAGGAAAGGCAGCAGCCCTAAGCTGAGCCCATTTGGGCTGAGGATCCTCCTCTCATCTCTGGTGAGTCCCACGTGGTGCGCACTGGGTGATGGTGGTGGTGACAACAAAGGCCGGGGGGCCTGGTGGCCCCCCGGTTGTTAGGGACAAGATTCATTGCAATTTTGATATCATCCATGGGTGCTGCTGGGCTTCCTTACTGGGGCTGAGCTCCTCTGTGTGGTATCTTGGCTGGTTGAGGGTCTTGCCTCCAGCTCTGGGATGGGTGCAAAAATGGTAGTGGTGGAGGAGAAGCTGTTTAGGCAGGGTGGTGGACAGTATTGAGGGAGCAGGAATTACTTTGAGAAGATGAAGGGGTGGGGGAGGAGGCAGAGGGGTTAAACTCTATGATCTTTAGAGGCCCTTTCCAATTCTGGTGATTCTATGACTCTACGATCTAGTTTCCACCACCTTGCCATGGCAGTGAGACCTTCCACTAGACCAAGCCAGCATCTTTAAAAGTGCATTTTTTTTCCTATTGTGCATAGAAATCAAAACCTAATATGGTAGCTATGATGAACTGATGGGTTTTAGATTTGAAGCCACCTTATTTTGAGAACAAGGTCTTCTGTATATTGACATAAGAAATGAAATGATGGCATGAAATTCAATAGTGAATGAAAATTATTGGCATAAAAAAAACCACTTAAAATCCCAGTGAATTTGTGGAAAGGGTTTGGCTATTTCAATACTATGGCTCAGCAAATGTTAGTCTTTGCCTGAAGTGTAGGTAGTAGAAACACTGAAGTAAATTCATGGCTCAAAGACAAGTTGCCTTCACAATATATTAAATTATCTCATTTGAGAAAGCAAATGTCCAGAGAAAGGCAACAAAGGTTGTGAGGGGTTTGGAGCACAAGCCCTAGGAGGAGAGGCTGAGGGAGCTGGCAGAGGAGACCTTATTGCTGTCTACAACTACCTGAAGGGAGGTTGTAGTCAGGTGGGGGTTGGTCTCTTCTCCCAGGTGGCCAGCACCAGAACAAGAGGACATAGTCTCAAGCTGCACCAGGGGAGGTTTAGACTAGATGTTAGGAAGAAGTTCTTCACAGAGTGATTGGCCTTTGGAATGGGCTGTCTGGGGAGATGGTGGAGTCACCATCACTGGAGGTGTTCAGGAGGAGACTTGACAGGGTGCTTGGTTGCATGGGTTAGTTGATTAGGTGGTGTTGGATGATAGGTTGGACGCGATCTCAAAGGTCTTTTCCAACTGAGTTAAATCTATTCTACTCTAAATTCCATAATCCATGCCTAATTTTGCAGCCTGACTCAACAAATTTTGATTCAGAGAAAGGGTAGGAAGGACACTCTAGGAATGTTGGGCTAGATGATCTTCAGAGATCCTTTCCAACCCCTATCACTCCCTGGTTCTCTGACAGGCATTTAATAGCTAGCTTTTCTTCCAAACACACTGAAATATGGAAATAAATACTCTTGTGTCTACTGATGTATTTTTTTCCCCCAAAAAAATATGTTAATTTAAAGGTGATTATTTCAGCAATTAACCTCAGATTTTTCAGTCTTATATTTAAACAGATTTTCTTTACAGGCCTTCGTAGTACCTCAAATGAAGCTTGGCTTCTGAGCTAGAAAAATGGTAACTGCCTTAGTAAATGAACAACTTGTTGGAATTCTACTGTGCCTGTGTAAGAAATAAAGGTAAATATGTATAAAAGAGCAATTATTTAGTTCACTTCCTTTATAGCAGCTCTTCTCAGTGAGGTCAAAATGAAACATGCATTATGATATGATAAGATATATTTTATCACTAAAAATTTGTTTCATGACTTTCTGCGGCTGTAGTTGAGAGTTTGTATGCACGTGGAAGGGTTGGGGTTTGTATTCCAGCATGTCTTTAAAGTGACAGCTGAGGTTTTCAGTCACAAGTCTGCTTGTGGAGCCCCAGCTGCTCTCTTTATTTCAAACATTTTATCCATGCTTCCTGCACAGCTTGGAGGCTGATAATTTGGGGCAGAATAGTTCGAGGTATGGCTATGAACTACAGCACAGGAAGTTTCACCTCAACATGAGGAAGAACTTCTTTACTGTAAGGATCATGGAGCACTGGAACAGGCTCCCTAGAGAGGCTGTGGAATCTCCTTTTCTGGAGACTTTCAAGACTCCTCTGGACACATTCTTATGTGACCTGCACTAGGTTCTGCAGCCCTGCTCTGGGAGAGGGGTTGGACTTCATGATCTCCAGAGGTCCCTTCCAGGGAGCTAGGTGGGGTCTTACCAGAGTGAAGTAGAGGGGAAAAAACAACTGCCTCCCTCAACCTACTGGCTATGCTTCTTCTGATGCAGCCCAGGATGTGAATAGAATCATAGAGTAGATCAATAATGATAGTAAGGATAGAAGGAACTGTTACTGTCACGCTGGCTGTACATGCCATAGTCAGATTTCTAGAGACAATTCAAATGCACTTTTTAGACTCATTCTTTGTCAGTATCGAATACAAAGAACTGAAGAAACATTTTCCACTACCCTTGTAAGGGCAATTTGAGATAAAGGACCAAAGCCATGTCCAGTCTTTGAGAAAAGTGAAGATATTCTCAAGCAGAGCTTTGCCTGGGGAAGATAGAGCCTTTCAATACATTAGAAAACAGTATTAAACCAGCCAGTGGTCAATAAAGCAGCTTTGTGGCTAACAGGTTCTGCACTGTTGATGGACGTCAGGATGCAGCCTCTAGTCTAAATTAAGATGGATAAATGATAAACTGGCAAAGCTGTTTACTGTAAACAGTCATATGGCTATATGGTGGCGCTACTGTCTGCAAGAGCTGGTATAGTCTTTGTTTTGTCTCCAGGTTGTACAACGTGTTTTGTGAAACTCATCAAAGTCTCAGGACTGTACTTATATAACATAAAGGCAGCCACCAATGGATGGGGAACCACAACTGGGCTATGGGAGCAGGTTTGAGCACTCTGCATGCCTGCCAAGACTTCAAAGGGAAAATAACAGGCAGGCTTCTCAAACTTCTGGCAGCTCCTGCTCTATCAGGTCACTCTATTTATTTTTCCTTTATAGTATCTTCGGTAGCTTTAATAAAGCTCTTACGACAAACAGCTTGAAGGGATCAGGATGTTAGAGGAAAGACTACATGACGTAGGCCCCTCCCTTGTTTCAGTGCTGTGTCTCAAATGTATGCAATCTGTGATCTTTTACATAATTACCTGGTGTTCCATTACCTATTCTCTTTGCAAACTTGTTTTTGTGCTCCTGCAAACCCAGATCCCACCCAAATGTTGCCAAGCTCATTCCAGGGTGTGTAACTATAGCTGAAATACTGCAACAGATTGATATTAAACTTCCATTGATTACTCTAAGGTGACATATTAAGAATTATTGACAGTAATACAGATGAGAATTAAGCACAGAAAGCCCTAAGGACAGAGGGAGAAGGTGGCTAAGGTGACTTTGTGGCTATGTGCATCCCTTTGCACAGAGTGGTGTGGTACATTAATGTACTCATTCCCAAGCAGCTACAGTGGTGTTAGTGCTTGTGCTTTGCTGTTTCAAATGAAGATGTCATAAACTAACATGAGAGTAGAGTTCTGTGCTGTGTCTCCATGGATACTAATGTTACACAGGAGGTAGAGATTTTTCTAGTTAAAGAAAATTGCACTTCTTTCTAGCTAAGTTTAAGCATAAATATGCAAATGCAAGGATCCAGCTCATCAAAGGTACCTCTGTGGTTATGGCACATACAGCTTCTCATAGCTCCTCTGCCCAGGGCTCCTGCTGTACTATGGAAGCACAGTTCCCCAAAACAAATATTCTTGTGTTGCAAATGTGTGCTTGGTATGTGGATGGGAATTTAGGAATAGCCACAGATACCTGCAGAATTTTGAGACAGTGTAATCTCTGTTCAGAACCCTGTGATTGTTTACTTTTTAGCTTGGCACAATGTACGCAGCAGCCTCAACAAGAAATAATTAGGAATAAATGACCTCTCATATTTTAGCATGACTTTTCACCTCAGAGTTGCATTTTCAGTACAAGCAAGGCACATCTCACTGTCTAATCACTTAAAAGAACCCATCCTCCCACTCCTGACCACACACAGTCTAACTCCCAACATTATCTTGCATTGCTCAAGTTAGTTCAGAGACAGAAAGTCAACTGCAGCCTTCTATACATTTGTCTGGAAATGAGGTATATGACTGCCACAGGGCTCCCCAGGGCACTGTTTACAGCCTACTGATAGAGCAAGAGAGGCCTCGCACCACCTACAGCCTGCTAGCAGCCTTGAAGACAGGAATGGATGTCCCCTTTGGTCTCCAGACACTCAACTCATGTGACTTGGAGCGTGGAAAAGGTATCTGAGGACTGGCCATGAGGCCAAAGCTGATGCTCTAGGGAAATATTGGTTGGCATCAGGTGAGTTTTTGCTCATGAGGAAGAGCCCTGGGGTCCTGCCCCACATTTCTCACTCAAAGAGTGGGTACATGGGGTCTGCTCTGCATTTCTTTTTCTCTTTGGGGGGGGGGGAAGAAGGCTGAGCCTTCCTCTCAAACCCAAGACAGGTCTCCTCCCCCCAACTTGTCTGGAGGTCAGCAGGACACATGGTCTTTCAGTGAGACAGGGTGCTGCTGCTGGTAATTTGGGTCAGCAACACCTGTGCAAGGACATGAGGTGGGAGTGAGAATAGCCTAGGCAGCCCTGGTGAGTGTTGGATGCTGCACCCATGTTTGGTGCTTGGTCTCTACTGGCAGCCATCTCCCCACTCTGCTGAAGTCAGGGTCCAGCAGCATCCAGAACCTCCCCCTCACTTGCAAACAAGCTGTCAGGGAAGTATTTTTAGCATGTTGGAGGCAGTCTCCTAGCTACAACTTGAAAAGCTCAGCTGCGTAGGGGCTGGCAGTCCTCAGCCTGCATAAGTGCAAACACCACTGGTGGATCCTGGTGTTCAGGACAAATCCCACCCTAGACTTGCTGCCCTGACCCCCAACACTTGCCCCTTAGCGTGGCTTTCATGGTTGGGTAGAACTGTTGCCCAGGTATTCCTGTGGGTTCCTGGAGCACGGCTGGTGTCTGGGGTTGTTTACATCCTCTGCTAAGCTAGAAAAGGTCTTTTGTTCAAGTATAGAAGTTTACACTCCACACTGCCAGGATAAAAGACTAAATATTGTTTATGTTGTACGTAGTGATCAATCTCACATCTGCCAGCGTCTGGCTTTATGTAAAGATGTGAAAGAGCATTCATTTATTCCTCTCTAAGGCCAAGGCTATTAGAAAACTATGTTAATTTTGGGCATGAATTAAGAATTTCCACTCTTTCTGAAGCTGTTTGTCTTCCTTAAATTGCTATCTGTCTCAGAACTGTTTATTGGATAATAAAAATGTCTTTTAAGATTCCATTTTGTTTTGAAAAAAAACTTGGAGAGGATTTGTCTGGCATCTCCTGGATGTTTCACAGACTCTGCATTCTTGTTGTTGGGCTGTTACTAGGATGTCTGGAAAGCAGGCAGGGTTGCCGAAGCCTCCAAGTGCCTTTGTACTACCGAAACTGGCAATGTAACTGCTGCGAAGTGAAGAGCACCTGAGTGAGTGACTCAAACATCAAGCACAGAACAGATCAGGCTTTGAGATTGGTCAATTCTTGTTTGTGAGCAAAATGTCTGTGCCATGGAAAAAAATAAAGTTCTTTAATATATATATTTCCCTGTATTGTCTTCTTTTTGCTCTTCAGAAATCCTGCACTTGCTCTCTGAAAGGTAAATTACCTTTACCTACACTTTACTCTGATATACCTCACGAAGGAACAATGAAATCTCTCGTTCGGCTTTCAGCCTGAACTTCTTTTTGTTGCTGCCATTGTTTCCATTTGCAATTTCATCTTGTGCGTGCTTAGATCTTATCAACACCTATTAAAGAGTGACACAAACTCTGAATTTGCAATATTGCAAAAACAGGGGATGGGTGGAACACAATCTCATGCCATGGGGTGTGGGGTACCTTTGCCTCTGCCACGTAAGGGTTTTCTATGGAACAGGCACCAGTGTTGTAGCTCAAGAGGTTCTTCTGAAAAAATGATTTCTCTCCCTGATTTTACCAAGCAATCTTTGCTCTCCAACTGCAAGGAGTTCTTCATCTCCAAAATAAAGACTGCATCTGGGGTACTAGTGGATGAAAGGTTGACCATGAGCCAGCAATTGGTGCTGGCCTTCTTGGCCACAAGAGCACTTCTGGGGTGTGCTTAGTGTAGGTCGAGAGAAGCTCCCCTCCCACTCTACTTGGCCCTGGTGAGGCTGTATCTGGAATATTGTGTCCAGTTCTGGGCTCCTCAGCTCAACAAGGATCTGAGGGAACTGCTTGAGAGAGTCCAACACAGAGCCACAAAAATTAAGAGAGTGGAACATCTTCCTAATGAGGAGAGGCTGAGGGAGCTTGGAGAGGAGGAGACTGAGGGGTGAGCTCATTCATGTTTATAAATATGCAAATGGTGAGTGTCAAGAGGATGAAGTCAGGTTCTTCTTGGCAATGCCCAATGACAGGACAAGAGGCAATGGGTGGAAGTTGAGGCACAGGAGCTTCCTTGAAAACAAGAAAAATTTTGTCACTGTGAGGGTGACAGAACACTGGAACAGGCTGCCCATGTGGCTTGTGGGGTCTCTGGAGATACTCAAGACCTGCCTAAATGCATTCCTGGGTGGTCTGGTCTAGGTGATCCTGCTCTGGCAGGGGTGTCAGACTAGATGATCTTTCAAGGTCCCTTCCAGCCCCTACCACTCTGTGATTCTGTGGTTTACAGATGCAATTTAATCAATCCTCATATTTCTATAAAAGAAGCAACAGAAACCCTCTACAGCAAAAATTGGATGCAGTTATGCACCTTCTATAGGGGCTGTTCACAAACTGATGAATAAATGTGTTTTGAGGTTATGCAACACAGAAACAAACAGAAAGTCTTTTAATGTATTTTTTAAGTTTGAGACTTAACTATTTACAAAAACAAACAGAAAAGGATAGAGAAAATTTCCTCCAGAAAGCGTGCATACACAATTACCGTAAAGGCCTTGTGTAGGACAAACATGTTTATGTCCTCTTCTCTGAGCTGTTCATTTCTGTTTTGGTGGAAATTGCTATAGCTCTTACTCTCAAAAAAGGTAATTTTTGCATTTGCAAGGGAGCAATCTCCAAATTTGCTGGGAACTACTCTAAAGAACACAGTAAAGTCGTGACGCTCTGGCCTATCTAATAGCATATCTAATGATTTAGTCTCATTTTCCTTCTTTCCTTGAGTAAACCTAGCCTTAAAGTGTCTTCCATGGAGTCACCTGGAGTAGGAAGTAACTTCCCTTGTGACTATGGAGAATTTGAAATGACACTTTTTGAGATAAATGGACGTTTTCTGTGACATTCAAATGTCTCTACCTTTCCCTGGGCAGAAATTGATGGATGAATGTACTGCAGCTGCCACAAACCAATTTTCAGCCAGACTGGGTCTTCCCAAATTGCAGTATGTGCACTAGGGTGAATCAACACATTACTGGAGTGTTCTGTCCATCTGGGAGCTGCTGTCATCATCATCAGTGTCATGTAGCCAAGACATATTTGGGAAGGCTTGAAGCAAACGATGAATCCTGGGCTGTTGTGTATAATTATATGTCACTGGATAACGTGGTGTTGGAGCGCATGTGGGCTAGTAAACCTTTGCTGGAATGGAGGGGCTGTAAGAAGGCTATAAGGACCAAGAGACCCATTCCTTCCCCTGCTGAAGTTTTCAGACTAAGGTTGGAGGTGTCCCTGGGGACCATATTGCTCTTGCCAGCACACAAGTCATTACTGAGTGGAAGGAGGAATATGAATTTTTATGGCCTGTGCTATGAAGGAAGTAAAACTAGAAAATCTAACAGTCCCTTCTGGGTTTCAAATCCATGGAAACATGTGTGATGGCACAAGACCCTCCCTTGCTAACAGCAAAGACTGTTCCCTTTGGTTCAAATGGCAGCAATCAGCTGCTACTTGCAGGCTGTAATGCATTGTTTACTTGTCTCTAGAGGTATGCAACTGTTGTGTTACTCTGCTTTGTTAATTTTCTTTTCTTTTAATACTGTCACATACTTTTGTTTTGAATTGCTTCTTCTGTGGCTTTACTAAGTGCTGCCTCTTCTGGGAAATAATTCTATGTTTGCGGCTCAGCCCTTCAAGGTGTTGGGAGTTTTGGTCTCTTCTCCCAGGCAACCAGCACCAGAACAAGGGGACACAGTCTCAAGCTGCGCCAGGGGAGGTTTAGACTCAAGGTGAGGAGAAAGTTCTTCACCGAGCGAGTTGTTCGTCATTGGAACGGGCTGCCCAGGGAGGTGGTGGAGTCACCGTCCCTGGAGGTGTTCAAGAGGAGATTGGACGTGGCACTTGGTGCCATGGTTTAGATACTGTGTCATGAGGTCTGTGTTGATAGGTTGGACTCGATGATCCTCGAGGTCTCTTCCAGTCTTAGTTATACCGTGATACTGTGAGTTAGAATAAACCTTTATTAGAATAAACCAAACCAGGTTGGAAGAGACCTTCAAGATCATTGTGTCCAACCCATCAACCAATCCAACCCACCCAAACAGCTAACCCATGGCACCAAGTACCCCATCAAGTCTCCTCCTGAACACCTCCAATGACGGCGACTCCACCACCTCCCCAGGCAGCCCATTCCAATGGGCAATCACTCTTTCTGTATAGAACTTCTTCCTAACATCCAACCTGAACCTCCCCTGGCGCAGCCTGAGACTGTGTCCTCTTGTTCTGGTACTGGCTGCCTGGGAGAAGAGACCATCATCCACCTGTCTACAACCTCCCTTCAGGTAGTTGTAGAGAGTGATAAGGTCACCCCTGAGTCTCCTCTTCTCCAGGGTGAGCAACCCCAGCTCCCTCAGTCTTTCCTCATAGGGCAAAAAGAGGCTTCTGGACATTCTCCCAGAAACCTCCTAAAAGAAGGGTCAGGTTTAGGCATAGAAATAGTCTGGTCTAAGATGTGCTGTGGTTTTAGCTGAAGCCTGTAGAGCATAGTGACAGCTTTGCCAGAAATCAGTTAATTTAAACATATATAATGTCATTATTTTGACACTACTGAAAGTTCCCTGAGAACACCTGTGAAGTATTGGGGCATTCATGGAGTGCTTGTTATTAACACACTACTGATTAGCTAAGACTCTGAAGTGGTACAGAGAGAGAGAATAAAAATAATCCTGTTAGATAATTTATAATTCTGTATTCAGGGTTTTTTTTTTTATTCAGATGGAAAACCTAAAAGCTCAGATTTTGGGTGTTCATCTACTTTTGGACATCCACAGAAATCCACATTCCAGCTCAGAGATAAAAAGATAATAAAAACAAGAAGAGGGGAATAAAGAATGTTTGAAAAGAAACAGCAGAGCCTGGACTGATGTATTTGAGCAAGAGCCGATGTTAGGAATTTCCATGTAGAATAAGCAAAATAAAATGTCATCTCATGGTTTAAATACTGCCAGATGATTCAATATACTTTTCACAGCATTCTTTTACCATGTGATATTCTCTTATGTTTGTTGAAGTCAGGAAATGAGAAACTGCTTGAAAGGGAAAGGTTAGGCCTCGTGTCATTGCATAATATATGCCCACAGGCTTATTATATTAACAGAGCTGCTTAAGATAATTCAGTATGGAAGATGGAGTTCATTTCTACCACAGTATATTTTCACTGTGATCTGCTGACAGAAATCAGTGTATCATACACTTGTTAAATTAAGGTTCATGAGGAATAGAG
Organism: Melanerpes formicivorus; assembly: GCF_026170545.1. Classification (NCBI taxonomy): domain Eukaryota; kingdom Metazoa; phylum Chordata; class Aves; order Piciformes; family Picidae; genus Melanerpes; species Melanerpes formicivorus. The sequence goes on from NW_027142355.1 coordinate 33,669,596, forward strand.
CCAATAAGGAAATCATATATATATATTTTTTTTTTTCCTTGGGAAAGTTGATATTTGAAGGAAAAGTTTTAGCTTGAATCAGGAGGAAAAAAGAATAAAATCAAACTCTTACACATGCTATTCCAGGAATAAATATTGATTTTAGTGTGCTAAAATATTGTATGTCAATATTTGCAGCCTTTTCATTTAATTTATGACTCTCATTTGCAGTTTTTATTAGAATTAGTTTGAAGTTCTGAAAGATTATTTGAACCAAGTACTTTTTTTTAAATGAAAATTGTTGAAACTGGACATGTTGATAATTTGTTAACTGTAGGCTTTGGGAACAAGTAATCTGAGAAAAATGACTACTTGCAGCAGACATTTTTCTTTTCAAAGCACAGGTATGTCTTATGATGAGAGGCTGAGGGAGCTGGGATTGTTTAGCCTGGAGAAGAGGAGGCTCAGGGGAGACCTCATTGCTGTCTACATTTACCTGAAAGGTGGTTGTAGCCAGGAAGGGGTTGGTCTCTTCTCCCAGGCAACCAGCACCAGAACAAGAGGATACAGTCTCAAGCTGCACCAGGGGAAGTTTAGGCTTGAGGTGAGGAGAAAGTCCTTCACCGAGCGAGTCATTAGTCATTGGAATGGGCTGCCCGGGGAGGTGGTGGAGTCACCATCCCTGGAGGTGTTCAAGAGGGGATTGGACATGGCACTTGGTACCATGGTCTAGTCATGAGGTCTGTGGTGACAGGGTGGACTCAATGATCTTTGAGGTCTCTTCCAACTTAGGCAATACTGTGATACTGTGGTATTTCCTAAAGGAAAAATTCTGTTTCCAAAAAACTCTCAGCCACCCATAATGATGAATTAAGCAATACATGTTTTAATTACCTTGCTGCTTACTTTCTCTGCAGCTTCTGAAACTTTAAGGCAACTGTTAAAACAAGGGTAGAGAGGATTGCCTGCTCTGCTTGCACTCACTAAACTCAAATATTGTGGTCTGATCCCATGTCAGCCTAGTTCAGATGTTCTTCTGCCTGCCGTGTTAGGGTCTCTGTTCATGACCAGAGGCAGATCCAAGGCATTAACATATCAGTATCATATATAGTCTGCACTCCGTGTGTGTGTGGAAGGGGCTCAGAGGGGAAGAAAGGAGTTTTCACTATCTTAATTTCTTCAATTCAAATGCTTGATTGTCATTTTAAATAGAAAAATCTGGTGAAATTTGGCCAGTTTTGGTTGACTTAAAAACACAAGGTGGTTTTGGTTGGTTTGTTTGTTTTCATAAACATAGCTTTGACATTTTCAGTTATCACAGAATCATAGAATCAACCAGGTTGGAAAAGACCTCAGAGATCATCAGGTCTAACTTATTACCTAATACCTCATGACAACTAAACCATGGCTTCAAGTGCCACATCCAATCCTTTTTTTAACACCTCCAGGACTGCGTCCTCTTCTTCTGCCACTGGTTACCTGGGAGAAGAGACCAACTCCCACCTGTCTACAGCCTCCTTTCAAGTAGTTGTACACAGCAATAAGGTCTCCCCTGAGCCTCCTGTTCTCCGGGCTACACTACCCCAGCTCTCTCAGCCTCTCCTCATAGGGCTTGTGCTCCAGACCTCTCAGTAGCCTCGTCGCCCTTCCCTGGACACATTCAAGTATCTCAAGTATTCTCTGGACATGCTCAAGTATCTCAATGATCAAGTATCTCTTGGTTTAGAAATGATTTTGAACCCCATGTAATTTGCTTGAAGATACAATTCAAGCATTAAATGGTTAACTTGCAGTTTACAGGAGGAACTTCAAATGCACATGGTCTCCACTGCTAGGAAATATGAGGTGGAAAATGGCAATGCATTATAAGTGAAGGTCTTAATAGGATTTTAAAATCTGCAGAGTCTGGCTTAGCACACAAACTTTTTTTGGCAATTCATTCTTAAACAAATCCTGCTAGTACATTCATTCATTCACCTTGCTGATGTATTGGAGTTGCTGCAGCTGCCAAGGCAGTAGTTGGCTTGTGGTTGTTGGTTTTTTCCCCACCTGGCAGTCAACGCCCACAAGAGCTGCTGCCCAGTGGGGGCCTAGCACTCCACACATGCAGGGACCCCTGCCCTTTTCCATCATCCTACCTAGGGAGGTGGCTTGGATCTTTCCCACAACAGGATCACAAGTCCCACTGTCCTGAAATTCTGCCTGTGCCAACCCCAGATCCTGCAAGAGAGCTGGGCACAGGGGAGCTGCGCTGGGTTCCACCCTTGGGATGCTACAGGATAGTTTCCTGAAACCTGTTGAATGTGGTCTGGTAAATAATTCTCAGAAAGACCCATACTTCATTGTGTGCTTTACTTAGCAAAGGGTCTCTCCTTTTGCTAAGTATATCCCATAAGCACTGGCAGAGGACAAGAAAGAAGATCAGACTTGGAGATGGGGATTTTATTAGGCTGGACTCATCCAGGTTTATTTTCCTACCTCTTGTTCATTGCATTATTCACATCTATCCAAATGCTCTATTCTGTATTACTGCATTTATCACATCTTTTCTGCAATCTGGTGAGGATGTGGAGTCTGCTTACATTTTCCATACAGATATGAAAAAATTTCTGTATGCTAACAGACAAGCTAGCCCAGATGCTTTCAATGTGAAGGCCAGCCCATAACTCAAGAAGGCCAACAAGAGGTATTCCTAAGAGTGTTTTAGTTCAGCATGCTCCATTTGGTGCCTCAGAGGGACGTGGAAATGGGCAGTTGCAGTCCTGCGTCTCTTCTTTTATAGAGAAATATCTGCTAGTTGGAGCAGGGCACATGGCTTCCTTCACAGTTTTTGGCTCACCTACAGGATTAGGACAGCTTCAGTCTTTACACAGCCTTCATATATTTCAGTCTTTCAAAAGGCTGAAAGGAGAGAAGGAACCATTGAAGATCATAGTTACCTTTGCAACCTTCATTGCAAATACTGAAGAGGACAGCAAAATCCACAGTTTTTCAGTGCTGAGGATTACAAATGCAATATCACAGTATCACAATATCACAGTATCACTAAGGTTGGAAGAGACCTCAAAGATCATCGAGTCCAACCTGTCACCACAGACCTCATACATCACAAAAAAGCCTACCAAATAGCCATAACCTGTTGCATTTTCCAGAGATGATAGGAAAACGAAGGGACTTTCAAAGGTATAAAGTATGACCTCATTTACCTGATCTTTTGACCATAGAAGTGGAATGGGCATGTGAAACTGCTGCATCCAGTCTGTCCTCTGTTGGCTGTCCACTGATTTATGCAAGCGTATGTATTACTCAGCACCTAGAGCACTGCCTGTCATATGGCCTCAAGTCAGCAAGACAAACAAGTACATGCCTAATTTTAAGCAGATGAGCTGCTCCAAGAGAAAGGGCTTTTGTGGAAAATTACAATTAAGCATTTTCTACAAAGAACTGAAACCTAGACATTGTTTCCAGATGAGTTTCCTGACAGAATTCAAACATTCTGGCATCTGAATGGGCTGATATACCATACTGCACCCTAACCAGACATTACACTGTTGTCTTTTCAGCAGACTTATGGAAGACCTTAAGTATGGTAGAACCATTGTCTCAGGATGGAAGAAGCCGTGCATGACCACAGGCTTCTGGAGTGTCTGTTCTGAATGGCAGCAAAGCAGCTCTGGGAGCAGAATTGATTCAGTTTTCCAAAGCAATTTTCTTCTTCAGCCTGCACTTCAAAAAATGCCTTTTGAGTATTCCTGTCAAAGTCTTGTATTAAAATTTTATTTCTCCTGTCAAAGGCAATAATTCAAGCAGCAACCCACAGACATTGCCTTATAAATGGCATTGTGGAAATATGTAGACAACATCCTACTTTCCTCAAATCAGGGATGCTAAGGACAACAGCTGCTGCCTTTCTAGCTCGGGGAGCAGGTGTTCGACCACCTACAAGCAGGATGTTTTCTCCTCCTATGAAAATCACGCAGGTTTACTCAGCGATGCCAGAGAATTAAGGCAATGCAGTAGTCCAAAAATTAAAATGCTGACAGTCTTCCTCTTATTGCATAACTTGGTCCAGTGCCTTGGAAAAAATACATCAAATTAATAAAAACTGAACAAAGAAAGAGTTTTGTCCTTGTATGCGCTCTTGAGGCTTTATGAGGCTTTATGAAGCCACACTTCTTGTTCAGCTGTTTGTTTATTTACTTTATGGCATCCTGGAAAAGTCTATATGGTAAATAATTAACTTGGGAAATCTTGGAAACTTAGTATCTCTGAAGAAATACAAATGCCTCTGAGCTTCCTCCCAGTTTAGAATAGATATAGATATAGAATAGATATAGATATAGAATAGATATAGAATAAACCAGGTCAGAAGAGACCTTCAAGATCATTGTGTCCAACCCTTCAACCAATCCAACCCACCTAAACAACTAACCCATGGCACCAAGCACCCCATCAAGTCTCCTCCTGAAAACCTCCAATGATGGCAATTTAGTGGATTATAAGGAAATCATCAGTCAGTCCTCTGACTGAACAGTATTGGCCCAAACTCTTAATTTTGAGTAGCACAAAGATATTATTTGGCAAAAAAAAAAGGAGGGCTTTTAATGAAAGTGGTTAAAAACTTATGACAAGAAAATGGTAAATTAAATCTCCTGCCTCAGTAAAACAATAGGAACTGATAGGAAGAAGTGCAGGAAAGCAGGAGGAATGGATAGAGGCAGAGCCCAAGAGTTGGAGCAAGGAAACATAAAGCGTTTTGTAGAGGTACCAAAACCAGTTCCTCTGTGGCACTGATTGACTGAGGCTTAGGGAGAGGAGTGGTGGAACTGCTTTCGTATTTTCCAGCTTGGGAGGAGAGGTATTCACAAAAGACCCTTAGCTTTTTATTTTGGGAACTGAAGGAAGATAAAAATAGACCATATGCTTAGTGCAGACAATAGCAGTTTTTCATGAAAAGGCTGTAAACCTTTCAGAATTTGCTGAGGAAATTAGCAGGAAATGAAAAAAAACCCTCCTCCAGTTCTATTTTTACCTTTCATGACATTGTATCGTATCCAGTTTTAGTACAAAGAATTCATGGCTTAGGTATTGAAAAGGGTGGTTCTTGAAAAATCAAGGAAAAAAGCTTTCACAAGAGAAGAAAACGTGAAAGGACATTTCACACAGGTGCAGGTGCTCAGAGGAACTTTTTGTTTCACATAATTAAGCCTGTAAAGATCTTAGCCACTTTAACTAGCTTTTAACATCCAGCACTGAAAGTCTAAGCTGTGGTTTAATGTAAAGCTGATCCAATGTGCCTTAAAATGAAGGCATTTCTCTCTATCATGGTTAGCAATTATCTACCAGATATATTTTAGTCTGTATCTCTCTTAGTGCTTCAGATGTTGTACCACTGGTTCTAGCAATCATGCAGTTGAAAATAAATGGAAGTTGAGACTCTGCATTATATTAAGTAAGAAGATTTTATTTTCTAAAGTACTCTCCTTACCCCTACCCAGTGAACTGGTCTGACATGTGTTATCTGTGACTCAAAACTGTCTCTGACTGAAATAAACACAGTTCTTCCAGAAGATGAGTCAGAGGAAAATGGCAGCTGGGAAGTCTTTTCTCAAGGATAAGACTTGCATCTGCTCAGTGTGACACTTTTCTTCTGACTGCTATTTTGAATCTGGTGTGAGTCTGTTCCAGCCTCATACACATTCTGAGCGTTTTCTCCATCTACCTCTAGTACTTTGGAGGCAGAGGCTCCACAGGCCAGTGTAGATATGATCTGGGAAGCAAGCCCAACCATATTGCAGTTGAACATCACTGCATCTCCAAAGCAGCCAAGAGCATTGGCTGAAGAAGCAGTTTCCAAGACACCAGATGCTGTTGCAAACCAGTCATGCAGAGCTTGTTTTCCTTTTGAGAGCTTGCTTCCATCATTCTGCAATTGGTAGATGCAGAGAGACATGACCAAAGTAAGTTGTAACTCAGCTCAACAAGAAGTGCAGGTACTGTGGTTTGTTATTCAAAAGCAAGATGTTTCTTTTTCATGACAAACATGAAGCCTCTCTCTATGTTTTGAAGTTTGTGTTCCCTCCTTTCCTGAAATCACTGAGGGAAAGAGGTACCAAAAGTTTGTAATTCTTGCACTCTAACTTTCTAGCAATATGGTTTTAGCTTTAGAGCAGGAGATTCCCAGTTTCAAAGCTGTCCTTGTATCACAATTGTGTCACAAGTCTTCTTCTAGTCTACAACTAGTCTCCTACTCCTTTTTTAGTTCACCATTTCTCTCGCTACTCATGCTCATGTCCACTCCGCAACTCCCTGTTTGTCTTATTTTCTTTAAACAGTAACTTGTACCACTACAATACATGCACATCACACCACTACTCTTGTGGATCTCTGTGGATGTGGAACAGGCTTGTATATCATTCCAGATATTTTTTTTAAACCCATCCTCATCAAACCAGGGAGTAGCTGCTATTGATGTATAATCTGTTCTTCATCTTCTTCCTAATACTGCACCCAAATTCTTTGGCAGCTTGCAAACACTTAGTGCTTGTTTTGGAATGTCTTTGATCACTGAGCTGGGGCCAGGACATGACATTCTCAGCTAAGCTGTACCTTCTGCACTTGCCCTTTCTACATCTACAGTGATAATTTTGATCAGTCTTAAAGCTCCATCTGGTTATGTTGCCCTGAAGCTGATGATCAGAGGACCTCAATTCTTTAATAGTGATCGCCACTCATGAAGGAAAAGAGGAGAAACAGTCCATTTCCTCTTAAGCAAATCTCCAAGTTCTTGGTATTGCACAATAGATTGCAATCCATGATTTCAGAGCTTATAAAACATCTTGGAGCAACAGCCTGAGCTGGTACTCCTGCTTGGTCAGTTTATGTGGGATCAGAAGCACAGCAGATCAAGCTACAGGTTGAATTCAGAATGGACAGTTAACTACCTGTTTTACCACTACTGGCTCCTCTGCCCAGCTTCATTGAATAGCTTCAACCTCTATTACTCAGAAGAGTAGCATATGCATCAAATGAGTTTCTGTGGTTTGGGAATTGATTCCCTGGTTTCTCAAAAATCTTCTTAATCAGACACACATTTCGCATATTATTCTATGTTTTAACCCCATTAAAACGAGGTTAAAGCTGACTTTTTTTTTTCCACATTTTATTCATGTATAAGAAAAAAAAACCCTGTCTTACAATGTTTATAATTAAGAACTGCTTAGTACAAAGCTAGGTGAAATAGTTAATTATGCATAAGCTATTTTGAAAAAGTGTTATGCTTCAGCTTCCTTTAAATAGCTTTTTCTCTGTAAAATTAATGCATGCATTCTCTAGGATTTTGTCATCATAGATTTTATTTTCCCTTTCTCATTAAACTATAGGAAATGATATTTTTCTTTTCTGCTGTAGCATGTTGGTTGTTTTTTTTTTTTTTTCTTCTAGTGTGTAGCATTTCCAAATAAATGTAGCAGAGCAATCAGTGGATCTTTAGAAAATACACAAAGGACTAAAACAAACACATCAATGAGCCATAGGCCTGTTGGTCTATTTCCTGCTCCACAAGGTATGTTTAGCACTCATCAAGCTTTCAAAAGTTAATTGGAAGTCTTAAGTATTTCCCTAATTTCGAATTTCATTCTCCTGATGCAATGAGAACCTAACCCTGAGAAACAGAAACTCCACTTGGCTTAGCACAGTGGGTTATTCAAATGCGTATATTTAAGTATGTGAACCCTCAACCTCAATGTATTTAGAATCAATTTTCTTTTAAAGTGATTCCAAACTAGAAACTAAACAGATGCATACATGTGCAGTACGAGATGCAGTAGTTCTGTGACTGGAAGACTATTGAATTCAGTTTTGCTGTGGTGACATTCAGACCTGGAGCTGATGACTATTGTATCCTTAAGCTACTAAAAGTAATCAATAGCAGCAGCATGGCCTCAAAGGACATTTATCAGATCCTGTTAGCCTGGGACACAGTGCTGGAGCCTGCAGACACTCAGAGGTATTGAGCCTGGTTTGAAATTTGGGGATACTGTGCTCCTCCACTCCTGTCTGAACCACATTCTCAAGTTCCTATTTTCCCCCTTGTTCCCTCCACCACTTCCCCTTTCCTTCCAGTACTCTTTGTAAACCATTCTGATAGGAGGCACCTTCTCTTTCAGAGAGCTAGAAGCCATCAGGGAAAGTAATGGAAGCGTACAGGAGAGTTTCCTTTCATGCGGTTTTAGTTGTTGGGTCACACACACTTGAGTGCCTGCAAGAGTAATTGCAGGGGAACAAATTCTTATGTCTTTCCACTTCCTGATGAAGCACACTAAAGAGATAAGATTCCTGGGGAAATGCAGGTGCCAACCACTAACGCATGATCTATCATCAGGGGCAAGCTGAGAATTCTCATTATTTTATTTTCTTAAACAAATTTGGGCACACTTCCCAAAGAATGGCTGAAGGCAAATACTTAATGCCAAGATCTTGTACACCCAGCCTGACATATTTCAGATCCCAGGCCCAAATCAGTAAGACATTGGGAATTCCCCACTAAATATTATTTTTCTTAATACAGGTAAAAGAACATTATCTCCTTAATGGCATTCTGAAAAATGAGTGATTCCCTTTCAATTGAAAGTTTCAATTAAAATTCAGTCTATGGCAAAGGTCTTTAGGCTTTGTTCTACCAATTAAAGCTGAGTAAAGGGATAAGAATGACAGAATGTTGTTTTTAAAATGTTTTTTATTATAGGCATTTTTACCCAAAGTCCTTGTAGCTACATTGTCTGATTGACTTGTTAATATAAAGAAAGAAGAATAAGTGGCATAGTTACTCATCTTAGAGGGTTTTCATCACAGAATCACAGAATATTAGGGGTTGGAAGGGACCTTGAAAGACCATCTAGCCCAACCCCCCTGCCAGAGCAGGATCACCTATACCAGACCACACAGGAACGCATCCAGGCATGTCTTGAATATCTCCAGAGAGGGAGATCTCACACAGTCAGTTTTCTTCTGCCAGGTTAATTCAGAGCAGCTACTTAAAGTAACCTTCAACTGCTGAGTTACAACTGAGTCCCATACTTTTGCTTGATAATCTGTAGATGTGGTTGGGCCTATCTCAGCCATACCTTGTACATCTCTAAACAGGAAATGCCTGAGAAGTTTAGAAATTCTTAAATGATAGTTAATCCAGGCTGCTGAGAGTTTAAAACTGCATAATCTTGCAGAAGACTGCAACTGCATTCCGCACTTTATTCTTGGAAGGCAGCACAAGAAAAAGAGTGGTAGAACTGGTCATCAGCTGAAGAGTGAAAATTACATTGGTCTGAAATATTTGACATGTAACAAAGATGACCTAAGCCATTGGCTAATAAGACACCAGCAAGACTGACAATTGAAATCAGGAACAAGCTGTAAGCAGCATGTGAATTTACAAGAGTGCTACCCAGTATGAGTCTCTCCAAGCAGATGGGTAAGTGCTTTACCTCTTCATCAGAGATCACCAAGGGAGAGAACAATGCCAAAAGCCTCTCAACTTTACTATGAAACCTTGCCAGAAATGCTTAAATCAAATGTTTGTACCAAAGTACTTGTGAGGTGCCTACGTGTAGTTTCTAGTCACTAATGGTGCTTAGTCACACTTTTTTGGGTACAATTTACTGAAGAGATTTCAAGAACATCAAAGTGTTTTTTTTCTTCCCCCTATGAAATCCTGCATCAATTGTATTTTCACACTTTGTCATTTTGAAATAGTAGTGCACAGCAGCTACCACTTGCCTTAAATTTTATCAGCTGTCAGAGAGTCTTTGACAACAAGAACAGAGGGACTGTGACATATACTGGAAATTTAGATTACTGTGCAAAGCTGTCTGGATTTTAAAGGATTTTTGTGAGAAGGAAAATATGTCCTTTTCTGTCCCCCTCCCTGCTTCCCCTACTGTCCTGATATCTCCATCTCTACTGCTGCTAATCAGAATTGATCTTCTCACCCTGGAGCGTGTAGTGGTACAGTGATATTGCTCATGACAGTCACTGCCTGAGAACTGAAGAAGGTTCATGGAGGGAATCACTGAGAGCAAGCAGATTGCGCAACCTGTAAGAAAAACGAGGACCGTGGAGGTCCATACCCATGTTTGCCTGATCAAATAACCTATCCTGATGAATTTCTTACAAGTTGGTATTCTTCCCAATGGCAAACATAATGATTTTTCAGACACTTCTGTGTTGTCCAAGTCCAACATAACTGGCATCAGCACGAAGTTCAGTGTCTTTAGTGGCAATATGCTAAACAGTTCATTTTTAGACACCGAAGAACAACACGTCCGATGGATGACAAGTAGGGTTTTATTCGGCATAAATGTGTAATGATAAGAATTAAATGGCCTAAAATCTTGAAAACCTAAAGGTGTATCTACTATTGTATGGACTGCATGAAGGCAAAAGGGCTTACTCTGGCCAACTGGTGCTTTGATGACCACAAAATCTACAGAAGAGAGACAACTTTAGTAACATCTACCCTGTCATTATTTTACTGAACCAGCAATTTTCAAGGACCTTCAAGGACCTTACCTAATGCTCTTAGTAATGTCTGATGTCAGTTACATTGGCCACCAACAGGCAAAAATCATAAAGCTACAGAGTCTTTTCAGCTGGAAAATACCTTTCAGATCATTGAGCCCAACAGTCAAACCAACACCACTCTGGTCTTTAAACTGTGTCCCAAAGTGCCACGTCTATACATTTTAGAACACCTAGAGGGATTCTACACCTCCCTGGGCAGCCTATTCTTATGCCTGACCACTCTTTCAATAAAGAAATTTTTCCTAATATCCAACCTAAACCTCCCCCAGCTCAACTTGAGGCTACTTTCTTTCATCCTATTTCTAGTTACTTGGGGGAATAGACTGACCCTCACCTCATCACAGTCTTTCAGTAGCTGTAGAGAACAGTAATGTCTCCCCCCAAGCCTCCTCTTCTCCAGACGAAACAATGTGAGTTCCCTCAGACAATTCTCCTAAGACTTATTCTCCAGATACTTTGCTAGCTTTGTTCTTCTCTGGATATACTCCAACAACTTAATGTCCTTCTCATAGTGAAGGGCCCAAAACTGAGCACAGTGTTTGAGGTGCAGCCTCACCAGTGCCAAGTAAAGGGATGTCATCACTTTCCTAGTCATGCTGGTCACAATATTCCTGACGCAGGCCACGATGCTGTTGGCTGCCGTGGCCACCTGAGCACAGTGCTGCTTCGTGTTTAGATGCCTGTCAACCAGCACCCCCAGCTCATTTTCTGCTGGCCACCTTTCAAGCCACTCTGCCCCAAGCATGTAGCATGGAAGTTATCCATTACAGCCTTATGGATTGAAATTGCAAAACTTTTCTGAATTGTGCTAAGTTTTGTATTGTATTTTGTTCAGAGTCCCAAAGAATGTATTTGTTGTCATGCTGGGATCAAGCTTAGTAATTCTCAAGAACAAGTTGACCCTTAGACATAACATATTAACAAATAGAATAGAATAGAATAGAATAGAATAGAATAGAATAGAATAGAATAGAATAGACCAGACCAGACCAGACCAGACCAGGTTGGAAGAGACCTTCAAGATCATCGCATCCAACCCATCATCCAACACTATCTAATCAACTAAACCATGGCACCAAGCACCCCATCAAGTCTCCTTCTAAACACCTCCAATGATGGTGACTCCACTATCTCCCTGGGCAACCCATTCCAATGGCAAATCACTCTCTCTATGAAGAATTTCTTCCTAACATCCAGTCTAAACTTCCCCTGGCACAGCTTGAGACTGTGTCCTCTTGTTCTGGTGCTGGTTGCCTGGGAGAAGAGACCAACCCCTTCTTGGGTACAACCCCCCTTCAGGTAGTTGTAGAGAGCAATAAAATCTCCCCTGAGCCTCCTCTTCTCTAGGCTAAGCAACCCCAGCTCCCTCAGCCTCTCCTCATAGGGCTCATGCTCCAAACCCCTCCCCAGCTTTGTTGCCCTTCTCTGGACACGTTCCAGCAACTCAACATGTCATCAATACGTGCTCCTTTTGACAGTATGCCTCCAAAGACAAGAAACAGGATTCTTTATGAAATGTTCTAAATGTGGAGTAATATTTTCTAAGTATGTATGCCTTTTTCTGACTTCCAGCCTTTGGAGGAAGAGTGCAGTAAATTTTTGGTTTACACGATCACAGCAGATACTTAACCTTCAAAGACAAGCTTGAGAGTAGATCAACTACAGTGTGATATACAGCACATGGAATCCATTTCTTTTGAAAACAGAATGCTCTTGCACTTTGTAAACAAAGATCTTCAGTGTGGTTCTTCCTCAAAGATAAGACATACAAGCACTGTTTATAGAACACCGAGGCACAACGATGATGCATATTCATTCTGCTTTTCAAGTGTATCTGTTTCTTCCCTGTTATAATTGCTGACTGTATTGTCACGCCAAACTATCAGGGTATACTCAACACCTCATGGCAACAAGTTTAATGTGTTACATCTCATTCTGTTTTATATGTAAACAAATGGACTAACTTGATTCAACACCAAAGTTCCTCATCAACAGGTTTTTTTATTGATTGATTGATTGATTGATTCTATTTCACTTTTTATTTGCTAGTGGGGATTCTATTTTCCAAAGCTTGTATTGTGTTTGAAGACAAGAATCACACTGTTTGGCTTGCAGACTATGGTTTTATAATGCACAGTGGTGAGGCTGATGCATTGCAAGAAATACTGTTGCTAGATAATTGTCAAGGTATCATTTTATTAGTGAGTATTAGCTGCTTATTACAGTAAGTGTGTGGTTAGAAAAATGTAAACCTTTGCGCCAAGAACAGATATGTGAACCACATTAACTACTAGGCAAAGAGTTTAATAACTAGCATGAAAATCTAAACTGATTTTTAAGTAGTTTTTACACATATAATAAAAATGAAATTCTTCAGTTGTTTAGATGAAAATGTCAGGAATTATCTACAAGTCTCGGTCTTTTAAACAAAACAGTATAAAACCTCCCCAAAGTAGCTACACAAATGTATACCATGCAACAACCGCTGAAGTAAGCAGTGCAAAAGCAAGTAGCAGCAAAAAGCAGAAGCTCTGTGTAACACAGCAGATAGATTATTGAACATGAGTGATAGGCAAGGGTAAAGCATGTCTCTTCTGACCACAAAGTAGGCAAAATAATACAATACATTCTTAACAAGAACATGTGAATGAGATCAAAGTGCCTGTTGTTAACATTTCTGGCAGATTCAGTATTTGGCAGCCATTGTGTCAGTGTTAAATCTATAAGAGCAAGGAGGAATCACATTCATCTAGAGAGACCTCCCATCCTGAGAGCTGTTCAGGCTCCACCTCAGCCACTAACAGGACTCTGCTCTGGTGGGCCTGGCATAGTTCCAGTTTGCTACATGTATCTCAGTCAGTTCAAGTCAGGGCCGCCTATAAAGTTAATATAGTTATTTACACTGAATGAGCAAGTATAAGCAGTGCCACAAAGTAAAGTGCTGTCTTCTAAACATACCCTCAGAGAGCGATGGAGAGCCACAGTGGGAAAGAAGGCAGTGGGACAGCTTGTGAGACCTCCACCCGTGGTCTCCACAGGGGAGGTCAAAGCAGACTTTCCTGTACACAGGGTCTCTCTCAACTTCTGCTGAAAGTATTGCTGAAATCAGAGTTCATCATCCCAATACAGAACAGGTACAACAGTAGAACTGTGTCTAGCCCTGGTCTGCAAAATCAGGGAGAAGATGCCTGAGAGCTTTGCTGCTTCTATGCCTACTTTCTGCTGCTGTCACTGTACCCTCTGCACCAGCACCATGGTGGGAGGTTTGGTTTTACAGCACTGAGTGATGGATTTAAAAATACTTCATCACGTAAACACATTTTCTGCCCAGCTCAATGCATGATTCTCATACTGTGCTTGCTTTGGCCCTTTCCCAGGGTTTTTCTGCCAGAACCCTCAGACTCCTAGCGTCTCAGGTTCAGGGTCTGCAGATGTTGCCCTCTTACTCAGTGAGTTGCCTTCAGCCATATACTTTCTCTTTCACCTGGAGTGTCCCAGAGCTCAGACCTTTTCTTGATGGACCACATCACTCTGGCCTGAAATCTTACATCTAAAATGTGAAAACCTATGGTGGGCCAAGAGCTCTGAGGTGGCCCCACTAAGTGCTGAAAAACACCTAGTGGAAGTCCATGTGTTGGCTCTGCCTTGCTCTTTTTTCCTGGCCTGCAGTGCTTCACTGGCTCTGGCTTTCCCAGCATCCAGCACCACTTGGCTGAAATTTCCTTTGTTTAGGTGAAGAAACATCTTTGCTGAGCTGGAAAAGGATCAACTCATCCAGCATGAGAATGCCAGAGTTGTCCTTAATGAAGCAATCAGCCACTGCTCTTGCACAGCACCAGTCCCAGCTTCAGACAAGGGCTTTCCTCTAAACAGAATTCCCTGATTTAGACTTGCTCCTGTGTCCCCACCTTTCATAAGCACCCCTGGTCCTAAAGATACTGCTCATATGACCCATGAGCATAAAACCTTCTCCTCCCCCACCATGCGTTCTTCTTTTGGATTCCAAATAAAGCTGAAGTTTGGTTGCAATAGGAGCTGACAATGGCAACCCTTGAAAGCTCCTGCCCCTCTGCAAGTGAAAGGAATAGAAACTGCTTTCATTTCCCTGTGCTTGGACTCACTTGTGACACAACTGAGGCAAGAGTATGGTGAATGTGGTCCAGTATAAACAGGGAAGAGGGAAAGGAAGTTGCCATCTTTCAGAAAGGTACTGCAAGCTGCCAGCATACAGGAGTAGAAGTGAGGCAATTAAAGCTGGTGCACAGTCAAGGTCTACCAAATCCTTGGGCCCAGACAGAAATGCAGTGGGGCTAGGAGAGGTAAGAGGTGAACGCTGTGAGAATTGGTACAGCCATCTGCAAGCAGACAACAGCTATTTGCAGCCTCTTTGGATTATATACTATATATAAGGGCCACAAGGATGATCAGAGGGCTGGAGCACCTCTCCTATGGGGACAGACTGAGGGAGTTGGGGCTGTTCAGTCTGGAGAAGAGAAGGCTCCGAGGTGACCTCATTGTGGCCTTCCAGTATCTGAAGGGGGCCTACAGGAAGGCTGGGGAAGGACTTCTCAGGATCTCAGGTAGTGATAGGACTAGGGGGAATGGAATGAAGCTGGAGGTGGGGAGATTCAGGCTGGATGTGAGGAGGAGGTTCTGCACCATGAGAGTGGTGAAGCCCTGGAATGGGTTGTCCAGGGAGGTGGTTGAGGCCCCATCCCTGGAGGCGTTTAAGACCAGGCTGGATGAGGCTCTGGCCAGCCTGATCTAGTGTGGGGTGTCCCTGCTTGTGGAAGGGGGATTGGAACTAGATGATCCTTGTGGTCCCTTCCAACCCTGAATGATACTATGATACTATGATATGGACACCTCTGTGTCCATTTTCCATGTGCCAGCAGCTGCTCTCCAATCAGCCTCTTGCTGATCTGATAGCAGTAAACAAGGAGCAGACCCTACATGGGTCCTGGCTACCTGCTCTTGTTCCCATAGCCAAAATGTCTGTAAACAGCTGTACACACTTGAAGCCAGAGATGAAACAGTGGTCATTCTTTACTTTGATATGGAGTAGTAATTTCATTGTACAGCAAGCCACAAGCAGAGATTTTGTGGAAAATATTCTGCCAGTTGTCCCTCCTGGTTTGCTCCATACAAGCTCACAGGTAAATGAGATAGCCATGCAGAGAATGGTGGCAGTTGCAGTTTCAGCAAGGCTTCATTGCCTGCTCTTCTTCCATCTGCTTTCTCTTGATATCAAAAGTTCTGTGCAGTACGTGTACCACACAAGAAGATCCCAGTGTGGAAGTCAGACTGCATCATGCCAGTTCAGTCCTTCCTCAGGTACAACCAAGCACCTGCTCCTCTGTTCCTCTCAGCAAACACTCAGGTGGTAGCAGAGGAGATCTTGCCCATGGCTGAGATAGCTAGCAAGGGTTCCACACCTGAAGGATAAGCAGCCTTAAGTGGCAAGAAAAGAAAAATGAATTCATGATGTCTACATAATTTGCTTGCTGGATTATTTCCATGACTGTTACCAGGCAAAAGCTACGGGAAGCTGAAGTAGATCAGCCAGAAATGTCAGCAGTAAAGCATTCATGGTGAACCACAGAGGTCTGCAGCACAATAGAAACAGGAAAAAAATGCCCTTTGTTGACAAAAAGTAAGCTGAGCTCAGAGACATTGGTCTAAAGATGACTGTAAAATAGATTGCAAGGAAAAGTACTTTGACCTCTTCTGTGTATGTCAGAAGTGAAAATAAAATGGAGCAAGGACCTTCCAAGTAGCAATTCCCAACTTTTTCCCTACGTAATGACACTGTCATGTCAGCCTTGGCAACCAAAAAATACAGAGCAGGAATACTGCCTTTCATTTCCTGCTGTTAGCCTTCATGGTTGTCACTCCCAGATCTGGAACATGGGCCTCTGCACCTGTTTTATTCTTTTTATAGTTGTAGCCCTGAAAAGGAGCCAGTCTCTTTGGGGGGATAAATCACAGTTTTCACCAGGAAAAAAAAAGTAACTGAGGAAAAGGAGTTGCTAAGCATCATCATCCAATCCTTCTGAGAGCACCCCTTTGTGCATGTAATCTCAAATGGTCAGCTAAGAGATTATCACCAGGGTTAGCTAAATTGCCTATGGAAAGGATGAATAATTTGCTCTTAAAATGTCAGAATCCCTGGGGATTTACAGATGTGATCTGTTGCAGTGCCTTGGTACCAGAGGAGTTTGGGACAGTTGGAGTTTAAAATCAGTAACAATTCAGAGGCAAGGAAATGTGAAATGTCATGGAGATGATTCAGTGTTTTCATCTCAGTGATGGTATTCACTTTTTCTGCTTCACAGAGAAGATGGCACATGGTAGGGTGAGATGGCTAAGGGGAAGATCACTAGGCTGGTCCTTTTAACACATGAAAGAACTAAGCATTTACCTCTTGGTTAGTATGGTACAAATAGGGAGATGTAGAGAATGAACATCTGCTGGGAGAATGGCCAGTTAAAGAAGCTTTGTTATAAAGGACAAAAACACTGACTCTTCGCAGGTGAAATTTGTGTCCTTTGGGATAGAACTCCAGGTGCATGAACACACAGTTCAGAAGAGACCAAGTCCTTTTAAACTGGTCTCCCACTAGAATCCGTGGGATGTGAATTAGGTTGCAGTATGGCTTGCTGCCCAGCTGGCCCTGCCTGTGGCCTTGCTGAGACCTGGGGGCATGGCTCATAACTGGGGTTCATCAAATGAGTCTAGAGTTCCATTTATCAGACATATGCATTTAGCCTTCAGTCAGGCAGGTTGCCCATGATAAAATATCATCAGAAAGTTTCAGTGCAAGGTGATGTCAGATAAAATCAGACATAATCCAAGGTTTGATTATACCCAGAATCAGAGGCTGTGAATCTGAAGCAAAGCCTCCTTGAGCTGAAAAACAACAGCAATAAAAGCCATTAGGCAGTGCACAAGATATTTTTGTGGTCTTCATTGCTTCTTCCTTATGGAAGGGCTCAAATACTGTGTGGAAGTTTGGTAATCTTGACAGTGGTTTCTTG
The DNA here is from genome assembly GCF_026170545.1 of Melanerpes formicivorus. Lineage (NCBI taxonomy): Eukaryota > Metazoa > Chordata > Aves > Piciformes > Picidae > Melanerpes > Melanerpes formicivorus. The sequence goes on from NW_027142355.1 coordinate 33,687,190, forward strand.
GCCTGGCTGGAAATGCTGATGTGATTGTATTTCAAGGAACAGCTGCTGTAAGATATTGCAGTTGATTTCAACTAGTCCCAGAAGCTGTCACAATTAAGATGAGGTTCAGGCAAGCCTCTGTGCTTGTATCTCCTTTGTCAAACTGACTGCTGGAGCATTTCTGCAGTTTATACTGAAACTGATCTTTTCACATGTGCTCTCGTCATCCATCTCTGCTCCAGGACCCCATTATGCCCTCACTTTGGCTCAAGTAGGCTGTTTCTCTCTTTTTTAGCCAAAAAAATAGTTTGTGGTCATTTTAGCTGAGCAGCCTGTTGCTGAAAATTGCTAGTGATGGTTTCTCCTCACTACCTCAGCTGGTAGCAGAAATAATTGAACAGCCAGCCTCCAAGGCAGACATTCTGTCTTATTCAATTCCTTGGCATATTCAGTACTCTTACAAAAAATAAGTCCTCATAAATTGGACCATAATTGATTTTTGTCTGGTTAATATCAGTTTATTCATTTTCATTGCTAATTGATGGATGGAAAGATGAGTCATAGAAACCTATTACTGACAGGCAACAAGTCATTTCTCAGAGTAAGCTGTAGCAGTGGAAGCTGATGATTTGCTGTATGATGCAGATGGTAGTGCTGTGAAATATGAGGTGAAAACTGGGCTGGCTGAGTGGTAAGCAACTTGAGAGAAATGGAGACAGAACATTTTTGCTTGAAGAAGATTCAAATGTTATAGGGCTAAAAGGGTTTTAATCCATTTTGTACCTCATAATTCCAAGCATCTCATGCAGTCATCATCTCAGGTGAGTTGAGCTAAACAGGCAGAAACAGTGTTCAGGAGAGAATAACACCAAAATGTTCTGACTGGTGAATTCAAGCACAGATTATTTTATTTATCCAACATTAGAACTCAGAATTGTTTGAGAGAGAACAGAATAAATTTGGCAAATCCCCTCAGGGACAGGAAGCATTATTTGAAATGAAAAGAAATTTTGGAACTGATGTAGCTGCTAATTATCAGTAGCAGGCACAGTGCAAATAAAAGCCATAAAAGAGAAAGAATTCACATAACTTGCATTCACCTCATTTGCAGTCCTGCCTTAAAAGAGAGATTACTCACAGCACCTCTATCTTCCTAACAAGCCTTGGTACAAGGCTTATGGTGCTCCATTTACCTACATAAATAGTTTTATTTTTAGCTGCATAGAATGACTGTTGTCAAGGAGAGATTTTGATGCTCTGAAGTGGTTGAAAATTTCAGTTGGTGCAAGCCTGCAGTAAGGCAGTAAACTCAGTAAAGATAGTGCAGCCAGCCTCTGCAATTTACACAAAAAACACCCCACTCTCACAAACATTTTTACTGCTCTTCAAGCACTACTTTGTGGTACTTATTTCAATCAGCAGAATGTCTGATTATTGGTTTTGTATTTTATTGAGAAAGTTCCTCGTGTCCTTGAAAGAAAAATCTCAAAAATGTTTCAGGAGCCAGGCTACACATCAGAAAAGTTAAATTGATTGTTTTTCTAATCTTATTATTTCAAGGACAGTGTCATGATATGGTGCTCATTTAACAAATTTAGGAAGTCTGGAAGTTAGGAAGAATAGAAGAAGAATAAAACCAGGTTGGAAGATCACCTTCAAGATCATCATGTCCAACCCATCAACCAATCCAACCCACCTAAACAACTAACCCATGGCACCAACCACCCCATCAAGTCTCCTACTGAACACCTCCAATGATGGTGACTCCACCACCTCCCCAGGTAGCCCATTCCAAAGGGCAATCACTCTCTCTGTGTAGAACTTCTTCCTAATATCCAACCTAAACCTCCCCTGGTGCAGCCTGAGACTGTGTCCTCTTGTTCTGGTACTGGCTGCCTGGGAGAAGAGACCATCATCCGCCTGTCTACAACCTCCCTTCAGGTAGCTGTAGACAGCAATAAGGTCACCCCTGAGTCTCCTCCTCTCCAGGCTAAACAACCCCAGCTCCGTCAGTCTTTCCTCATAGGGCTTGTGTTCCAAACCCCTCATCAACTTCGTTGCCCTTCTCTGGACTCATTCCAGCAAGTCAACCTCCTTCCTAAACTGAGGGGCCCAGAACTGGACACAGTACTCGAGGTGTGGCCTAACCAGTGCAGTGTACAGGGGCAGAATGATCTCCCTGCTCCTGCTGGCCACACTGTTCTTGATGCAGGCCAGGATGCCATTGGCCCTCTTGGCTGCCTGGGCACACTGCAGCATTGACACTAACCACAGCATAAACCACAGTTACACCAAAATAAAAACCAGGACAATAAATATCACTACTAAAATGTAAGTACATTTTGTCCTTCAGGAATATTTAATATAATTTTGAATCTATCTACAATAAAGAAACAAACAATGAAGCCACAAAAAAATCCCATTGCTTACCTGTCTTTTTTCTTTTCTTTTTTTCTGTGCATGTGTGTAAAGAGAGGAGGAAATAGGGTAATCAAGAAGTAGATAAATAGCAATAGATAACACGTGAAGAGAACATTTGGTTAGAATCTCTTGCATTTTCAGACTTCCATGCCTGTTAACTGTTTCAATGTAAATTTGTTGTTGAAAGTGCCCAGCTCAATGAATAAGGTAGGTGTGATCTTAAGTGAAATGTAAAAGCAGATAAAATATAGTGGAAATTGAATTTGAGTAACTGCAACTGCAAAAGCAACATGTAAGGGAGGGAGACTTTTCCTATAGTAAATTAACTGTATCCCAGAGAAGGAAATGGAAAGATGGAAATCTGCAGATGAAAAAAGGTACGAAAGGGACTTTGACTTTGATGTATGGCTCAATTAGCTCTAGAATTGTATCTTTACAAATGAGGATAGCATGCATGGTGGAAAGCACAAAAATGAGGAGTCTTGTCATTTTGAACACGTTACTCCAAGTTAGGCTCAGATGTCTGGGCTCTTCCTGAAAAGGACATTCTTTTGGATGAATAAAGTGAGAATTTATTTTAAAATCCCTTAAAAAGGAATATTTGATGCTTGAAGGAGCTGGAAATCTCAAAGCAATCTTGGATCTTTACCTACACATGGAATTAGTACATTATATGTCAGAAGTAACATCAATTCTAGTAAATTAAACATGCCCAGCAGTGCAACGAAGTTGGTGAGGGGTTTGGAACACAAGCCCTATGAGGAGAGACTGAGGGAGCTGGGGTTGCTTAGCCTGGAGAGGAGGAGACTCAAGGGTGACCTTATTGCTCTCTACAACTACCTGAAGGGGGGTTGTAGACAGACAGATGTTGGTCTCTTCTCCCAGGCAAACAGTACCAGAACAAGAGAACATAGTCTCAAGCTGTGCCAGGGGAGGTTTAGGTTGGATGTTAGGAAGAAGTTCTATACAGAGAGAGTGATTGCCCATTGGAATGGGCTGCCCGGGGAGGTGGTGGAGTCACCATCACTGGAGGTGTTCAGGAGGAGACTTGATGGGGTGCTTGGTGCCATGGGTTAGTTGTTTAGGTGGGTTGGATTGGTTGATGGGTTGGACACGATGATCTTGAAGGTCTCTTCCGGTCTGGTCTGGTCTATTCTATTCTATTCTATTCTATTCTATTCTATTCTATTCTATTCTATTCTATTCTATTCTATTCTATTCTATTCTATTCTATTCCATTCCATTCTATTCTATTCTATTCCATTCCATTCTATTCTATGTAAGCCAGCTGGCCAGGAGCATCAGTGTCTTGCTATGAGACTCCTCAGCTACCAAGCTGGGGTGGGGTGACCATGCACAGGCTTCCTCCCAGGAACCAGCCTTATAAAACCTGGTTGCCAAAACTGTGCCTGGGAATCACATCATAGAGACAAAAAAATGTGCCAAGGTGGAGTATTAGGGGTTCAATTGTGACAGCCATACTCCAGCTCCCTGGTATGGTTAAATTTCCTTCCATGAGGGCTGCCCAAAGGCTCCTTACAGAAACCCAGTCCAAGCACTCAAATGGTTTTAAGCATCTAAAAGAGAGCAATTCAGACTGACACCTTCCCAGGACAATGTCTTCTGGCCCCATTTCAGTGCTCCCTACACATCAGCAGTCAGAGAGTAGCCCCTGAGAACAGGCTGCTTAAATCTCTCATCACCCGCTTAACGGGCGATGTCACGCCAGCTACCTAACTCCATGCATGGCAGGCTGCCTAGCAGCAACCCACAATTACTGTGGTGTCTCTCAGCAATGATGTGACATGGGAGCCTCATTAAGCAGCAGCTGCATGTTTCAGGTAGAAGACCTCCTTTGGATCTTCAGTAACTTTTTGTATTTCCTTCTGAAAGAGACAGATTGCCTCTTTTTTCTTTCGGATTTTTCACATGTTGACCGTTGAAGAAAACAAACAAACAAACAAAAAAAGACAGCTTGCTGGTATTCTGAGTCAAATAATTGCTTGGATATGTATCTCATTCATTTCCAACATACAAAAATGCAGACTGGGGAATGCTTGGCTATGCAGAAGGTTATTTTCCTCCAACAACTACTGGCTACTTTGGAGGCAAGAGGTCAGGCATTTGATTAGATGAATTACAACTTAAAGCCCCCTAGTATAAACTATGTCATGCCCCAGGCTTCTCAAAACAAGACACTCTATTTTAACTCATAATGGGTAGCTGGATTCAGTAAATGGCCTAATCAAAGCAACATAAATATTTATGGGAGAATTTTTCTAATTAAGGTATGAGGTTGTTTAGATGTTATCAGTTAGAAAGGGCTTTCCCAACAAGAAAATGGCTGTTAGGAGACATTAGGAAGTGGTTAAACTCCAAAGGATTAAAAGGTCATTGAAGTGGCAACATGCAGAGTCTATTACGGTTGAAATTTAGCTCGTGTTCATGTCTTACATGGCTTCTACATCTGGAATTAAAAGAGCATCTTCCATGAAGAAAAGCAAAATGGCAGTTTTGTTTATTCTTTGAAAAACAAAGTAACATTACAGATGATTGCCTAAGATGAGTATTCACAATCATTTTAGAGATACAGTGTGCTCAAAAGAAAAATGCTTTTTTAATTCTTGCCTCATGCTTTGCTCCACGAAACCCACATTTACCACAGTAGTGATGTTTGCATAGAAAACAGTTAGCAACAGCTGAAGACCTCAAAATTTATCCCCATTATCTCAGCTACATAGTGACTTCAGCTTTAGGAAAAACAAGGCTCACGTAGCTGTTCTGTGCTGATGGTATAAACATGGGTAATAAATGCAAGCTAAGTAACGTTTTGGTAACCGCGTTTTTCAGGTCTTCTCCTATAAGCACCAATTTACAATACATAGATCACATTCAGAGCCTTGTTATGCTAGCATAAATCTTAAGCAACCTCAGTGCTTTCAAGAGAATTGCTCTAGGTTACTCTGCTTTAAGTGTCAGTAGAATTCATCCCTTAAAGTAACATTTGTAAGTTGTCTTATGGGGAAAGAGCTGCATAAAATTGAGTAGGTGAAGTACAGGCAGAACTGTTCCCTGGGGGATAAAGAATGTAATTTCTGTGGGACTTCATTACCTTGCTAAGAAGTGTGTGTGTCTGCCATATGGTATTTCACTCTGAAGATATAACTCAAAAGGCAAACTCAGAAAAAAGAAAGGAGGACGTTCTAAAAACCTGCCTTTGGGCAAAATCTATGTAGTTTAAAACATTTCAATGAGAAAGTGTAAAGCACAGAAATCTAAATGGGATGAATGAGGTTGTTAATTATCTCTGTCTGCATTTTTAAAGACAGCATCTGCATGAAGTTTTCAGACCAGGCACACAGAGTTAAACATTACTGCCTCCTTCAAATCATGAAGTCTCTATGGTTTGGTATTTTATATCAGCAGCAACCAAATTGGACATAAAGGTATACTTTCATATGAATGGCGTCCTAGCCCCTTCAAAAAGAAAAGTACCTCCTTAATATCACAACTATAAACTTGCTGAACACATCTACACAGCTGACATCACAGGAACCACTGCTGCAAACCACAAAAGGGCATGTTCAGGAGGTGCTGACATTCAAATATTGAATAAATTCAGCTCTAGGCTTCAGCTTTCTCCTTTAATTAACCTGTTAGTGATGAACACTCTCCTGCTATACATGAGTGCAGTGACCTTGAGTACTGAGGGCATGACAGTTCAAATGGCACAGACTACAGCAAATGTTCCATGGCAAAGAAGAACATTTAGAGGAAAGGAGCACAGTTAGTGATTGTGTTGATCTCATGTTTGCTAGAAATGGGTCTGAACATGACAGAAGACCAAAATACAAGGAAGCCTGAAGTAGCTGGTTTGAGAGCTTAGGTGTCTGGGGAGCTCGTTGGATGCTATTCAAGCCCTGGTGGCCTCAGTCACAGGAACCTGTGTGGTGCTCATGCTTATGCCGTGGCCATTAGTTGGAGGCCTGTGTGCTGACTGATCTCCTGGAAGTACAAATTTGATCTGGCTCAAGAATGGGCATGTGATCTCATTTCTGTCAAATTAGCCAGAACACAACATGTGGAGGTCTCATGGAGTTTGTGTTGGCTTTATACCAGCTGGAGGAGGATGGATGATATTCAGCTCAGCTTAAGTTAGAGTATCACAGTATCACAGTATAACTAAGGTTGGAAGAGACCTCGAGGATCATCGAGTCCAACCTGTCACCACAGACCTCATGACTAGACCATGGCACCAAGTGCCACGTCCAATCTCCTCTTGAACACCTCCAGGGATGGTGACTCCACCACTCAGTGAAGAACTTCCTCCTCACCTTGAGTCTAAACCTCCCCTGGCACAGCTTGAGACTGTGTTCCCTTGTTCTGGTACTGGTTCCCTGGGAGAAGAGACCAACCCTTTCCTGGCTACAACCACCTTTCAGGTAGTTGTACAGGGCAATGAGGTCTCCTCTGAGCCTCCTCTTCTCCAGGCTAAACAATCCCAGCTCCCTCAGCCTCTCCTCACAGGGCTTGTGCTCAAGGCCTCTCCCCAGCCTTGTTGCCCTTCTCTGGACATGTTCAAGTGTCTTGATGTCCTTCTTAAACTGAGTAGTGTGGACCAACAGTGCCTAGTCTGAGTTGAGGTTTGTTTGATACAGGTTGCCATCTCAGCATGGACTTGAATGGGTGGCATGTTGTATGAGAATAACACATTTTGTCTTACGGTTGCAGCATTTCTGATGCAGTAGGAGGAGTTTGAAAGTGTAGATGTACTTCCTTGCTGAACTGCAGTTTCAGTTTTATAGGTACCCTCCTACAGAGAATAAAATATTTAGTGAAGGTTTGCCTTTCCTTTTTCTAAAGGATAGTCTTTCTGTGCTTGGAGTTGATACCCAGTCACATATGCTGAAAAATACTACTGAGATACCAATGGTAAATTGATTTTGAGAATCCTATATCCCTGAGATCTTCAGTGATCTGAGATGAAAAATGTCTGTGTTAATGGTTAGCTATTGCCCACGGTGCTGGAAGTCTACTGAGTGTCTGTTGGGCATAGGTATACATCGAGCAGTGCTTTTCATTTCACAGAAAATACAGATGCTAGAGTTTTCAAACAGGTTGTCAAAGAAAAAGTTATTGTGCTAAAATAATACTGCCTTATTGTCTGAGGGCCACATGAGGAAAGCTAAGAAGAGAAATAGTACTTGCAGGACAGCTCAGGTACAGGACTAAAATGTCACATGGCATGTGTGCATTTTGCCTGTATGAACAGACTCATGTAACTGCAGCTTTCATCCTTTGACTGGATATGTAGTCAAAGAGTTATCTTTCCTTACTCCTTATTTCCTTATTCCTTATGAATGGAATGAAGCTGGAGGTGGGGAGATTCAGGCTAGATGTGAGGAGGAGGTTCTTCACCATGAGAGTGGTGAAACCCTGGAATGGATTGTCCAGGGAGGTGGTTGAGGCCCCATCCCTGGAGGTGTTTAAGAGCAGGCTGGATGAGGCTCTGTCCAGCCTGATCTAGTGTGGGGTGTCCCTGGCCATGGCAGGGGGGTTGGACCTAGATGATCCTTGTGGTCCCTTCCAACCCTGACTGATACTATGATACTATGATACTATGATACTATGATACTATGTCCAACTCCCACCATGGTCATCAGTTTCTCAGTAGACTTTGTAGCAGTGTTGCTGCACTTCAGCTGTTTTTAAATAAAACCAAACTCTGACTAGAGACCATCTCATTCTGCAAGCCCACTTCATTTTCTAGACATGTGGTTCCCATAATGTTTTAGTATTGTGCAGCATTCCTGTGAGGGGATGTGACTGGGCACATGGATGGTGGGAGGAGGAGGAGGCTGGGCAGGGAAGCAGTCCAACAGGAGTGAGATAGCTTTTACTGTACTGTGCACACCATGCAAGGAGAGACAGTTCAACAGTAAGCAATCTGACACTGGAAAATTATTGATGGTCACAGGCACCCTCAAAGTCTCAAACAGTTAAAATTCTCTGGGTACAATGAGCACTATCAGCCATTGCAGGTAGCTTTTAAACTTTATGACAGTAATTTTCTAGAAGTTAGCAATTACATTGAATTGCAATAATTTATTACACCTTTAAAAACACCTTGAGAAGCACCCTTCCACCACAACACAAATACATGGGGCTGTCCTTTCAGAAAGAGAAGTTACTCCTCCCGTCCACAGTCCAGACATCAGGCAGCTTCCTGGAGGTCTTGCTTGTGTGGTGGGCGAAACCTGATGCCATGTTTATTCTGACATCTCCTTGAGACATGCTGATTCCTGCTTAAGTCTCTCCAGAAGAATAAGAAATGCCAGATCTAGCTTTTCAGAAGAAATGCATGATTTTGAGTGTTTCAAGTTTTGCCCAACTTTTACTCATTTTGAGACAGTTCTAAAGAATCTGGCTTTCTGGTCTGTATTGCTTTAGAGGAGCCCCTCAGATAGAGTTGCCCAGACTTATTACTCACATTAGAATGCCTTGGACTCAGTAAACAGATGTTTTGTCTGAGATTTGACTTCAAAAGCACAAAAGATTATGAAGTGATGGCAGTGGAAACAGCTAAATGATAGTAGGTTAAAGTCCTTCCAGGGGTAAAGTATCCTTGTAGGGTTGGTTTCAATATCTGTTTAAATTTTCAGGAGTGGGTAACTTACCTGGCAATGATAGTGCAAGCAAAGATTTAGAATGTGTGCTGATTAAGGAAGCTGGAAAGCAGCATCTTTCTCTACTAAAATGCACATCAGATGAAACCTGGAGTAGCAAACCAGTAATTGTGCACAAGAACATTCTCTCACATTACAGAGCAGCAGAAAACGAGTGGAAACATGAAGAGCAGACATGAAAAAATAGATGTCAGATTGCAAAAGTAAACACAGCATTTCTATTAGAAGAGCAAAAAGAGAAACCAGAAACAGTGACCTTTTCAAAAGTTGATTCTTGTACACAGGTATAGCCCCTTGAAAATAGTGCATTTTGGGTGTGATGATATGATTCACCTTCATAGCAAGTGTGCCAGGCACCAAGCCTTCTCCTACGCTGGTGAGACCTGTGTGCAGAAGAGAAGGTGGCAGCTCCACAGACAAGATGGTGTCATTACAGTGTAATGGTGGAGGGTAGACTCTTCCAATGCTTGGGCATTAGGATGCCTCAGAAAGTCCAGAGTGATGCAGCAGTCCTTCATTTATCAAATTATCCCATTAAAACAGAGGAAAAGAGCTGCAGACCTGATGCAGTGGCAGACTGCACTCCTGCATGCTCTGTGCTTTACCACAACAAGACTGGGAAAGTGTGATATACAAGTATTAAAAATCAAGTTAATTAAAAAAATTCTTCCCAAAATGTGACATTTTGCCTCTCTTGTTTAGACTACAACCAATGAATATGCTTTTTCAAGGAGTACTTCCCCAAAATTTTATAGGTTCTCAATCCAAGGCCAAGATGAGAGGCTACCAGTGGTAGCCTCTCTTAACTGTTCCAGCATGAGCTGCTTGCTGTAGTACATTACATCATATTCAGGGGTGAAAGAATTCACAGTACCTTTCCCCCAGAATGCAATGTGCATTATACTGATAAAAGCAGTGGAGAGATTTGCACCGCACTGCAATTTTCCTTGCTAAACTCCTGAAGATAAGTAGACACCTGGGGGTCCCTGTTCTGTACTGCAAAGGCAACTGCCCTTCACCAGTGTTTACTCCCAGTGACAGCTTCTTCACGCTCAGCATCTTTCTCTTCACTTTGTGGAAGTGCTGAGAGTCTTTGGTGGAGTATGACAAAACTGGCTGCTCTAGAATCTATTTACTTTTACATGGCAGATAAGCAAGGTTGTTATCCACACCTTACCAACCTATGGGGAATAAAGCGGGGGTAGAGATAGCTTAATTCATTGTTTTCAAAGTGTTTTGAGGTCCTAGTTTTGAAGGAGGTGCTACACAAATGGAAAAAAACCCAAGATTATCTGTGTGGTATTACAGACACATACAAAACAGGATTTTGTTTTGATGGTAAGAGTGATGATGACACAATCCTCTGCCTTGTGTGCTAATTGATCCATCAACAGACTGCACCACACCTCTGCTTTTCCTCCATATGGTGTATTAGTAATTAGGCCATTTGAATCTATTTTGTGGAGGTGGCTCAGCACCTCTAAGTCAATTAAACTGTTTTAATCATTCAAAAGCTTCTTGTGGATTCACTTTTTCACTCTTGAAAGAAAAATATCAACTGAATGGAAAATACTTTTGAGGATGATAATGCAATTGTTTATGCTTGGATTAATCTGTCAGTTGGTAAAAAGCAAAACAGCACAAGAAGATCAGAAGAAGAATGTAAGTCTTATGCAGATGCTTTTGTTAGAGAAACTCCCAATCTTCTTACCATGTGAGTCACCTCAAAAATTGAAATGAGAGGCCTTTTTTTTTGCTTTCCATTTCTCTCTTGATGCCTTAAACCTGGCAATTCAAGGATTGAAATATTTCTGAGCTCTAGGAAAAGAAAAAAGGGGGAAAAAACCACAAAAAAAGGAGGGGGGGGGAGAAAAAATGCTAAAAAGGTCCTAAAATTAATATGTAAATAAGGCTGTTAATGTCTGGCTAAGACAACAGCTAGAGTGCATGGACAGATGCTGTAAGGAGTGTGCTGCTGCTGTGCTTCTGCCGTGCTGGTCTTCAGTTGTCTCTCACCAAAGCTAAGACTAAAGCCTCAGGAGGGCTGAGAGCATATAGCTGTGCTTGTGTCTCTTCTTCCTGTGATGGCTTTGCCTTCAGATAAATGCTTCTTTGAGGACCTGGCTATGGTCCTGGGGTGAGCTTCACTGCAGGAATTGCTGTCTGACACTGATAAGATGCAAGAAGCCAGGGAACTGGCCTCTGAGCCTGGCTGCTGGAGGCTTGCAGCCACATCCAGCCCCTCTGCAGGTGCTGTCTAATTAGCCTTATTAAAGCAACTTCATTTGCCCCTCCAGCAGTTAATATCTCAATTTCAAACCTTCATTACTAGGGGTTAATAACTCAGGCAAAGAAATGCACATGGGGCTTAAAATTGTTGTAAAATGGAGAGTGTTTTTTCTTCCCAGTTGAAATAAATACTGTGAATGTGAGTTCTTATGAGACAGCATCAAGTCATCAAAATCCACTCCTGGTTACTCATAACCCTCATAGGTGCTGTGGCAGGGAGATGCCTGAATATCACTTAGGGGGGCAGACCCTTATGCAGAGTATGTATTTTCCTGTGGCTTGAAAGGCCACGTTGTTAGCTCTGGAGAAAGCACATTTAAATGAGAAAGCTCATTTCCCTTAGGGGTTACAGGCAATTAGCACGACAACATTTGGATCACATTTCTGACATTTAGAATAATATACAGAAGTCACAGAAACTTCATTTCTCTGTGCAACTCATTTAGGGCAGGGAAGTGTTTCAAAATGGAAAAATGTTCACTGAAGAAAATCTTCCTGCCATGCAAGCTGCAGCAGGCAGATTCTGGCTGGTCCCTGGTCCCTGCCGTCCTTGCCAGTTGTTTGCAGCAAGGACTACTTTTCTTGGGAAGGCCCTCCAACATCTGGTCTGCATCTCTCAGGACTAGAGACCCACAGGGCTTTCACAACAGCAAGTTTTGAACTCTTCACAACAAGGGCTAAACCACTACTGAAACTCCGCATTCATTAGCTATTTTTCTTCCACTGGCTCCATTGCTGGAATCGACTCCAAAACAACAGAAATCAAAGATTTATTTTTGTTATTTTTGTTTACTGGCATAATTGTTGCCACTGATTTAGGCAAGGAACATGTGGAAATTATCTACTCCCTGGATCCCACTTCCCTTTTGTTCACTCCCACCGAGTTGGCACAGCTTGTTGGCTGCAGGGCCCAGGGGCGGCAAGGGAATGCTGCACTGCCGACACTCCCCACACTCCCTTTGGAGATGTTTCTGGCCTTTTCAACCCTGGCTAGTTTCTGTCAGTCCAGTCAAGCCAAGGGCAGTGCTTTGATTTCAGAGTTAGCTTTCCAAGTTGGTCTTTGGGAATGCTTAGGGCTTGTAATGTACATCACCTTTGAAAAAATAAAGGGCATGTGGCAGATTATCCACATAATTACCCTTTGAAATAGGTTGGAAAATAGCAGCTAATAAATATCATGAAAGTCTGCAGAAGGATTTAATTTAGACTATACTTTTAGAAATGAAGTTTGATGTAGTTTAGTGTCTCTTCTTATAATTGATATTTGGAACAAATCTCTTAGCAGTTTTGTGGTTTATTTGCCCTGCGTACATGAAGCATATTTGTGACATGGAGCAGCAAATTATGTCTCCAGCTGAGATGTCAAGAACAGCCAGAACTAGAGAGACTGCTCTGCTGATTTATTTATCCCATTCTCTCTTGACAGCCATAAACAAATATGGATTACAAATAACAGCAAAATCTCTACAGTTCTTGAAAGAGAAAGAACTCCCTTTCTTCCTTTACTTTACCCTTGCTGTCTGTCGCCACTTAACAAGCAACACTACTAAGTTGGGAAAAAGTCCTTCCTCCCATCTCTCCCCAACTCCAGAAGGCAAATCAGCAACACCTCACCTTGCCACCTGATCCCAGGTTCTGGATGGGGAATGGTATCCTCTCTTCCACACTATGCACACATCTGGTAATTAGATCTTACCTTGCTTTTAAACTGCTGCATGCTCTGTTACAACTGGATAACAGACAGGAATAATTTAATGATTCTGTGCCTAATATCTTACCTTATATCTTTTGTAGTGCTTATCAGTGTTGCAGAGCCTCTGTGAGCAGAAGGAAGCCTCAGGAAGGTGTGAACCTTGCCAGGATATAGTTGCACCACCACATTCCTAACAATGGAAACGATCTGACAAAACCAACCTGTTCTTATCAGGCATGTCTGGAGCAGGGACTTGATGATATTATGTTGCTGGATAGGATGTATGACCTTGAGATGTCTAGCCTAGTTATGCTAATTGACACTGCGTACCATGAGCAAAGTGGTTTCCACCAGTTGCCAGGAGATTCTTCAGAGACATGATCTGTTTTCCAGGCATCCACAAAAAGAAAGAATAGAAAACAGTTTTTCAGGGTTTGTACTGGGTGTTCATGTTCATTTATAAGGAGGTTAGTACGTCCCTTGGAGATCCACAAACGGAAAGGAGTTGGAGCAGTGCATCATGACCAGTTCTGATATTCTTTGGATGGAGGGCCATTCCCCTTGAAGGTAATGGGAATTAAGTTACTGATTTCAAGGGAAGAAGATCCTTCACTCTCTTGTCTCCACAGAGTATTTCTCATTCTCCAGGATTAGTAAAGTGTTGCAAACCTTCTAGTATCAAGGCCCTTTGCCTGGTAACTCTGTTTTGGAAAGGGGGCGAGGCGAGGTGGCCTCAGCCCTTCTTCCATACACCATGACAACAGTATCACAGTATAACCCAGGTTGGAAAGGACCTCAAGGATCATCAAGTCCAACCTATCAACACAGACCCCATGACTAGACCATGGCACCAAGTGCCACATCCAATCTCCCCTTGAACGCCTCCAGGGTCAATAACTCAACCACCTCCCTGGGCAACCCGTTCCAATGACGAACGACTCGCTCGGTGAAGAACTTCCTCCTCACCTCGAGTCTAAACCTCCCCTGGCGCAGCTTGGTACTGTGTCCCCTTGTTCTGGTGCTGGTCTCCAGGGAGAAGAGACCAACCCCTTCCCGGCTACAACCACCCCTCAGGTAGTTGTAGAGGGCAACACTGGAGCTCTTTCTCCCTTTTGTGTTTTCGTTTTTCCCCAAACTCCTTTCTTTGTGCAGACCACAGACAGTGTCAGAGCAAGGTCTTACTGCAGCGGCTAACATGTCTGGTATGGAAAGAGGAGTGGCTTCTAAATCCATCTGCATTAGACTATAATGCATCTGAATGCACACTGTGGAAGCCAAAGGATCCAAAGAATGTGTACTTTGTCAAGAATTAAAAAGGAAAACTGGGGATAGTCAAAGAGAAGAGAGTCTCTAAAAAATGTAAAGGTTAAAAATGCTTCTGTGCACTGACACATGCTTCTTGGAATCATACTAGACAAGGAAACTCCACATGTATCTGTATTTTCAAAGAAAATCTGCTGTTGATAAAAGTGAGAACATATTACTTCCTGGTAAACATCAGATTCCTTCCTAGTACACATTTTACTCTTACAGATTTATTTTGAATCAGACCAAACAAAGTACAAATTCTTTACTGAAAATCTTACTTTCCCATGTGCAAAGCAAAATTATATGGTTCATTCTTGCTCTCTACAACTACCTGAAGGGAGGTTGTAGACACGCAGGGGCTGGTCTCTTCTCCCAGGCGACCAGCACCAGAACAAGAGGACACAGTCTCAAGCTGCGCCAGGGGAGGTTTAGACTGGATGTTAGGAAGAAATTCTTCATAGAGAGAGTGATTGCTCATTGGAATGGGCTGCCTGGGGAGATGGTGGAGTCACCATCATTGGAGGTGTTCAGGAGGAGACTTGATGGGGTGCTTGGTTGCATGGTTTAGTTGATTAGATGGTGTTGGATGATGGTTGGATGTGATGATCTTGAAGGTCTCTTCCAACCGGGTCGGGTCCATTCCATTCCATTCCATTCCATTCCATTCCATTCCATTCCATTCCATTCCATTCCATTCCATTCCATTCCATTCCATTCCATTCCATTCCATATTCCTCTTGCCTCTGTTTGTCTTTCAAGATGCAAAGGTTTCTCTCAAACTCAGACTGTTTCTACATGAAGAAAGCACACTGTTGTCTGCTATATCAACAGCAAAATCTTCAGTGTTCTTTTGAATTCCCAGTCATATGATGGAGTTTTCAGACACAACAAGAAGATCAAGGGGTCTGGTAATGCAACATCAAAACCAGATTATGATTCAGAATCTTTATAAGTTTTACTTTACTTTTTGAAAGAATACAGCAGTGTATTATGTCAATATTTCTAGCTGAACCTTTTAATACATAATGCAATTTGCAGCCTTTCTATTGAGAGATTCAGCGCTGAAACGGTAAGTAGGGAGTTTTCTCACTGGGCAGCAAAAAGAGGAGGATGGATAATCTCCATCATTGCTTCCAGGTGTTGGTTCATTTTTTATTAGTTACCCGTGGGTTTCCATACCTTCTCAGAATATTTTCTTTCTCAAAATGGCAATTCCCAAAAAAGCAACTGCCATCCAAGGTCCAGCTAGCCTGGCTAAGGTGCTTGCAATGTATTACTACTTGATTCTGCTGTCCAGGAATAGTTTAGATTCAATTTACAGGAAATTCCTGAGAAAAAGCCACACAAAATTAGTTTTCTAACTGTAGATCTAGCAATAATAAAGTAAGTAACAACTTTACTCCTTCCCACTCAAGACTTTCCTTTAATGTGTAAATGAACAGATATATTGGCATTATTTTGTAAATATTTTTGATGATATGCCGCTTTTTGTGAAACAAAATAACACCGAAGGCCATGGATTCTGAAAATTCATTTCCTGCCTGGAAAACTCTCTAGCAACTTTAGCTAGAAATAGTATCTAAAATTACCATAATTGAAAGTTACAGGATTTTCCCCCCCCCAAAAAAAAAATTGACTCCATGTGTGGTGTGGATTGACAACATTTTGTTAGCATCCCGTGTCCTGCATTTTGCAAGTCGCTTATGGATGGATATCAAGAAAACATAAACACCTTATGAGCCTTTTAAATACTTGTCTTTAAAGAGATGTGTTTCTAAAGAATGCCATGCTGAAAAGTGGGGCTCAGAACAAACTCATGCAGAGCGATTCAAAATAATAGGAGGGAGCAGAGTTTCTGCTTGAGTGTTTCGAACATTTTGGCACCATGAAGCCATACCAAAAACCAACATGTTCACCAGGTTGAATGAAACCTGATGGGCTTCGTGTACCCTGTGTTCTTGGGCAAGTTACCCTTTTCTGACTTACAGAAAATGGCTTCTAGATGGTGGTCTTCAAGTCAAAAGACAGATATTTTTGTTTGCATTAGAATTCAGCAGAAAAATGCCTTTACATAAAGCTCTGCACATTAAAGGAGTTGCAGATAAGTGTTTCAAACACCAAAGAGGGTTTTATAGACTCCCTGATTTCATATAGCTGTATTTTGGCTGAGGGATTACATTATAATAATAGTTGTGCAGAAATACACTTTGGGCTCATGTCAGGTTATAATGGCTGTGAACAGAGGCCTGGGGATCTGAGGCTGTTTTATCAATGCTTGCTTGTATTGTGGCAAGGTTTTATTAAGATCCCTTGGGTCAGTGAGCACCTGCAACACCTCAGCTAGGTATTGAGAGGGAGAGGGAACCCCGGGTTTGCTCTTGGGTCATCAATGTGACATAGTTTTTCTTCCCTGTATTTCCACTTATACTCTTTGTTGCAGATGTAAACGCATCATGTTAATCTTATTTATCTCACTTTGGCTTGAGTCAGAGACAATGGCTAGCTGCTTGGCCAAAAAAACCCCATTTCTCTGGATGTGACAATCCTGAACATCAGGGTATCAGGGTCTTGGCACACTTTATTAGAATAAACCTTTATTAGAATAAACCAAACCAGGTTGGAAGAGACCTTCAAGATCATCGTGTCCAACCCATCAACCAATCCAACCCACCCAAACAGCTAACCCATGGCACCAAGCACCCCATCAAGTCTCCTCCTGAACACCTCCAGTGATGGTGACTCCACCACCTCCCCGGGCAGCCCATTCCATAGCGCAATCACTCTTTCTGTATAGAACTTCTTCCTAACATCCAACCTGAACCTCCCCTGTCGCAGCCTGAGACTGTGTCCTCTTGTTCTGGTACTGGTGGTCTGGGAGAAGAGACCATTATCAGCCTGTCTACAACCTCCCTTCAGGTAGTTGTAGAGAGTGATAAGGTCACCCCTGAGTCTCCTCTTCTCCAGGCTGAGCAACCCCAGCTCCCTCAGCCTCTCCTCAGCCACAGGCACATTTCTCAGTGCAGATCTTGGTAACTGGGATAGCAGTGCAGCAGCTTGTGAAGGACAACAGTCCTATGAAGGATGTGTCTCCCAGGGACTGGCCTACAAGCCAGGAATCCTTTGTTTGCACCAAACTGGGACAGAGGATATCCCAACCCATAGGGAGCTCTACAATTCCCATTGCTTTTTCTTTCAAGTCAGGGGTAACTGGAGCTGAGAACAGCAATGTAGTGCAACATGGAGGAGTTAGATGTCCTTCACTGACAAATAACTAAAGCAATTATTTATTTCTCTTGGTCTTCTGAAGCCACAGGCCCTACATATGTGTCATAACATCCTGTAAATCATTCAGGTGCATTCCTGGACAAATGGGACCAGTGTGGTAAAAAGAAGACTTGGGAAGGTGTGGGCCCCCTCAGAAAGGAAACAGGTGAGCTGGTGACAAGATGTGGAGAAGGCTGAGGTTCTCAATGACTTTTTTACCACAGTCTTCACTGGCAAGGGTTCCAGCCACACTCCCAGAATAATGGAAGATAATGGCAGGGACTGGAAGGAGGAACTGCCCATTGTGAGTGAAGATCAGGTTTGTGACCATCTTAAGAATCTGAGTGTTCAAGTCCATGGGACCAAATGGGATACACCCAGGGGTGCTGAGGGAACTGGCAGATGAGGTTGCTAAACCACTCTCTATTATAGTCCAAAATTCATGGCAGTCTGTGGAGGTCCCCACTGACTGGAAAAGAAGAAACATAACTCCCATTTTCAGGAGGGGAAAGATGGATGACCCAGAGAACTATAGGCCAGTCAGTCTCACCTCTGTGCCTGGTAAGGTCATGGAGCAGATCCTCCTGGAGGCACTGATGAGGCAGAATAATAACATAGAGGTGACTGGGCACAATCAGCACAGCTTCACCAAGGGCAACTCCTGCCTGACAAACCTGGTAGCCTTCTATGACAAGGTCACAATATTAATAGATGAAGGCTGAGCAACTGACATCATTTACCTGGACCTGAGCATAGCCTTTGACACTGTCCCACAGCACATCCTGGTCTCCAAGCTGGTGCAGTATGGGTTTGATGGATGGACCATTCAGTGGATAAAGAACTGGCTTGAGGGCTGCACCCAAAGGGTGGCTGTCAATGGGTCCATGGCCAAGTGGAGGCCAGTGACAAGTGGAGCCCCTCAGGGATCAGTACTGGGACCTGTCTTGTTTAACATCTTTCTTGGCGACATGGACTGTGGCATTGAATGCTCCCTCTGCAAGTTTGCTGATGACACCAAGCTGTGTGGTCTGGCAGACATGCTGGAGGGAAAGGATCCATCCAGAGGGACCTTGACAGGCTGGAGAGGTGAGCCCATGACAACCTCATGAGGTTCAACAAGACCAAAGGCAAGGTCCTGCCTCTGGGTCAAGGCAATCCCAAGCACCAATAGAGGCTGGGCAGTGACTGGCTTGAGAGCAGCCCTGAAGAAAAGGACCTGAGGGTGCTTGTGTGTGAGAAGCTCAACATGAGCCAGCAGTGTGCACTTGCATCCCAGAAAGCCAATTGTATCTTGGGCTGCATCAAGAGGAGCATAACCAGCAAGTTGAGGGAGGTGATTCTCCCCCTCTACTTCGCTCTGGTGAGACCCCACCTGGAGTACTGCATCCAGTTCTGGATCCCCTATTCAAGAAGGATCTGGACATGCTGGAAGGTGTCCAGAGAAGGGCCACAAGGATGATCAGAGGGCTGGAACACCTCTCCTATGAGGACAGGCTGAGAGAGTTGGGGCTATTCAGTCTGGAGAAGAGAAGGCTCCAAGGAGACCTTATAGTGGCTCTCCAGTATCTGAAGGGGGGCTACAAGAAAGCTGATGAGAGACTTTTTAGAGTGTCAGATAATGATATCACCAGGGGGAATGGAAAAAAAGTAGAAATGGTTAGATTCAGATTGGATGTTAGGAAGAATTTCTTCACCATGAGGGTGGTGAGACACTGGAATAGGTTTTCCAGGGAGGTGGTGGAAGCCTCATCCCTGGAGGTTTTTTAAGGCCAGGCTGGATGTGGCTCTGGGCAACTTGATGTAGTGTGAGGTGTCCCTGTCCATTGCGGGGCTGGAATTCAATGATCCTTGAGGTCCCTTCCAATCCTAACAATTCTGTGATTCTACGTTTACATGCTTCTGTACATCAGAATTAGTTCCTGCACCAGCACTAAGTTCGTAGCCCACATTTGTTGTTCTTCCTTTCCTCATCTCACCAAAACTCTCAACTCTGGTGTGATATGGACAGGATTTGTAGAGGCAACTGGACAGAGAGCTGCTGGGAACCGGATGATTTTCATCCCATGCTCGGGGTTAGGTGGGCCAGATTTGGGCTGGATTTTTTTCTGAGTGTGAGGAATGATTGTGAGATGTTAAAGATCACTGACAGTCCATTAGGCAAGAGTAGCCCTTGTCAGGTCCAACATTTTTCTTTAAAAGTCTACCAGAGCTCAAAGCAAATTCTCAGACACTTTCTGGCACTGTAAGACACAAAGTTTCCTTCTAGCTTGCTTTGAATCTACTAAAGCTTTGCCAGTTCTCAAAGCTGCTGCTGGAGCTGAAGCACAGTCTTGGCTTTCACATTTTTCACATCCACAACTGCTTGAGAACTGTGTGACATTCTTCCTTTGGCAACAAGGAAGAATTTGGGCAGAAGGGAGGCTGACCTGACAGGCCCCCACAGCAGGGGTTTTCCAGATGCATGTATTGCGGCAGGCCAGGAGGCAGAGAGCTGCATTTCTAGTGAAAGGCAGGTGTGTGACCCAGAAAGCTGGTAAGAGACTGTGTGCCAGAGGTTAGGGCTGGGCCAGCCAGTAGAGGAGTGACAGATGCTCTCTATTAACCAACTCATCTCCCTTGGCAAAAGGAAAAAAAAAAAAGTGAATAAGCCATGGGTTAGCTGTTTGGGTGGGTTGGATTGGTTGATGGGTTGGACGTGATGATCTTGAAGGTCTCTTCCAACCTGGTTTGGTTTATTCTATTCTAAATGAATTCGAAAACAAAATGACAACTACTTCAACGAAAATTAGAATATAATAACATATATACAAATACATACAAACCCCAATATTGAACCCAAATTCCTTGATGGTAAGCCACAAGTCCCAGGCTGGACTCAGCAGCAGATTACAACCAGATTCAGGAACTGGATTCTAGAGCTGGATTCAGAAACTCATGGACCACAGTATCACAGTATCACAGTATCACCTAGGTTGGAAAGGACCTCGAGGATCATCGAGTCCAACCTATCAACACAGACCCCATGACTAGACCATGGCACCAAGTGCCACGTCCAATCTCCCCTTGAACACCTCCAGGGTCGATGACTCCACCACCTCCCTGGGCAGCACATTCCAATGACGAATGACTCGCTTGGTGAAGAACTTTCTCCTCACCTGGAGTCTAAACCTCCCCTGGCGCAGCTTGAGACTGTGTCCTCTTGTTCTGGTGCTGGTTGCCTGGGAGAAGAGGCCAACCCCCTCCTGGCTACAACCACCCTTCTGGTAGTTGTAGAGGGCAATGAGGTCACCCCTGAGCCTCCTCTTCTCCAGGCTAAACAATCCCAGCTCCCTCAGCCTCTCCTCATAGGGCTTGTGCTCAAGGCCTCTCCCCAGCCTTGTTGCCCTTCTCTGGACACGCTCAAGTGTCTCAATGTCCTTCTTAAACTGAGGGGCCCAGAACTGGACACAGTACTCAAGGTGCAGCCTAACCAGTGCAGAGTACAGGGGCACTATGACCTCCCTGCTCCTGCTGGCCACACTATTCCTAATGCAGGCCAGGATGCTATTGGCCCTCCTGGCCACCTGGGCTCATATTCAGGTGGCTGTCGATCAGCACCCCCAGGTCCCTCTCTGTTTGGGAGCTCTCCAGCCACTCCGACCCCAGCCTGTAGCTCTGCATGGGATTGCCGTAGCCAAAGTGCAGTACCCGGCACTTGGACTTGTTGAATGACATCCCACTGGATTCTGCCCATCTGTTCAGTTGGTCGAGGTTCCTCTGCAGAGCCTTTCTACCCTCTAACTGACTAACATCTGCCCCTAACTTTGTGTCATCTGCAATCTTGCTGATGACTGACTCTACCCCTTCATCCAGATCATCGATGAATGTGTTGAAGAGGACAGGGCCCAGCACTGATCCCTGGGGGACACCACTGGTGACTGGCCTCCAGCTGGATGTGGCACCATTCACTACCACTCTCTGGAAAGGCAGAACAGACAGAGCCCTCCTTGGATGCCAGCCTTTGAAGAAGAGAGCTTGACCTTTGTGATCCTTCAGCTTTATACTGAATGTGACATATATGGAATGAAATACCTCGCTGGTCATTTTAGGGTCCTGTCTGATCCTCCCTGAAGGTGCAGCCTGTTACTCTGCACTCCCAATGTGATACACAAGATTTAGCAGTGACCTTGGACTGCATACCAAAGCCTGATACTAACGGAAACATTGAGCATTATCACTAATGGAAGTAGACACTGTCTGCAAAAAGATGCCTTTAATATCAGAACATCATTTACTTAGAAAAAACTGATCTGAGACGTAAAATCCACAATCAGAATTTGTTCTCTTCTAACTGAAAGCAGGACAAAATGTCTTTCAGTGTGGCAGCAATCAGGGGTCTCAAAAAAAGCTAAATTTCATCACCCACAGGCTTTGATTATTTTAGAGGACAGAATTAATTAACAACTGCATCATCTGATGATTAATCTTAGAAAAAACCTAGTTCTTGTCCCCTTGATTATGGTGAGAAAGTAATTGAAGAAAGGATATGAGGGTCTGGCCCTCAGATAAATTTGTTCCCATGTTAGAATTACCCTAATGGTACAAACTGCATTAGGAAGTTCACCCTCTCATGCATGTCAGAAGTTTTGCCCAGAGAAAATTTACGAGACCAGGCATGTATTTAAAAAATAAAGCATGTGGTTTATGTTCTGCTTTACTCAGAAACAAGGTAAAACACATTTCAATACAAAGATTTCCCCACTATATACGTAAGCTTCAAAGAAGACTGAACTGCTAGAAGTCAAGACCCTTTCTATCCCTATGAACTCCTCAAATGAATCATAGCCTTAGGATACATTTTCCTGCATGCATATGGTTAAAATGCAAAAAAAAATATTAACCCCTGGGCTGCCCTTACTTTGGCAAGCAAAGACGTGCTATGTGTGAAGTGGGAGTGTGAACATTTTATGCTTGTTTATTATGGTAGTCAGAGTGTTAAAACAAAAACCCGCCAACTAAGAGCAAAACAATTACAGTGTTATTTCATTTTGTAAAAAAAAAAAATGTGTTATTTGACAAATTAATTTCACATCATAGTGCATGGGATGTAGAGAGACAAGATCTGTATGATCAGGATTAGATGAAAACTTAATGGGGTTCCCAGCCCACAAGTAACAGAACGACTTCTGTTACAGGCTCTCTTTTCCAGTTCCTCAGGTGAACCTGTGCTGTTTCTTTTCCACTTGGTTCTGTATTTTTCTACAAATGCTCAGCTCAGTCTGCTGTGGCCTCCCACTGGTTCTGGCAGGCACCAGCTCACTGTGGCACTCTTACCCCTTTTGCTTCCTGTGCCTAAACTCCCTGTCACTGCTGGCCCATAGCTCACAGGTCTACAGTCCTTAATCTGATCCCAGGTGAGGCATAGGGCATCATTCTTAGTGGAAAATAATAATCAAGACCATCAAATGCTAAGGAGCAGTTATTTCCTCTTTATTAAAGTGGTCCTTGATGGAAAGAACACATGTTGGACAGCTGCCAGCGTATCAGGAAGGATGAACAGAGACACATATATCTCCAGATAGGCTTCTTACACTGGTTTAAGCACTTTACTTCACAGTCTAAAATTCTGTGTTTGTTTTGAATGAATTGCTTCATTGTATTTCCAGGGTGTCTAACCATATGCAAACACTTTCCAGCTCCTGGATACTGTAGGTACACTGTCATGAGAGCATGGTGGGAGTTTGTGCTGTTGTTCCCAGCCTCTGTGCTCATGAACTGAAAGATAATACAGGCCAGAACACAGGCCATACAAACTCCACGTATCGAAATCATATCAGATATAGGGTTGAGGGCTCCAAAGAGATCATACCACATGCTCAATCACAGCTGTGCACTGTGAAAGTTCTATTGCTTTATGTTAAAGAAACTGAAACTAGCCTATCTCCAGGGGAGAGACAAGAACCTGCTTTTATGTGTAGCTGCCATGAAATGGGGGTTGGAGGGGAGCCCAAGGGCCCTCACAGAGGGCACCACTCAGAGTGAGAGCTCTTGCCCCAAGATTTGTGTCTCTCTTTTGGCATCTGAGGTCATCAGTCAGAATCTGTTGAGTAACAAATGATAACAAAATACCTGCCTGTATGTGTTGCAGCATCCCAGTCTTTATTTCTGTTCAAGAAAACCTAACAAAGGCAGCTGATTTCCTTTGTGGGAATGAAGTGGGACAGGAATGCAGAGACCTCTTGGCTTTTAGCTTTGCTACAGGTTCCTACCTGTTACTCACTTTCCCTGACAAGAGGAAAAGGGACAGTTTTCCTCCCTAAATCTGGAAGTCCAGTACCCCTACTCTACCTGGATGTTTTGTTCTGATGTGCACGAACACATGAGTTACTCTTTTGTGTATGGGAAATGTTGGATTCCAGTGGAGCCAAAAGCCCAGCAGCTTTATTGGTGCCTGGAGACCAGCTCTGGAGCATACCTGCAAGCAGGTTTCTGACCAATGGAAGAAACCTATTCTCACTCTGATTTGAGAGTGTGTTGGTGGGACCAGAAAATAGGTGAGGAGCAGGACAGTGTGTAGTGCTCATATCCACAGCAGTGCCCTAGAGCTCTGGCAGTAGAATCATGCAACACTGTTGTCCTCTCTAACCAGAACACTGCTGTCCTCAGTCACTGCCATGGTGTGATCCCAATGGGTCACCACCTGCTATTGACTTCAGCTTTGGAAATCTTTTGCTGCTGCTTTGCATAAACAGTCCACATTTTTCCTTCTGCATTTCAGACTATTACACAGCTGCTCAGTGCTGTGCCTCTCTTGTAAAATCAATGTTAATGTGGATAGAGGTAACTCTATCCCAATTCTCTTCTTGAGGAGAAAAATCTACCTGGTGTTATTAACTGGAGCTGTTTATGTACTCACAGGTAGATGGGTATGCAAACACATGTATAGATATATATACTTACACAGAGAGATATTGTAAATGTACACATTTGTGTGCTTTATTCTTGCATGCAGACAAAAAGTGTGTATTATAGTATGGATTTATTAGACACAAAAAACAGGTTTATGTATCAAATATATTTATGAGCAGTTTGCATTCTTTCTATGGATCAAATATATTTATGAGCAGTTTGCATTCTTTCTCTTGTCCATAAAAATTAGAATTAGATGACATTGCACGAATGCTGGGAGTTGTAGACAGCCAGCCCAACTCACTGAGAGCATCAGAAGCATACCTCAGACATACCCAAAGCTGCAGCACATTATCAACATAGTTTGATTTGTGAAGCTGTCAGGTTCCCAAGTTTTGAAACTCTTGCTTGCAGACATCTGCAGACATGATTTTCACAGAGCAGGAAGCTCTGTTGTCTGACAATAGCTCTGTTTTCAATTTGGTACCTCCTTCAGAGTTTATAATTCTGAGGAAAAAAAAGGGCTATTGTACTGAAAACCACAGGATTTTCACAATGGTTTGTGCCTTGCCCCATCTTTTACTCGTAGATGCCAGATTACAGTTGTAGAGTGGTCCTTTTCAGATGGCTGATTTGAGGAACAAAGTTATGATGGATTTTTCTCTTCAGAGCTTGAGTTTTTTATTCATTCACTTAACAGTCTGTGGATGCTGCAATGTTGCTTAGACATTTTTATCCCCAGACAGTAACCCTTTGAAGCATACTGTAAGGTAAGAAGTAAGCAAAATAAAATCTAAATTCCTAATATTTTCCTCCAACCTTCATTACTTTCAGACTTTTCACTCAAAGAGGTAATCTTTCTCATTTTCATTATCTAGTCTTTCTTTCCTAGATATAGCTCCAGGGAAAGAAAAAAACTAATAAAAAATCCACCTTGGTACAGTTCTGCTTAAACCCATTAAACCCATGTAGTTGGCTTTGCTTGTGGTCTGAAATAAATTAAATCCTGAGAACATAAAGGTTCTGTTCTATATTGCCATGTTTTTTCTAGATGATAAAAGGCAAAACTCAGCTAACATCAATTTACATCCCACTTAGAAGAGATAAATATTTTCAGTATCATCTTTCTTGGTGCCCAGGTGGCCAGGAGGGCCAATAGCATTCTGGCCTGCATTAGGAATAGTGTGGCCAGCAGGAGCTGGGAGGTCATAGTCCCCCTGTACTCTGCATTGGTTAGGCCGCACCTTGAGTCCTGTGTCCACTTCTGGGCCCCTCAGTTTAAGAAGGACATCGAAACACTTGAACGTGTCCAGATAAGGGCAACAAGGCTGGGGAGAGGCCTTGAACACAAGCCCTATGAGGAGAGGCTGAGGGAGCTGGGATTGTTTAGCCTGGAGAAGAGGAGGCTCAGGGGTGACCTCATTGCCCTCTACAACTACCTGAAAGGTGGTTGTAGCCAGGAAGGGGTTGGCCTCTTCTCCCAGGCAACCAGCACCAGAACAAGGGGACACAGTCTCAAGCTGCGCCAGGGGAGGTTTAGACTCGAGGTGAGGAGGAAGTTCTTCACCAAGCGAGTCATTCGTCATTGGAACGGGTTGCCCAGGGAGGTGGTGGAGTCATCGACCCTGGAGGCATTCAAGGGGAGATTGGCCGTGGCACTTGGTGCCATGGTCTAGTCATGGGGTCTGTGTTGATAGGTTGGACTCGATGATCCTCGAAGTCCTTTCCAACCTAAGTGATACTGTGATACTGTGACCTCTGCCATATGGGTTTTGACAGAGGCAACAGCACAACTGCTGTCCGTGCCACACTCCCATAGGCAGAGACTCATCTAACTCAGACACTGATGTCTGAAAATTAGGTTTAATTAATGACTCTCTTCTTGTTTTAAAACCTGTGGAAAGCAGAAGAAGCCTTTGCAGAGAAATACATCTGACTTAAATGCATAGTTTGGGGTGTACTTAGATAAAGGTACAAGATGGAAGCTTGAGGTGAATTTGGCTCAGCATAATTATAACACTATCTAACCTTAAGCAGGCTTTTAAGAAACTTTTAGAATACTTTGCTTGTTCTTTGTTTTATACTGCTCATACCCTACCATTATAAGGGAAAAGATGGTATCTGGGGAACAGAAACATTCTTCTTAAATATTCATTGTTCTTTCCCACTGTGTTTAAGATCAAGGTCCTTTCCAACCCTTAATCATAGAATGATAAAATCAATAAGGTCAGAAGAGACCTCAAAGATCATCAAGTCCAACCTAGAATCAATAAGGTTGGAAAAGACCTCAAAGATCATCAAGTCCAACCTGTCACCCAAGACCTCATGACTACTAAATCATGGCACCAAGTGCCACGTCCAATGTCCTCTTGAACACTTTTGTTTTGTTTTGTTGATATGTGCCGTTATCTGAATGGTATTTAAATGTGTTTGTGAGATATCCTGGGTGGGTATGAGTAAGCAGAGGTCCACTGGCTTCAGTACTGCGATGGCAGGCCAGCATTTGTCCATTTGCATTTACCTGACTTAGCAACACTCTCTGTACATTTTTAGAAAGAAAATAGAACTGTAGTATAAAGATAGGTCAAAATGAAAAGTGAACAGTCTGTTGCAGAGGCAAGTGGGACCACTTTGCTGTTTAACCACATTCCTCATTACAAAACATATCTCTGCAGACTTTGTGCTAGTAATTAAAAATGTCTGGTTGAGCGTTTGATGCGCATTAGGCAACGTTTCAAGTCATGCAGTCTTCGGCAGAAACGAATGTCCCCCACGATTAAAAAACTCTTTGGATTCTGAGAGAGGAAAAGTGGAGAACATTTAATTAGACATGCTTTCACATTGTCTAGTGAATAAAATGAAACAAAGAAAATAAAAAATCTCTTATACAGGAAGATACCTCTTCAGAATTTGATATGGTTGATGTTGCTCATATATATTTGTGTTAGGCAGCTATATAGAAACTACCAAGCACTGAATGTCAGGAGTAGACCGTGAGGACCGTGAGCATAGATTTGTCATAACAGTGCATGGATATGCTTTTGAGACAAATGTGTTAATAAGTTAGAGGTCCCAACCAGTTGGAGTTTATCTCCTGAGGTCTTTCCTGAGGATCCCATCTCTGGGAGATGCTTGTGTTATCTCAAATTAGAATAGAATAGAATAGAATAGAATAGAATAGAATAGAATAGAATAGAATAGACCAGACCAGGTTGGAAGAGACCTTCAAGATCATTGCGTCCAACCCATCAACCAATCCAACCCACCTAAACAACTAAACCATGGCACCAAGTATCCCCATCAAGTCTCCTGCTAAACACCTCCAGTGATGGGGACTCCACCACCTCCCTGGGCAGCCCATTCCAATGGGCAATCACTCTCTGTACAGAACTTCTTCCTAACATCTCACCTAAACCTCCCTTGGCACAGCCTGAGACTGTGTCCTCTTGTTCTGGTACTGGCTGCCTGGGAGAAGAGACCAACATCTGCCTGTCTACAACCTCCCTTCAGGTAGTTGTAGAGAGTAATGAGGTCATCCCTGAGTCTCCTCTTCTTCAGGCTAAACCACCCCAGCTCCCTCAGTCTCTCCTCATAGAGCTTGTGTTCCAAACCCCTCACCAACTTCGTTGCCCTTCTCTGGACTCATTCCAGCAAGTCAGCAAGTCAGAATTGCCTCATGTCTCTTTATTTATGTTTTGAATTTCCCCCCCTTATTTTCTCTTTGATTTCCTGGCGATTCTGTTTCACACCAACAACCATTGACATTTCCATTTTCAAAGCCTATTTTAAAAGCATGGCTAGGCCTGCCACATCTCAGAGGTCATTCTCCCCCTGTACACCGCACTGGTTAGGCCACACCTTGAGTCCTGTGTCCAGTTCTGGGCCCCTCAGTTTAGGAGAGATGTTGACTTGCTGGAACGTGTCCAGAGAAGGGCAACAAAGCTGGGGAGGGGTTTGGAGCACAAGCCCTATGAGGAGGAGCTGAGGGAGTTGGGGTTGCTTAGCCTGGAGAAGAGGAGGCTCAGAGGAGACCTTATTGCTGTCTACAACTACCTGAAGGGAGGTTGTAGACAGGTGGGGGCTGGTCTCTTCTCCCAGGCAACCAGCACCAGAACAAGAGGACACAAACTCAAGCTGTGCTAGGGGAAGTTTAGGCTGGATGTTGGGAAGAAGCTCTTCATAGAAAGAGTGATTGCCCATTGGAATGGGCTGCCTGGGGAGGTGGTGGAGTCGCCGTCATTGAAGGTGTTCAGAAGGAGACTTGACGGGGCGCTTGGTGCCATGGGTTAGCTGTTTGGGTGGGTTGGATTGGTTGATGGGTTGGACACGATGATCTTGAAGGTCTCTTCCAACCTGGTTTGGTTTATTCTAATAAAGAGTCACCATCACTGGAAATGTTTAGGAGGAGACTTGATGGGGTGCTTGGTGCCATGGTTTAGTTGATTAGATGGTGTTGGATGACGGGTTGGACATGATGATCTTGGAGTTCTCTACTGGTCTATTCTATTCTATTCTATTCTATTCTATTCTATTCTATTCTATTCTATTCTATTCTATTCTATTCTATTCTGTTCTGTTCTGTTCTGTTCTGTTCTGTTCTGTTCTGTTCTGTTCTGTTCTGTTCTGTTCCGTTCCGTGCTGTGCTGTGCTATGCTATGCTATGCTATGCTATGCAATGCAAGGAGAAAAATGCACTTCTAGCAATGGCTAACTATGCTCAAGTAGGAAGCTTCCCAAGTGCTTCCCAAACCATGGTCAATAGACCACAGAATGGAAAGTATACAATGCAGGAAACTATAGCTAGTGATCCTGTGAGATTGTGTGATTCATCTCTTTTCTGTATGGTCTGGAACTAAACATGATGAGAACACAGGTGTCTAAGGATTGGGGTGAAATCTCAGGGCTGATAAAATTCGAAGAAAAGTAAAAGAGAATTTGTAATGAACTATTCATTTGCTGTGCATTGCAAATATCTTCTTCAAAAATTACTCCTGTGCACTGTGGTGCTTTCCAGGAAAACAACATTAATTTGTGTATGTACTGCAAACCACTGTTTACTGGATCTTATATGTAAGTTGACTTGTATAAAATGAACACAACTGCAAAATCATTTGAAAGAAACACTATCTACATGCACACTCAACTGTGCAATTAAGGGTTTGATATCTTACATATGCATCTTTGAATTTTTGTCTTGAATTGTGGGCCTGTTTCCAGCAGACTCTTTCCTTCAGATTAACGTATTGCAAAGCTAGATGAAACTACGTTCCTCATATTAACTTGCTTCCAGTATAATGAGACCTTTTTGTTGAAGCCACACATAATTAGACAACTCTTTTTCTCAAACAGGAAATGTGCACTCAAACATTTAAATATTCCTTACACCTTTGATTCTGTTGGGAGATAAAACGTGTAAATCTCACTGCACATGTCCTCTAGAAAAAATAAAAATAAGTCCAGTTTTATATTAAAATAAAATAAAAGAAAATAAATGTAATATTGGTCCAGTTCTGGAGCCTCTATTACAGGAAGGATCTGGAAGTGCTGGAGCATGTCCAGAGAAGGGTCATGAGAATGATCTGCAGCACCTCTCCTATGAGGACAGACTGAGAGAGTTGGGGCTATTCAGTCTGGAGAAGAGAAGGCTCCAAGGAGACCTAATTGTGGCCTTCCAGAATCTGAAGGGGGCCTACAAGAAAGCTGGTGAGAGACTTTTTAGGATGTTGGGTAGTGATAGGACTTAGGGTAATGGAAAAATCTAAAAATGGGTAGATTCTGATTGGATGTCAGGAAGAAGTTCTTCACCATGAAAGTGGTGAGGCACTGGAACTGGTTGCCGAGGTTAGTGGTAGAAGCCCCATCCCTGGAGGTTTTTAAGGCCAGGCTGGCTGTAGCTCTGAGCAACCTGATCTAGTGTGAGGTGTCCCTGTCCATGGCAGGGAGGTTGGAACTAGATGATCCTTGAGGTCCCTTCCAACCCTAATGATTCTATGATTCTATTCTATATTAACATACTTCGACCTAGCTGAAATAGAAGTTACAGATACCCTGTTATTGCAGGTCTGAAGCATGCCAGGATCAATATTCCTTGAGGTCTCTTCTAACCTTAGCTATACCGTGATACTGTGATACTAATATTTAGTGATAATGTATATCTGACTTTTATATATCTATATATAAAATATATCTATATATATTTAATCAGATTATCCATTACTGTATTAAATTGTTGTTTCTTTCCCTGTGGTATATTCCTATGAATTTTTTCACAACCTAACTTGCACTTCCTAGATCAAATCAGCACCA
The DNA here is from genome assembly GCF_026170545.1 of Melanerpes formicivorus. Taxonomy (NCBI): domain Eukaryota; kingdom Metazoa; phylum Chordata; class Aves; order Piciformes; family Picidae; genus Melanerpes; species Melanerpes formicivorus. The sequence continues at coordinate 33,718,024 of NW_027142355.1, forward strand.
GTGAAGGGACATGCTTCAATTGGAAGATATCCATAAACAGGAATACGGTGCCTCAGACATTCTCCTGAAAGCTATATACTCTTTGAGAAGTCCCCTCCCCTCAGATGAGCCAAATAATTAAAACCAAACCAAACCAAACCAAACCAAAACCAAAACCAAAACCAAACAACTTTTAAACTTTTTGGGGCATTTGCAGCTGTGGCTGCAATGTGCTGCTCAAGTACTCAATATAGCTCCAGCAGCTGGCTTATGTCCAGCTGCAAACGGTGACATTGCATATTTCCTTCTGTTTCACTAGATGTGAAACTGCAAGCGCTGACTCAGAGAGGCAGGATGGGGTAAAACTTTGGACTGAGAACACAAGGTGTCTTCTCTGAGCATAAGGCATGAAGCCAACCTCATTTGGTCTGGAGAGGCCACATTTGGGAAGGAATTTTAACCTAGACAACAAACCACCAATAGTCAGGTAAGATTGTCCTGCCTCCCTACTTCAGGTTCTCTGTTTGAGGTGCAAATAACTATTAAGCCTTCCAACATTTCTTGAATTGCTCTCATGTTTAGCATCTGCCTGTGCAGCTCAAGGAGGTGCAGGCAATCCTGTGGATGCTGTCTGTGGCCTCAAATCCCTTAGTAGTTTCAGTGAGCTGTAGTGAAGTTGTTGCTTCATTGATGATTGTGTCCCATTGCCATGGTGAAACAATGCTGGAATTTTCCTTGTTAGAACTACATCCACTAAAATATCTCTGTTTACTTCCTGAAGTAACAAGAGTGATATGAAAAATAGCATAATACAGGAGTTTTGTAGTAGATAATGAGAGCAATGAGGGGGAGAATGAAAGCCTAATTATAGTATGTGCACAAAATGCATATTTTGATGTGCTGTAGGAAGATGTGTGGGCAGGGAGCTATTTCAGCTAAGTCCTTGCAGTATGATGTTTCCCCAATCAGAGGTTTTCTGTTAGCTAGTGAACACCCAAAATCAAACACAGAAATTCTGGATATTTAGAAGCAGAAAATAATGCCTTGGCTACATAAGATCCCAAACCAAACCAAGTCAATGCATCTGGGACAAAACATGGTTTATACATAGTCAAATCTAGCAGTTTCATAGGTGAGGCCCAATAAAGAATAAAGTGACAGAGTGGACCTTTGCCTTAATGTATCTCATTTTCATTGTGCTCAACTATGTCAAAGAAATCTGCACTCCTTTTTAAAAGAGAAGTCAACAAGCAAACCATAGCACTTCAAGAGCCATCCAGAGCCATTTTAGGTTTGCAGAGAAGTTATGGGAAAGGACCAGGGCAACAGCTGACCAAGCACAATAATTATGTGCATGGCTTAACACATTCTGGATTCCTGCAAAAATTGGATGTGTAACTAATGTTGTGCCCAGGCAGACCTCACTGGTGTGAACAGCACTTGCTTAAGAGATCTGTACAGGTGTCGTTTACCTTGGCAGCACATCAGGCATTAGAATTCCAGAGTGAAAGCGGTTTCAGCTGCTCTTTTGCAAGAACCCTCTAAAGTTGATGTCTCTCATCTAATATGCAGATATCAGGAAGGGAAGCAAAATATATGCATGGCCATTAAAAAAAGATCTGTAAATGGTTTTTCACCCAGCAGTTCCTCTGTAAGCACATCTCAGGAAAAGCTGCAGAACTGGATTTGTCATGCTAGCAGGTGACATAGTAAACCTCTCTGAGACCAAAACACCACATCAGATAGAGAACTGGCTTCTCTCCCATTTTAATACACACATGAGGAAAAGATGAAATGCTGATGCTGTGAAATTGTTTCACAGCTCTTAGCTCTTTGTCTTTCTAGCCATATAATTTCACAATGTAACTAAATTCCTGAGGAGGTCATGATGCAGAAACAAAAGATCCTTAAACTGAAGTAAACAAGAACTGAGGCAAGATAGCCATTGAAACAGAATCTTGATTCTTAAAGTATTTGGTGTTTGCAAGAAACAAAATGTCAGGGGCAGACTTTGATTTATGTTTTACTCCTTTACGTATATATTATTTCTTTGTTTACGTATTCAGGACTTTTTCCCCTAGAAAAATCAGCATCAAAGTCATGCCCAGAGGACATGTATAAAATTTAAAACCAAAGCAGACAAGAACAAACAACATCCATGTGGATCTGTGTCAGTCACTTGCAGGATACTTGGGAGATAATGTATCCAAATATTCTCTCAGAAGAAGAGTGGGATTTATCCAAAAAGTGGCTGAAGAATATTGCCCTTTACAGAGCATTTAGCAAATGGGTGTGCTCCAGTCCTTCCTGGTGTGAAGTTGACCAGTCTCTGGAACCTCAGCCCTTGCCTCTGAAGCATTCCTCAGAAAATGCTCCTGGGGGAGGAGAAACAACAGCTACTTTGAGTCCATTTCTGGCTGGAGCGGGTGTGCTGATCCATTCCGGCACTTTTGGAGGCAGGGCAGCCTTTGGAAGCCCTGACTGCAATGGGGCCCTGCTTCTGGCAAGGAGGAGCCCAAGGTTTGGCATCCCTCCAAGCTAGCTGGGCTATTCAAAATCAGTGCTGTTGCTTTTCTGCAGGTAGAGAGAAGGGAGTAGAAGAGATAGTTTCATGCCTGTGTTTTTTGGTTCAAAATTTCACTTTAATACAGATCTTATGAAAAAGCCAAGAGTACAGGAGCCCAATAAGGTTATTTGTGTACGGTGAAGTCACTGCATTGGACCCGTGGAATTTGCTTTAGATGAGTGTATGAAAAATTTACTGACAAAAATGTCTTTTGTATCTGTCTATAATGGCTTTCAACTGAAGTTTATTTTGCTTTATAGTCTTGAAATATTTAACTGTCTTTGGGGGTAATTATTCTTAAGTAAGTAATAAATAATCTGCAACTCCTTGACCAAGAAATGAGTGGTCTTTTGTAGGGAAATACTTAAAGAGCTCCTGCTGTTACAAAGAAGAGGTTGTGTTTCCCTAAAAGAGGGGTAGCATACAGGTATGGCCTGGAAATTTGCCATTTGAAAGTGTGCTTAGTCTCTTTCCAAACACAGCTCAGCAAGTTACTGTTCTGTCATTGTCAGGCTTAATTCTGCACTGCACTAGGTCAGCTTTAAGACACTGTAAAGGAACTGCATTAATAGCAGTGCAGTGATGATACCTCAGCATGACATCAAAGTAAAGGAGTGGAGAGTCACAGATTTAAGACCAGTTTTACCAGATTAGACCAAAGATCCAGCCATAACAGTTTAGACACGCTTAAAGAAAAGGTAGACAAACTCAGTAAATCCACGGTGATGTTTTATCTTAGGACATTGCCATCTTCCAGCAGCCAATTAGCAGGTGTTTCCCCAGGAAGAGAGGGTTGTTTTGTATAAACATTTCTTGAGACTTTTTGCTTCCATGGATGTATTTCACCACTTGGAGCACCTATAACTCTGTGATTCTATACAGCTTCAAGCATCCAAAATGCAGACTGTGAATCATAAAATGATAGAATGGCTTAGGTTGGAAGGGACCTTAGATATCATCTACTCCCACCTCCCTGCCATAGGCACAGGAACGCCTCTCAACTAGAATCAGCTGCTCAACGCCCATTTCAATCTCCCCACTCTCATACTGAAGAGCTTCTTCCTAAGATGCAGTCTAAAGCTACTCTCCCTCAGCTTAAAACCATTTGCCTTTGTCCTACTGCTAGATGCCATTAAGAAAAGTCTCTTTCCAGCCTTCCTGTAGGATCCCTTCAGGAATTGGAAGGCAGCTATAAGGTCCCCCCAGAGTCTTCTCTTTTCTAGCCTCAACAATCCCATCTCCCTCAACCTATCCTTTTAGCAGGAGTGTTCCAGCTTTTGGAACCACTCCAGACTCACTCCAATAGCTCTGTGCCCTTCTTATGATAGGGACATCAGAACTGGACGCAGTATTCAAAGGGGCTCTCACAAGAGCAAAGAGGAAGAATCACCTCTCTTGACCTGATGGCCACACTCCTCTTGATGCAGCCTAGGATATGATTTGGCTTCTGGGCTGCATGAGCACAATTCTGGCTCAATTTGAGCTTCTCATCGATCAATATACCAAAGTCTCTTTCTTCAGGGCTACTCTCAACCCACTCTGCACCCAGACTGTATTTGTGCCTGGGATTGGCCTGACCTCGATGAAGGACCTTGAACTTGTTGAACTTCATTCATTTGGCACTGGCCCACTTCTCAAGCCTGTCAAGATCATTCTGGATGACAAATTAGATTGTTTGGACCTTGACTTTCTCTAAACTTGTTTTGGAGAATTAGCTAAGCCAGAATGCTGACATTTGTGTCTGGAAGAAGTGGGACCTTCATGAGACAAGTCAGCTCATCTCAGGTCTTTCTTTCCTTCATTGACCCAAAGCCTTGATTTCTGTGATGCGAATTCAGTCTTTAGGATTAATATATTTGCACAACTGGCACTTCATACAGTATGTCAGGGCCTCATTTTATTTCTCTAAAACATTTCATTTTTCCCATGCTTAAAGATAATGATATAACACACAAGATAGATATAGCATAGCATAGCGTAGCATAGCGTAGCATAGCATAATGTAGCATAGCATAGCATGGAATGGAATGGAATGGAATGGAATGGAATGGAATAGAATAGAATAGAATAGAATAGAATAGAATAGAATAGAATAGAATAGAATAGAGTAGAATTAACCAGATTGGAAGAGATCTTTGAGATCATCATGTCCAACCCATCATCCAACACCATCTAATCAACTATACTATGGGCCCAAGCACCCCATCAAGTCTCCTTCTAAACACCTCCAGTGATGATGACTCCACCACCTCCCTGGGCAGCCCATTCCAACGGTCACTCTCTCTATGAAGAATTTCTTCCTAATATTCAGGCTGAACCTCCCCTGGCATAGCTTGAGACTGTATCCTCTTGTTCTGGTGCTGGTTGTCTGGAAGAAGAGACCAGCCCCCACCTGTCTACAATCTCCCTTCAGGTAGTTGTAGACAGCAAGAAGGTCTCCCCTGAGCCTCGTCTTCTGCAGGCTAAGCAACCCCAGCTCCCTCAGCCTCTCCTCACAGGGCTTGTGCTCCAAATCCTTCCCCAGCTTTGTTGCCCTTCTCTGGACACGCTCCAGCAACTCAACATCTCTCCTAAACTGAGGGTCCCAGAACTGGACACAGTACTCAAGGTGACAACGTATAAGATATGAGCGAGGTACATATATGTCAGTAGGTACATTGGAGAACATAATTTGTTCACAGTGTTTTTTAACAGAATGCTATGGAAAGTGAGAAAAAAATGGTATTTTTTTTACCTCTGTGCACTGGGGTTTTTTGACTGATTTTTTTTTTAAGCATGTATTTTTGTCTCAATTATAAGCTGTATGAGATTTTACCTGGTCTAAGTAAACTCTGCATTTTTGGCTTAATATCTTTAACTATATTTGGGATCATTTATCTTTTGAGTGGCATTGAAATACTTTCAGGCAAAAACTATACATTAATTACTTTCTTTTGTCAATGTGTAGTTCTGCAAGAGCATTGGGGGGGGGGAACATTTTATTCCTGGTCACTCCCTACAGGAGATTCACGACTTCTGAACTCCACATCCTCTTCCAGCCCCACTAGGAAGACACTGTGTTGTTTTCTTTAGCGTTAACAAGCCCTGCCTCCCACTGCTAGCACTGATTTGTCTGCAAGAGAAGAGAGGGAGCTCCCTGTGATAACCCAGTGTTAGGTCCTCTGTTCAACAGCTGCACTAAACGAACCTATACTTGATTATGTATTTAAATCCATCAATCCTGCATAGGGTTTCCAAACCCTCCACAACCTCCTCAGCAGGCATAGTGGCAATCACCGTGTTTAAAGGTCATGGTTAGGAGTTTAATTTAAAGCCCTTATAATAATGCAATTTAATTCTGCAAAATGCCATAGCATTGCTCTCTGAGGACTCCTGTCAGACAGGAGACACTTACTGTTGTGCACAGCTTTGATTTATTTATTCCTTAGAATAACATCTATGTTGTTATCTTTTGAATTTACTAACATTTCCACTTAGTAGGTGGTAGGCAGAATTTCATACTGGCAGTAAATTTCAAATTAAAAACATCAGCTGCATTTCAGTTTCTATTATGGAAAAAAAAACCAACAACTTGTTTTTTTTTTTTTTCAAGCAGAAGTGGATAATGCATTTAGTGTGCAGCTGAAAAATGGAAGCTGTTTGACTGCCACACATTATTGTCTTGCTTTCAAAGAGATTTTCACATCAAACGAAGCATAAACCCTGTTGTATTGGGTTTGCATGTTAAGGTTTTGGTAGCAGTGGGGCTACAGGGGTGGCTTCTGTGAGAAGCTGCTAGAAGCTTTCCCTGTGTCTGACAACCAAGATCTGGCTGAGTCCATCAGTGACAGTGGTAGCACCTCTGTGGTAATGTGTTTGAGAAGAGGAAAAAATGTATGACATAAAAGCCATTGCAGCTGGAGAAAGGATTGAGAATACAAGAGAAATAACTCTGTAGACACAAAGGCCAGTGAATAAGGAAGGGGAGGAGGTGCTCCAGGAGCCAGAGCAGATATTCTCCTGTAGCCCATGATGAACATCATAGTAAGGCAAGCTGTCCCAGGTCAGCCCATGGTGACTTATGATGGAGCAGAGTTTGGAAAGTCCATGCTGGAACAGGCTTCTGGTGGGACCTGTGAACCCATGGAGGGAGGAGCCCACACTGCAGTAGGTTTGCTGGCAGGACTTGTGACCAACACTGGAGTAGTTTGTTTCTGAGGGACTACATCTTGTGGGTCACTTCATAAAATCCTTGACATGTGGGAAGGACTCGTGTTGAAGAAGTTTATGGAGAACTGTCTTCCATGGGAGAGACTTCAAAATGGAGCAGGGGAAGAGTGTAAGAAATTCTCCCCCTGAGAAGGAAGGATTAGCAGAGATTTGATGAAGTGACTATAGTCCTCTTTCCCAGTCCCCATGTATTGCTGATGGAGATGAGGTAGAGAACTTGTAGTGAAGATAACCCTGGGAAGGGTAGGAAGAAGTGTTTTATGATTTCTTTTATTCCTTGTTATGTTACTCTGATTTGATTAGTAAGAAGTTAGTTTCCCCAAGTTTAGTCTGTTTTGCCCACAACAGTAATTGTTGTGTGGTCTCTGCACCCACAAGCCTTTCATTATATTTTCTCTCTTCTGTCCATTGCGGGGGGGGGGGGGAGGGGGGGAGCAGTGATAGAGTGGCTCAGTGGGCACCTGGTGTCCAGCAAGGGTGAACTCACCACAAACCCATAATGAACAGTTTTGCAACCTGTGGTTTCTTTTGATAGCAGTAGCAGCATCTAAATAAAAGTGGAGAGGTAGTTTACTGGTATAAGCACCACATTTGATACACCTTGATATTGGAACCACTGGTTTAAATGTCAGCAAAGCTGACTCAGCCCTTTAGCTCCTTTAGACAGACTGAGTTTCAGGTGCCTACCATGCAGGAAAGCGAGACTTACGAACCAAGGCTCTGGCTTCTATGCACAAAACCTGCATCACTTGTTCTGTTCTTACTGACACTGCTGTTGATTTCTTTTCTTCTCATGGGTATGAAACTTTCTGGGTGCTGGCAGCTGCTGGACTCTGGTCTGCAGTGGTCAGTAGGCTGGCAGGGAGGTATGAAGCCAGCTTCAATCATGTGAATATACCTGCACGGATGGAAACTCTGGGCAACAGAAAACAAAATTTACCCAAACTTACCATTCATAAGACCAGGTTATCAAATGGGTCATATGCTGTGCATCATCAGTAGGGTGGTGATGTGCTCTCAGAAACAAGGCTGTGGGGCTGACACTGCAGAGCCATCCTAGGTTCTCCACATGGCTCCTACATTCTTCCTGACAATCCAGGGATGGTCTACTTCTTCCAAAGCAGTCACTGACCTAAGCTGGCCATGTGCATGTGGGCAGAGCTGAAAGTAGATTAAGAAACTACTGGGAAACATTGGATGCAGCAAAACCTAGTGAATAGGCTTAATCAGGGCTACTAGAGTTATCTGTTAGATGCTAGCTAATGTTTCTGTCCTGTGTTGTCACTTGTCTTAGAGCAGTTGTCCACAGGTGATTGAAAGCTCAATGTGCAACACAGGAAAAAGTTTCTTAGAGCATTTAGGAGAAGTTAGAAGAGCCTGGCTTCTGCCAGGGGCATATGCTATATTATCATGTGGAGGGCTTGAAGCTTTCTGCATAGAACTTGCCTTTCTTACCCTTCTTATGCCTGACATGGAAAAGGGAAGAAAAACATCGATAAATATATTCATGGCTGATTTATCACATTGAATGCTGAATTTCTAGAAAGAGTGTCCTGACTTTGATGTGATGTGACATTATTTTCACTGTCTTAATGTCTTAATGTACACTGGAGCAAGAGCCAGGTGGCTTTTCATGGACCTTCAAAAACCTGCCTGTTGCAACAGAGCAAAGTGGCAAGTTACAGCTCAGCATGGAGGAGAAACAGAATAAGCAGCTCTGGCACAGAACTGCCAGGCCACCCCCACAACTCCAGTGGGCAGCGTTATTTGAAAGTACATCATTGCATAAAATTCAGAGTAATAGAATTGCTCTGGAGAGCCTTGGAGGAGCATGATTCAGTGCACCTCCACAGCTCCTTGTTGCCTTGTATTATATAATGTTGTCCTCTTGTGTCCTGCAGTGTTGTCCTACTGGCTTATAATCACTGTAGCTATGCACAGAGTCATATCCCATCCTATGCTCATCAAGCCTTTTAAAGGCACTTTTATTTTACCATGCTAAAACTTACACAGATGATTCAACTGTTTCCTTTTTCTTCATAAAATATTTAGAGCCTGACCCAAAGTCCAGTGAAATTTGTCTGTCTTTCCGTTGGTTCCGTCGACTTTGGATCACACCCCTAAAGCATAGAGAAGTGCATGAATAATAGTAGAGAACCAAGCACATCAAAAACTATCTTTCAAATAAGTATGTGTGTTCCCATTTAAATCCCTTAACTCAAATTACAGGGTTTCTAAAGAGCAGTTTTCTTAAAAGCCAGGAACAAAGTATTTATATTAGCTGCACTGAAATGGAAAGGCAAGCTTACAGAAGAAAGCTACACTATTCATCTGCTACTTAAAATCAAAATGACTGTTATTTTAAAAGCTAATATCTCCTTTAAACATTCCACCTGATTTGAGTAAAATGAGCCATCATTCAGCATTAAAAATTACATCCTTAAATAAAAGATGTAATAAGCATAACACACACACCCACCCCAAAAAACAGAAGGAAATGAAGATCTCTAGTTGTCCTCAGCTGAGAAGGTGTGGTACAGAGAATAGGAAATCATTTGGTTCTCACTGATTATAGCTCTTTGTATCAAAATACTCAAGGCTGAAATTAGTGTGATCCACAAGAGCAGGTGTTTTGAATTTTAATGCAAGATATAATTAGAGTCTGTAAAAAAACATGATGTGATGCAGCAATTGAAAAGGCTAATCACAGCGTGCTTTATTTAAAAGAAATATATTTTAAAATAGATCCACAAGCCATAAAAAAAACCCTCCCATGTTCCAGAAATCTTTATTTTGACCAAATATAGGGCTGCAATCCATTATGGCTTTGATTTGAAAGACTTAAACAATTCACTTGTACCTTTCAAACGGGTGTGTAATTACCGAATTCTTTATCTTGCATTTCATGTTGTTTATATAAACACTGTTAAAATCTCGAATGCTTGCACAATCACTCTGTGGGAATAATTGTCAAGGCCAAATATTTCTTTAAATGCCACCTGGATTAAACTTATTGTATAGAGACTGAGCTAAACTTCTTCCTTTTGCTATTGCTGATTGCTTTCCAGTGATACTTCTTTGGACTTCAGGGATCCAATCTCTTAATCCAATGTTGATAGAGAGAGGATGACAAATTCAGCAGCTCTTCCTCTTCCTGAAGACCAGTATACAGTCCTGTGGCTTCTCCTGTCACAGTGGAGGCTGATAACCAAAGGAACTGATGCTGATGGCTCCCATCTTCTTAGTTATTATGTTTGATTTTGAGCTAAAATGGCAATGCAATCAAGCAAGATAGGAATGAATCAATTAGTGATCACAGTGAAATGAGTGAATGCTTAACTTTTTAGTGCGTGAATGGAGACAGGCTTAAAGAGTTTGCACGGAATCATAGAATCAATAAGGTTAGAAAAGACCTCAAAGATCATCAAGTCCAACCTGTCACCCAAGACTTCATGACTACTAAATCATGGCACCAAGTGCCACATCCAATGTCCTCTTGAACACTTTTGTTTTGTTTTGTTGATATGTGCCGTTATCTTAACGGTATTTAAATGTGTTTGTGAGATATCCTGGGTGGGTATGAGTAAGCAGAGGTCCACTGGCTTCAGTACTGTGATGGCAGGCCAGCATTTGTCCAATCCCCTCTTGAACATGTCCAGGGATGGCAACCCCCCCCATCTCCCTGGGCAGCCCACTCCAAAGGCCAACAACTCTCTCTGTGAAGAACTTTCTCCTCATCTTGAACCTAAACTTCCTGTAGCACAGCGTGAGACTGTGTCCTCTTGTTCTGCTGCTGGTTGCCTGGGAGAAGAGACCAACCCCCTCCTGGCTACAACCTCCCTTCAGGTAGTTGTAGAGAGCAATAAGGTCTTCCCTGAGCTTCCTCTTCTCCAGGCTAAACAATCCCAGCTCCCTCAGCCTCTCCTCGTAGGGCTTGTGCTCGAGGCCTCTCACCAGCCTCATTGCCCTTCTCTGGACACGTTCAAGAGTCTCAATGTCCTTCTTAAATCTATCATGTTAGTCCTCCAAATTTCTACAAGCTGGTGCAGTGCAATTCAAATTAAGACAGCTGAAATAAGGCATCTGAAAGGACTAGGTGCTAAAAAAAACACAGACTGATATAACTGTGCTGTACTGTTCTCTTTTTGCCCTGGAAGCCAAGAAAATTAATGTGGAGCACAACTCTGTGGGCCCAGCACTGTTTTGGGCCATAACACTTTTAGGCTGATGCTACTTTCTCCTACTGAAGAGGCATAAAGAAGAACTAGGTCACTTTTGACTAATAAGGAGCAAAATCCATACCCGACCATATAGCTCTATTATTCAGATATTATTAGCATTTTGAATATGATCAAGCCAGAATACTTAGGAAAGTCTCCTCTCTGTAATCATGTCTGCTGGTGAGATACTAGCAATGAAGTTTGCAATACATTAGTTATGTCCCAGACAGTCTGAATGCCAGAGAAATGTGTATTTTATTATCACAGTGAAATATTTCACTTTACCTGCAGTTCAGGTGACAACTTGCCTCCAGGTCCTCACGATTGAGATAATGCCAGGATTCCTCAGATCCATTGCCAGTATGTCTCACGGTGGAGCAAGGTCGGAGGGCCCATGGGCCTGGTAATTAATGCAACGTCAATCCTGCCGCAGGGTCTCTGCCAGCAACCTTACAATGGAACCAGACAGCTCAACCTCTGTTAGATTTTCCCTCCGCTGGATCATGCTGGAAGGGTTTCTCCCGTGTTCAAAGAGAACAACCTTTCATTCTGAAGGTGTTTTGAACTTGTTCGAAAGTGCAGATGTTGTTTTTATGCTGTGTTAGGGGAAAATATGTCTTTTTTCATGTTTTCTAAAGTTATCATTGAAGGGGGGGAAAAAAAAACACCACACCTGGGCAAGGTTCAAGTTTGCTAAGTGCCAAATTCTTCAAACTTTGTAATTTAAATCATCACTCCACAAACGAATTGGAAAGCCAGATACCTTGTATCCTTTTTATCTCCTGTTCTATCTGTCAGGCACAAAGATTTCTCTGTGTCGGAGAAAGTAAATGCTGCTTCTCAGCATGGCATTGCAGAGAGAGAGGGAGGCAAAGAGAGATGTTTGCAGTAGGCTCCTATTCCCTTGTTCTCACAGTATTTTCAGTTTTGAGCTTCAAGCAAAACTCGAAATAGGAACCCTTTCTATTTTTAGTCTCGAAGGCTTGTTTCTGCTATCACAGTTAATACTTACCCGTGTGAAATGTGTTAAATGAAGTCTTGTTTACTTCAATAGACTTCTTAATCTGATTAATTGCTGAGTGAAGTAGATTTCACCCAGAAAAATGTGTGTGTATATTCCATAGCATTTTCTTTTGCGTTCACAGTATCTTGTCAATATTAGTCACTGACTAACTCGAACTCAAGGTATCTGCTGTAATTGTAAGCTTACAGACTTTTCATAACCTTCAAGATTAACTCTGACCAAACAGGTCATTATAGAATTGTGCTAATAAATGGTTGAGGGAGTGGTGTCATGAACATGACTTTGGCTATCTAAGCCATGAAACTTACTTTCAGATAATCCAGTTTTCTGGGGGCTGACAGGGTGCACCTTTCAGAGAAGAGGAAGAGCACCTTTAGCCACAAGCTTTCCAGTCTAGTGAGGAGGGCTTTAAAACTAGCATTGCTGGGGAAAGGGATCCTCAGTCTATCCCACATGAAGGCCAATGACACTAATAAGCACCCTGAGCCTCTGAGCCTGAAGCTGGACCACAGGCTGGGAAGAGAGCTCCTCAAGTGCAGAATAAGACAACCTCAGTTAGTAAACCAACATCAGTGGGCCCCCAACTTAACTGCCCCTGCATAATGCATGGAGCATGGGGAACAAGCAAGAAGAGCTGCAGAAATGTTCATGCCTGCATGGTTATGATGTCATTGGTATTACTGAGTGTGGTGGGGTGGAAGGGTAAGGCCAAGAAGCCTCCTCCCTTCCCCCTTGTAAGGTAAAAGGAAAAAAAAAATTGAAGGGAAAGGGAAAAAAAACTCACAAGCTGAATTAGCAAGGCAGTGGAGCTATATTTACAAAGCAGTGTAGGATTTGCAGGGGAATATTTACAAATTTACAATATCTACAATATCTACAAAGATATACAAGAGAGTAACACAGAAATGAGAGTAACCCCCCTCGGCAGAGGGAGTTCCCCACCTCCGCTCTCCCCTCTCTCCCCCCCTTTCCCCAGAATGGGATAGAAAGAGAAAGAAAAGAGAAGAAAAAAAATTAGAAGCAGTTTGTGTTAATTGGAAAGGAGTTAATACAGGCCTTATCAGTTTTTCAAGGCCGGAGCCTTGGCAGAAAGCCCAGCACAAGACAGAGCTGCTGCACGAAGAAGAGGCGGAAGCAAGACTGAAGATAGAGTGCCAGAGTGCCCAGTTCACTCCCAGCTCACTCCCAGTTCAGAAGGTGCTTCCTCCCACTCTTCCAATGAAATTAGTTTAGATTATTCCTTCTGTTTACCAACTTCCGTCCACCATATTCCCTTTCTTAAGGGGGCAACATCAACCGGCCACACTGAGACATGGTGGGATGGCTCTCATGACTGGAGTGTAGGATTAGATGGCTATAAGCTCTTCAGGAAAGACAGGCAGGGGAGAAGAGGAGGGGCTGTCACCCTCTACATCAAAGACCAACTGGAGTCCATGGAGCTCCACCTGGGGACAGATGAAGAGGTGAAGGTGAGGGGCAGTAGAATTATATCTAGTTGATTGGATTTGCCTGCCTAATCTTAATTTCAAAAGATAAATTATAATAAGTGCAAAATAAAAAACTCAGGCTTGCTACAGTTTTTAACTACATGGAGACATAGAACCTTCTCCACAGAAACTATGCTTCAAAGCAGCAACACAGAACAGTGTTTAGTGAATTGCATTTAAGCATCACAACTCCATGACAACAACTCCCCATCCCTGGAGGTGTTTAAGATCAGGCTGGATGAGGCTCTGGCCAGCCTGATCTAGTGTGGGGTGTCCCTGCCCATGGCAGGGGGGTTGGAACTAGATGATCCTTGTGGTCCCTTCCAACCCTGACTGATACTATGATACTATACTATGAAGAGTCCCTTTATATTATCCAAAGTGATTAATAAGCAAACTTTAAACCCTATCTGTGGATTGTGTTGGCATTATTTGCTCAATTTTCTAGATGCAGTATTTAAATGTAATTTTTTTAAAGTTCTAAATAATTTTAGAGCAGAAAATCTCTGATATTTTGGAGCACATGTCTGCTCAAGGCAGAGCTCCTAGTGACTGCAGTGGCAGCTGCAGTCTGAGAATAATTCTGGTTAGAAGGCACCATCTGATCCACCCTCTTGTTCAAAGCAGGGCCAATTTTGAAGTTATACCCAACTTTGAAATCAGATCAGGTTTTTCAGGGTCATATCTAGTCAAATCCTGGAGTCTTTCCAAGTCTGGAGACATCAAAACATTATGAGTACTTAATATTTCTGCAAATCAGGACCTGGAAACCCAAACCCAAAACATCTACAAAATGTGTTTCTGCAAGTTACTGACACAGAGGGAGCATGCATAACACTGAAAAGACAATCTTCTGCACCTTTTTGAGTGCTAAGAATCCTGGTGGTCTTGGGCTGCTGGTAGGTGATGTAAAGTGAAGTTCCCATTTGGTTAATTTCTTTATGCACACCCCCACGATATTGCAGCAACTCAGTTTCTCATAAGCAGAAGACAGTACATAGATACATTAAGTCCAGCATCCTGAAGAAAATGAGTTTCTGCCAAGCTCTTAGCAAGTCCCTAGTTTCTTTGAATGCTTGCAGGCTGTGCAGCCTTGTACGTATCCACTGCACTGGAAAATATAAGCCGTCCAGGGGTGACCAAGGACAGCTGAGCTGCTGCCATCTGACAGCAGGCTGAAGTCCTGAGCTTTTCTGTGAGCTCTCATTCCTGCAGGAGCAAGGGCATCCATACCTGATGGACACTGTTGGAGAACATGGCCTTGAAATAAGTCACAACCTCATATATTTGTGTGTTTATGTGCTGTGACTGACACTGGGGAGGAAGAGAGGAGAGACCTGGGGAAGACAGGGAAGTGCAGCAGAGGCTGTGATAAGCTGACTCACATATGTCTGCGTGTTCTCAAAGCATGCTTAATTGCAATGTACGAATGAACAGGCAGCATTTTAGGTATTTTGCCCTTTTTCAATGCAAGGAGAAGAAAAATGTATCAGCTATGGATATATGGAGCTGCTGGAGATCTGTATGATGCCCTTGGACCTTTTTCTCAGGAACTGTCTTTTCTGAGAGACAACCTGACCTGCATCCTGTAACAGAGTGCTTTGGCATGTGGCTGCAAGATGCTTTGGCATGGGGCACAGCTTCTCAAAGAAACTCTTCTCCAGCTACCAGACAGTGCTGTGGCTTCTCTCTCCATCTGAAATGCCCCAGACTGGATGTTGCCAATTCAGGCTAGGTGTGGTGCTTGAGGTTTCACTGCAAGGGAGCTCATTAGAATCACTGCATTCAGGGAAAACAATTTGGCAGGTCAGAGACACCAGTGGAAAGTTGATATGGCCAACTGTGTAGCCTTCTCTGGCAAAAGACTTCAACTCTGAGAACCTCCTAGGGTCATTTGCAAAAGGAGGATGTTGGAGCACTGGCTGTGCTAGTCTCTGAGAAGCCCCTGGTGACTTCTCTGGGGCCTGGGAGGTTCCAAGGCCTTATGTGAGTGGGTGGCCAGTCAGGGCAAAGCTGCATTGGCAGCTGTCACACCCTCAGCACACAAAGTACCTCGCAGCAGCTCAGTGTCTGTTTCTGCAGTGCCAAATTCAGTGGGAGCTTGAGGTACACAAAGAGTGGAAAATACTGACATTAACTGTCCTGAAGATAGTTGAAGCAAAGAATGGCAAAGAATGAAAAGTTTAGGTGCCATCAATTCATAGAATAGAGTTGAGAGTGATATAAAGTAACAGCTCAGGGGGGAAAAAAGATCTGTTTTTTTTTCTCCCCCCTTATTTTTAATATAACTTTAAAAAAAAACAACTCAAACCTTGAGTTTTCTGTTGGAGGAAAGCAGACCTAATACAGAAGGGTGTGCTACAGGCAGCAGTCCAAGAGGACGCTAGAGATTTGTAAAAGCAATGCTTCAGGAAGCTTGGTCCAAAAGCGTGTTCCAGCAAATGATTGCACTGAAATTAATCACGAAGGAAAGCTACAGGAGCCAGCTAGCACTTTAACTGTAGCATAAACTGGCATTGCTTTTTTGGAGTGACTAGGGCTGTGCTGATTTATACCAGCTGATGATCTGGTCCACAAACACTTTCTTATTCCAAATTTAATTATTTCTGCGTTCATTGCAGATTTCCAGATGCTAGTCTGGAAGTATACGTACGGCAAGCATTAAGTTGGTCAGTTTGGATGCAGTAAAGGCTTCCTGATATCCTCGTTGGATACTTTTGTTTCAACCTATAAGTATGCTGGTTGATTATGAGAATTTTTGTTTTCTTTTTTGATGTTGAAATTCTCAGTCAACATAAATTAAGAGGGAGTATTCTCGCAATCCACAAGGGCGGGCTTCATTAACGGTAGTTAGAATGTATTTGTACACAAGGGTGGCTCCTTACATTTGGAAGTGCAGTCCTAAGGAAGAAATAGCTCCCTGTTTATGAGCTACCAAAACCTTTGATTTCAAACAATTTAAAGTGGCATTTCTCAAGTCCTGTCTTTATGAATACGCCCTCTGAGTGTTTTTCACTGCACCTGTACAAACAGCAACAAAGAGAAAACATGGGAGTGTGAAAAGGACCTTCGGCTTCTCCCACCTACTTAATGAAACTTCCTTGCTTTTGTTTGCAAACAAATGAAAGACAATAAATTGAGACGCTTTTTCAATGGCAGCAGGAGCGATAGGAGTGTCCTCATTTGATTCTCTAGGGGATAAGACTTATAAATGGTGCCATAAAAAGTCTTTCTGGGGTGTGAAATCTTGCAAGCTTGCAGAGGATGAGGCAGTTCAGCAAGCTCTGTAGGCTAAACCAAAGTGTTCTGTGCTTGTCTTGCATCTGATCCGGTCTTTCATGACAAAGGGCCTGCTTAAGTTTGTGTGGCAGATTCTGCAGAGAAATCTCAGCATTTCCAGTAGAGTTAGAAAGATCACCCAAACCTGTGCTGCTGTCAGAATCTTTTAATATCTCAGAGAACTCCCAGTCTTTTTCACTGAACAAACATGAAACCAGATACAGATCATTCATCATTCAATTCGATGCAGTTCAGACACTGGAGAAGAACCGGAGATCGTGACTTGATTAATTTTAACGCTAAACCTAAAGATTAAACCAGATAGCTGTAGTTGAAAGTAAGACTGCCATTTTCATTTTCAAAACTTCAGCTTGCTAAACTGGGAAACTCATGGGCTTGAGTGTAAAAGAGAGCAGGAGTTCCTGAATGATAAATGTACAATGTTTCTGTGGGACCTCTGTGGAAATCAAGGGAAGGGCTCTAGACCTAACTGGATGATTACCCAGCTCAAAAATATCCTATTCAGAATGAATTGACATTCTGTGAAGAATAGAAAAAGAGACTAATGTTCAGCTAACATGATTAAGTCTCAGAGGTCAGGAAATGTATGGATAAAATGAGAATTGCCAAAAGAGAAACTAAGTCCGATTTTTCAAACACAGCTAAATCAAATAGAGATTATTTTAGCCACACAAACAAAAAGATGATTTATGGCCACCGTGCAGCAAAGATGGTGAACTTCAGGATAATACAGATATGGCCCCAAGATGAATACTTTGGCTCAGTTTTGAACATGGATGATGATGTTAAACAAGGCTGTGCTGCTAATGTGAATATGAGAATGGAAATGGAATTAACCACATCTAAGGTGGATGCCAGACTCTTAAAGAGATTAATGGGACTGAGTCAGCTTGCAGTTGGAAGCACATCCTAGAGGAACTATGAAAGAACTGGTTTAAGAAAGTGTGAGTCTGCTAACAAAGATTTTGAATGTGTTTATCAGAGATTATCGTTCTTCCTTGAAACAAGCAAGCAAGGATCCAACAAGTAAAGAAGAGAAAAAGTCTGGGCAACCACAGATTTATCTTCAAGAATATGTAAAATCTCAAAACACACACTGGAGAAAAAAAACAACACATAAGGAAATGAAAATTAAATGAAATGTCACTCACTTAGCAAGAGTAGATCATGTCTGAATAATGTGACAAACTATTTTTATTAGTAAGAGAATGAGATGCAACTCAGCCACCAAGAAAGCTTGCTGCATAGGAAATTGCTTGTTAAGATGGAGAAATCTTGGATTAGCAGAAGAATTGTGAGGTGGAAAAAAATGAAAGATCATGTTGAAAGAAGAAATACCAAACTGAAAGGAAGTTACTAGTGGAGTTCTTCCAAGATATGTCTAGGGACTGATCCTATTTAACATTTTTAACAACTTTGGCAGAAAAAGTAGTGCTGTGCTCATGAAATTTTCTGATAATGCAATATGTAGTGTGAATGTGGAGGAGGACAATATACAGGAAGAATTGGATAAGCTTCAGGACTGGAATAATAGAAATGGGATGAATTTGAATAACCCAAAAGGTGAGGTCAGGCACTTCAGGACTCATAATTTTTCTCCAAGCAGGAAGCTTTGAAGAAAATAGTTATTTGATCACCGGAAGATGTGCCTGTGGAGAATATAGATGTGATCCTCAAATGTATCAAGTGGGAAACTGCCAGCAAAGATAAATACCCATGTCATTTTGTGACATAGCTTGCTTCAATGGAAAGGCTGAGGTTTCTAAGCAGAAGAACAGCCATCAATCAATTCAAATACACTGCTAAGACAGAAGCTTATCATTTTGTGGAAACTGGTACAGCAAGGCAGTTGGGGGAGACTGGAGGCAGCAGCCCAGGAGAGATGATCTGAATCTGACTCACACAGAGCTCAGACACTCAGCTTGGTAGAATTACCCAAAGACTAGTTTGAGGTTGCATTCTACTTTTAGTGACAAGGTAGGCCCATATTTGTAAGAAATATCAGGAGCTGTTAGTCAGTTAGACTAGGTCGGTCTCCAAATACATATTTGTCTTTGCAGAGACAAATGACCCCCATTAATAATACATCCCCTATCATCACCTGTAACAAATACTGCTAGTTAGTGACTCTTGATTTTTCAAGCAACTTCAGCAGTGCATCTGGCTGCAGTGAGTAAACAGTATTATTAAATCACATATTTTCTTTTTATAGCTAATTTTAACCAGATATCTCCCCAAACATGCTGAATGGGTTCTATGGAATTTTAATCCCTATGATTTTCATGTAGTATTATCAAAACACAAGACATATTTCCAGTACAGGGCTTTCAAACTGCTTAGCACTGTTTTTATTCTGCACAGGGACCTGTGCATCTAAAATCCACGGATGAGTTAAGGCCAGCTAGGAAGGTCTGTGCAATGTTACCTCCCCCAGGGGCTTAAGAGAATCTTCTTTGCTAGAATTTTTATTTCTGCTAAACCGATTTCTCTTCAGTTCATAATTAAGACAGAAGAGCCCTCATCTGACAAGTAGTCTCTATTTAGCTGTGATGAAGTGCTCAGATGAAGGTTTCTGCTGTGCTCCGCTTAGTGTATGTAGGACTGCTCTGTGAACATATTAACTAATTATTTAGACAGTGGATGGGCACATTTCCAGTAGATGACTGGATGTTCACATTTTTTATTTGCTAAAGATTTCTTTGACCCTGGTGAAGACCAAAAGAGAGGAAATAGCATTCAAGGAGGCAGAACTTAAAATGAAAAACACATGAAACAGGAACTCCCTGAGGAACGGAGGAATGGAGCACTGGCCGAACCTGGGGGTGTTTGCTATTCGGCAGCCTTGCCAGGACATGTGCAGAGCAATATTTGAACTTTAACTTCTCCATATGAAAAGGGAAAGAGCAAAATTCAAACAAACTAGAAAGTTTAACAATAGAGGTTGCATCCCTGAGATGCAAAATTTTTCTTTTCTTTTAATAACAAAAAAAAAGGGAGGGTGGGAGGGAGTTATTTGGTGAATTCACTAGTGGAAACTGGGCCCACATATGTCATACATTTTAATATACCAAATTAAATCAGAGTTGATTTCTGTGGTCACCTTATTTTTTGTGAGAGTGAGAGACTGCTTAGTGAAAGGCATGTATTTATGACTAATTTAAAGTATAGAAGATTTGTCACAGTGGCCCACACCTGTCACAGCCATTGATTTATACTTGTATGAACTTGCCACGTTTGCCTATGGGCAGCTTAAAATTACAGACCCAGTATGCATAGACTGCACTATTACAATACCAAAAAATATCATCAGGGGGAAAAATAAATTTAAAAAATATTCTACATACCACAACCCAAAGAACTTCACAGTGTAGGGGCTTTCAGCTTGAGGTCATATTGTGTTTTTGCACAGGCATGTACTGGAGAGCCACCTTCTTTCAAATATAAGGCTTATTAGATAAGGAAAATTGAACAAAATAATAAAGAACTATTTTGCTAAGTGGAATAGTGAATATGGTTATGATTTGCTGCTAAGAGGGGATTGGACATGGCACTTGGTACCATGGTCTAGTCATGAGGTCTGTGGTGACAGGTTGGACTCGATGATCCTTGACGTCTCTTCCAACCTTGGTGATACTGTGATACCGTGATCCTTCTGAGGCTCAAAGCAGTTTCAAGGCAAGAAAAGGAAAGTTGTTGGAAAGCCATTTTTAAATCTCTGACAGAGCACTCAGAACATGGCTTATCATACTGCAGTAGTGTGATGCTGACAGGATACTGTGGATCAGTTTTCTGCCACAAAGGACCATTTACAGAAGGCGGTTTGGAAACCTCTAATCTCGACTATTTTGCCTGTCTATGGTCTTGAAAGAAAAACTGCCATTTCTGTGAATAACTAACAGTTTTAATGATGTTAATATTTTTCTATAAATAATTTGAATTTTAACTTCCTCTAGCTGAAGAAGTTAAGTTTTGCCTCCATTGGTCGCAGTAGGCTCTGAAAATGTTCAGTCTTGGCCATTTTCCATCCTGTGGGGAGGCAGACCTGTGGATCTCATACAGCTGATAACATGATAACATCATTGCCCTCTACATCTACCTGAAACATGGTTGTAGCCAGGAAGGGGTTGGCCTCTTCTCCCAGGCAACCAGCACCAGAACAAGGGGAAGCAGTCTCAAGCTGTGCCAGGGGAGGTTTAGACTCAAGGTGAGGAGGAAGTTCTTCACCGAGCGAGTCATTCGTCATTGGAACGGGTTGCCCAGGGAGGTGATTAAGTCATCGACCCTGGAGGCGTTCAAGAGGAGATTGGCCGTGGCACTTGGTGCCATGGTCTAGTCATGGGGTCTGTGTTGATAGGTTGGACTCGATGATCCTCGAGGTCCTTTCCAACCTAAGTGATACTGTGATACTGTGATACTGTGATACTGTGATGTGAAGCAGAGGGCAGAGCTGGGACAGAGCCAGGACTGGAGAGTGAACATGGGGTATGCACTACTGACAACATCCAGTCTGACATAAGGTACTACAAACTGGAGGGTTGTAGCACCATTGGTGCCCACAGTGAATCTTGATATGATACAGCAAAACCCAATTCTATGTCACTGCTTTGGTGTACTAAAGAAGCACGCAGAAGATCCATGCCTGCCTACTGACTCAGCTTCCCTGCTCCCTCCAGACTGTGGACCCCATGGAGATTGTGGAGAAAATTGCCCCATTCGATGGGTTGCCTGCCTGGAGAAAGTCCCTGCTAACACCATCTCCCTGAACTGATATTTTTGCAGGGATTCAGTACTACCCATTGGCCATCCTGGAGAAGAAGATTATAAAATAAAACACCACAATCAAACAAGTGAAAAAAGAAGCAAGCAAACAAACTAACAAAACCCCCTGAACTTTTTACCCTAAAAAAAAAAAGATACTAAAAATTACTTCTGTTCTAGAGATTGCCATTTTTTCTCATGGATGTCAAATGGATACCAAATAAGCTGTCTTTTTACCAAGCTTCAAGGGTCTAAACAGACTTATAGAACACCCCTGGTTGTCTTGGTATGCAGTTCTGGCTTGCATAAGTCTTATGATCTATTGTTTCTGCTTTTCCCATTCCCCCTCTGCTTCATGGACATGCAAGACTCTGGAGACTGGGGCTCCTTTCCTTTTTTTCTGCAGTAGCAAACTCTTATTTTCTTATTCTTCCATCATCTTCCTACATGCAGAGTCATCATAGGAGGAATGCTCAAGGTCTGTGGCAGTTTATTTAGTTCACTCTTAATGGAAAACATATCTGGGAATAATTCTTCTAGGTTCAGACAATAACATGGACATAATTTGCAGTTTTCTTGTTGATCTGACAAGTGTATAACAGTTAGGTTTTTTAGACACTTACATCATGTTGTTTGATATATACATGACATCTGCAATGTAGTTCATAAAACAAGCTGTGATATCTCACATACCTCTAGATTTACTTTATTGCAAAATACAAAGACTCGTTTTTTTAAAGCCTTGTTTACTTTTGCCTGCATAAAGCTTAAGGAAATCCTTACATGATCCTAGATATTAATACAAAACTTAGATGTGAGTAAACTTAAAGCAATACCCTCTAAGTCTGTATCCACAGTAAAATCTCAGCTATAGCTAAAGAAATGAAAAGCAAGACAGTCTTTACCGTAACTAAAAGTTTCTAAATTAAGGAATATTGGATATCTTGTTTGACTGAGTGAGGCTGGAAGCCAGCTAGAACTTTCATTTGAATTTTTTCTTTTGTGTCTCTTCAAAATGTTCTTGTTATTGAGTATCGGATGTCTTGCTGTGTTTCTAAATTCATGCACATTTCCTGCTAAGAACATATGGAAAAGAGTAGATGGTTCAGAGTGAAATCTGGATGACATAATAAACCGTGAGAGAGCAACTTGAAGGATTAATACAGATCCAAAGACTGAAACTATGTCTACTGTTAAGAACACACCACCTTTTTTTTCTCTTTTTTTATAGTACAGACTTTTATGAGGCAGAAATAGGAAAATGTGAAAATCAGACTGCTACAGCATGTTAAGAGTTTTGTGTATGGAGATTATGGATGTGTATAAATATTGAAACTTTCCCTCATTTTAGCAAATTGTAAGAGTGGGCAGAACCTGTTTAATTTGCAGAGTAATCTTGATCTACTCGCTTCTCATTCCTTAGAGGCTCTTTTCTTTCAAATGGAGGACTACCAGTACTCCCTCTTGCTAAGGCCTGTGAAAATATACTGTGTAGACAGATTTTCTGCTGACAGGGGTGTCAGGTAGGCTAGTGAACACTGCAGTCATAGACATGGGATACCACCAGTTGTGCTGGTGGTGCTTCTCTTTATATCCATGTCTAGAAATAAATTTCTGGCCAGATTCTCAACTAGTAGAAATTTTTGTATGCAAACATCTGTTTTCCATACAGATGTAGAGATCAGCTCTAAAGGAGGGGGGTCACAGTTTATCTCACTGTGTGCCTGCACAGAGATGGGCTTTGCAGAGGAATGACATTGGCTCGCTGCTCAGCCTTTCTTGGCCAGCCACAGTCATCAAGGATGTCACCCTGTTATCTGGGGCTACTGCCAGATTTACTTCCAGAAATGTGTAGTATGCAAGTCCACCCTGGTACAGCTGCACTTACATTTACCTTTAACCTGACACAGTGATCACTCCTATGTCTGTTTTCTGTGATGTAGGAAAGCCACAAAGGATTCCTCTCAACAAACTAAGGGTATTTCCAAGCTATCCTGTCAGTCATATTTGTCTCCTTAGATGGTGTATGGAGAGATGGCAGTCTGTGAGACTGGTTTTAGACTCCCCTCTTCACATGCAGTGGTTCACCATTCTGTCAATGACTACCAAGGAAGTATAGGGATAGAGGTCTTGACCTGATCCAAACCATTCATCTAACTTTTAAAGTTCTAAACTAGAATTAGATGAATCTCTCTGCAAGTTACCCTGAAAGTGTAGTTAGAACTGGATTAGAATGTACGCTGAAAAAAGCTTTTTAATACAGTGGCGACAGCACCCATTAAGGAGGCAGCAGCTGATTATTCCTGAGAAGCAACTCAGGGACTGCAAGTCCTGCTAGGAAATGCAACAAGTATTTTCTAAGAAAAGCTCCTTTCTCATCTGGAGGCAGGGCAGTTGTTGGAGAAGACATGATGTGACTCCTTCCCAAATAGAGCTGAGGAAGCTGTCTGGGAGAGTGCTGTGGGAAAGACCAAAGGGAGATCAGGAAAACACAGAAGAGGTGAGCATTTGTCTGGATCATGGTCTGTCAGGAGCTTGAGGATTAAGGGATTAAAGTTTGAACGTGCAGAGTAAGCAGGAGAAGAAAAGGCTTGAGCTGTACAAGGCAATTTGACAACCTGAGTCTTTCTGTGTGAGGATTAAGAGAGTATGGTAAGATCCCATCCCTTCCTTAACCCAACTAAGGAAAAGCCTAGGGCTGTCTGAGCAAAGATCTGCCTAGTTTAGAGAGGGAGAAGAGCTATGGATGTGTGAAAGAAAGCTTCTTCTCTGTGTTGGAGGGGATAGACCACTTCATGCAACCAT
Organism: Melanerpes formicivorus; assembly: GCF_026170545.1. Classification (NCBI taxonomy): domain Eukaryota; kingdom Metazoa; phylum Chordata; class Aves; order Piciformes; family Picidae; genus Melanerpes; species Melanerpes formicivorus. The sequence continues at coordinate 33,742,372 of NW_027142355.1, forward strand.
TGTAGGCTAAATGAAATGTAACCTACTTCATGAGAGAAGAGCATGTGTAAGGAAAAAAGTTCAGGCCTTGTGTTGAAAATAAGCTTACACCAGACAAAAATAACTATAAGCAAATTCAAATCTGCTCTCAAACGATGATGAATGGACATCCACTCAATTTTCTCTCTGTCATATGCTTTAATGCATGTAATCATGTCACTAGGAAAAGAAAAGAAGACTCATGTGGTTATTTTGTACTGCTGGTCATGGAGTAAGTGTGATTTAATAGCTCTTCAGTGTAGGAATAGCAGCTTGATCTCTGCTGTAAACCTGAGAGACTGAGACTTTTAAAGTATTTAACTATTCAGTTTTTAAAATGAGAGCCAACCAGATATCTTCTTGTAATAAATGCCTTTCTTTCTGTGCACATTCCAGACCAAGGATAATAAGTCTCCTTACAAGTGAAGGCACTAAAAGGCAGAACTTGAAGCTCTTACAAATAATATAGTGGAAAATTTCCCCAGGCAGGTGATCTAATTTTGATTGTCAAAAAAAAACTCTGTATTCAGCATGAAACTGCCTTTAATTGTAGCCCTGGTGATCTTTTTCACAAGTTATTAAAATGAGGTTTTTTTAGTCAAATCACAGTAAAGTTAGCAATAAAGACACTGGAAAAAAAGGGGGAAAAAAAAGATCATTCTTATCTGTCTGCCTTCTTAGAGTATCTCAGTCAAATTTGAACACAGCAGCAATAAAAATATTCTGCAATAAAAATATTGTATTATTTCCTGTTGGGCGACAGAAGGAAGCTGTCCTGCGGAATCTGTTTCCTGGCCATCAGAAAACACTGACATGGAAACATACCTAAGTTTGCACAAGAGGAGATTGATTAGCGCTAACCTTTTTGCAGCTCACTAGTGTTGCCTAAATCCTTTACTGAGTGTTGGGGAGTATTTCATGGAGTTGAAGCAGGGAAATAAAATATTAAATGGTTGAATGGCTTTAATTACCTCCTATTTTCCTGAATACAATTACACACCATTTTAACTTCTGTTCCTTGTGCCAGACCTATGTCAGCATGGACTCAGTGCTCACTGCAGAAAAAAACATATCTGCTTTCTGAAGTGGTCATTTTGCCTGAGGAGGGTCTAGAGGACTGTACCCTTGAAATTGTTTATTTGTGCTGATTACAGTAGAAAAAAGAGAAAAATATCCATAAAATCAGAAGTTAATCTTAGTCAGGAAGTAAGTCATATTGAGTCACTAAACCTGGCAAAGGTGGCTGTTTAACAGAAGCTGTTCTGAGCCAATTCCTGTGTAATTCTACTGAAGTATAGCCATGGCATTTAATTTAGGTACAAGTGCCAAATGAAACATTTAATTGACTTTTCTTTTACACTAAATTATCTTAACTTTGGCTGTACATTGCTATAGGTACTGCTATAGATACTGTTAAACCAAGTACGAAATCCAGGCAGTGATAGTTTCTATGGGGAAAGAGTCTCATTTCAATGCCATTCTTGCTGCTGCAATAAAAAATAATAATAGGGGGAAAAAAAACACCCAACCCCCTTACAGTAAATATCCATATCGAGCATTTATTGAGAATTTACAGTTTCTTTTCTACATGTAAGGGAGGGGAGTCATACAATATTTGGTTAACTGTCATTGTGATGAAAATGCTTTGGGGAATATAATTTTCTATCGGGCAATAGACTTTTAAATCTGTTTTACCATTTTATTCTTGGATGTATAAACACATTCTGAGAAGCAGGCCTACTAAACCTTTCAGTCTTCTGTCATTTTGCTAATGCATCACAGAGAAGTTATTCTCAGCTTTCACTGAAGCCATTGTATTTCTAATCCACTTCAGTCTGGGAAAATAACACCCTGCTTTAATTAAGGGAGCAATGAATGTAAACTGACTTCAGAGAAGAGCTAAACTCTTCCCCCACTGAAAATTTGTATGCTGAATGATGTGCAGCAGAAATCCCTCATACCTGTTTTGGACAACATGTTGACACTGACTTGCAATGAGTGAATGAGAGTCTGACGTTATGGGTGCCACTCTGCTGAAGTTTGCTGTGATTTACATCCAGGGCCCCGAGAGAAGACTCTGGTTCCTGGTTCCTCCAGTACATTTTGAAAATGAAATATCTCACTCACATGCAAAAGGAGATTTTTTTGTGTCCATGGGGGACACACACTGTTTCTGCAATTTCTATTTGCTTTCCCTGAAGATCACAGTATTACATATTAAACACTGTTCCTGGAATATCTTTCAGGGATAGGAAAGGCTATGCACATTTATGATTCTCTGAATTTCTTCCCCTGCCCCCCCCCACCCCAATTGAGTACCTGCACATTTTGTGAGGCAAGAAGCTGAGGAAAAAGGACACCTACAAGGAAACCTGAAGTAACATTAGGCAGGCAGAGCAGAGACAGAGCATAACCGGGTCTCTGAAGCTGCTTTCCCTAGTCTTAAAAAATAAGCACACAGAATTGTTCATGACAGCTATCTCATGTTTGTCCTGCAAGATATTTCCAGGAAATCATGAGGGTTTTAGCCCTGTGAATTTGGTCCAAAAGCATTATGGGCAGCAAGGGTTGTAAATTGAGGCTGGAACAGACCGCAGCGGGTCACTTATTAGGGATCAGAGTGCAACAAGAGGCGCTCTGTGGAATGTAGTGTGGGTGTTCCTTGGTGTATTCGCAGATACCACTCTCAGGTGTGGCCCCTCTCATCAGGAATGGATGCTGTCTGAGGAGGTAATTCAGGAAGGAAACTTGGAAGCACATGGGTTATCCTACTGCCCCAGGGAAAAAGGGGAATTGTTTACTCCAGCAGCATGAAAAGAGCTGGCTTTCCATTAAAGTTAAGACATTTATTTCCAGCAAATAGGTTATTCACTGAAATCATGATTTTTTTTGGCCTGAAAATATCCTTGAATTCAACTCACATCTGCAGAACTATTTAAGCTGTTTATGTTTTTCGGTCCTCAGAGTTAAAAGCTTGTATTATCTCTGGGCTAGGTGTGAGTCTGTCAATGAAGATAGCCTTCCCAGCTACCCAGCAATTTGGATCTTCACAGAATCCATTCAAAACTTAGCTTCAGCTCTATCTTCTTCCTGGGGAGATTTGAATGCATCAGTACCATCAACCCAGTAACTGACTTCACTACCATGCTCTAGGGCAGGAATTTCTACTCACACACTACCTATAGCACATAGGTTGCTTCAAAGCGACAACTCATCCTCCAAGAAAGGGTTTTCAGGGTATGTATGCAAATGAAATTTCTGGAAGCAGTGAGGAAAGGGCTCCCATTAAATCTCTAGTACAGGTGCCTTTCACAAGAACTAGTCAAGAAGGGATGGCTCCAGAGCCTGTAGCCTTTGTGCCTGTGTCTGGAAAGATGCCCAGCAGAGAAAGACTTGGGGGTGTCAATTGACAGCCATATGCCTATAAGCCAGCAGTGGGCTCAGGTGGTCAAGAAGGCCAACAGTGTCCTGGCCTTTATCAGGAACAGCACGGCCAGTAGAAGTAGGGAAGTGATCATGCCTGTACTCAGCACTAGTGAGGTCACAGCTTGAGTTCAGTTTTGGGGCCCTCACTACAAGAAAGACATTGAGGTGTTGGAGCAGGTCCAGAGAAAGGCCATGAAGCTGAAGGGTCTGGAGAACAAGTCTTGTGAGGAGCAGCTGAAGGAACTGGAATTGTTTAGTCAAGAGAAAAGAATGATGAAAGAGAGACCTTATTGTTCTTTAGTTATCTGAAAGGAGGTTGTAGCAAGGTGGGTGTTGGTCTTTTTTCCCAGTAACAAGTCATAGGACATGAGCTGGACTCAATTTGCACAAGGGGAGGTTTAGAGTGGATATCTGAAGAAAGTTTTCACTGAAAGGGTTATTAAACACTAACTGGATGATGGTTAGACTCAATGGTCTTGGGAGCCTTTTCCAGCCAGGGTGACTCTGTAACAGTGCTGATGATTCTTGAAGTTGTTTCACAGAAATTGGAGTTGTCACCTCAGGAATGACATGAGCATCCCCCTCTGGTTTGAGAATTGGGTGTCCTGCTGGGGCAGTGAATCCGGTCCCCTGCATATAGGGGAGATGCAGCGACCTAGGCAGTGAGGTAGAAAGTGACTGCTGTCTCATCTCCATCATGGCTCTGTAAGCTTCTTCAGTCCTGTATCTACTTTTTTCATCAAGATGGCTCAAATGAAGCTGCAATACTTTTTAATTGACGTGAACAACTTTATGCTGAAACGATGTCTTACAGCAGTTTGCTTCTGGTGGATAGGATTTGAACTGAAAACAAAACAGTTTTGCTTTAGTTATGAAGTCTGAACTGTCCAATTTGGGAGGTGGGTGCTGCATTTAATTTTATTTACCTCAGTGGACAAACTGAGAAACAAAAGAAAAAATCTTATACCTCTGATCACTGTCTGAATTTATTTCCACTAAATGAGCCTTACCCGGACTCCATAATTTTTTTTTTGCCTCCTTGTGCTGAGCCAACATTTGGATGACTGGGATCGTGCAGCAGTGTTTTTTTTTTCCTTAAGTAAAACCTGTGTCCTGAGATTTTGGCTGCTGCTTGGTTTTTTGGCTAGATGTTAAGGTATTGTTAAGTTTATTTCGGATTTCGCTGACATAACCAACCCTGGAGTCACCAGAGGGATACAAGCATGAGTCCCCTCAGTTTGAAAGACAGGAAAAGTTTCACATGCAGTCTTTTGACCTTTTACTACAAAGACTGTCTATTTCCTAAGGCTTTTTGGGAAGAATTGAGGGAATGAAGGGGACAGGGTATATTTCACCGCTTTGAACTGCTAGCTAGCCCAGTTAATTTAATTTTGCTTTGCATGAGCTCTGTTTTGTTGGAGCTGTATTTTAAACCACCAGTAATGTGCCGAAAGCCATGGATAGTAATTTTCCTTTGTATTTTAATTGAAATAAATAAAATGAGAACAATGGGAGCAAAAAAAAAAACCCACCCCAAAACCTTAGACGTGAGTCATAAATGAGCATTACTTGGTTTCTAACAGACATGGTTTAGTTTTCCAGTTATAATGGGAGACATTTAAACATATCCTAGACAACTGAGAAACAAATAGCTCCAGGTCCATTAATGTCTGAAATAAAGTCTTGGTTTTTTTTTCCTGGACAACTAATAAAATTAATTTTTACGGTTCAAATGATATTTATTTTGTGAGTAGAATAAACAAAAGGACTAATGACAGATGAGCAGGGTCCCTAATGGAAAGTACTGATATGTGACAGCTGGTTAGCCGAACACATAGTCGTGTTTTGAGCCAGCTGAGAGAAATAAGAAAGACCACACTGTATTTGACACTGTCAGGAAAACAGAAAAATCTCAGTAAATCTTCAAAAGAGAGTTTGACATTTTGCCTTGAGCCAAAGAGCATCTTGTGAGTGGTACAATGCAATGTATGTGATAAAACAGCATCATTAATTTCCTTTAAGCTTTGTATCCAAAGCCAGATAGGTTGCGGGGGTGGGATTTAAGTGTTTTCTAAAAGAGGAAATACTGACACTTTCACTTGTCAATACTACCATTTTGTGGGCACATTTCATCTGTTCCCATCTGTCATAGTGCTGTCTCCCGGTAGCCTAGATGCATTATGAGATGCTCCATCTCCCTTAGATGCACTGGTACCCACAGCCGGCTTGCCCTGGCTTCAGCAAAATCTCAGTCAAGTCTGACAACAATCTGCAGTACTGGCATCTTCTATGTTTGTTATACTTCTGTTTCTCAGTAATTTTTTGCCCATATCATCTTCTTTGTTGAATCCCATCCAAGCTGGTATGATTTTACAGGCACCAGTTCTGCTGCAGTGGTGTGGAGAATCCTTACATATATTCATGGGCTGCTTGGCCATCTATGGAGGAGGGCCTCTAGAAATCCATGTCTAGCACCTCTGAAAGACTGCTTTGCACTTCCCTAGTGATTTCGTTAGCAAACCCTCACATTATTTGTGGTCTCAAATTATTTGTGAATAAAATATGGGGACAAACAACCTATTGTGTGGCATTTAAGGACATAGTCTGCATAAATGCCCTCAAGTTTTGTTGTTTCCTTTCACCAGGAGCACCTGTATATTGCTAAGCAGCATATAAATCTGAGGTTATTTGCATTTTACCCCCAAAGTCTTCTAATGAGTGGGTTTTATTTTTGTAAACATTTTATAAGTTGCCTGGATGCTTATGTGTGGTGGTAGACATATTTTTGGGCTGTAATGTCTCACATTTCATTGACAACAAAAAAAAAATGTTCCACATGGATATTCTAAGATTGAATTTTCATCTTTGTTGCGTGGCTCATGAAAGAAATAGTTCCAATTCTTCAGTTTTAATGCTAGACAGATGTCACATTAGAGAGATATTACCACATTTTTTGGAACTCTACATGTTAGAGGATATATTTTTGCAGGCTGTGCTGCACATCAGACAAAAATCTTGTCAAATAATATGTAAAATAACCCTTGTGAAGCCTTAATATTCCACAACTGGAGATGCTATTGCACACTCTTGGCCAAAGTCAAATGAGAAGGCAAGTGGCATGCTGGAGCAGTTGGGACTTACATTCTTTGTTACCAGCTCAGGACTGAAAGTTGATTAGCACTCTGGCCCCAATCCAGAAAAGCACTTAGACAGAGAAAGTCTACAGGATCTGGCTTTTTAATGCTTTCAAACCTATTTTGAAAATCTTAGCCTTGAGCATTTACTGCCATAGGTGTGTTCACATGTCTGTTAAGCAGGTTGCTGGCAGGGAGCTTCAAGGCTTATCACCATGTAGCTTCAACTCCCATTCACCAGGCTTCTTTTGTTGTGGGAAATGCTGGTAATGCTGGACACTGCTAACCTTTTGCATGAAGGCAGATCTCTGCAGGCTCAGTGAGGTGGCAGAACCTGATGACAAGCACTGAGCACTAACCAATTTTGTGAAAGAAGCAGAGAAACTAGAAAGCCTGACAAGTGAAGTGAGTGAACAAGATCTGCCCAGAGCCAGGACTCACTATCAGAAATATAAATAACCCCCTGCTTGTCCTGATACAGTTTTGAGACAAGTACTTTTTCTTCTAAAGCTCGCTTACACACTCCAAGGCAATGATATAATTTCTTTCTCTCTAGTTCCTCTTTTGTGTCTTCAGTCATTCCTTGTTTCATTGCTGTTTCCTTACGTGGAAGGAGACCATCAATTCTGATGTCTTCTAAACTGCAATGTTTTTCTCCCACGTGCCACGTGGTGACCAGTACTGAAGGAAATGTGACTTTGGCAGTTTTCATGTTTCTCAGCAGTGGTCTGTTTGACAGGTAGGGATAAAGGCAGAATTGGTTAAGATTATGCCTCATCACAGGCACGTGGAAGTGGGTCTTCTCCTACCTGTGAGCATGGATGCACCCTGAAAGCACATACAAGTGTTCCTCTTTGACGCAGCACAATGCATGGAGTGCTGTGGGTTCTTTTAATGGTTTCCTACTTTCCAACTGGAAGTATATTCCTTGAGGGTATATCTAGAGAAAGTAGCTCAGATATCACTATTTTACATTGCACTCCACTGAAGATAATGTATTCCTCTTCTCCCCAGGACTCATTAATTCAGATACATTTCCTAGCTAGCAGAGATGTGTAGATTCCAACATTTGAGTTAGCTTTTTTTCCACAGGTAGCTCAGGGACCTCTACATGGTGCTGAATTATGCCAGAGAGGCACATTCTGAGATCCTAAGGAACTCTTTTAAAAGAAACTCAAAGCAAGGAAACTACAGAATGTAAATGGTATAAAGTGCTGCATGAATTGGGTCCGGACAATTTGATATGTACTCAGTTCAATTTTAATATGCTAGAATCTATTTTTGAATTAGTCTCTTTGTGGCTTCCAAAATCTTTTCTAAGATGCAAGATCTGCCTTTGTGAAATTGAAAATTAAATAAGAAATACCCACAGGAAACCTGCAGGTTTTTGATAATATCTTAATTAAATCCCCCAGGTTGAGGAAAATTAATTGAAGATTTTCACCCCTTTCCCCACTAACTTTTCCCACTCCAGGGATTCAAATAAATGAAGTTTACAAATTCTTGTCTTGTTTTAAAACTTCATGAAACTTTGCTTTGTGGAGGAAATTAATTAGGAATAGTTCTTTTTATACCTTTAATGTGGGTAAGACTCTTGAGGCACTGTAAATATTAATTAAGCCCCATAGTACCCTCTGAAGTAGATTATACTTAGCCACAGTTATACCAAAAAGTAATCTTCCCCTCCACACTCAAACTGGTAATACACTCTGTCCCAATATCAGCAGACCTATTGTAAATACTGAGAAGCAAATATGTTGGGGAAAACCAACCAAATAAACAACCAACCAACCAACCAGCTAAAAAACCCAGCCATGAAAGAGCACTAGAAATTATTTTCATGTCATTTCACATTGCCTGGAGACCATTTTTGAAGTCCACGGACTTAGGATATTTGGTGCAATGCTATTTGCAACTTACTCTTGTTTAGGTTTCCGTTGTTAAAAAGTGTGTTACCTGTTACATGGCATTTTCACATGTCTCTCTAAAATACAGCCATACTTCAGAAAGGCTTTAAGAAATTTTTCACTTTGCCTGTAAAAAAATGGTTTAAGACCAGGCTGGATGAGGCTCTGGCCAGCCTGATCTAGTGTGGGGTGTCCCTGCCCATGGCAGGGGGGTTGGAACTGGATGATCCTTGTGGTCCCTTCCAACCCTGACTGATACTATGATATTATGATACTATGGTCTAAAAGGTTTTGGTCAATAGCTTACAAGCTGAACATTTCTGGGAGCTGAATGTGTTTTGATCATTCAGGCATTCTTTGGAGACCTGAATACATCTGAATCCACATGTCTCTTTTGTGAACATACTTCAGTAGAAAAATAGGGATGCAACAGCCTAAATAGATCAGCACCACATGACTATTGGACCAGAACAGTGGTACAGCAGTGCTGTTGTAGTGTGGTACAGTAGACAAATTGTAAGACTTTTGTTTGGTTTAGGTGTATGAAAGCCATTAGTGTCAGCTGCAGCTCATAGGTCTGTTGTTTGTGAGCATCAGGGAACAGCAAATAGTGCAGTTGGTGTCTTCCACTGTTGTAATCTGCTGCAATATCAGCTGCAGCTGGGCATTCTCTGGATAAGAAAAACAGATTCAGAAATGAGAAACCGTTTGAAACTCCTATTTTTTTTTTTTTTTCCATCCTAGAAGTTACTTCCTTTAAATTCCATTAATTTTGACATCATTTAGACAGTAGCCCACAACTCATTTGTTTAAATTCCTAGTTATACCAGCATGCTTCAGGTAAGTGACTTTGCTCCTCACAGAACTGATGGGTTTTATGTTCCCTTAGGATTTCTGTAGCTTCAGACACCAACTTGGCTGGGCAAAGCATGTCTGGTCCAAAACCCAACAATGTAAAAGAAATATACCTTTTGCCCTCAGTAGATTCCCAGCCCATCTTCTGTTCTGCAAACAGTAACTGCATCTAGATTTACAGGCTGCATTGAAACTGGCCAGTGTAACCCATGTTCCTGGCACTGCTTGGGCCAAAACTAGCCAAGGCCCTTTCACCTGTGAATCGCTGCCTCTGCCTTGAGTCTGTTCAGCTTAGTAAAGAGATGTGTTCAGCATGGAGAGTGAATATAAACACAGTGGACACATCAACCACCTGATACTGAAATCTAGGTGTGAACAAGGTAGAGGAAGAGCACAGCAAGGTCATTGACTGGACCAGCGGCAGAGTTGGCTACTTGGCTCTAGATCTTGGGAGCCCTAGGCACTGTCCTTGCTGTGAATCACATTGCTTTATTATTTCATATTTTATTTGACAGATCAGGGTTTTTTTTAGGAAAACTTACACATACAGTGCAAACAATTTCATCAAAATCTATTCTATTCTATTCTATTCTATTCTATTCTATTCTATTCTATTCTATTCTATTCTATTCTATTCTATTCCATTCTACTCTACTCTACTCTACTCTACTCTACTCTACTCTACTCTACTCTACTCTACTCTATTCTATTCTATTCTAAAAACCAAGCAATCCAATGCAGGCATTAAAACTCAGATTAGGATTTATCCTTTTTTTGTTATGTTTTCTGCTGAAAGGAATAGGAATAAAGCTGCAAATTCTGGACCCAAACCTCCCACTCCCTGGCTGTGTTCCACCAGTTATTTTGCAGAACTGTTTCGCACTACAGTGAGGCAATAAGAAAGTTAAGCATAGGGACATGTTAGTGAAGAAATTAAGTGCAGCCAAGTGAAAAGTGGGAAGCAGCTTGTATTGGATGATTTCAGTTTCTTTTAACTGCCTTCAATAATGTATTTATTGCAGTAGATCACACTCACTTATACAAAATATAAATTGTACTCAAACATCACAGTTTTGGCCCAGGTTTTCTAAGCATTACGGAATTACAAGAATAACCCTAAACTAGATCAGATCAAAGGGCCAGAGGCCTGTAACCAAGACTGTTAAATAGAAGATGCTTTTTCAAAAGCATAAAAGCAGGACAAGCATATGATGAAATTACCCTGGCCCAGTCTTGCAGCTCCAGTGATTTTTGGTGCTGCCGCTTCCTGAGCCAGCAGTGGCTCCTTTATGTTTAAAAGGGCAAGATGGATTTTTCATCCATGAGTTCATTCAATTTCGTCGTGAACTTGTGTAAGCTGCCATCATCTGTGATGGCCTATGGTCATAAGTGAATGAGGACTACTGCCTTTTGTTCAATTCAAATTTAGCACATAGCTTCACCTGGTACATTAGTTTAACACCCTAACACCCTGTAGATGTAGACTTTTTATTGTAAAATACAGAGATTTCCCCCCCCCACACACCCCCTGTTAGCCTCCTGCATCTTACTACTGCTTTTGGAGAGCTTTTGGAAACCTTTATTTTATTTAGGATAAACCAAACCAGATTGGAAGAGACCTTCAAGATCATCGCGTCCAACCCATCAACCAATCCAACCCACCCAAACAGCTAACCCAAGGCACCAAGCACCCCATCAAGTCTCCTCCTGAACACCTCCAGTGATGGTGACTCCACCACCTCCCTGGGTAGCCCATTCCATAGCGCAATCACTCTTTCTGTATAGAACTTCTTCCTAATATCCAACCTGAACCTCCCCTGGTGCAGCCTGAGACTGTGTCCTCTTGTTCTGGTACTGGCTGCCTGGGAGAAGAGACCATCATCCGCCAGTCTAAAACCTCCCTTCAGGTAGTTGTAGAGAATGATAAGGTCACCCCTGAGTCTCCTCTTCTCCAGGCTGAGCAACCCCAGCTCCCTCAGTCTTTCCTCATAGCATAGACAAAGACAGCATAGGCATGGTTCTGCTCTAACTGTTGAATTCTGCTGCAGGGCTTCAAACACATTGCTCTCTCCTCGGACAGGGCAGATGAGATCTGGCACTGCACATCCCCACACTATCTTCTCGTTGACCCACACCAGGTGTGTGAGGACAGGGATGCCCACCCTCAAGTGCTGCAGTTAGTGGATTCCTGCATGCTGGTCCAGGCATTGTACTGGTGCTGGTGCCTCAGTTTTGAAACCTCATGAAGCCCCAAAACAGATAGCTTTCGAGAATGTGAAGCAATTGAAGGAAGCACAAACCACATAGAGCAATAAATCGCTAAGGCCTGGGACACTGTGACAGAAAAAGGAGATAAGTGATAAGGACTGACGGAGAAAGCATGATTCAGAACCAGAAAGGTCAAACTGACCCTAACAGCCTTGTCCAGTCAGTAAAACTAAGCCAGGCACACCGGGAATTGACCACCAAGAAGATCCTCAAAAGAGATGTCCCTGCCCACGCTCCACCTACACCACGCCTCTTATGAATATGTATGCAGAGATATGATTATGTATGTGATCTGATGCAATACCACATCCAAAACTGTATAAAAGACATGCTTTTGTTACGGGAAAGGGAGAAATCCATTTAGTGATTTCTCCAACGCGTTGCTAATAAAATACCTCCTGTCTATCTGACTTAAACTGAGTCTCTTAGGCAGTTATTCTTGCCTTTTGAGGCAAAATTCGGCATCACTCAGATACTGCTGTGCTTTTTCCAAATGCACTCAGACACCACAGTTGGACAAAATCTGGAAAACTCCTTAGGCTTGGCAGAGACTTACATGAAAGGCATTTTCCCCAAAAGCTCTAAAGATGACAGGCTTCCATCAGCAAAGGATAAGCAGTGCTTGGCACAATATCCTTCCCATGATCTCTGATACAGCTGCAGGAGGTTTTATGACTAGGAAAAGGTAACCACTGTACTTTTTTCACCCCCATCAGCACTCTTCCCTTTCTGCACGTGCACTGCTTAGCCACAGAAAAAAGACCAAAAAATAAAATTTAAAAAATCCCCAGTGTGAGAGGATTTAGCAACAGTAACACCACCAATAACCTTTTATCTTTGCTGACTGCAAGTTAATCCATACATGCAAGAATCTGATGCTTCAGCTTACTGGGAGGGACAGACACATAATAGAATCTCTTGAGCGTTTTCACTTCACAATAACAGAGCTTTGTCATCTTTTGTTTGACTCTGGCCTTTTGGTGAGGTTAAAATTCCTAGCACAAACTACAGGAATCTACCTCAAAGCTGTTGTAGAAAAATGGCTTAGATACAGATAAAAAATAATAAATTCTAAACAGGCTTTGAGGTCTCAGGGAGCCATGCTCATTAAATATATGAAAGTGATGCTATGCACAGGCTGAAAAATCAAGAATATGGATAAGGATGGAGTTTTGCACTAAATAATGTACATCTGTGTAGAAATGTTGGCTCTTTTTCTCCTTTTTCATTGTAAGAAGCCTCTATTTTTTTCTTTTTTCTTACTAAATCTATCTACACAAAGTGAAATCTGGTGAGGACTGAAATAGTCTGTAGTGTGAGAAAGGCACTATGCAAAAGGCACTGAGTCACTGAAGATACTCTGGGCAAAAGGAAAACACTTTGCTGAGTTCAGGGGTAGAGAGGGACTCAGTGAGAATGCTCTATCTAGTTGTTGCTGCACCTGTGTTAAGATGTACTATGAAAAGACCTGGACTTTGCTGTGTGGTCTGAAAACAAAACAAATTAACTCCTGCTCTTTTCTGAGATTTCCATGAAGAGAGGGGATCACTTCACCCATCTTGGAAGATAAGAGACAGCAGGGAGAGTAGTGGCCACAAGCTTTCCCTTTTCTTGTACCCCAGTTCAGCAACATCATCTGTAAAATGTGACCCAAGCATTCATTGGATTGAGTCTTCTAATATGTTTGGATACATGCCTGAGATGCATTGTCTTCCAGAGAAAGCATAGACTGAGCATATGTTGAGGGTTGAGGGGAAGGCCAGGCCTTCTCCACACCCCCCCCCCACACCCCCCATAAAGTGAAGGGAAAGAAAAATGAAAGAAAGAAAAAAAACCACAGCTGGATTAGCAAAGGATTGTGTGCTGTATTTACAAAGCAGTTTAGGAAATGCAGGGGAATATATACACAATCTACAGTATTTACAATATATACAGAAATATACAACAAAGTAACACAGGAATGAGATTCCCTTCCCCCACCAGGAGGAAGGGTTTCCCCCTATACTCCCTTCTCTCTCCCTTTTTCCCCAAAAGAGGGTTAGAAAGAGAGAAAAGGAATAATTGTTAATTAAAAGCAGTTATATGGTTAGAGCAAATGTATTAGTAGAGGCCTTATCTGTTCAAGGTCAGTCTGGCCGAAAGCCCAGAAGCTGTGAGCTGCAGAGGAGGAAATGCAAGACTGCACTGAGACAAGTCCCACTGGGAATCCAAACTTGAGGCAGTGCTCTGCTTCTCCACCAATGAAATTAGTTTAGACCTGTCTTGTTTATAAAACATTTGGCCATGGTGTCCCTTTGTTAAAGGCACCGCCTCAAACGGTCACAGCATATTAGAAAGGAGAAAGTATCTGTGGTTCATAGCTCAGCAGTACTGGACATTTTTGTTATACACTACATCCTACTAGTTTAATGTTGACTATTTGGCTATCTCAGTGCCAAAAAAGAAATATAGAAAGCCTTGACCAGAGGATTTAGTGTTAGCCATTGGAATGGGCTGCCCAGGGAGGTGGTGGATTCACCATCCCTGGAGGTGTTCAAAAAGGGATTGAACGTGGCACTTGAAGTCATGCTTTAGTAGTCATGAGGTCTTGGGTGACAGGTTGGACTTGATCTTTGAGGTCTTTACCAAACTTATTGATTCTATGATTCTATGAAAGAAGGTGAACCTACAGAATTTTTAAATCCAGATGAGCAGCTCTGGTTACCTTGAAAGGAAACCTGCGCTGGCTCAAACCCACAAAATCTTCTATTCCTCTGACCTAAGTTTTAAGTTTGCAGTGAGATCATCTCCCAAAGAACAATGGTAGCACTAAATGTTGCCTGTGGCCTCGCAGGAGCCATGTAGACCTCTGGAGTACACTCTATTATGGAACAAATGAAGGCGATCTGAAGATCTGAAGGTGTGGTGCTGATGGAATGACCTTTTCTATGACACATGACACGCCAGAAAAATACACTCACTAATTTCTGCACTATATTCAGAACTCCTCTTTGAAGCTGTCATATGGGAAAATGGATGGTCTTTGTCTGAGGAATTTACTCATCCCTGAACACATTATTCTAGTAGTTAATCACTCTGGCAGCTAAAGTTCAAAGTAATTTTGAGACCGAATTTTGGCAACATTCATCTTATAGGCATTGGATCTTGCTGCAGCTTTCTTTACAGCTAAGCTAAAGAGCCATCATTCATCAGATTCTGCTAGATATATTACTGAAATTAAGCCTGGTCCGATATGTAGCTCATACCTAATTTCAGTCTTCAAGTCCTACCATGACGATTACAGGACTATTGCAGTACTATCTTGTTATTGTCTTATCTGCTTTTTGAAGAGTATCACCAGCAGTGCCTGCCTTCTATACTCAGAGGCACAACCTTGAAGCATGGTTTTTTTCATAATCATTTTTACATGAGCTTCATCTTTCTAAAACTTTTCTGTAACCCAGATGCTAATGAGGTTGTTACTTCTTTGCTGTCTCACAGTAATCTTGTGTTACCAGTGGTTAAAGACATTCTGATTTCAGGTTAGTGGGTATATCATAAAACATAGAAGCTATTTAAATTACCTGAATCAAAGAGTCCCCAGTATGTATTTTACATTAGCTGAGACAAAACTAATTGGCTTTTCTGCATATCTGCACTCCTGCACTCACATCAGCTGTGCTCGCAGTGCACTTTGTGGGAGGCGTTTTCTAAAGCAGCATGTATCAAACTATCTTTAGCATCACACTGGCTGCAGCATTTTTTTTTTTAATGATTATTAAACCATTTATCTCAGCATTCTAAGAATGGAAATAAAAAATCAGGTACCCAAAGTGGATGCCAGGAAATAGCTGGAGAAAATTTGATCTGAAAAGTGATAAGAGACAACTCAGAGCAGAAACACCGGGGAGAGAGATAACAAAGACACCAGGTGGCTATAAAACTTCTTCAGATACCACTCCTTAATGCAAATACTCTTTGAGAACCAGACTAGTGTCTGGAATATCTGGCCAATGTCCAGCTCTATATGTACAGAAGATATGACCATTGATTCCCAGTCATATATTATACATCGTGCTTTATCTTGAAGAAGTGGAACAGGATTCATTTCACTCCATGGGTGTGGTAAATTCTAATCATGTTTCATGAAAGTCTGAAAAGCCTTTCTAATAACATTTGTCAGAGGCACAAAAAATAAAATAAATATGAATCTAAGCTTAGCAGAACAGAACAGGATCAGTAGTACAAAATTAGGTCACCCAGTTCTTCATTGCTTTCTTTTGATTGCTACTACAGCACATCCTACCTTGGGGCAGGTACAATCACACTTCATACCCACTTCAGATCTCACCTATATCAGCTTCTTAGTCTCTCCCTCACCTTTCAGCCCTGATCACCGATCCTACTTCCCTCCAATTAGACCTGCAGCAGCAGTGCACTGTAATGTTCCAGCTATGCAGGATCTGATGTAAAATCAATAAGAAGTTAAAGGGTCTATGGAATTCCTAATATTTGTTGGAGGTGTGCCCTCTTTCTAGAAAAGGTAATCCCTTTGAAAAATACACAGGTTGTCTTCTTAATCACCCCCCCCACCCCCCACCCCCCTTAAATATTAGTGATGGAGGAACAGTCTCTTCTTATTAAAATAAATAAAGACATAAATCCTGATCTTAAATATCAGCTTGTGTGATTGTGCCACGAATTTGGTCTTGGGCAGAGTTTGTGATGTTTCAAAATAAAGTGACTGATGATACATATTTTGCTCTTGCAGTCTGAGGAGAAATTGAAGCATCTATCTTGAAAGGGTCTTTTAGCAAGTACAATTAAGTTTTAAGATATGAACAATGAGTTCAGCTGGCACTTCTCCAACACGAATACTATGTCTGAAAAACCTTCTTTGCCATTCATCTTGAACATTCTCCAGAAAGACCTGGCCTTCCTCTCTAACCCCACTCTTTAGATGTATATCTTTAAGTGCTAAGTGAAGACACAAGACACATTTCTGGGCATGTAGGAGGGGAGATTCATTTTCTGATAGTTTCGTGAAAGACATTGATGTGTTTGTTAGTCCTTATTTCAGAAGCTCCTATGCACAGAATACAGAACCAAATAGAGTGCAAGGTGTTAGAGGATACTTAGTAGTCTCACTCTAAGAGATTTGCAGTTTTCTCTTTTCTTGCTTCAGTTCTTACAAGGTATTTTTCACCTTGCTGAAGTTGCTTCTCTTCCTAAAAACCTCAGTGGTTCAGTTAATAATGCAGTGATGAGCATTAACTATATAATTACCATTTGCAAGTGTTTAAAGCCACCATGATACCTCAATATAGATAATACCATGGCAGCTTTAATCAGGCAGAAGACAAAATTTTATATCCCATAATGGTGACCACTATAATTGGTACTTTAAAAACACTTCCTATTTTCTAGCTGTTTACAGGCATGAACTTGTTCATCTCTGCAACAGCTTTTGGAGATCAGTGTCAGACTGGAAAGAATAATACCATAAAATTTAAGATTTTTTTTTTCCAAAGGTAGCTAACTAGTAATTGCTCCTTAAAAAAAGAGCATTGTAAGCCATGAGCTAAAAACCAGCAGTTTTGCTGCAAATTCCTGCAGCTGGCATAGGAATTGTGATATTCGTGGAAGTAATTGTGTGTGTTTTATTTGCCTGTGAGCTCTTTAGGGTACACTTGGGCCTTGTTTCCCTCTTCTGTCCCTTACCGAGAAAGCCTGTAGTTTTACTCTGCAAGTAGGAGTTGAAAGTCTCACCCACACATGCCCCAAGGAATTGAAGCTACAAGAAAAACAGCTAATATCACAGGTCTCACATAAAGCCACAAGAGCTGGCAGCAGTGAGCAAAGCGAGGAAGCTCTCTTTTGCATATTAGCTGTTTCACAAAAGGACAAAATTGCAGACATACTCTCATGTTAGCCAAGAGCATTCCACTCCTTTCCCATGCCTGCCCCTTCCTGAAGGTCCAGTATTGAAGATACTTCTTGTTAGAAGTAAAACCAACACTGTTTCCTTGCTTTGCACATCATCCTCAACTCTTAAGGTCTCCTGCCCTTTTGGATAGGAACACCACCATTGCAGCATACCTATCTCTACAGAAAATATTCTTTTGAATAAGACAGAAGGCAGGTAGTGTGCCTCCAGTTGTTTTCCCCACAGACCATGCCTAAACAGACTGACATTCTCCTAATAACATTTGCTGATTCAGCTATAAATTTCTCTCTGTAGCAGCTGAAAACATAAGACCTAAATGAAAAGCAACAAAATCTTTAAACTGGCATAAACAATAGCTGTGATACAAATCCATATGCAGTGCAACCTATATATTTAGGAAGGGGTAGCACTTACTCAGATGAGACTAATTTATAGAGGGGCTGAACTGAAATATTCAGCAATATTTTAATAAAGGTTTCTGTAGTAAGAGAGGGATGAGAAAATAATCTAACTGGATACTGGTGAAAATCGAGGGAGGTGATTCTCCCCTTCTACTCCCCTCTGGTGAGACCCCACCTTGAGTGCTGCATCCAGTTCTGGAGCATCTATTACATGAAAGATCTGGATGTGCTGGAGCATGTCCAGAGAAGGGCCATGAGGATGATGAGAGGGCTGGAGCTCCTCTCCTGTGAGAACAGGCTGCAAGAGTTGGGGTTCTTCAGTTTGGAGAAGAGAAGGCTTCAAGAAAACCGTGTTGTGGCCTTCCAGCATCTGAAGAGGGCCTGCAAGAAAGCTGGTGAGGGACTTTTTGGAATGCCAGACAGTGATAGGACCAAGGGGAATGGAGCAATACTAGAAATGGGTAGACTCAGAGTGGATGTTAGGAAGAAGTTCTTCACCATGAGAGTGGTGAGACACTGGAGCAGGTTGCGCGGGGAGGTGGTGGAAGCCTCATCCCTGGAGGTTTTTAAGGCCAGGCTGGATGTGGCTTTGAGCAACCTGATCTAGTGTGAAGTATCCCTGCCCATGGCAGGGTGGTTGGAACTAGATGATCCTTGAAGTCCCTTCCAACCCTGACAATTCTATGATCCTGTGTTTGTTGTGGTGGAAATAGTAAGTAGTATCACTATTTTTTGATAGTTGCACCTCAAGAGCAGTCAATAGGTTTCTTCAATGATTTTAACATTTCTAAGAATACAAACACTTTAGGAGAAAATAATAATCAAGCTTTTCTTTCTGAATATGAACGTTAAAGTGGCCTTCTTCAAAGAGGAATTTATTAATGTTGTGAATGCTATAGAGTGGCACCATTACCCAGGGAAAATTCTCTGCTCAGATGCTCAGCACAGTTATAAATTGGAGCCTTTGCTCTCTCTTCTGCACAGCATGCCCCTGGGGTCACCAGGAAGGGCCACCAGTGGAGGAGGAGCAGGATATGGGAGCAAGAGTGACATTGCATTTAATTACAGAAATCAAAGCATATATCAGGGTGTTTAGGGCTCCAAACACAGCTCTGGGATGACTTTCCAGTTTGCATCAGACTGTCAATGCATAAGCCACACTAAAGTCAGCTTCAACATAGATCTGCTTTTGCCACTCACCCCAACTCCTGAGGGAATGCTTGACCTACCAGCTTGTGTCCCCAGGCTTAGACCCTTTCTAACTAGGAGCTGGAAGATTTTAACAGGGAGACAGTCATGGTTTATCCATCATGTTCTTCAGATCCTCACAGTTCACCTGTTGCTGGCCAGTTTGTGTGTGATAGAGAGGCACGGCTCAAAACAGCGGTGGTGGTATCCCATGGGCTTTTGCCCTGGAGCCATGCCTGCCTGTGGACAGCGTGAGAGCTAAGTGATACCCTGGGGTACTCTATACTCTGGCATTGGGAGCATTTGCCAGGAGTGGGCATGTGTTATTCCTCTACCCAAGCAGAGCCCAGGGCCGATTGCCTGGCTCCAGTCCCTGGCCTGCAGCAGGAATCATGCTGCAGCATCTCACTATGGCACATACATCAAGGTCCTTTGAAGAGGTCTTGAAGACTGACTTTTGGAAGACAGAGACACCTGGAAACCTGGTTCCTCATGTCCTCAGGTGAAGATAAAAGTTTGTAAGGATTGGATCTCCTTTAAAGAATTCATGAGCTCTTCTGAATACAGGAAAAGTGGAAAAAGCTGAACATGATGTTTTCCAAAGTGCTCTCCTTGCATAAAGCAAATTTAGATGCAATGAATCAGCCCTTTCCTTGCCTCCAATAACCCTGATAGAACATGCCTAAAGTATCGGTGAGGTAGAGCAGATTCCATCCTCTTCTTTACTCTGTAAACACTTTGACTTGGCTGGCCAAAACCTGTTACTCATTGCCACTGATCACACAAGAAAGAAAACCGAAGTCTGTGAGTGCTCACAGGATGGAGTGATTAGAATAGGAGTGAATGCAAGATTTACGTAGACTTACATTCTTCCTGAGAAAATGACATGGATAGATTAAGTGTTGGAATTACTGTAGGTCTGCCACGTTAGTTTAGTGTGTGTGTGTCTACAGCATCTGTCAGGCTGTTACAGTCATATTGATCCAGATATTTTTTTTTTCTCCATTAACTTGAGGATTAAAGAGAAATTTTTTTGGTTTTATGAAGATTAATCACAGGTTAGAGGTTTGCAGTTCAAATGGACAGAGGATTAAAAAAGTTGTGTCTTAGATCTCAGTGCAGTATTTCAATTTGAATAGGTTTTTTTTTCTCATGTCATTATTTCCACCTGTTCCCAGTTAAAAGTGGAGGGTTTACCCTTTCTCTTTTTTTTTTCCCTTCCTTCCTTCCTTCCTTCCTTCCTTCCTTCCTTCCTTCCTTCCTTCCTTCCTTCCTTCCTTCCTTCCTTCCTTCCTTCCTTCCTTCCTTCCTTCCTTCCTTCCTTCCTTCCTTCCTTCCTTCCTTCCTTCCTTCCTTCCTTCCTTCCTTCCTTCCTTCCTTCCTTCCTTCCTTCCTTCCTTCCTTCCTTCCTTCCTCCCTCCCTCCCTCCCTCCCTCCCTCCCTCCCTCCCTCCCCCCTCCCTCCCTCCCTCCCTCCCTCCCTCCCTCCTCCTTCCTTCCTTCCTTCCTTCCTTCCTTCCTTCCTTCCTTCCTTCCTTCCTTCCTTCCTTCCTTCCTTCCTTCCTTCCTTCCTTCCTTCCTTTCTACCTTCCTTTCTTCCTTTCTTCCTTCCTTTCTTCCTTCCTTTCTTCCTTCCTTTCTTCCTTCCTTTCTTTCTTCCTTTCTTTCTTC